>NC_133541.1:14145125-15352982 GCF_048773025.1 Camelus bactrianus
TTTACCATTAGGAAAAGGAAAACACAAATTAAAAAGCAATGTTTTAACATACATGATGTAAGAATAGAGCGCCTAAAAAGAAACAGATTAATTGTAATTTGTCTCTTAACGAAAGCAGAAAAACAATCACGTTGTATAGGTTTCCTAACTGTGGGCTTTTAAAATTAGGTGTTGCATCATCCTTTGATGAACAGCAGACAACTTGGCTCATTCAGGTCGTAAACCATCCTCTGTGGATTTGGAACGCAATAAACTCCTGTAGCTGGAGCACAGGGGTCTGGAATCAGTACTGTTTGAGTTTGCACAAAACCAGTCATTTCTCTCCTTGTGCCCCTTCATTGATTTCTGGATTTAAGAAACTGATGCTCAGTGCTTGTCTGCTTTTTCACTGGGCTTCTGTCAAGCCCGTTCTCCGGGTTGCTACTGGAGCGACTATCGGCAGGGCCCGGCTTTGTCAAGCAGCTCTTGCTTTTCCTAAAGATATTTTCTTTCTGCGTGTACTTTATTAAAAAATGAAATAACTCTAGGTTTTTAGGAAGTTGCAAGTAAAATAAACAGAGACATTCCGTGAACGCATCACCTAGGCTCCCCACCCATGGTTACATCTTACGTAACCACAGTAAACTAGCAAAACCAGGGAACTGACGTTGGTACAATTCATAGAGCTTTATTCAGCTTTACAAACATTCATTTGTGTGTGTGTGTATGCATGTGTGTGTATGCAGTTCAGTGCAATTTTACCGCATGTGCATGTGTGTGTAGTTGGAGTACAGAATTGTGCCATTACCAAAAGACTTCCACCCGCAACTTCTTTATACCTTTATACCCCACACTCAACTTCTCCACCAATCCCTTCCTTGTGGCAACCATTAACCTGTTCTCTATCTCCATAATTTTGCTATTTTGAAAATGTCGTGTAAACAGACTCCTACGATCTGTAACTTTTGGAGATGAACTTTTTCACTCGGCCTATTTCCCTTGAGCGCTATCCAAATTGTTGCATGTCTCAAAAGTTCATTTGTTTCAGTGCTGAGCTGTATCCCATGGTGTGTCTATACCACACTTTGTTTAACCATTCACCCATTGAAGGACTTTTGAGTTATTTCTGCATTTTGGCTGTTATGAATAGCACTGCTAGGAACATTCTTGTTTAGGGTTTTTGCTAGATTACAAAATGCTCATAAAAGAAATCAAAGAAAACCTAATAGCCCCCTTTTTAAGGAGAACCAACTCAGTCTCTTCAGCTGAAAGTCACATTCATCAATCTAATCCTTAGCCTCTTTGAGGGCTCTTAGAAGCCCTCCTGGATTCTGAGTTTAAGTTCTTACCCTTTTACTATATGGCAAGATAAAATACCAATTACTGGCGTGGTTTAGATTTCCATATATGGACTGATGACATATAGCTTTCATCCTTCCCATTGTCCCCGTCCCTAAAATGTACTGTTAGGATCGGTGGTTTTCTAAGAGCTACGTGTGTCATAAATAACATAATCCAGTATGGTACCTAACAAACACCTTACTTTTAATTTTCTGTCATGTGACTAGAAAATTGAACATGATCCATGCAGCTCATATGATATGTCTGCTGGATAGTGATGTCCTGTGAAGAAGTGGAGGCCTGGGGAGGCTAAGGAACTTGCCCCAAGTCCCACTGTAAACACTTTATGTGATGTCCTCCGTTTGTGCTTGTTTTCATTCCAAGACTGCTGATGGGCTGTGTGTCAATGTCATGAGTTTGTGTTAAACTTGTGAAGGCAGGAAGAGATCCTTGTGTTCCTCCTGATGGACCGGTCAGAAACTGTCCAAACCCTTTTGGATGAAGGGGTCCATTTGGGGATGCCATCCATGCTTTCTTTTTGTGTCTCCTGGATGCCACCGCCATGCAGTAGCCTTGAGGAAACTTTGCCTCCTATGTCCCAGAGGCTACAGATATGTTAAAATGGCCTTCTATCTTCCATGCTTCTCCCAGGTCTTTCATTAGTCCTGAAAGTGGATGCCAGTTCCTGTGTGTTTAAGCCCATCTCAGAATTTGTGTCGTGTCCTCAACATGTCTGGTTAATATTGGCTCACATTTATTTAGTAATAATCCCCAATGATGTACTGTGAATTATACTATTTAGTCCTCATAATAACCAAATGAGGTCCTTACTGGCATGGTTCCATTTCACAGATGAGGAAACTGAGGATTCATGAGATTACATAAACTGCCCAAGATGCACAGGCAGAAAGGGCGTACGCCACAATTCTAGTCTTTGCCATCTGACCCTCGAATTCCTGACCCTGACCATGAGTGTGTACCGCTCTTTCAGTGGGAGACTTGCTCTGAACAGAGGAATAAGTCCTCTATTCACAAGAGGAACTTTATTCAAAGACCAAGTCCTCATATTCTAAAACATCCCCGTAAAACTCACAAAGCGTAACTGCCTGTGCCTTGTATGACACACCCCACCCCGACACTGTGAGAATCTGTGTTTGATGCCTATGGACTTTCCTTCCCTCAATTCAGGGTGTATTCTCTTCAGGCGAAGATGCCTGTGCCTGCCCGTACCCTCCCAGAACGATACTGAAGGGTTTTGCTGTGTGACTCCAAAGTCCTAAAGTTTCTTCAATCTTATCGGAATTTATGAGCTTATTTAAAGTGATTTGTCTGTGCAGAAGGCTGGTGTCCATGGTCCACCGTCCGTGCAAAAGCCTTGGCTATCCTGCTTATCCTGGGATGGTCAAATCTTCGAGCTGAAGGAGATGATTTTCTGCTGCAGGGGTCAGCAAATGTTCTCTGTAAAGCTCCGGACAGCAAATCCTTGAGACTCTGCAGGTCACACAGCCTTTGTTGCAAATGCTCAGCTCTGCTAACTTGGAATAAAAGCAGCCATGGACAACATGTAGACAAATGGTCTTGGCCGTGTTCCAATAAAACTTTATTTACAAAAACAGGGGCTGTAGTTTGCCAACCTCGGTTCTAGTGAAATGCTCTCCTTTCATAGCTGAGGGAAGGGGTCTGGAAGGAGCAGCTTGATCGCTATCAGACGCTGGTTTGTTGTAGAAAAGGTCTAGAAGTCAGACCCCCAGGCTATCAGCAGTTTTTCTACTATATTATACTTATTTCTATTTAATTTCCTTCTCCATCTCTTTTTAAAATTGTATAAGTTTAAACATTCAAAAAGAGGTAAAGAATAATGTAAAAAACAGATGCATGTGACCATCACCAAGCCTAAGAAAACAAATTACAAATATGATTGAAGCTTTGTGCATCTCCTTCACAAGCCCTACCTCCTAGGTAACCATTACCCTGACTTCGATGCTTGGCAGGCTCTTGCTAGTCCTCCTCCTCCTGTATATATATCTTAAAACAATGCGAACAATAATTTTAGAGATACGTTTTTTCCTCCAAGTAACAAAAGGTTAGAAACCTAAATTACCACTAGCAGAAAAATGGGCAAATTACATTTGGTAAAAGATCCAATTTTTCCCCCCTAAAATTCCAGATTAGAAACGTATTGTTTAAAAGAGAATTGGCAACAAGATACACATAGAACATTTTGTGAATCTAAGGCAACTTGTAAAGATACGGGGCCAAATTTCCAGCTGAGTGACCTTGGGCAAGTTACTCACCCTCTCTGTGCCTCAATCTGTAACATTAGAAGGAAGAAGAATGTCCACCTCTTGGGGCTGCAGAGAGGGTTAAGGTATGTCACGTGCCCACAACAGTGTCTAGAATACAGTGTTAGCTCTTATTGCCTTTAACATCTGTAATTTAAAGTTTCAACTTTTAAGCTTTTATGTTAGGAATGAAGATAATGAAAAGATAACTGCAGATGTTACTTACTTAGATGGAGCTGCCAATTCTCCAGATGGAGAGCCGGCATACAGTTGGAAATGACTTTGATAAAGCAGGCGTGTTGTTGAAGGAAATATATGCTGAGGGACAAGAATTTAGTAAATAGCTATGAAAAGAGATAACATTAGTTACAATCCACAGATAGACGCCGAGACGGGAATACAGCACTGGGAGTAGCTCAAGAGTGGAAACCAGGGATCCAGCTGCAGGCTTCACCGCGCGGGAGAAGGATCATCTCAGCCAGTTCCAGAACCTCTCCAAGCAGCATCCTTCCCTGTGAAATGTGGGTCACGACTGACCTACTGCTCAGGGTCAGGATGAGCAACAAAGGAGGCACCACTGTCACTGTTGCTGTTGGGATTATTATGGGAACACGTCTAGTGGCAGAATGGCCCGGATGGGGTGGACTCAGTTTACGAAGTGAGTTTTCTTCAGAAATGATCCAGTTCTGTGAGAGAAAGTCATCATGATACTGAGATGCGGGAAGAGAAATGGGAACGGTTTAAGGAATCCTTTGTATTTTTTCTTTTTACTGGCAGTGCTGGGGATTGAACCCACATGACCTCATGCGTGCTAAGCATGCGCTTTACCACTGAGTGCTGACCCTCCCCTAAGGAATCCTTCTTTTTTGTCCCATGTTTTTCCTCTAAGTGTTCCACCTTAGTCCAAACTTCCCTAGAAAACATTTTTTGTTTGTTTCTTCGTTTCTGTTGTTAAAGAAAGGATGTGAAGAAACCAGAGGCACAAAAATGTTGCAAAGGATGACGATTAGTTTTGTGCTAAAAAGGCTCAGAAGGTTGGGATTGTTTGGCCCGGAGACAAGCAGGCTGAGGGAGGCTTAATGATAATCTTTAGGCACATGGCAGGTCCTAATGTGGGGAACATGCTCCAGCTTTTCGTCAGTTTCGCAGAGGACAAAATTAGTGGACTTGGACTTGAATTAAAGAGGAGGGATTTCACATCTGTAACTGTGATCAAAAGTCACAGCGACCAGCGTTTTCAGGGGGCTACAAAGAGAGAATGGGAGTTGGCCTCGAGAGGTTTGAAGGAAAGCAAAAACAAAGGGACACCATTAAGATGTGCTTTTGAAGATCTCTTCCAGGCCAGTAGGGCTGCTGTTTGAATCTCACCCTAGGCCAAGAATGTAAAAATTAGTATAAGACGTCAGACCATTTTCTCATTTTCAGCGCAAACTGGTATTTTCTCACCGATAGCTGGGGTGTTTATCAAGTCCATCCGTTCCTGGAGCCCCTTTCTTCGTGCTTCTGTTCCTCCAGCTCCATCCTACGGTTAAACTTCCGGTTAAATCTGCCCCTGCGTGTTTCCGTCTACTTCTCTTTACTTCTGTTCCATCTCCTGGGACTCATCCTCCTGTCTCCTCTCTGAGTCACCTGTCTCCGTCCTCCATTGTCTAAGTTCACCGAGCGGCACGTAATTGTTTTTCATTTTTTTTTAATTTCTGTTTCTAGAACTCCAGAATCAAGAGACACCTTGACAGCATCTGTAATCATCTACCGTCACAGGCATTTACATTTTGTGCTCCAGACGCCCACATTCCTAAGAAGCATTTGTGACATGTATTTCCTATCTATGAAAACGCACAGGGTCAGCCTTTTCATCAAAATATAATTAAAGTTCATTCTCAAATTATAACACTTATGGTACGGTATGATACACGCAGACGTTTGGAAGGCACTGCCGTGGGTCGCATCTGGCCTTCTGGTTTTTGTACCGCCTTGTGGGCAAAGAATGGCTTTTACGTTTTATAAACATTTGAAAAAAATACTAACTAGGAAGCAACACTTACAGTTGTAGCTTCAGTTCTCCTGCTCTTTAAAGTGATGAAACCATGTGGCAAAATAGAGAAAAAGCATATAAAGGTGTGCAAGGAGGGAAGTCCTGCCTCATGTCTGGCAAGAAATTGATCTGTCCAGAAGTGGAAATTCACATGTAGGAGGATTAAGTGATAATTCTCACAATGTGTTCACAGTAAGCGCTCACAATGTGTGCATATGAATTTAATAAAGTGCTTTCCTATGACATATATGCTGTGTGTGCTGTGTGTGTGACCATATTATAATGCAGGATATATAAACATGTGATTTTTATACTACAGCTTACAATGGACCAGGAGATTTGCATCTCAAGACACAAAGCTATTTTGTTACAATCTCCTCTCCCATCCTACACATTAGTACATCATACAACAATCTATTTCCAGGACAACACTACTTGAACTCCCATTAGGTACCAGGCACTGTGTTGGGTGCTGACGATGCAAAGAAAAGTGTAGCCTGGTCCCTGGCCTTAGGAGATGGCAGTGAATGAACTAGTGCAAATCGTATCTTCTAAAGCCTTGTTTTCTGCTATCAAAACTATAGGCATATGACCCAGCAATTCCACGTTTAGGTACATACTCCATGATTCTAATCATGATTCTAAACATTCTAAGTTCTGCTGGTTCTCCTTGAGTTTAAACTAGCAGTTTGATAGTGTGGGGGAGTGTAAAAATGGCCACAAGTTCTGTCCCTCCCCACATCTGTGCCCTTGCTGTATGAACGTGTGTCCTCCCATCAAGAGAGGAAGTCTGTTTCTCCATCTCTTGAGTCTGAGCTGAACTTGTGGCTTTCTTTGATCAACAGCACGCGGTGGAAATAATCTGTGTCAGTTCTGATCCTAAGACGCAAGAGGCCTTGCAACTTTTGCTCTCTCTCTCTCTTCCTACGCCAGCCGGAGCTAACCGCCTGCAAGATGAGATGCCACGTGGAAGACAACCATGGTGCCCCAGTCAAAAACCAGCCAACTGCCAGACATGTGAATGAGGCGAGCGGGGGAGAGCCAGCCTCCAGAGGACCCACCCATCAACCTCAAACCAGCAGCTGATCACAGATACATGTGTGACTGTAGCGGAGAACACAGAAGAATCACCCAGCTGAGCCCAGACCAAATTACTGACCCATGTCCTTGTGAACTAAATAAAGAACTGGGCTTAGATGGCACTCCATTTTGAGATAATTTGCTCTGCAGCAAACGTTTGACTGAAGACAGATCACCATCTTAACCGATGTCTCTTTAATTTGCCTAATTCAATTAAACATCTTTTTAATGCAATCACGTGTATACGAGTTATTTGCTTTCTAATTTGAACTTGAAGTCTTTGATTTTTTTTTTAAATATTGTAACTCACAAACCTCACGGGTGGGGCAGGCTTTGTTGTTGTTTTCCTGCATTTTTCTTAGGAACCACATTGAGCATCACAAAGGCTTGTATTTTTCAGGGTCCAAAGCAAAGCAACTACAAAAACAAACCCTTGAAATTTTCCAACCCTTGACGAAACATTGTGACATCTGGTTTCTTGAAGTGTCTTAATGAAAATCAGCTCTAAAGGCAGAGAAAAGCTCAAAGTCTCAAGAAAGAAGAAATAGACTTTAGCCCATAGCCTCATCTACTACCTGTTCAAACACATGACTGCAGGCATGGTTAAGTAATTTAAAATGAAAGGTAATTCTCTCTCATTCAGCTAAAGAGAAATCATTCTAAACATTTTCTGTGTTTTTGGACAGTAATTAAAAGGAGTATTTTATTTTATTTTATTTTAAAATTTTTTTTGAATTTTTTTTGGGGGGTGAGAGAGGGAGGTAATTAGGGTTATTTATTTATTTTTAGCTTTGGAGGAGGTACTGGGGCTTGAGCCAAGGACCTCATATATCCTAAACATGTGCTCTACCACTTGAGCTATCCCCTCCCCTACAAAAGGAGTATTTTAGGGGATTGGTCCCTATGCCAGAATATGAAAGTTAGAGTCATTTTTCCACCATACAGCAGTAATGTTGGGCATAAGTGCCTCATTTGTTTTATGATATTTGTAATAAATGGATAAATCGGAAAATCACAATTGCATTTCCCAAATGGCATGGGCAAAAGCCATTATGACTGGCAAGAAATTTGGAGGAGGGGGGAAGTTTCTTTCAAAAATAAAACCCCAAAACAGAAGACAGCTGTTTTTAAACACGTGAAGTGCAGAAAGATAAATTCCACCCTAACCATTGTTTCACAAAGTGCAATAACTTCCCAAGGGTCTGTTGTGACTGTAAATGCTTTTGCCCTCGTTAGGAAACTGTAGTATCTCCTCATAAAGTCTGCTTTTAATTTTCATCAAAACCTGGAGGCAAAAATGAAAAATATGTAGCCCTCTTCTTTGGAATTTTAAAATGATTTATTTTGGCCAGTGTGGAGAATATTTCCACATGGACAGCGTTACTCTCCCTGTCATAGAACAACCTGGACTGAGACGTATTTTGAAAAGCCAGCCAAAAAGCCAGTTTCACAAGAAACACATGAGATACTTGTGCCAATCTGTTGCATGTTAATGTGAGGACAGCAATTGCTCTGTGTGTGTGTGACCTTTTAATAAATATCCCAGAGCCTCTCATTGAAAAAAACACTCTTTCATGCTGACCCTTTAACAAGAGAACTGAGCAAAATCTCACAGCGAATTAGAGAGTCAATAAAGTCATTAAAAATAAACTGTCGGATTATGAGATGCTCTTTTTTCCTCATTTTTGCTCTTTTGGTAAATGTTATTCTGACCCTTATTTTAAGTTGTCTTACTCTTTTGACCAGATGAGTTATGACTAATGACTTATCACTAAATGTGACCCCCGTGGAACTCTATGGCTTTATAGATGCCTCTTGAGAATAACAAACATCAATGGAGATAGTTTGTTATACATCCGAGTGGAAATAAAATGAAAATTATTCTCAGTCTACTTGTGTTTATGTCTTTTTGGCTACTGGCTGCTTGCCAAAAGCCCTTGGTCAGCCTGTGTAAAACACTATTTATTCAAAGTAATGAGCACTCCTTGTTACCCCAAATTTTAACTTCTCACTGTTTAGAGGCATTAAAATAAGCAGACGATGGAATGCTTGTGATAGATTCTGCATCATGACCTAACGATTGTGCAACACACTTCCTCCAGCAAACGTTTTCCCCCCAAGTTCATCACTTAGAGTGACGCCACCCCTCTTTGGGAGAGAGCCCCGGGAGCCCCGAGTCAAGGGCCTCCTCTCTGACCTATGACCCAGGCACGAAGCAGATCTCTGTGGGAAACTGCTGTGGGTGATGGCATCCTCTATTTCAAGGTTTTGAAAAACAAATAAGGAGAATTTAGGATGCAGGCTTCTGCAAAAAGTGAAGTGGGAGGCTGTCAGGGGTGCTGGTATAATTGCTCATTTGGGGAGATTTTTCACAAAGAGTGTCTCTGGGGTCCTGGGATCCCCACAGCACCTAAAGGACTTCTGTTCTGGCCACAAACAGGGAACACAGGATCCAATGATCCAATACTCTTTTTGGACCTGTCTGTGCTTTCCCCGTTTTAGTCTATTTTAGGTAGCTGGTTACATGATCATATAAACAGCTACGAAAGCCCCAGAATGAAGTATGCAGTTGCATTCATCTGGGAAAACTTTTATTGCATGCCTACCGTGTGGAGGGCTTTGTCCTGGGTCCTGAATGTAAATTGCGGTCTTTGCTGTCCGTACACAGAGCCCGAGTTCCCTTTGGGACGGGGCGGGCGTGCACGTACACACAGATGCCAGGGAAATCCCTTCTGGCCTGCGATTCACAAAATCCACACAGAGTTAGGAAGCCCCTGCTGGAGGATGCAAGTTACAATTTAAGGACGCTCTTGCTGCAAATGTATTCAAACGACGTTCCAGACATTATAACATGAAAGGTACATGAATGTGGGGGACCGCCGTGGAATCACTTTTGGGTTCAACTGTCCAGTTGTTCCAATTTATAGGGAGACGTTCTTTAGAACAAGCTAAGCAGGGGTGTAGGGCTGGCTCCTCCTCGAGCTGGTTGAGACAGAATTATAACCTATTTGGCCTTTTGTTTTCTTCTAGCTATTTCAATCGTCATAGCAGGTGGAAGTGAACTGGGGAAATCAGAGCTTCTTCTGATTTAACACTGGTTTCTGACTCTAGCATTCTTCTTTCAGAACTTTGGGTGGGTCACAGATTTCTTAAGCTTCAGTTTATCTGGAGATAGAGCATGGATTTCCTTCTTAGGTAGACTCCTCAGTATTACAAAACAGGGCAATTCCAGGCCCACTACTGTCTAGTCTAAGGTCTGGACACTTGACTGAGATCAGCTCATACAGAGGAACTGGCGGTAGAAGCGGGGTCACAGGGATAGAGTAGCAGGTTCCAGCCCTTCTGCCTTCATGGGGGCAACAACCCTTTTTTTCTTGATCCCAAGCTCCCCAAAGTTACTGACCTTGAGCAATATCCTCCAGGCTGTGTGTAGGGCGTCTTTAGGTTGGGGGACCAGCTGTCCTGGTTTTTCCAGGACTGTCCCAGTTTCAGTCCTGAAAGTTCCATGCATTCCAGGAATGGCCCCCAGTCCTGGGGAAATCAGGAGAGCTAGCCCACTCTCAGCTCTAAGAGAAATACTGAGCACAGAATGGTTCTGTAGTCAAAAAACTTTAGAAACTGGGGGTAGGGTATAGCTCAGTGGTAGAGTGCGTGCTTACCATGCATGCAGTCCTGGGTTCAATCATCAGTACCTCCATTTAAAAATAAAAGAAAACAAAACCAAACCAAAAAATGTGAGAAATGGCTTCCTACGGTTTTCACCTTTCCTTTTAGAGATATAAAAGAGAATACACGGAGGCACTTGATGAGTTCTTCAGCAAGTACACCTGTTAAAACTTATTGTTACCCAAACATACAGCTACGGACCCCTTGGAAACATCTGTTGATGATAACTTGGAAAATACTCTTATGGTTCTGCTGATACTGTGATTTATAAGAAGAAATACATTTCTTATGTATATTTGGTCTTCATCCAGGGTTCCTGGTTCATAGCTCCCAAAACCCTTGGAATTTCCTGAGTGATAAGAGCAAAGAAAGTATCTTTTGTCATCCTATTTGGCCTCTTTCCCTCAGTTTGTGAAATAATTTCAGTGCCATAAGGGCAACATGGGCGTCTTATTATTCATAATAAGCCCCTTTCCAGCACAACTGGGTTTACGTTAATAAGGTAAGTTTTGGAGAGCACATAAGGATGGGGGCTGGTTGCCAGGAAAACTAACCATGAATAAAGGGTTGGAACTTTCTCTCCCACCCTGATTTCTGAGGAGGGCAGAAGGACTAGATGTTGAATCCATCATCAGTGGCCAATGATTTAATCGATCATGCCTATAAAGAAGGCTCCATAAAAATCCAAAAAGACGGGGCTCAGAGAGCTTCTGAGTTGTTGAGACATCATGGAAGCTCTGAGTCCTTTCCCCCTATTTTGTCCCGTGCATCTCTTCCATCTGGTTGTTCCTGAATTGTATCCTTTTATAGTAAACTGATGATCTAGTAAGTAAAATGTGTCTCTGAGTTCTGTAAGCTGCACTACCAAATTAATTGAACACAAGGAGGGGGTTGTTGGAACCTCTGATCTACAGCTGGTCAAGCAGAAGCCCAGGTGATGATCTGGACTTGCTTTTGGTGCCTGAAGTGGGGGCAGTCCTGTGGGACTGAGCGCTTAACCTGTGGGATCTGACAGTGTCTCCTGATGGAGAGTGTCAGAATTGAGCTGAATTGCTGGACAGCCAGCTGGTGTTCGAAGACTGCTTGGTGATATCGTGGTGATATGAGAAGACAACCCCAAACCCATCACTGAAGTTGGAAACACAATTTTCAGCTGTCCTTTTTAATCTTGTGCAGTAATAAACATGTTGGGCTGCGTTTTCTATTAAGCAAGTTTTGGCTTTCTGGAAGCATCTACTGACCTTCCCTATTCACTACAAGGGTGGAAGAGAAATGCGTTTCTGATTTCCAAAGTTCTGACTAAGAAGATGACTTTTCCTCAGTAAAAAAAAATTATTACAAGTGATGGTTAGAAGTCTCTAGAATCCTTTACAGACTGAATAGGCTTCTGTGCTCTGACTTGGGAAATTTCCCACTGCAGCCTTTTTGTGCCTGGGGTCTGAAATGTGATTGGCACACGGAAATATTTTTACTGGACAGAACTAACCTTCACTTATACTCTTGCTTCCATGGGGGAAATGGATTTTGAATTACAAACTTTTATAGCACAATTTGTTTAAAAATTAGAGACAACCTGTATTTATGTTTGAAGGTAGCTTGAGGTGAAAAAGGTTTTAAGGGTCTAAATTTTATGGTTTAGAACATGTCTTTATATTCCCCATCAAAATAGTTCTGTTTGAGATGATGTTTTAACCTTCTGAGAAGCGACGAATCATGTCTTAGAATTTCAGGATGTTGGAATATGATGTATTTTCAAACAATGGCAGCCGGTGTTATCCTGTTAGTGGGACCAGGTACCTCAGGAATCATCTAATTATATGAGCACATTGAGACCCAAGAAGATGAAGCTGTTTATCCCCGCAAAAGTCAGGATGGAGGCTAGAATCTGAGTCTGATGAATTCTAATCATACTTTATCTCGAGTCTTCAGATTATTTCTTCTTCTGAGAAAATGTGAGATGGGAGCTCAATTCCAAGTCCTTGGGAGAGAGTACAGGCTTTTCCCCTCCCCCTTTGAATACCTAGCAAATGGCATTATATTTTCTATCAACCAGTTTTACAGAATCAAATCAGACTTCTTGAAGTTTTACTCTTTCAGCAGCCATATCATTTGTGGCTCCTCGGAACTCTGTGATGGCGATTACCTGAAGGGTGTTTATTCGGGCGAGTTTTTGACATGGACACCTGTACAAAAGGGAGGGAGGACACAGGATTAAGTGAGGGAAGCTGAGCTGGGATGCAGCCTGACTAAGGCGCTGACTCATCCCTCCAGGAGCTCTGAAAACAAAACAAGGTGGCCCTCAGAGTTGACACATCTTGGGGCAAGGGTCTCGGCCTTTATAACTCCCGTGAGTCAGTCACTGGATGCGGGTATTGCAAGAAGGGGATGTCACCCCGAGTGAAGACTCTCCTTTTAGCCGTGGCAGTCCTCGTGGGGGCCACACGTCGGGAGTCTGGGCCCAGATAGCAGCTGGGGGCATGAGCTTTCATTCCTGGGGAGGCAAGGGAATGTCTGTCCTAAACACTGCAAGGCCCACCGTGGGACTCATCCCATCTCTCCAAGAGTCTTGCTTCCTCCCATGCAGGAGATTATTAGATTAAAATGTTCTACACTGATTTCTGTGATGCATCGAGGAACATAGACTGAACCCAACACAGGAGTGGCTGGCTGCACAGCAGACTACTTTTTGAAACAAGCCCTGGAAAGATAGTAATAATCCTTTTAACGTCAGCCTTTTGGATGCTAAATTCTATTTACTTTGATAGGGTAGAGATGGTGGTAAGGAAGTCTGAATTTAAAAGGAATGAGAAGAAAGGCAAAACATTCTCTGACGTAAATGGTAGCAATGTTTTCCTAGGTCAGTCTACCCAGGCAATAGAAATAAAAGCAAAAATAAACAAATGAGACCTAATTAAACTTTTATGCTAATGCACAGTAAAAAAAAAAAAAAACAAACCATAAACAAAATGAAAAGACAACCTACGGAATGGGAGAAAATATTTGCAAACGATGAGACTGGCAAGGGCTCAACCTCCGGAATATACAAACAGCTCAATCAACTCAATATCAACAACAACAAAAAAACAACAAACAACCCAATCCAAAAATGGGCAGAAGACCTAAAGAGACAGTTCTCCAATGAAGGCATGCAGATGGCCAACAGGCACAGGAAAAGACGCTCAATATTGCTAATTATCAGAGAAATGCAAAACTACAATGAGGTCTCACCTCACGCCAGTCAGAATGGTGATCATTCAAAAGTCCACAAATGAAAAATCCTGGAGAGGCTGTGGAGAAAAGGGACCCTCCTACACTGCTGGTGGGGATGTAATTTGGTGCAGTCACTATGGAGAACAGTATGTAGGTTCCTTAAAAAACTAAAAATAGACTTACCCTATGATCCAGCAGTCCCACTCCTGGGCATGTATCTGGAGAAAACTATTATTTAAAAAGACAAAATAGCGGCATTATTTACAGTAGCCAAGACATGGAAACAACCTGAATGTCCATCGACGGATGACTGGATAAAGAAGTTGTGGGGTGTGTGTGTGTGTGTATATATGTATATATACATATATATATATATACCACAGTCATTACTGTGTATTACTCAGTCATAAAAAAGAATGAAATAATGCCATTTGTAGCAACATGGATGGACTTAGAGTTTATCATACTAAGTGAAGTAAGTCAGACAGAGAAAGACAAATATCATATGATATCATTTATCTGTGGAATCTAAAAAAATAATGCAAATGAACTTATTTACAAAACAAACAGACAGAGATAGAAAACAAGCTTAGGTTACCAAAGAGAAAGGGGGAGAGGGATAAATTAGGAGTTTGGGATTAACAGATATAAACTACTACATATAGAATAGATAAACAACGAGGTCCTACTGTATAGCACAGGGAACTATATTCAAAAGCTTGTAATAACCTATAATGAAAAGAAATATGAAAAAAATACATATATATAAAATGAATCATTGTGCTGTATACTAGGAACTAACACAACATTGTAAATCAACTATACTTCAGTTTTAAAAAAAAAAGAAGGAGGAGGAGGAGGAGGAGATAAAGACCATGTACCTGAAAATGGGCTGGTTGTATTTGACTGTTTCATTATTTTGCATATTTCCACACAATTACGTATTGTGCATCATCTATTTTAAAGTATCGCATGATGTAAGCATAAATTCCTGCTCCTGCCTTTGAGGGAGTCTTTGGAGCCCTGAAACTCAGGGCAAGGAAGGAGTAGTGGCTAGAGACAGCCCGGCCTCTAGAGCCAGACTGCCTGGTTCACTGTCTCCAGTTCCACCACACACGGGTTATGTGACCATGGGCCTCAGGTTCCCGGGTGCTGCCTTAGAAGATGGTTGGAGAGTTTCACTCCAGGGCACTGCTCAAAATACACAACCTCACTGCTCGACCCAGCAATTCCACCCCTGGGTATATTTCCAAAAAAACCCCCAAAACCCTAATTTGAAAAGACACATGCACTCCAATGTTCTTGGTAGCCTTATTTACCATAGCCAAGCTATGGAAGCAACCTAAGTGTCCATCAGTAGACAAATGGATAAAGAAGATGTGGTGTATATATATATATATGCAATGGAATATTACTTAGCCATAAAAAGAAGTAAATGTTGCCATTTGCAGCAACATAGATGGACTTGGAGGGCATTATGCTAAGTGACATAGGTCAGACAGAGAAAGACAAATACTGTATGATATAATTTATAAGTGGAATCTAAAAAAATACACCAAACTAGTGAATGTAACAAAAAAAAGTAGCAAACTCATAGATATAGAGAACAAACTAGTGGTTACCAGTGGGGAGAGGAAAGGGGGAGGTATAGGGGTGGTGGAGTGAGGTACAAACTGTTGGGTATAAGATAAGTTCAAGGATATATTGTACAACATGGGAAATAGAGCCATCATTTTATAATAACTATAAATGGATTATAACCATTAAAAATTGTGAATCACTTTATCTTACACCTATAATTTATATAATATTATACATCAACTATACTTCAATACAAAAAAATAAATTATAGGTTCAAAATGAACAAGCAAAAAATACACAACCTCTGGTTGATGTTTCTCCCCCAAATGCATACCCTTCTCTATGGACCTTCCTGTTGACCTCCATCCAAAACCTTTCAATTGTGCTTCTGGAACCTCCTGGTTTTGCTGTTGCAAAGACTTTCTTTATATCTTCATGCCATTGTAGACTAATCTGTTGTCCTCCTGTAGGGACACTGTTTTACTTGAATAAGTGGGTTCTGCTCTCTCTCCTATAGTCTATAGTATCTTTTATCTGGAAGAGGGTGTCAACACTGTCCTCAATCCCCTTTCCTGTGCCTGGCTATTACTCCATTTCCCTCGGGTAGAAATCCTTTGTTTTGGGTCATGCCATCCACCTAATCCACCCTGTACCCCTGTGGATCACTGTCATCTACTGGTCTCCTGATCTTTCTCCCACATTATAGAACACCTTGGTACTTGGTTCATGGTCTTCTCTGGGTCACCATCTACGTATAGGGTCGATTTGACATCCATGTGGCTAACCTTGGACATGGTGACCTCTAAGGCTTCTTGGTCTCAGAATCAGTGCCTTTACCCCCAACTACATTTCAGCATCCCTCTTTCACTAGCACACCCTGTACCTTTTTACTGCCAAACAGTGTCACTTCTGAAAACTCCAACAGCAATAGCCTAATGTTTTGGTTTGAATCTCCCAAGAAGTAAACCCTGAAGACAGATTCCAGTAAAAGTAGTTTATTGGGAGGTAATCCCAGCAGGGGAGAGGAGTGACTGAGACAAGGAGGAAAAGGAAGCAGAACATCCATTAGAGTTATCCTACCTGGAGGATAGGAGCTGGGCGGTGATTCACCAATTCCCATCAGCCCTTGGCTAAGGGCTGCTTCTAGTGGACATTAACTGCTTGATGTTCTAGCCTGAAATGTACAGAACCAAAAGCAAGTAATAGTCTAGCCAGAGAAGGGGGCATAGATATAAGGATGAGAGCACCACTTCATCTACCAGTTCAGCTCTCTTGATGCTGCCTTTCCCCTAAACATGGCTCTTGTTGCTATTGAGGTCCCTAATCCCTTGACTCATTCATTCCTGGCTGAATGATCAGCTTCCTGCTACCACAATTCCTTCCATATGGAGCCTGGGTCCCAAGGACAATTTGAGCTGCTTTCTCTCCAGCCTCTCAACTTCATTGTCTCCTTGCTGTTGTTTTCTTCTTCTTTTTTCTTTTTCTTTTGCAACCACAATTTGGTATTTCCCATCTAAGTTCAGCCTGTAATAGCAAGAAAGAATTGCCCGCCCAGGCACACTGGTGCCACCACAAATTAATGGAAGTCTGTCTCCCCAGTTCATTATATTTACTTGTTCTAGGTCAGCCCTGTCTTTAATAACACTCAGCGGCTCGACTAAATTTTCCCTCTTTCCTCAAGGCATCTTCTCAGCCTTTATCCTTCTGGTTCTCCATTGCTGACTCAGCCAGCTTTCTTGGTCAAATGGTCCCTATTTACTACTTCCTTTTTCCTCTTCTCTCGCTCATTTCTCACCCTGCCTCCATGTAATTTCTGGCTCCATGATCAAATTCTGTGTCAACTCAGTGGACATTTCTACTCCCATCTTTCTTCCTAGCAACATTCTTAGATATCTTCTAGAACATTCTCATCTCTTATTTTTCATGCCACAAAATTATCTTCATTTTCTTCTAATCTTTCTGGCCAGTTCTTCTTTCTCTGCACTGTCTCACCGTCTTCTATGCATCCACTGAATGTCTGAGCTCCTCAGAATTCTGTCTGGGACCCTCGCCTTTCTTCTATGATCTTTCAATAAACAAGCTGACTCTAGTGATGCCGACACTTTATATCTACAGATTAGACTTCTCCTTTGGGATCCAGACCCCTTTGTCTAGCAGTCTATCTTGAATGTCTCAAAGACACATTAAAATCAGTACATCTAGAAGTAAACTCATAATCGTTCCCCCAAACCCAGCCCACCTGCAGTGTACCTCATTTTAGCACCGACTGGAAATCCAAAACCTCAACACTCTGTCACCTTGTCTTATGGAATTTCACTTCATACATATCTCTTGACATCAACTCTCAGTTTTTAACCACGCCCACCTTTTTTGAGCTATAGTCATTTCTTCCCAGGATTACAGAAATGGGTCCATTTTATCCTCTCCTGACTCTTCTGTTCTCTGGGCTACAGCCAACATCAACTTTATGAAATGCAAATGTGATCTTGTTCCCACTGCCTCCAGTCCCTCTAAAACTTCCTCAATGGCTTCCCAGGACTTTGCGGACTGCCTTCCTGATGCGTCCTACAAGGCCCTGCCTGTTCTGGTCTGACTTCTGTCTCCAGCTTCAACCTTCCTCATGCTCTACCTCACTTTTTCTGCTCCAGCCACATTGCCTGTCTTTTCACTGTAGTTCTTCCAATACCCAACACTTTCACTGGACTTTTGTGGATGCTGAAATTTCCTTCTATTTTTTCTCTAGTTTACTCCAACTTGTGGATTGGAGTCATCTCTCTTTCTCAAGTGGCACGTCCTACTTGCGTTATCCTAGCAAAGATGGCTTTTTTGATACCTTAGTAGGTCAATTTCTTTTGCTTTGAACTCTTACTGCACCATGCAAATCCTCACAGCATGTGTCACACTTGCAATTTTACATTTACTTGTTGGAATTTTGGGTTAATGCCTGCCACTCCATCAGACTGTAAACTCTAAGAGAACCAAGATTATGCTTTGGTGCCAGGGTACTTAGCAGCTGCTCAGAAAATCTTTATTGAAAAAATGGCAATTAATGAATGACTGATTTCCTATTTTCTGGAGAAACTCAAGTTTCTAGATATGAGTGCCCTCATTTTCCAACCTACACCTGAGTGAGCTTGGATTTCCAGAAAGATCTCTGTTCTAGAAGAACCCTCTCAACTGTGCTCTTCATCACATGCCTTCCCTGATCTGGTCCCAGTGATTCCATCTTTCTCTTATTTCAGTCTTCCTTCTTGCCTATTTCTTGTCTCCTGCATCCATTTATATTTTCAAGCTTTAGCAGAAAAAAAAAATCCTCCTCCATCTTGCATTTTGTCTATTTTCCTTTACAAAGTCTTGCATTTTGTTTATTTTCCTTCACAAAGTTCATACAACAACCCACAGTAGCCATCTCCACTTCTTATTTCCACAAGCTTTCATCTTTTCTAATGACGTTGAAATCAAATACAGATCTTTTTCTTGAACTCCAGACCCAGAATACCAGCTGGTCATTCAATACCAGCATGCCTCAAGGGTTCTTCTAACTCAACTTATTTCAATCCTTTCAGAACTGCTTTTCCCCTAATCTTTTAGAACTGGTAAAAAGTACTATCCTTTACTCAGTTATCAAGGTTAGTTAGGGTTCTGATGTTTATCCTAATCTCCTTCATTTTGCTCTCTATCCGAATTAGGCAATATGGCTTGTCTACTGCATCTCTTACGTGTTTTTGGAATCTCTGCATTAATCAGTATTGATACTCATCTGTAGATCATGGACTATGATGAGAGCTTCCAAAAGGTCTCGCGGGTCAGCCCAGCCCCAGTCAGGCATTTACACTGCTATGGAGATCTTTCTGAGGCACAAGTCTGATCCTGTGTAACCGCCTCCCCCCAGGCTGCTCACACTCTCAAATGTTTTGGCGTAGCATGCAGGTCCCCACAGGATTGTATCTTCGGCTTCACCTCCAGCTGTGCCTCCCCTTATCCCCTCAGCTCTAGATGTTCCCCAGTCCTTGCTAATCTTGTAATACTAGGGAGTTGCACTGTTTTACTTTTCAATGCCTTTTTACACACTTCTCCCTACAACACCATCCCCAGACCTTTGGAAGAATGGAGAATCCCTACTTATGCCTCAAAGTCCAGGTCAACGACTGCTTGTTTTGAACACCTTTCCCTGAATCTTCCCAAATAGAGTTGAGCAGTCTCTCTACTGTACCTCCAATGTACCATATTACAGTCCGTGAGAAATCATGTCAGCAGAGTTGCTGCATAAGGTTGTTCAGGTGGCAGACTGCACAACTTGAGGAAACTTGTTCACAGAAGGGTGCACAATGGGCACAGTGTGCTACATCATGGCATTATTTTTGAGCTGTTTTCCTATTCTTTGTTCTTAAGAATCGCAGGAATGGAGAAGAAGGCTAAAAAGAAGATGAAGACTGTAATGTGTCAAATTTACATGTGCAAGATTGCTGCATTAATTCAAGAGGAATGAAGGAAAAGACATGGGGACAGGTTGGGTCAGGATGCTAATGTGTCTAAGGCAGGAGGTGAGGAGAGAAGTTTTGTGGTGCTTTGATGTACCACACTCCAGTGGCAAATTATGCAGGGGGTATGACAAGAAGGAGCTGGCTTAGGGTAGTGATGTTCTTGCAAGACACCAGAGCAGGAAGGACAGAAACAGACTATTTAAAAATGACTGAAACACAATTGGCTACTGAAAGAGGAGTTGATGACTGGTGTTGGCAGTGGGGATCCCTCAGATAAATCTCCAAGGGCTGCTTAAGTACACAGTCATGGACAGACAGGGGCAATCAGTGCTGGAGCTTATGTGGTCACTGGCTTCTACGTCTGCCCTTCCCTATTCCCAATAGATGGAGAGCTTCGCTAAGCCAGGCATTGAATCTTTTGATTTTAAATCACCAGTATCTTAGGTGGTCCATGATGGGTCCTCCCACACCCATCCCAGCCAGAGGAGCAAAAGAGAAGGAAGGTTTATGGACTTTGACAATAATAGTAATAATAATAATAATAATAGTAATAGTCAACACTCATATAGTGTTCATTATGTGCCCTGCACTTTTCTAAGTACTTTCTATATATTAACTCATTGTATCTTTGTTTGTAGGTATCAGAATTCCCATTTTACGGATGAGGAAACTGATGCTGAGAGATGTTAAGTAACCTGCCCAACGTCACACAGCTAGTGAGGAGTGGAGCCTCTTTCATCTCCCCCTTGATGGCAATTTTAACCTGAAGAGAGGGTGAGGATTTTCAGTGAGGCGTCTGTGCCACCTCATGCTTTGCACCCCTGCAATCTCTTTGCTTTTTGTCTTATTTCTCTTTTGTCTTTCATCCTTAGGAACCCCTATGTGTTAGTAGAGACAATTACGGGCTTTCATGCACATTCTTTTTTCTCTTTATGGTCCCGGTGGTCGAGTCAGTGGGCAGAGAGGTTGAAATTCATGTTCCAGGGAAACAGTCCACTCATGTCCCCAGGGACACACTACCTGTTCCCTTGGGCTGGCTTTCCTTTAAATGGGGAAGGGGCGGATTAGGGAGAATTTCTCCCAACATTTTACCCACTCATCTTTCTGTTTTGGTACTGTTCCCGGGGAATGGAGGCTACCAGCTACCTTCCCACCTTTGTAAACACACAGGTTTTTTCTGGGTAAAACTTTTCAAGGATTTAACATGGGTTTCCCCTCCTCGTCTGCTTAAGAACAGTTGATACAATTTCTTTTTCTCTGGCTTGTTTTTCCTTATTGTCTTCATTGGCTCTTGTGAATTGAGCAATTTTGTAATTTGGTTACACTTTGTCAAATAATTGTATGTCCTTCAGAAACATTTATGATTTCATTTTCTTTGTTATTTAGCTGTATTTCTGTAGCCTGTGGAGAGATTGGAGATGCAGCTTTATAATACAGTCTGTAAGTCTGAAGTTTTCTGGCAAAAGGTTAAAAAAAAAATTCACACCTGGGGAGGAGGGTGTAGCTCAGAGGTAGAGTGTGTGTCTACCATGCATGAGGTTCTGGGTTCAATCCCCAGTATCTCCATTAAAAAAATACATAAATAAACCTATCTACCTACCTCCCCCCGCCCCCCCCCCCCCCGCAAATTCACACCTGGCTTGCATTTGATAAGGATTCCACTTGTTGCATTATTTTCTTTGGATCTAATGGAATTTTAAATATATATATATATGTGTGTGTGTGTACACACACACACACACACACATATATACACACATACATATATATGTATGTATATATATAAAATATATATGGGTATTTTTGTGTTGGGCATATTAATAAGAGATTTGATTTTTAATTCTAGCTCTAAAGGAGAAAATGGGCATTGTGTTTAATATGCACTGTATCAACTACAGTGGACAGATTCCAAGTTATTCCTTGAGTTGGATCTTAAAAAATACTTAGTTTAAAATCACCTCTTTCCACCTGCGCCCCCTAGTGTTTGCTAATTATGTCGTTGGTTGGCCTCAGAGTCTGCAAATGCTGGTCTATGCTATTTCTCTTACAGGATTTGTCTTCTTGAAGGCATTCAGGGTTCTTAGGTTTCCTCTTGCCTAAAAGTAGAACAATGTGTCCTTATAACCATTTAGTCCACACTTATATGTTAAGGACAAAAAGTCCATGGATTTCTGCCCCTAATTCTCTCTAAATTAGGTTTGGTTTGGTTTTTAAATGGCGTCAAAATGATGCATGGTGGGAAAGCCTCATTTTCAGAATTGGGACTTGGTACACTTCCAGTGGTGGTAGTAGAACTCTCTTTTGTATAGAATTGAGGAGAAATAGTTTTCTAGGATTAAGTCACGTCCTTTTCGGAAGTGGGACCACGGATTAGGTGTGGCTGGGTTTCAAATAGAGGATATTCCAGTTACTTGATTCTATAAATCACTTGTACTTGACAGGCCACATGTCCAAATTTGCAGTTAGGAAAATTTGATCCTTGGATTCATTCTCTAGGATGGCCATAACACAATACCACGGACTGGGGGGCTTAAACCACAGAACTTGATTTTCTCACAGATCTGGAGGCTAGAAGTCCAAGGCCAAGGCGCTGGTAGGGCTGGTTTCTTCTGAGGCTTCTCTCCCTGGCCTGCAGACGGCCACCTTTGGGCTGTGTCTTCACGTGGTCTTTGCTCCGTGTTCACGCAAATTTGGATCTGAATTTCCTCTTCTTATAAGGACAGAGGTAAGATTGGATTAGGGTCCACCCATACGACCTTGTGTTACCTTCATTACCTCTTTAATGGCCCTATCTCCCCAAACCATCTTATCCTCAAGTACTGGCAGTTAGGACTTCAACGTATGAATTTGGGGGTTTGAGGGGGCAGGAACACAATTCAGCCCATGACAGTCCCTACAGGACTGGTCATCTTCTGGCCCTGGTAGGTACCTGGGACCCGAACTTCTTCAGGATGTTTATTACTACACTGAAGAATGATGGGTATCTCAAGGGAGTGGCACACTGCTTGATACCATAAAAGAATGTTTTAATCCCAGGAAAAAAGTTTAATAATGTAAATATAATGCTATAATATACTCTTATAATATAATAAATTTAAGAACCTGGAGTGCCTTTAGATAATAAATCGCTTAGGTTAGCAATCGCAGAATCTTAGGCCACCAACTATGATAACCTCTCAGTACTTATTAGAAGCTGTAAAGTAGTGTATTAATATTCTTCCATTACCTCTTGTGAAGCAGGCACCTTGCTCTGCTGGGAGAAAATGAATGCCTTATCCTCCTGTCCTTGTGGAGTTCCTAGTTTAGGCTCTCAAAGATTGCAGACACCATGGGGTCACATATCTGAGTAAAGCAGATCTCAGCTGGGCTAGCCTCCCTGCCCTTCTTAGATCTGGTTCAGATCTGCTCAAACTCCCCACCTACCAGGAAGTTGAGCCCTGTTGCCAAAACTTCTCTCCATCCCTGGTGTCACACTCCCCATCACCTCTGCTTTCAGGGTCCAGCTTCTGCTGAATTTGTGTTCTCCTCTCTGCGTCTTGCAGCTGTTCTTTTATCTTTTCCTTGGAATCAACCCAAACATGGGCCATAACCTTGGATTATTTGCTCCTTCCATTAAAATGCAATATACGATGCAGCTGTGTGCAGTAGATTTCTGTTGGTGACTTGATGACAAGGAAGGTTGCATTGCAGGGCCAGGGAGCAATTAATTTAAAACTGAATAATCGACTCCCCTGGTCTGCAAAACATTTCTTGGGCATTTCCACCAACTCTAATTCCATTCCTCCACTGTTCTGGTGAGATCTCTTTCTGTTCTCTGCCTCCCTTCTCTCCTTCCCCACCTGCCTTTCCTGCCCCCCCCCCCCGCATCCATCTAATTCTCTTCCACTAAATAAGCAAAGCTGTTGAACTATCTTCCTATAGTTTGCTTCCAAATTACACTCTCAGGGCCTCATCTTCTACCCTAAGAATATTTATTTTCCTTCCTTCTTTCTTTCTTTCTTTCTTTCTTTCTTTCTTTCTTTCTTTCTTTCTTTCTAAGTATAGTTGCTTTACAATGTTGTGCTAGTTTCAGGTGTACAGCAAAGTGATTCAGTTATACATATACATATACATATACATATACATATACATATACATATACTTCTATTTCAGATTCTTTCCCATTACAGGTTATTACAAGATGTTGAATATAGATTTCCCTGTACTATACAGGAGGTCCTTGCTGTTTATCTATTTTACATATTCAATTCTATTAAATTTGGGAGAAGTTGGTTGAAATCATGTGAATGATGGGGAATAGTGAAGGTCTTGGTGTATATGTTGGGATTACCTTTTGGATTTACAGTTTATAGTTATAGCCAGTTGGAACCAGTTAGAAGATGCATGGGCCCACGTCCCATCTGTCAAACAGCAGGACTCACCTGACTCTCCAGGATTTAAAATTTCTTAAAAGAGGCACGTACTATTATGATTATTTGTATATATATTTAGTTGAGATATAATTGACATACACCATTGTATCAGTTTAACATAATGATTTTAGTATACGTGTAAATTGCAAAGTGATGACCACAATTAGTTTAATTAACATCCATCACCACACATAGTTACAAAAAATTTTCCCTATGTTGAAAACTTTTAAGATTACTCTTCTAGCAACTTTCAAATGTACAATACAGGACCATTAACGACAGTCACCATGCTGTCCACTACATCCCCAGGACTTACTTAATCTCATAACTGGAAGTTCCTACCTCTTGGCCACCTTCAGTGAAAGGGAACTTCTTAATCATCCTGAAAAGTTGTAGTTCAGACTTCTGGCCAATCAAACCTCAGGGGTGTTCTCAACTGGAAAACAACTTGGCATCTGGCAGTCAGGAACTGCCACCTCTTCTGTCTTAACTCCTTTGCTGCCCAGAGTTCAGCAGGGCTGGAGCAGAGGGCTGGGGTGGGGGGAGATGAGGGTGAAGATGGGGACGTGTGGGGTCTGCTTATCTGAGTAGATACCTGTTTATCTTTAGAGCCAGATCTGAGGCTACAGGGAGCCAAAAAGGAAATCCAGAATGGCTTTCGGTTTATTTTAAAGTAAAAGCTAAGGACCATAAAATCGCAGGACTTCAGAAAGGGTCTTAATTACGATCTGACATCATTTCGGAAAGTTTGCTCTGGTGTCTGTTTTGAGCATTGGTCTCACAAGTTGCAGAGGAGGCTTGTACACTGAAAAGTATGCGAGAAAATATTAGAAGAAAATTGGCTGCAGATGTACACTCTTTTATTTGAAAAAAGAAGACACTAAATTCTACTGCTATTTAATGCACTACTTCAGAGTGGCACGTGTGTATAACTTGTAAGTAAGTGCTCACAGATTGGGAATGCCTGATTAGAACTGTTTTCCTGAAAGGAACACAATGATGGCCTTCTGCTCTTACTTTAAAATACCACCCCCCCCCCACCAGATTTCCCTTTTTGTCCATCATGGGGTAGAAAAGAGGAGGAGCTGAAACCGCTGGGATAAAGAGGACGTGGCAAATGGAAATGGTACTCAGGATTTGGTGATTGATGATTTGTGAGTGAATCTTTGATAAAACCCTTGCCCCTTAGTGAAGAATGTGTTGCCTTTCTAGCACTTCCACAGAACTGCCCTCGAGTCTGTGACAACATGTAATCTACCTGCTTAGCAGTCCTTTTCCTCCTGGTCTTTTGGAGATGCATTCCTAGCAATTTAGAGGGTGCTAAATTAATGTTGCAATGTGACCGTGACGTTAAACGTTTTAATCCCTGGAAGAGACTCACATTTTTGAAAAAGACAGCATTTCATATAATGGTAGGCACTCTTAGCCTTTTGCTTCAAGAATGAAATAAGAATGCCCTCGGCTGCGCTGTGGAATTAGGGACGTTAAGGCTGGCGTCATGATTCTGCATTACAGGTTGGAAATTACTGGAGTGAGTTGTTGAAATTTACATGGTGATTAAGGACACTATTAAACCCTCACAGTTTACAAACTGCAAGCCTGAGTCCAAATTAATCATAAAACTTATTTTTTTCCTTACGAAATATTCAGTCAAAATTAGCCATAAAAGTTATTCTCAAAGCATTTCCTTTTGGATACGTAAGGAATGCTGACTATTCAACAAACAGTAGTTGCATAAAGAAGATTTTTGGTCCCATGATCTGGCTGAAGCTTTGCAGGAATAGCTGCTTATCTCATGAATGGAATTTCCTGTTAATATTCTTGCAGGCTAATTGTTCATCAGAAGTATAACAAATGTCAACAAATATCACAAATGTGTTACGTCTTAATATTTAAGAGACAGCAGAAATAGTTCAGATGTTTAAGTTTGTTGTGCTTAAAAGGCACAACTTTTGTTTTAGCTTTTGTCACAAACTGCTCTTGACGGGATTAATGCTATTCAGAGAAACCATTTGGTTTAAATGCCCCTTTCTTTTAATTTACAGCAACATATGGCTTAAGATAAGACAGGCTAAGGGAAGAAACAGAATTGTAACTTCAAACATCGTTATTATAAAGCACCTAGTTTTAAAGGGATTTCATACAGTTTTCATTCCAACTGCATATGGAAATAAATTTTCTTAGAATGAAAACACTTCAAATGGACTCTTAAATTCTTTGGCAGCAACCACAAAGACATCTACTTTTTAATGTGAGATGTAAGCTGCTTAGGTTGGAGGTCCTGGCTGTAGGAAGTAACATCACCTGATACGAGGATTCAAGTCACAAGCGGAAATTGAGTGTCGGTAGGAACTTCCCGGAACACAAGACAACAGGTTTTTAAAAAGCATTTCCAGGTTTTTTTCCCTCTACGAGTAAAATTAGTATTCTGCACTAAGGAGCTGTTTCAGGAAGGCAGTGAGGCGGAAATCTTGGCACAACAGTGTCCTTCAGACTTAGTCCTGCCCCATTTTTAATTCTTTAGTCCTAATGATACAGGAAAAAATGTGGGGCGAGAGGATGGCCATACCCCAGGTCTGCGCTGAGTCCCTGGGACACACCCTGCCAAGTGAGGGTCCTTGGCTTCGCACAGGAAAGAATTCAAGAGTGAGCCACGGTTGAGTAAAAGTAGATTTATTCAGAGAGATACGTTTTCCGCGGACAGAGTGCGGCTGTTTCACTTGGAAGAGAGGCTGTGAGGTGCGGGAGCTGTCAGTTTTATGGTCTCGGAAGCTTCATATGTTAACAAGTGGGAGGATTATTCCCATTACTTTGAGGAAAGGGTGGGGATTCCCAGGAATTGGACCACTGCCTACTTTTTGACCATTTATGGTCAGCCTCAGCACTGTCATGGCACCTGTGGGAGTGCCATTGAGCAGCTAATATATTACAGTGAACGTATAATGAAGCTCAATGTCTATCAGAAGTCAAATCTCCCGCCATCTTGGGCCTCAGGGCCTATTGAGAGCTGAATCTTCTACTATCTTGGTGTTAACTGCTGTGTCATTCCTTGAGTGGCTGTGCCTTGCCCCCTTCCTCCCTGTCTCACTAACACACTCGGAGTGCCCAAGAGCTAGACATGAGCTCCAGGTCTGTTTCCATTCTCTTCCAGATGGTATCAAACTCTGTTCCTCTTTCAGGCATAAATGAAAATGGAGGCAGGCTTCTGAAAGCCAGAGCTGTCTCTCATCTTGTCAGCATCTTCTCCTGGAGAGGGGAGGTCACACCTTCACGGGCACTGGGGTTACCAGGAGGGAGATTGAATTACTCCCACCTCTGCTGTCTTGTCTGTTCCTGTACATTGGCAGCTGTTAACTCTTCTCATGGCCACTTGTGTTTAGTTCTGAGAACCTCCACGTCCATGACAATCAGCACCTCCACACTGCCACCAACCTCCCCTCACCCTTCGAAGAAGACTTGGCAAAAGACTGAACACACAGGATGGGACTGCCTGTGATCAGTGCTCTCTGTTTATATGTAGTGTTTTTATAGTTCTGTAGAACTCAATTTTCTGCATTAATAACAAACTCTTGTAAGTAAGCCACATAACAATATTGTATATTCATGAATTTAGCAGACATTGAGTGAGCATCCCTTCCCACGTGCTCTGCTGTAAGTGAGGCATACAGGGATGAGTAAGACTTTTTCTGCCTCCGAGATACGTGAAATAAGAAAATGACATAAGGATGTGTTGGCAAACTACCCAAGAGCCAAATCACAAGGCACTGCCCGTTTTTGTTGGTCTTGCTAACTAAGAATATGAAGGATTACAGACAAGAAGAGCATGTGACAGAGATGCCCATGACTTGCAAAGTCTACAAGTTGTACTATCTGACCATTTAGAGCCAAAGTTTGCTGACCCTTAGCACAAGGACTATCATGCAAGGTAGAACTTTAAATCTGTACCTTCATTAAAGTCCTATCAGGAATGGCCAAAAGGCTCTAGTGTTCCAGAGAGGGGAGCTGGTACCCCTGACTAATGGGATCGAGGAAGCGAGCCATCAAGGAAAGGTGGGATTTCAATAAAAGGAAATGGGAGAAAGGCTGTTTTGGGGAAGGGAAAGGGAAGAGAGAATTAACAACCGAGTCAGAGCTTCTCAACCTGCAGCTGCACCTGGAATCCCCTGGGAGCTTTTAAAAATATACTGAGGCCAGACCATAAAATGGAAGACAAATGGGAATAAATACACCTAACTGTGTATCAGGTTGGAACATAACCACCCAGGGAAAGAATTATTCCAAGTGACTTTTGAACTCAGTACTCTGACTAGACATCCTTAGCAGGAGGTAATGTAAGGTTAGAAGGAATTGCAGAGAAATCGTAAACTTCCCTCAACAGTTTAATTAGTAGTAGCTGTGATTTTGATACTCTCATTTGTGTGATGAGATAAAGCAATTTAGTAAATACGTTCATTTTAATTAATGTTTAGTGAAAGGGAAAAGAGATACAAATTAAAAAGTAATAAAAGGTTGAGAAGGCTAAATTTTAACAGGAAATATTGGTATAAATTCATGATTTATATGTATGTAGATATCTTAGTTTTTTGGGTTTTTTTTTGAGACAAATGGTTTATTTAGTAACAAGGAATAAAATTCTTCTGTCTTCTGAGGGCTGGACTGGACTGTGGTAAGTCAAACAGATAGTAACACACACAGGAACCCCCTCCCAGCCCTTGAGTTTTTGCAGAAACGCGAAGATGCCAGAGTCGCAGGACTTGCAATTGTTGTTTTCTGGACAGAAGTGCCGGCAGCTGTGCTTTCCAACGTGTCAGTGGTCGTGACATTCTCCTTCTTGTCTTCGGGTTTCAGGGCAGGAGACAGAAGCAGTTCCTTCATGTTGTTGGAGTCTGGGAGAAGCATGGTGATGCAGCTGATGCCTGTACCCCAGCCATCCGTGGGGGGCAGCCTGTATTCCAGGTGGTCAGAAGGTTTCATCTCTGAACATGGCCTCATCACCCCCAGCAGCTTTGGCCTTGGCCTGTTCTTCAAAAAGCTGCCACTGTTGCATGGGGTCATTCAGCTCGGTGTAGGCACTGCATATTTCCTTCTTCACGACAAATAGCTCAGAGCATTCAGTCAGACCTTCTTTAGAGCGGGGCCATTTGACCAGAGGGCTTGTTATCTGTGGGTGATCACAGATGAATGTAGGACTGATGAATGTCACTTTCAAGAACTCCCTGACAGGCTTATCAAGGAGCCTGGCTGTGGTCCGAGGTTACAGGCACTCAACAGCTTTTGCCACAAAGATATCATCAAGAATTTTGCAAGTTTATTCAGTTTCACAGAGGTTAGTTTCTGGCAACTTCATGTCCAGGGCTTTCTCAAACTTTTCTACCATGCTGATTTTCCGGAAGGGTGGGGTGAAGTTAATCTCAGATGCTCGGCCCTCCGGGCAATCTGGATGATAGGTGACCCTGTAGCTGCCTGTAATGTGCTTCTCTACCCCTGTAATCATCTTCTCTGTGATTTCCATGCAATCATGGTAGTCTGCATAGGCCATGTAGAATTCACATTGTGGGTCAGATCAATTCCTTCATTCTGGAACTGGCATCCAATTTCCTAAACCTGGTCAATGCCACTGACCACTAGCCCCTCACAGTAAAGTTCTGGGGCAATTCGCATCCAGCTCGTTGTGATGGGTGATGAACGCTTGGCCACAGCTCCCCTAGGGAAGATGTTCATCATGGGAATTTCAATCTCCGGAAGTCCAACTCTTCCAAGAAACTTCTTATATATGTGACGATCTTAGAGTGGATGATAAATTTCTGCCTCACAAAGTCATTCAGGATCAAGTCCGAGTATCTCTGATGATACCGTGTTTCCTTGCCTTTGAGGCCAAAGTGAAGATAGGTACCATGTGCAAACAGGGAGACAGCAGTGTGCTCTCCTCGGAAATGACGCTCAGTTCACTCTTCTTGGTTTCCCCAGGATTGCCCTGGACACCAACTGTCTCCCCAGAGCAGTTTGTTGCTGATATGAATAAATTCTTCTTCTGACTTATAATTCCTGGAGTTGGCCATGACTTACAACTTAACCCCCTCTCCTTGAAGGTTGTTGAAGATGAGCTTTCCCCCAGCAGCTCTTTTGGCACGGATCCTACCTGCCGCCTTTAAGGTGATGTCAATCAGGTGGTCCCCAGGCTGCAGGTGACTGTATTCTTGGATGAAATGAGTGAGCAAGATGTCTACATGGAACTGGTGTGGGTTTGGGTCATCCTCGTTGACTTTCATTTGTTGGACCCCTTGGCTGCAGATCTTGTAGTATGATTTGGGGCCCGGCTCTCCTCCTCTGCACCCGCATCAGTGTCAGCGGCATGGTTGGTGGCAGCAGCAGTGGCCAGGCTTAGCTGTTTCTCACTGAGCTCCTTCTGCTTGGCCTCCTTCTCTGCTATTTTCTTCTCAGCTTCCAGGCATCTCTTTAGCTTAGCACACTTCTTTTATCAGAAAGTGGCTGGTCCTTGTGAATTGCTGAGAAAGGAGCAAGCCGACACAGGCACAGGTCCCTCTGCCCCCACTGTGCCCCGCAGGTTTGGCGCAGGGACCCCCTAGCAGGCCTTACAGCAGCTTATGTCAGCATGGCAGGACACCCTGGAACTACTGACTGGCACCACTTTGCTCAGTTTCGGCTCTCAGCCATCTCCTTTGACTTCAGCAGCCTGCACAGAGGCCATCTTCCCCGAGGGCCGGACGCGATACCTTCTTTCTTGATTTAAAGTGTGTGTGTGTGTTTCCACTGAAAAAACCTAAATGTGAGGACATTCCAGTCGCCACAAGAAGGCTACTGCCTACCTGGTTTCTAACTATCATTTAAAGAATTCAGTACTTTTGGAGAAATGTCTGGTCCGAGGCCTGGTTCAAGGAAAGAATGGGAATCTTATTGCCGAGAAAGGAAAAAGGTGTCAAAGGTTAATGAAGTCATCCAGAGGTCAAAGGACCAACTCAATTACACTTCCATTAGGCAAACTTGGGGCACTTTGAGCATTAAAAAGAATGATAAATGTTGTTGATTGTAAAATATGGAATAAGTAAGAATTCAGAAGTCCATAGTTACAGAAAAGAGAGAGGAATGAAAAAGAAAATCTTGCTACGATTAGAGGTGATGCCTATGAAAACTCTTTACTCTAAAAACTGGTAATTAAGCAAAAAGAATTAGCATTTAGTATGCTTTTATGATAACAAATACAGTTCATCTCAAGTTGATGAGATAGTGTTCCCCCTCCCCGATGGGAGAGTGTCAGTTAAGAAATATAAATGATGACAGAATTTTAAAAATGACCATATAACTCCCAGCATGAGTGAGATGTAAGATAGCACAGCCACTGTGGAAGAGAGTTTAGCATTTTCTTATAAGGTTAAACATACACTTACTAAAAAACCTGGAAATCCTATTCCTAAGCATTTACCCAAGTGGAATGAAAACTCAAGTTCCCCCGAAGGCCTGGATGAGAATGTTTGTACGGCTTTGTTCGCAATTGCCTCAAACTGTGAACAACCCAAACGTCCCTCAACTTGGGATGGCTCAACAGATGGCAGTGCACCCCTGCAGTGGGATTCTGCTCAGCAATAAACAGGAAGGGACTGCTAATACGTGAACAGCATGGATGGTCTCAAACACATTTTGTTAAGTGAAAGAAAAGTCATACTTAAAAGGTGACCCAATGTCAGTTCCATGTATGTGACATTTTGGAAAAGGCAAATCTAAAGGGACAGAAAACAGATTAGTGACTGACAAGGGCCAGGGTCGGGGGTTGACTGCACAGAACAGGATGTAGGGGAATTACTGGTGGGTGGTAGAAATATTCTATATCTTAGTGGTTGTGGCGGTTGCCCGAAAATATACATACATTTTTCAAGACCCACAAAATCATACAGAAAAAAGAGTGAAATTTTCTTGGGCATGGATGATGCCCTAATACAAAGTTAAAAAAAAAAAAAAAAAAAGAAGACCATTTTGCAAAGTCCCAGTAATTCTTTCAGGCAAGAGTCATCATTGGATGTTAAAGCTACAGGATGGAATTTTGTTGGGGAAACAGGACATTCACGTGCCAGAATACCACCTCACAGATTGCTTGCTATTTGCAAATAGGAAAATGAGTTTTAATGGAGAGGTAATCAGCAGTCAAGGTCAGGATCACTAATGGCATAACAACCCGACTCTAGGTGCCGCTTGGTGGGATGTTAATACCCACCTCCTGTGAATTATACTCGCCCCAAAGCTTGACCTGAATCATCTCTTTACATTTAAATTTCAGTTTAGGACCTGGGAATAGACGTGTCAGTTAAATAATACCATCAAGACATGATCAGACTAACATAGGTAGCAGAATGTGCCAGAAGACATGGTTGCTTTAAAAAGTCAACACAATTTTTAAAATAAATAAATAGAAGAACACTAGACTAAAGAATCTGAACAAGCAAATGCAGTGCATGAAAACTGATTGGCTTCTGGTTTGATAAAAGAGCAAAAAATGAGATTTTTGAGACAATTGAGATTTGAGTACAGACTAGATATTATGGAATTGCTGTGTTTTCTCAGACATGATAATGGTATTGTTTATGGAGGGTAAGGTACTTATTTTTGGGTAGTTCCATGCTTAAGTACTTACAGGTAAAATGTCACGTCTGCAAATTATTTTCAAATAGATCAGCTATACGTATCTATTTGTATATCTGTGTTTTATCTACTATCTGTCTATCTATCTATCTATCTATCTATCTATCTATCTATCTATCTATCTATCTACCTACCTACCTACCTACCTACCTACCATAATACAAAATACTCACAATTGTGATGGGTTCACAGATTTCCACATATTATTCTCTTAACTCTTCTTGATGTTTAAAATCTTTATTAAAAAAAGTAGGGGGAAAATGAATACCAGATCCTACTCTAGACTGAATACATCAGGATGTCCTGGGGACAGAACTTAAGCTCTAACATTTTTAGAAGTTCCCCAGATGACTTTTTTAAAAAACATGAAACAAATTTATTGGGCTCCTGGAGGCTATTGGTCCGGAAATTTGGGCAGGGCAAAAAGGGAATAACTTGTCTCTGTTCCACGACATGTGGGGCCTCAGCTGGGGTGTGCTGGTACCCGGAAGCTGCGGTCACCCGGGAGCATCTTCACACACGTCTGGCAATCGAACCTATCTGTTGGCTGGAACCTTAGCTGGGCAGGCATGACCACCTTCATGTGGTCACTCCATGTGTCATCTCTGCATAGCCTCTGGGTGACTTTAATTTGAAGTCAGCCTTTCCCCAGACTTGAAGGATCTTAAGCATTTATTAAAATTCAGATTCTCTGGCCCTTTTTCTGGCTCTGGGATGGGGACTATTAATACTTACTATTTAATATTTAAAGTCACCCAGGTGATTCTAACAGGAAGGCAAGTTTGGGAAGCACTGACTTAAGGCATTAGCCCTGTTTTTCTCTTAAGATCCCACATCTGTCCAGGCGCCAAGTACCAGACACCACAGAAGTGGGGTAATAGTCTATGGCCTTATTTCTGAAACTTCGTCCCACGTCCTTCCTTTGATTTCTAGATTTGCTTGCTGCTTCCAGCTCTGTCTTTCTCTTGGCTGTGATTATGGTTCTTCCATGTCTCTTTGTTGCTTTAATTGAAACACTTGTCTCACTTGACTAAACCCTTGAATCTTCTTACTCAAGGCATAACCTGTGGGTATAAAATTGAATGCGTTTGAGATAAACGAGGAGGGAGAAAAATGAGGCTGGGTCATAGCAGGTCTTGAAAGCCAGGCTGAGGAGTCTGACCTTAAGGCAATATTCAATAGGAATCCAGAGAGAGTTTCTTTCTTTCCTTTTCTCTCCTCTCCTCTCCTCTCCTTTTTTCTTTTTCTTTCTTTCTTTCTTTCTTTCTTTCTTTCTTTCTTTCTTTCTTTCTTTCTTTCTTTCTTTCTTTCTTTCTTTCTTTCTTTCTTTCTTTCTTTCTTCCTTTCTTTCTTCCTTTCTTCCTTCCTTTCTTCCTTCCTTCCTTTCTTCCTTCCTTCCTTTCTTCCTTCCTTTCTTCCTTCCTTTCTTCCTTTCTTTCTTTCTTCCTTCCTTCCTTTCTTCCTTCCTTCCTTCCTTCCTTCCTTCCTTCCTTCCTTTCTCTCTCTCTTTCTCTCTCTCTTTCTTTCTTTCTTTCTTTCTCTCTCTCTTTCTCTCTCTCTTTCTCTCTCTCTTTCTCTCTCTCTTTCTCTCTCTCTTTCTCTCTCTCTTTCTTTCTTTCTTTCTTTCTTTCTTTCTTTCTTTCTTTCTTTCTTTCTTTCTTTCTTCCCTCCCTCTCTTTCTTTCTTTCTTTTTACATTTCAATAAAAATTTTCCTCTTTATTTAAACATAAAACACATTAACAGCTTGCAGGCTAACTTAAAATTATATGATGTCTTCCCAAATCAATTGTCTTTGACTGTATCTTCAAACACTGAAAAGAAACCAACATATTCCATAGGCAGACTCAGACCCTTTTCTATCACCTCATGTCAGATTGAGAGTTTTGTGCAGTAGTTTCCTTAAATTAGGCAAATAATTTAACTGATCACCATGAATAAATATTACTTTTACTTCAATGAGTTTCTCTTCTGGACGATTTATCAATACCATTCAGAGGAACATTAATATATTTAGTCAAAATAAAAAGACACTGCCAATTGAAATTAAGTGTCAATGTTCCAGATGATCAGAAAATCTCATTTATAAGAGTAAATGTTGTGTTTAATGATCTACCTACCATGGCAAAAAGCAGTTCAAGGAAAACAAATTTATGGAATTTTTTGTACATTTTGTGAAAGTCTGAAATTATAAATAGAAAAGAACCATTGAGATATTAAAAAAAAAAAAAAAAAAAAAAAAAGCCCTAACATTGTGTATACTGAGCCGGGACCTCAGATGGGGTGTGCTGGTACCCGGAGGCTGCGGTCACCTGGTTGCATCTTCACACACGTCTGGTAGTTGAGCTTAGCTGTTGGCTGGGCTCTTAGCTGGGCATGCAGCCAGCACACCTTCATGTGGTCACTGCGTGTGGTGTCTCTGCATGGCTAGTTACGAGGCACTGTTACCCAGCCGTGATCTCTCCCTTTCCATTTCCAACTTTATTGAGCTGAGTCCTCTCCATTTGTTTCTTGATGAACCTGACCAAAGTTTCATCAATTTTGTTTATCATTTCAAAGAACCAGACCCTAGTTTCATTGATCTTTTCTATTACTCCTTTAGTCTCCACTTCATCCATTTCTGCTCTGATCTCCATGAGTTCCCTGCTTCTACCAACTCTGGGTTCTGTTCATTCTTCTTTTCCCAGCTGGCCCAGGGGTAAGGTAAGGGTGTGCATTTGAGACCCCTCCTGTTTCCTGAGGCAGGCCCTCATCACCACAGACTTACCCCTTAGAACTGCTTTTGCCGCATCCCAAAGGTTTTGGATTGTTGTGTTTTCGTTTTCATCTGTCTCAAGTATTTTTTGATTTCCTCTTTGATTTCTTCATGATCCACTAGTTGTTTAGTAGCATATTGTTCAGCCTCCACGTGTTAGCAGTTTTTTTTCTTTTCCCTTGTAGTTGATTTCTAACCTCATATGTGTCAGTTAGGGCCTGTGTTTCCTCACTGATTTTCTGTCTGGATGATCTGTCCATTGATGTAAGGGGGGTGTTAAGGTCCCCCCTACATTATTGTGTTACTGTCAATTTCTCCTTTTATGTCTGTTAACAGTTGCCTTATATCTTGAGGTGCCCCTATGTTAGGTGCATATATATTTATAATTGTTATATCATCTTCTTGGATTGATCCCTTGAGCATTATGTATTATCTTTGTCTCTTGTAACAGTCTTTATTTCAAAGTTGATGTTGTCTCATATAAGTATTGCTACTCCAGCTTTCTTTTGGTTTCTCTTTGCATGGAATATTTTTTTCCATCCCCTCACTTTCAATCTGCATGTGTCTCTAGCGCTGAAGTCGGTCTCTTGTAGATAGCATATATATGGGTTTTGTTTTTCTGTATCCATTCAGCCAGGCTGTCTCTTTTGGTTGGAGTGTTAAATTCATTTTCATTTAAGGTAATTATCGATACATATATTCTTATTGCCATTTTGTTAATTAATTTGGGTTTGTTTTGTAGGTCTTTTTTTCTCTTTCTTCTTTTTGTTCTCTTTTCTTGTGGTTTGATGACTAGAGAAGTTCCTTTAACATTTGTTGTAAAGCTGGTTTGGTGGTGCTGAATTCTTTTAGCTTTTGTTTATCTGTGAAGCTTTTGATTTCTCCATCAAATCTGAATGAGAGCCTTGCTGGATAGAGTAAGCTTGGTTGTAAGAAGTTTTTCCCTTTCATCACTTTAAATATATCATGTCACTCCCTTCTGGCCTGTAGAGGTTCTGCTGAAAAATCGGCTGATAACCTTATGGGAGTTGCCTTGTATGTTATGTATATTATTTGTTGCTTTTCTCTTGCTGATTTTAGTATTTTCTCCACTTACTCCTTGTACAACCTTGAGCAAGTCATTTGCTTTGTGCTTTGTCCTCACCCATAATAAAAGAACCTGCTGTCTACGGTTGTTGGGAGGATTAAATGAGTTAATGCATAGTGTGGCTAGGACATTGGCTGCCTGCAGTCAACACTCCATAAATATTAGCTCTTACTAGTAGCAATTTGATGTAGGGTTATCTACAGCCATCATTCCTTGCTGAGACTACCAGGATTCTTATGTCCATGATGGCTTATATCAGGACAAGAAACTGTTGTCCATTTCAGGGCTCTCTGAAGCAATTCTCAGTGTGTGGTCCCTGGACCAGTAGAACCAGCATCACCTGGGAACTTATCAGAAACGTAAATTCTCAGGGCCCATCTCAAGTTTACTGAATCAGAGACTCTGCGGATGGGGACTTGCCAATGGTGTGCTGATAAAAGTTTAACAACTGGCTCATCAGGGGAAGATATGCCTGAGAGTTTGCTGATTCCCATGATTTAAATTCTCCCACTATGACTGATTTCAAGTTACCAAAGTGATGTTACAGAATGCATTGCTATTGAGTTGGAAAGAGATACAGGCAATCAGCTCTCTCAAGGTGATTGAGGAACCCGCTCTGGCATGCTACCGGCCCAGAGAGCTGTGTTTCAACAAGTTGTCTGGATGATTCTGATGCACCTTGGAATTCAAGCACTATCACGCAGAAGAGCTTAGTCATCTAGAGTTTGGGGGAGAAAATGTGGCAGTGTGCCTGGGCTTTGCAGCAGAACAACTGCATGCAAATTCTACTCTGCCACTTCCTGACCTTAGGTGAATGCCTGGCATATACTTAAGTATAACTGCACATCAGTTGTTATTATTATTACTCCAACATCATTCCTGCTGCAGTCAACTCACACCTTCTCAAATGCTTAGAGGAGCTCTGAGTACTTTTACTGCTGCCCAAGTCCCCTGGGACAAGCCAAGGATGAGCCCATTGCTGTGTTTTGCAGGTAGATAGGGAGCACTTTCCTGCCAGCTTTGTCATATTGTCTGTTGTGCCTCACCGTGATTATGCAAAGTGGAAAGTGGTTATTACCCCAATTTACGTGACAATCATAAATATAGCCAACATCAGTGTGCTGATTTGCAGAGTATTGTTGTTACACCAGGTTGGGGGCTGTAGGTGAGCTGGAGGTTCATTTTTGTCCTTTGGAATCTGAAACTGCTTAGGTGGTGGTCTAGCAAATCCTTTCTGATAATTCCAATTTCCACCACATCCAATAGCTGGGCTCTGGTGTACCCTCCCTTCTGTTCCTCCTTTGTCATTGTTTACCAGCCCAATCTTCACCTCCACTTCTTTCTTGTGAACAGAGCCCTGAAGCTGTTCAGAAACCAAGGGAAAATGTGCTTGGGGAAGGTGGGTCCCTCATGCATGAACTCTGGTTCCAGGGCTGTGCAAAAGAACTTTCTGTGAGAATGGAAGCCATCTGTATCTGCACTTCCCTTACAGAGACCACTGGCCTCAGGAGACTACTGAGTCCTTGAAACCTGGCTTGTGTGAGTGAGCAACTGAATTTATAATTTTAATTCATCATAATTTAACTCTAACTTGCTTCATGTACCTAATGGCTACCGTATCAGATTGTACAAAGACTCCAAACCATGATGGTCCCTGTTCTTTTTGACAGATATTGCCAGACATCGCCACGTGGCCCAATCCTGACTTACAGGCTCTAGTGCAAAGGGATGAGTGTATCTAGGAAAGACTTTTCTCCTCGCTAAAGGAGAGAGATGCTCTAGGAAGCTCCTGTCATTCTCGTCCCCTGCTCTGTCCCCCTCCCACACTTCCCCCCATCCTGTATCTTGTCATGGGCAATACGAAGCTGGTGCCTTGGGAACCCTCTTGTGACAATGAGAGGATGACTTTAATAACTAAAGATGATAAGAACTAATGTTAATAGTGCCTATTACACGCTACACCCTGGCCAGTCAGTTTATATACATTAACTAATTTAATGCTAGCAAGACCCCTGGGAGAGAGGTGTTATGTTACCTCCAATTTTTCAGAGGAGAGAACTGAAGCTCAGAGAAGTTCACTTGGCAAAAGTCCCACAACCAAGAAGCTACCAAAGCTGGGACTTGAACCCAGGGACACTGATGGCAGAGCTGTGCCCCCCACTGCCACACCATACTGCCTTTCTAGAACCAAGAGAACTGCTTACCCTTGGAACCATCCATTTCTAAACTTCTTCATATATGAGATAAATGCACATCCTTGGGTTTAAGCCACTTTATTTTTATTACTTTTTATTCTCTTTTACTGAAGTACAGTCGGTGTACAATGTTGTGTCAGTTTGTGGTGTACAAGGTTTAGGCCACTTTAGGTTGAATGTCCCCTGACTTGCAGCCTAAAGCGTCCTAACTGGTACTGTATCTTTGAGTGGCTCTTCATCTGGAGTTCCCAACCATGCTCGTCCACTGAGTCATACCTCCACCAAGGGCCGATTCACAGCGGACGTGGATCAGGTAACCACCCCGAACTGAGAGAGGAAGAACCCACCTGAGGCTTGGGAGCGCCAATGTTGAAATATCTAGATAGAGACACTCACAGGGAGATTCCACTCATGCCTGACCCTGGGCTGATGTCACAGCAAAGCTCAGCTTCTCAGCACCCGCCGCTATCTCTGATTCTGATAAATGAAGTTTGTCCAAAAGTGACGTGAAGAGAAACTCAGAGAGATAGGGAGACTTGAAACCTCCCCCAAAAGGGCTGCAGTGTTTATTCTTAAAGTCTGTTCAGTATGCTGTCATAGTGGAGTCAACGTCTGGGTTTCCGTCTCCCAAGCCCTCTTTAGTGACTAAGAACCCAGGCTGACAAAGTTGCATTTCACTAGTGAGTGGGCTGTTTGTCTCTCCAGGATGATGAAAATTTGGAAACGTATACATGTTCAATCCATTCAATCAGAGGTCAACATGGACTTAAAGGGAGATTCTTGTCCACGGCAGCGTGTGACACATTGAGCTGGGACGGAGCAAGTTCCCATTCGCAGGTGTCACAGGAAATCCCCTTGTGTCCCCAGAGCCGTCCTCCTTCCCTCCCTGCTGCTGGGTAGCCCTGCCTTCTCCCCCGGCCCTTCTCCCCACTCCCACCCCCACCCTGGTTTTTCTTTTTTAATACATCCCAGGATTAAGCAGAACCAGGGCTGCAGTGGCAGATGCATCAAGGAGCTGCGAGGAGGGAAGAGAAAATCTAAGTGGCCGAGAGTCCCTGGTCCCTCCCTCACCTCTGTTCATTTGTCCCTTTGCTCATTCAGCAGAGACTTGTCAAGCACCTACTACGAAAAGCACCAGAGAGACAATGGTGGAAAAACTCTTCTTGGAAATAAAAAAAAGAAACTGCTGTAGGATCCTGCTAGTGGGTTTTATTTCTTAATCTTATGTCAGTATTTGTTGGGTCCAAAGACCCAAAATAATCTTTATATCAAATCTCGGAGATAAATAGGTGAGGTTTTATTGTCCCATTTCACAAAGATGGAGGTCAAGTGACTTTCTCACGGGATGTGGGTAAGTGGCAGATGCAAGTCCCTTGAATCCACGTCTTCCAACTCCTTTATTTTCTTTCAAGACACCTCACACTGGGACTGGCTGGGGCAGGGCCAGTCATGCAGGCGTCCACTGCTCTGAAGCAGACCCTCAGAAGTTCTCTCACCGTCAGCCCCTCGTAGGGAAAGGAGGGGCCACCAGCAGCCTGTGTGATCCCACTGGTTAATCTTTGAAGTAAAAAAATCTGGAGATCAAAAGAAGTATGTTGTTGAACCCAGTTCTTTGTCCTTGATCTGCTGGAAACCTTAATTTAATTAGCAATGTAAACTGGGTCAAGACTTCACTTTCCCAGCTGGCTTTAACGCATATCATTTCTTTTATTTCTGAGTGACTTGGAACAAATTAGGGGGAAAAATCTGAACTATCTCATGTAAGACACGAACTATGCTGTACTTTGAGCTCATTATATCTTCCCGTAGTACTGACTGAGATTTGCATAATTTTCATGCTACTATGAGTAATAAGAATGGGAAATAATTTGGACTAAATTATCTAGTTTTGTTCCAGAAAGGCAAACTTCCCAGATTCCTTGATATTTGAAATCATAGCCTTTTAGGAAGGAGGGTACTGGGATTATGTTTCAAGAATCCAATCCTTACAGAAACCTGTGATATAGGTATTCCTCTCTCTAGTTTACAGAAGAAATCAAGTGACATTCCCGCGGATACACAGCTTGGATGTGCGGAGCTATGGCTGGATGCGGGCAGATGCGGAGCTCTGGTCCCTGTTCACAGCTCGCTGTGCATTTAGAGCTGCCTTTAGATCTTCAGAAATCATCTGGTTCACTTCCTCCCCTTACAGCAAAGCAGAAGAAATTAGGTCCTGAAACTTAAATCCCTGACAGGGTGCAAACCAAACCCAGGCCACTAACTCTCTGGAGGGTGGTCTTTCCTTTAGCACCTCTGCTGATGGACAGGAAAGCCACAAGTTGTCCCAAGTGGATACAGCCCTCTCTGGAGTCCACGAGGAAACTTCCATTCCAGGATGTCTGATGACGAGGAGCCTGCCAGAGTATTCACGGCCAAGAGAATGAGTCTTCTTATTTCTATTTGTGTAGCGTGTGCGTGCATGTGTGTGTGTGTGTGTGTGTGTGTGTGTGTGTGTGTAAGCTCTGCATTCCACCCTCCTCCGTGGGACCGCATTCCTTTTGGAGACATATCTGCCTTAAGCATTTTATTCCAGGGAGGAATACACATGGAAGTGGAGATGCCTCTGGCCAAGACTTCAGACCCTGGTCTATTTCATGCCAAACCTGTTTGCTGCTACGTAGACATGGTCAGTATCTGAGGGCAGGCATGTGGGTTCACTGAATCCCACAATGGGAGCTTTCCAGTGACTCTGGAAATAATCAGCGTGGCTAGATCCTGAGCTAGAATGGGTACCTACTGCTCATAGTTTTCCTTCTCACTTTTACCTGCTAACAGAAAACAGAAGCGTGACCGTGTGACGGCTAGTACTGATGATATAAATTCTCTTTTTAAAAATAAGGCCACGCTCTTTAAAAAGTCAGAAAGATGGAAATGTTGACCATCTTGACTGTGGTGGTGATTTCCTCAGTGTACATATGTATCTATCAAAATTCATCAAATTGTACATCTGAAATATGTGTAGTTTACTATACAGGAATCATACTGTGTAATAAAATAAATCATACAAAAAAGGTGTTTAAAAAAAGACAGAAAGAAGGAAGTCACAAGCTACCTTTGAACAGCTCTCAATAAGCAGATCGATGTCTCATCCCTACTCAAGACTAGGCTGACTCCCTCCATTGACTCACCCTAAAATGACCTCCTGTGGACTTTTTCAACAGTCTGAAATGTAAACTTGCATGACTTGGCTGGAGTTTTCAGAAATCAAAGGTTATTTGCACCCCCACTCCTTCCTACTCCTGCCCCAATCCTGCCACTACCAGCATTTCTTTAGCTGGGAAAGTTTTAAAGCTTCTTACTGGAATTTGCTGCGTGTGGTTAAAATCCCTAAGAAGTGAAATGTGAGCTTGGCATCAAGAATCAGTTTTATTTTAGAGTCATATTCAGAATAGTAAGTGACATGAGATAAATTCCTTTTTAAGGAGGCTCCTAAATCTTCTAACCTAACGATTTCCCTGAAATCTGCATGAAATTCACAATCTAGGAAGAGTTTGCAAAAAAAGATTGTATGTAATTTGTGCTGAGAATTATTTCAATCTGGGTTCCAGTGTGAGAGGAGATGTGGGAGTGCACTACAAACTGTGTGCAATATTTTGATGCATTTTTGTTTCTCTTTCTTCCTGGTTTGTTTTTTGGTTTTTTTGTTTTGTTTTGTTTTGGGAACATTGTCTACTGAACATAGTGGCCAAAATGAGCTGAAGATTGTTGAAGTTGAGGGATGGATATATAGGGCGTCATCATTATTTCCTCCACGCTGTTGTGCACATTTAAAACGTTCCTTACTTAAGGAAAAAAAAAAAAGGAAAAAGAGAAAGAAAACGGGGGCCAAGAGAAATGATCATGGTCCTAGTATTGGGCTGTTCTCAGCTTGTGAGAGCCTTCAAGGAGAGCTGAACAGAAGCACAGACTCCATTTAGTTCTAACCCATTTTTTAAGGAGACTTAAAAAAAAGTTTCCCTGGAACTTGAAAAATACACTCAAAAGTGATTTCAACATGATCCAGCCCTGGGAGGGGTCAGAGATGGCAGGAGTACAAGACGGTCGAGAAAGCCTATGACGTACAGTCAGTGGCTTGCTGAGACGGTTTCCAAATAGAAACATGCCTGGAAGATTAGGAAGATGGACTAAATCCAGTGAGGCCGAGATTAGTCATATGACCGCTACATCTCGGGCTCTACTTGGGGGCGAGAAGAGAGGGCTTCAGTTTTAGGGTCTTAATTATCATAATTACTACAGGGCTTGCTTATTATTTTTTTTTTTTGCATCACTCCTGCTCCCACCCCTTCCAGATGAGTGGAAGGTACAGCCACACTTTACGACAAATTGTTCTCTATTTCATATTTTCCAGTGGAAAAAGGAATATATATTAGGCAGATTATTTTACCTTCCCTCTATCAGGGTAAGCTTCCTAGAGCAGCTAATTCTCCTCCTGTGGGACTGGCAGCTCCCAGCCATCAGCTGGTGAAGCGGAGTCCTTCCTCCTCCTGGACACTGGCAAGACCCATTCTGCCTGCCAGTCTGTTATCTCCAGGGATCACCCAAGTGCTGGCCCCTCTGGTAATCTGTCTCCTTTGCTCCCTGCTGCTCTGTGGGTCTTTCCCGTGGACTTCTGGCTCCTCTTCGGCTCCTGTGCCAACTCTTCCCATTGTGCTGCTGGGTTCCTTGTTACAAGGTGGATAATTTCTCCTGCATCCTCAGAGTCGTCAAAGGATGCTAACCTTAACTGAAATCTGGCTTTATTCCACTTTTCCACATTCCATCATCTCAGCTGGGGATCCAGTGTTACGCCAATGCCCCCGATCACTTGCAATCCATTACTCTTCCTGCTTTTTTGGAAAATATCCCCCGTCTCTTGAGTCCTTGACATTGTGTGACCCTTCTCCCTTTCCTCCTTGCTGTCTCCTTTGGGATCTCCTGGTGACTGCTCCCACCCATCTCCCAAATTCAATGAAGATGTGACTGAGTGTGTGTGTGTACCTATATAGTGTCAAGACCCTAGGTGTAACATCTGCTGACTTGGACTCTAATTTCCACTTTTGTATGACTTTGGCCAAGTGACTGAATGTGTTGAGCTCTTCTATAAAATGCAGATAACAGTACCTCCCATAGTACAGGTTGTCCTGAAGGTGAAATGAAATTTACGCAAAGTGATGGGCACATTTCTGGCATACCTCAATGCTCTTGTGAACTATTCTCCTATTGGCTGCTGCTTGCTTTCCCAAATCCCACCATCACCTGGGGAAGCGTCAGCGTTCTTTGCAACTACACAAGCCTTCCCCGCCAGGCCGTCTTTAACTCAGGGCAGGCGTCTCTGCCACATGCCTATCCCACTTTCTAACGACAATGCCCTGTCCTCTTCACTGCCAGAGCCACTGCCTTCTTCCCCATCACGTCCTTGTCTTTTTGTGTCACTAGCTTGAACCCTTCAGCCTTGGTCAGATGGTTACTTTCCCTGCAACCTACGCAGGCTGTGATGTGGATGTGATTCATCTTGTATGAATGTTCTTTGTTCTATGGTTGTATTTGCATAATTCCTCCATTATAAGAATCATCTTGGAGCTAAACCACTCTACATGAAGACGCTCACCCTCTCCTCTGGAGATGAGGCCTCAGGCCAGGAATGGCCTTGACCCCAGGGGATGAGTCGTCTAGGACACTGGCCTGGCAGGAAGGAGCGAGGGCACTTTTCACATGAGAATGACTCAGCAGCTGAGACACAAGGAGGAGGAGGAGGTGAGCCCCATCTGAAGTCAGTGGATGAGCCCAGGTGAGGGAAGGGACAGGACCTCTGAGCCCTGGGACAAACCCGGCTGTGTTTCTGTGCTTCCATGACTGTCTTTGACTTCTCTTGAATTTTTCTTTGGTACTTTTGGAAATTCCAGTCTGTCTCAGCCCTGTGGATTCACGGCAAGGATAAGGGTTCTGTGCTAGTGTGGGCCAGACCCGTAAGATGCCACTCCTCTTTGGGAGGCAGAATGGGGTGGCAGAGGAACTCAGGCTGAGGGCTTACTAAGGCATCCTGAAGCACCTTGGCTCCCAGAGCCAGCAAGCCAATGACCTTCCTGTCCCAGGGACGTGTGGAGCCAGGAAAGATGGGGAGAAGGTTTAGCTCCTCCTGTGCTTGTTCCTTCCCATTATTTCGGGAAGTGGAGTGGCCCCCTTCTCAGGATGGAACAGGGAGGAAGGGAGAAGAAATGCTGGTGGATACTGGGAAATTAGAACATGACAATTTACTTGTACCTTATGGCTTGAGGTTTTATGAATTCCCACAGCATCGGACATTTCTATCCAAAATACAGAAAATGTACCCAAAAGACAACTCTTGAGTGATTTTGGAGGCTTTATCCACTCTCCTCTTATAGGTGGATAATGAAGAATAAAAAAATGACTGTACTATATGGGAAAGAGACTGCAGTAGCCTCCCCTCGCCCCTCATCCACAGGGATATGTTCCAAGACCCCCAGGAGATGCCTGAAACCGCAGATGGCAACACACACTGTGTATACACTGTTTTTTCCTCTCTAACGGGCAGCTACCCTGGACAACGGGATGATTCATATCCCTTGCAGGACCGAGTGGGACAGCGTGAGATTTCATCATGCTGCTCAGAATCGTGCACAATTTAAGATTTATGAATTGCTTATTCCTGGAATTTTCCTTTTGGTATTTTTGGACTTCAGTTGACCATGAGTAACTGAAACCATGGAAAGTGAAACCTTGGATTAGGGGAAACTACCGTATACAGGGAGTTGGGAGATCCGTCTCTCAAACCCTGTTCATTCACTGAAACGTTATGTGATTTAGGCCCCAATGCTTAACTTGGCTCTATGTTTCCAGAGCTTTAAAATAACTGCTCATTAAAAAGAAAAACCCTCCTCCTTTAAGATGTCATGAAGAATAAGGGGACATTTATGGCAAATACTTTGAGCAACTCAAAGGAGCAAAGTGCTTTAAAAATGCCATCTGGTCTGTGAAATCTTTAGGTATTTGAAGAGAACTATAAAATGCACCAGGAAAAAAAAAATAGACACATCCTTGGAAAGCACTGAGAGCGGTACATCTAAAGAGGAATAAAAATAATGCTTTATATTTAATTAAAAGGTGGAATACTGAGGTTGGGTAGACAGGGGGAAAAGAAGAGAAAGGGAGAAAGCACAGGAAAAACCCTCTAAATCCTTCTCCTTAGGTAGTTAACTCTTCCTCCATCGCCGTTCCCAGAACCCCATCTTACTGTTGCTGAGTTTGGTCATAAGTAATCAGTTTCCCAGGGATGCAGTAACAAAGCGCCACCAACAAGGTGGCTGAAAACAACAGACATTGATTTTCTCACCATGCTGGATGTGGGAATCTGGGACCCAGGTGTGGGCAGGGCTGGTTTCTTCCACAGGCTCTGAGGGAGGGTCCGGTCCATCCTTCTCTCCCAGCCACTGAGAGCTGTCAATGTCCTTGACTGTGGGTGTATCATCACCCCGCTTTGCGTCTTAGATCATGTAACATTCTCTCTGCGTGTCTCTGTGTGAAATCTGCTCTTCTCACAAGGACAACAGTCATACTAGTTTAGGGTGCACCCGAATGACTTCATGTTAATTTGATGACATTGGCAAGGAACTTCTTTCCAAATAAAGTCATATTCACATGTATTGGGAGGTTAGGATGTCAATATATATATATATATATATATATATATATATATATATATATATATATATATATATATATATTTTTTTTTTTTTTTTGAGATGGGGGGATAATTCAACCTACAACATTGACCAAGTTAAAAATAGATCTTTCCTTTGCCCAGGTGATCGAGGCACTGGTCGCTTCTGTGTGTGGGTAAGGCATCTTAGGGTGCCTCATGGGGCGGGCAGGAAGCCCAGGGTCCGAGCTGTAGCCCAGGAACCTGAACTGCGCTGTACGAGTCTGTGCAGTGTCTCTGCTGTAGCTTCTTTCCTGGGCTCCATCCTGCCCTCTCCCTGGCCTGAATGGTTCTTCAACTCTCAGTCCAAGGAAGTTATGTTTAGTTTAACAAATAAATCAAATGTTTTTTAAAAAAGGAGTTAGCTAAATGAAAGTCAAATGTTTTTCAAAAAATGGGTCAGAACACGTGTTCCTGGTCTCTTGCATTCTATTTTCCTTGGATCCATTTGCTGCAGCCCCAAAGAAGCCATTCTTGACCTTCCATGGGTGGCAAAGGACCACGTCTCGGTCGACATTATGCCCTCGCCCAGCTGGAGTCAGCTGGTGATCTCAGATGCATTATGAAATTAAATGCCTTCTACTCCTGAATCTTATTTTAAGGCTTCTCCGAGTCCCCTAAATTTTCTTGTCGATGACTATCAGCAGGGGTGCTGGGGTTGGGGGAGAGGAGGGGGGAGGCAGGAGGATGTTTTCAGCAGAGCAGAGCACGTGCAGTGTGACAATTACAAGACCCGCCTGTTACCTCTGCCCTGACCCTCTGGGTTCACATTCCCCTGAAGGGTCATGTACATTAACCTTAGCACAAGGCCAATTCTGGATGCCAAGAGTCAGCTACTTTGCAGCTTCTGCTGCCAGAAAAAAATTTTTTTTTCTTCAACAAAAATGTGAAAATGGTGGCCTCTCATTTTGTGAAGATAATTCACTTTTGACAGTATTAACGCAATGGCTCTGGTTGGTCCAAGTTGATGAGAGCTTTGGAGTTCATTCCTGTCTGCTTTGACTGCACTGCCTCCTAGTGGCTACTTTTATAACCAGGTTCTCACGGTTGACCACTAGGAATGCATTTTGAACAAACTTGTTTTTTCTAAAGTGGGTCTATGTTTTGTTTCTTTTTTCTTTTCTTACTAAAGTTCACTTCAATACATGACCAGATTGTGGATATGTGTAATCCTCTAATTGTTCACATGAAATTCTCTACAAGTCCCCTCTTCCTAGTTCAGGAAAGAGGGCAGAGGTGTAAGGAAACAGGCACCGAAGGAAATGACCATAAGGTCTTCTGACCTGTGGCTGGTACATGATATATGGATCTAGAGAAGTAAAATGCTGAAAAAAACGGCTATAGTGGGGCTTTAAAACTGAGATTATCATGGCTAAACAATTTTAAAAGCAGGATAAAGATATGAATCCGTTTAGCCAGAGTCTAACCTCTGTTTTTGCCAGAGGGCTTGTGACAAAGTGCATGGCGAGGAAACAGCAGGTCCCCAGATAAAGGTGACTTTCTTGCTGCTTTGCATAAAGATATTCTGCCTGTGATTTTGTCCCCATTTACTCAGCTAAGACTCGGATCTCCGGCTGCCCTGTGTGCTCCCTCTCCTTCTGGTCCATAATTGGGGTGGAGGTGAAGGCGCTGGCTTCACTTCCTTGATCTGTAGCTTCCAGGAGACAGCCTGGCAGTGAAATCAAAGGATTCAAGTAAGGATTGTCTCATACAGGAAACAGATTTGGGGAGTTCTCAAGGCTTGTGTAAGTAATTGTAAAGGTATCACAGAGATGCCCAGACGTTGAGATTTTATAAACAAGCCAAATAGGAAAGAAAGTTGTAAATGGGAGATTAAAAAAGATGGCTAATTAAAAAAATCATTCCCCAGCCAAAGTCATTAAAAGTGAGAATTAAACAGCTACTATCAACATTAGTTTATAAAAGAAATGACAGCTTAATTTAATACAAAAGATAAGACTTTATAGATTATAGAAGGAGGTTTCTTCCAGGGGAAGATGTGTTTTTTGTGTTACATCTGTGTGTATGTGTATTACATATTTCAGGGCAGCATGGTTACTAACGCTCTGTCAGACTGTCATTAAAATCAGAAAACTTAAATGCTGGTGCTGGTCATACCTTTTCTTTAGGTTTTCTCATTCTTGAAATATACTGTTTGTTTAAAGCATGCATACAAGTTTATGTATTGAAATATATTTGTAAAAATCCAAGATGTTTCCAATTTGTAATATTTCCTTGGAATACTCATACTTAGGTCTCTTGAAATGAATTGAGTCTCTTAGTTCTCCATGTGAAGCAAAAGAAACAAAAAAAAGGTTATCTGTAATGTTGTGATTTGTACATAAGTTTTTTAAGGAGGGCATTTGCATTATAAATTTTTTCATTTATAAATACATAAGGGAAGCAAAGGTTTGTGTCCTGTCCTTCACTGGTTTGCTCTTAAAAAGACTAATAAATGTGTGTCTGTGGACTGGCTTTTGGGGATGGGGTGGGAACTTTGCCCCGAATTCTGAGACTCTCTGGCATGATTTGGAGAACACCTCCACTATGCGATTTCTTTGAAATTAGGATTCAGGACCCATTTTCAGGGCCAAAGCATCCCTGAACATGGCACTCTTACCTGTGGGAATGCACACTCTCAAAAAGGAAATTCACAGATTTACATCAGCTTAGAGCCAAATGGACCTAAAATCACATAGCTTAATTTCCCCATATTACAAAGTCACTAATTCACCTAAAAGAGGCTAAAGACAAGCAGAAATTCACCAAAATGCTCTCTGGAGAGGCGGGCCCTACCCCATACGCACCACCCCGCCTGACACTGCAGCCTTGAACACCGCCCACCTCCAGATGGTGGGTGCCTGGGCTGGGGTCTTCTGACACTTACTCTCATCCCTCACCCCCACCCCCTGAGGTATATATCCTTTACCTACTAGTACCTGTGAGCTGAAGAAAAGCCAACATCAGAGGCCCTTCTTGGCAGCCTTTGCTTGCTGGGCTTGGATCTGTTATTTTATATTCCAAGCTTTCTCTTATCCATGCTTAATCTTCTTGTTCTTTCTTTAAAGCCATCATTTTACAAATATCCAATTGTTATTTTTTTTTTCAAACTTAGTTTTCCTTTCCCATGTATTGTTCCGGATGGTCTACAGTATCCTAGCGTCCAGTGGCCAGTGAACACCTGCACCATTGATGCGTTTTCCTATTCTGTGCAATTTTCAGAATCTGGGCACTGTGTACTCTTACATTTTTGTTGGCTGTGTATCTTCCTGTTCGCCTTGTCTTATGTTCCCAAGCTTTGAATTAGTTGTGTATTGCAACTATTTAACTCAATTTGTTGGTTTTGATGATATCTCAGTTAAGTAATTCCCGCTTCCTACCCTCCCCAAAAGAAATGTGCACGTCCTAATCCCTGGGACATATGAACGCTACTTTTTTTTTTTGGAAAAGTGGACTTTGCAGATCTAATTAGGTTAAGGGTCTTCCAATGGGAAGACCGTCTTGGATTATCTCACTGGGTTCTAAATCCAATGACAAGAGTCCTTGTAAAAGACACACAAGGGAGAGACACACGGAGAAGGTGATGTGAAGATGAAGGCAGAGACTGGAGGGTTACTGCCACACGCCGGGGAATGCAGGCAGCTCCCAGAGGCTGGAAGAGACAAGGAAAGGATTCTCCTCTAGAGCCTTCATGGGGCTCTGCCAACACCTTGATTTTGCACTTCTGGCCTCCAGGACTGGGAGAGAATGCCCTTCTGTTGTTTTAAGCCACCAAGTTTGTGGTTAAAGTAGTTACAGAAACGAATATAGTCCCCAATATTCTAAGCCTATGTTTGACACACTTCCTGTACAGTGCTAGTCATTCACTATTTCCACATTTAATGTAAATTTTCAACTGTCAGTGTTTTGCTATACCTTTTAGGTCATTGATCTCAGTCATTTGTGTATTCTAATCATACTTTGTATGTGTCAATTTATGAACTGTGTCTAGAATTGCAGGCTTCAGCTTCTCTCTCCCAGTCAACAGAAAATAAATTAGTTTATTTTCGAATCCATAAGTTTTGGAGCAAAAGCCTGGAACACTTATATGGAGTTGAATGGTTTGGCATCCTAAAAGGAAATATGCATCATGTAAACGTATTTGTGAGTAGTTACCCTGATTACACTCTTATAGCAGTTGGAGTGTGGTTTGGAGCTTGACTTCTTGGGCTGGAACCCAGCTTTCCCAAGCAATGGTGGGCAAGTTGTTAATCTTTTCTGGGCCTTGGTTTCCTCATCTGTGAAATGGGTATGACCACGGGTATAAAATGGGTACCAACTGGATTTTGGTGAGGATTAAATGAGGAAAATATGGGTAAAGTTCTTAGAACCCTGCCAGGGGCATGCTGAGAACCACAGGACTCTTAACTATTATTCATGCATTTACAACTTAAACTTCCAATTCGTTGAGAGCACGTCAAAAATGGGAAAAGACTGAGTTCTCAGAACCTTAAATTATTCCTTTGGGCTAAGAGCATCAAGAAAGTACTCCTAGGTCTATAACTCTGTGTGACCCCAAAAATAAAGATCTTCTTTTTAACTTTTCTTTCTTTCTTTTTTTAAGTGTTTTTTTTGGGGGGGGGGAGGTAATTAGGTTTGTTTGTTTGTTTGTTTGTTTGTTTATTTATTTATTTTTTGATGGAGGTAACTGGGGATTGAAACTGGGACCTTGTGCATGCCAAGCACACACTCTACCACTAAGCTATACCCTACCCCCAACCCTGAAAATAAGATTTTAAGCAGAATATACTTGTCTAGGGACAAACAAGGAATGATATAGTCATAAAACTCAGTATTATTGTGCTAAATGCTCAGTAGCTGTATTCGCCAGACAGTGTAATGACAAATGCCCTCCCTTGTTGAACCAGCCAGCCTGTTTCTTTTTTTTTAATTATTTTTTAAAAAATTTTTTAATTTTTTAAATTAAGCTTTTTATTTTGAGAAAATTGTAGGCTTACATGCAGCTGTAAGAAAAATACAAAGAAATCCCATGTACCCTTTACCCAGTTTCCCCCAATGGTAACTTCTTACAAAACCATAGCACAATAATGCAACCAGAATGTCGACACTGAGACAGTCAAGATGCAGAACGTCTCCATCACCTCAGGGTCCCTCAGGTGGCCCTTCTGTGGTCACGCCCACTTCCTGCCATCTCCCCACCCCTTCCTGGACCCCTGACAAACACTAATATGTTCTCTATTTTCATAATTTTTAAATTCAAGGAATGATATATAAATGGACTCGTGCCATATACAGCCTTTGAGGATGGGCTTTTTTCACTCAGTGCAATCAGAGAATCATCTACGGTGTTCATGTATCAGTAATTGTCCTTTTTATCGCTCAGCAGTACTCCAGGGCATGGACGTGCCATATCGTGTTCCATCATTCACCCACTGAAGGAGGTCTGGGTGGCTTCCAGCTGTCTGTGAGCGGAGCTGTGGGCAAGTGGGCTTCACAATGCTGTCAAACTAAAATTTTGGCTGTGCCTTTTCATTAGGGAGCCATTTCTCCAGAGAAGCCTCCAATCTTCTATGGGGTTGGAGGGTACTTTCTGGCTGCAGGAAAATACAGGCACTGAGCTCTGGGAAGTGTTTCTGGCATCCGGTTGTAGAAAATGGGCTGAGAATTCTACCATCATTGGGCCAACTCTCAGTTCATGTGCCCGCTTTCAGGTCTGTGCCTCACCTTGTTTCTGCGCTCATCAGTAACGATTAGGCTGGGGCCTCTTGGAGTTCTAGAGCGTCTTTCCAGTCAGGGCTGGGGGTCGGTGGTTTAGAGGTGGTTGCGTCGGATGAATGGTTGGTGAGGGGATCGGTGGGGGGTACGTTCATTCTACACAGGGACTTTCATCCCCCACCCCCCGGCACTGCCCCTCTGCCTTTGGGGATCTGCCACCTCCAAGTCTTCCAAAGAATTACAGTTTAAACCGTTTTCTTTTTCATTAAAGGGACCACTTGAAGAAGTATTGTTGTGAATTGTGGAACTGTGATGCTTGATCTGGGTTGACAGAATCAGCAGGAGCTGTGGGTCAGAATCTACATGACTCAGGATGCTGGCTGTTAACAAGCAAACACTGAAAGCCGTATTAAGAACACTAAGCGGTTACCAACTTGAAAGTCAGTTTGTACTCTTTGGAACATTAGAATGCATTCTTCCACACACATCAATGGGGTGTAAAAATAATTCTAATTTGGCACCAAATAGACTTCGCTCTGTTACTCTGCCCTAGGGCCAGTAGGGGGAGTATGTGCTTCCCTTTTCTTGATGCCAAGGACGCAAGCGGAGAGAACAAAATTGTTTACTGGAATGGACTTTAAACATCAGAATATCTTAGGTTAAGTAACTGGTTTTGATTGGATGTACTTAACAGTCAGAGAAATGTGTACCTTCTGAATAAAGAGGCGGTAAAGGCAGAGTGCCAGTGCCAGGGGAAGCAGCACTGGTTACTCAGTGAATACTCTCGAGCACATGCCATCCATCCCATGACGGCACTTACTTATCCACACTTTCCGTCCCTCTCCATGTAGCGGACGTCTGAGTCTCTTTACTGGACTCTAAATCTCATTTTAAACAAATGATGCCAATGCCTTCTAATGCAAGTGAGATAAAGCCTACTTTTTTTTTTTATCATGAATATTGCAGGTCAAATGAATGAATGGAAACGATCAATGACTCTAATAACTTAATCTATTGCTTAATATACATCACACCCAGGGCTAAGCATTTTATAGATATTTGTTTACTTATTCTGACAACCACCATATACGATTTTGTATCAGTCAATTTAGATTAAGTTATCCTGCAATAAAAAGTAGCCCCTAGATCTCAGAGGACTATGACAGCACATATTTATGTTTTATTCACATGACGTGTCCATCGTGGGGCTGTATCCCCGGGACCCAGAAGGCAGAGCAGCCTCTGCGTGGACGTTTTAGTCTCAGGTGACGGGACAGGAGAGGTGGCAAACCATAAGCTGGTTCTTAAAACTTCTGTTCACAGTCACTTCTCCCCTCCATTCAATGGCCAAAGTAAGTCCCACGGCCCCTCCTGACCTCCCTGTGTCAGGGAGGTTTTATTCTATTTCCTGGAGACACACCTCAAATCATGTGGCCAAGTCTGATATCAGCCAGGGGGGAAGTACCATCTTGCATCCAGAAAAGCAGCAAATATTTTGAGTAAAACAACCCATCGCAGACAAAATGAAACCAGCAAAACCAAACCAAAACATAACGTCAAGGACTTAATAAAGCAGAAATGTTAGAATCAAACCTTGTATGCCACTTTTTTTAAAACAGAGAAAGAACTAATTTTCACCTGCATGTTATTATTTCAGGAGGTAGTTGGGAAAGGGAAAAAAAAAAGTGAAGATATTATCTTTAAGGACTAACACCAAGAGATTTCCTTACAAAAGGGCCCATCTGATGTTATTTCTACAAATTAAATTCAGGTTCTAAAAATCTAGATTTCAGACAGCTTAGGTGGTCTCAAAGGGGATCCTGTTTCACTTTGGGGAATTCTGTAATGTTTCACATTCATCACGTAACTCTGAAACTTGCCAAATGTGCGACATAGCTGAGGCAGCGTTATCGTTTTAAGAGGAAATAATTTCACATCACCAGAAGCATATTGTAAACTCTTAGGTACCTAGCCAGTCTTTGCATTTTATTTCCTTTCTCCTGTTGCATAAAGTCTTTTCTGTCAAGCAAATACTTATCAAGACACATAAGTACATACCCCCCATGCTAGAAATTTTTTTCTAGTTCATTAGAATGTTCATTAAAAAGTCACCCCTTCTCTGGGTCTAGCGTTTATCACAGTACGGCAAGTAGCCAACCAGGTGCCAGTGTTTTCTTGTACAAGCCTGCCACCTTGTGGTCACTTGGAAAACCAGACTTGGCAAAACAAGTGCTCTGCAGTACTTTTCCTTCAATAAGTATTTTTTGACCTCCCAGTGTGTACCAAGCGGTGTCCTAGGTACTCAACTTATGACCGTTAATGAAATGGACAAGAATCTCTGCCCTCCTGGTGCTTACGTTTTAAAGGATAAAGACTTGCGTATGTAAGTTAAAATTTGGAAATGTGACCCCCTTTTATAACCTGTTAACCTAATATCCTATGGGCATGTGTGCCGTCTTCTCGATCACTTCTCCTGCTTTATGTGAGCTGCTTTAGGTCAGCTCTTCCCTGTCTTATTCTGTGGATCCAATACCTCTTTCCCTGTCAAAGACTCAAGGACCCTGCACCTGTAATTACCCCCCTCTCCCCTATATTCTCAATCTTCCTCCCTCTCGCACATACACATGCTCCAATAGCTGACATCAAAACAAAACAAAACAAAAAACCAAAAAAGCCCTTTCCTTAATCCCAAATGCTCTCTAGCTAATGCTGCATTTCTCTGCTTTCCATCGCAATAAAATTTTCCAAAGTTTTTAATCCCTTGTGTCCACAAGAACCTCGTCCACCTTGTTCATTGCTGAATTCTACTCCTCAGAACAGTTCCTGGCATTTAATAGGTGCTTGATAAATGTTTAGTTTGCACATGAATTCCTTTTGCAAGAATGGTGACTCCCATCAGTCTTTGGTTTCTGGGTAAACTGGTATTTGGAAAACAGAAGTAAACAAGGCATTAAATCGATGAGAATCACGCTTAGCCCTTGGGAAGATGCCTGAACCTCATGGCTTCCCAATTTGTAAAATGAGGAACTGGACTACATTGGAGATGACAATTACCTATCAGTCTTGGGGTGAGATCTAATTAGTAGTGGCATCTTGGGTACAGTATTACAAAGAATGTTCTGGCTAGGAGAAGCCTGCTGTCATTGACTGATATGGATTGATCAGTGACAGCCACTGGTTGTGGCTGTGTACACTTGAGTCACGTGGTTTCCCTCCGCTCTGAAAGTAAAGTGATTTAAAAAGACAGAGTCTCAAAACCTTGTTGTTTCAACTGCATTTTAGATTTGAACAAAACTTAAACCTTTGAGCAGTTCTCAACATTTAATGATAGAGTAAGAATTAGACTCAACATTACAAACGATGATCTCCAGGAATAAATCTAAGATGAGTGGAAACAGATCTAACACCTACATATTTAGCCAGAGTTCATCTGATGTCTTATAGCATCAAGGAAAGGCCTTTTACTGTATATTAAAAATGTTCCTTTCAGAAAAATGTCCTGCACTGTCTGCTGTTTATTATGCCTAGTATTTTATTTCCCTGTAAGATGTGTTATCTTCTCTTCTCTTAAGTTGGCTGGATTCATTTGCTTTCTTTGCTCCATCTTGCTTCTTTATGAGGAGGTAATTCCAGGCCAGACTGACAAATATTTCAAGCTATATTTCAATTACAGGGACAATACATGTGAAATTAATGAGATTAAGACACAATACACCTCAGAAGGGAGGGTAAGCCCTTTTAAATGGAAATCGGGATTAAATGGAAATTTTCATCACTTTACAGTTCAGTTAGTTATAAATGTTTTGAGTGGATTAAAAAGCCATCTGAATGGATATGAAGACTTAAAAGAATGTGTGGAGTTATCTTAGTGAAAAGAAAAGACAGTGACTGGAGATCTTAGCAGGAAGAAATTCTTAATGACCTAGATCAGGTTGGGTAAATTGTAGCCCTTGGGTCAAAGCTGACTGCCAACATGTTTTTGTAAATAAAGTTTATTGGAACACGGCCCTATCCATTTGTTTTTATGTTGTACGTGGTTGCTTTCCTGTGACAATGGCAGAGTCCCCAGTGGCAGACAGAAATCTCGTGGCTTGCAAAACCTAAAATATTTAGTATTTGGCTCTTTCTAGAGTATGAGTTTCTCCATTAGATTTTATATTTTTGAAGGGAAGGATTCTAAGTTTAACCTTGGTTTTTAATTTCTCTTAAAAAAATATCAATCCCTTTAAGATGATCAGTTAACAACAACTTTAAGAAACATAGTATAAAACATAAATTGATGCAGTGGGTGGCATTTTCTATCAGTAGTTACCTGTGTCCTTTAAGCCAACTCTGTTTTTCTTTGCTCTCAGAGAAAGTTCTGTACCTTCTGCTTCCCCATCCTCAGCTGGGCTCTGCAGGGTGTCCCACCAAGAAGGGCGCTCTGCACAGCAGGACATCAGGGCCATGACCTTCCAGCCTGGATGCTTCCCAGGAGCCACTTAAGGCATCTTTGAGTCCATCCAGTTGGTTGGTTGGTTGGTTGGTAACAACTGCCCTCAAGAGTCTTCCTTCCTGGTCCAGGCTGCCTCTTCCAGCCTCTGGAGCAATTTCCAGGCCCTTGGGAAGATTTTAAGCAGCTGCCAACAAGATGTAAGGTGTCTGTCGCTTGCCAGACTCCCAGGGCACCCCTTCAGGAAGAAATGGGGGTGCCCTCTATTTCAGCCAAAATATAAGCCAAGGTCTTAAGTTTAAAAGAAAACCTTAAAATACAAATATTTCTTATTATTTTTCTGCTAACACAATACTCAAGTCAATTCTTGTGCTGCAGTGTTTGCTTAAAGTTCACATCAAAATGCCTGGCTTTTAGTAAGAAGCAGCTAAGCGAGAGGGGAGGATAATTCCCTGATGGCCACCCTGAAGTCTCCTAGGAGCCTGGAGTCCCAGGTTGAAAACTTCTGCCTGAGACTGAAGTGCAGAGGTGGCATCACCGCCTGGGGTGAGGGTGGACACATATTCTGAACAGACCTCGCTCCCTTAATGGACAGTGTGCACAGTCCAGGGAGAGGGTTCCTGCTTCCTTCCTGCACCCTCCATCCACTCGGAGAATCTTCCTGTGTGCTCCAGCACAAAGATGCTGGTCTGGACCACATTATTTTTACTCTTTTCATACAGATACTTCAGCAGAATTATACTAAGATGGTTTCTGCAGTTTGCAGGTTGATATAATAAATTACCTCATGAGAGAATTTCCTTATCTCCAGTAAAAATCATTATCGAAAAATTATTTTTAAGAAAAACAGTATCTTTTACATAAAGGGATATAGAGATATGTTCTCCTTAAAGTTGATTGCTGGGAAGAGTTGCCCCTTCTGACGCACCTGAAATGTTTTCTGTTATGAGAAATATCAATACACCATAATATTTCGATTTTTTTTCCTCTTGGCTGCCAGGAAGCTTAGAGTTAAATTCTTTGTGCAAACAGAGTGTCATACTTCAGGTTTTCCGTCAGAACTATCTGTGCCCTCCTGTCTTCCCTGATTCGGTCCTTAACTCTAATTTTTTTATTCCTTCCTTAATGGTCCTGTTGGTGGTGCTATAAAACCAGCTTCTTTAAGACACATTTTCTGAATGTGTTTTCTGAATTGGCTGAAGGCCTTAAATCCATTTTCTTATATAATTTTCAGAACAACTCAGTGAAGCTGGTAATTTTCCCATTTTCTAGATGAAACCACTAAGGTTAAAAGGCAGGGAGGATTGTGTTCAAACTCATAATTCTAGAAAGCGGAGGCAAAGTTAGGATTTGAAACCATTACCGTCTAAAAACTGAGCTTGTCAGCTCAGCCCCTGAGATGGACAGTTTCCCCAAGTCATACTGCGGTGGAGTTCAACAGATGTAAAGATGGGATCAATTTTTCCATGGACGAAATGATCACAAGGATGAACAGTGAGAAGACTTTAATCTACAGAGTTGATAGTAACTTTTTCATAGGAGACTGAGACTGTTACACCAGATTAAATCCAAGCAGTGAACCAACACTGGAAAGACAGCATCTAATCCTGTTGGTAATTGAATATATGCAACTTAAAACGTTGATGGATGGATCTCATTTCTAGAAACTGAAACTGAGGAAATATTTTAAAAGATGAGAACTATGTGTTTGAAGCTGTCATCGCAGGATTATCAGGAGTAAAAGCCAGAAAGGAGACAATAATTGTCTTCAATAGAAGATAAAATGCTTAAGTGACTTTGATTTAGCAGCAATGACGCTCTAGATGCCCACTCAAATACACCGAGGAAGACATAAAACACAATGTTTCACAGAAATCAGAACTTTGTGTTGATTATGGGTTCATTAACCAAAAAGTAAGTTAATATCTGATGGAGTAGCAGGGACTAACTTTAGGCTAAAATCTTCTTGTTTCTGCAATCATCTCAAAAGCTTGGGATGCGGGCTGGGGTGGTCTCTTGCATTAGAAGTGGGTTGGATTAGGACCAAAAGGGAAGTGCCAGGGCTTCGACACATTCTTCATCCAAACTGAGCCACTAATTTAAAGGTGAAGAAGCAAAAAGATGCAAGAAGCAGAAGCGTAGTGTTAAAATACCGGGTGCTCGAGAGGCAGTTTCCACATAGGGACTGCCTAGCCCAGAGCCGGTTTCTGGAGCAATGTACCAAATGATATATATTCTTTTAAAAAAAATATTATATTTTTTTATTTACTATTATATCATTTTATTTTACTTTATCTTGGTGGGGGGAGGTAATTAGGTTTATTTATTTTTAGAGGAGGTACTGGGGATTGAACCCAGGACCTCAAGCAGGGTAAGCATTGCTCTACCACTGGAGCTATACCCTCCCCTCCAAATGATATATTCTGATTCCCAAAGTAATGAGTGGTTATTGCAAAAACATTCATTCAACATAGAACTTCAGAACATGGTATTAGAAAGCTGAGCAACCCTCCACCCACCTCTGAAATGACACCGATTCCCAGTGAGAGCTACTATTAGCAGTTTGGGCTGCAGTCCTGCAGATATTTCCCATGTATTTATTTATAATGTAACATAAGGACAATCATACTCTCTATATTGTTCAGCAGCTTACTTTAGGCACCTTAGAAGCTGTTTTTGACATCTTTCCTTTTGTTTGACTTTGATCAGATGAATATTTTAATCACTACAATGAAACTGCTTTTCTTTTTTGTTTCCTGTCCTCCAGGAATGCTGATGTTTTAAGACAGGAACCACGATTTTCTAGTTGTGTTCAATACCCTGGTCCACCACTGTGATGGTCTGCCTCATTGTCACAGATGGTTCCCCTTAAAACTACTGACACCATAGCTGGTTTTTTTTGTTTTTTTTTTTTGAGGGGGGGGTGTTTCTTTGTTTTTGGATATCCTCAACTATTTATGCCAGTTTTTTCCTTAATATATTTTAAGCCTGGCTCTCTCATTTCTGACTATACTTTTTTATGTTTGGGGAGAAGTCATTCTTTCTGACACTGAATTGGACTTATCTGAGTAGGGGATTCCTGGTCTTGAGAAGCAAGAGGATCACAGCATCTGACCGAGAGACTTAGGGAGTCTGTCCAAAGGGCGGAGTTAGGTTGCTGTTGGAATTTGACAGTATTTGCACTTGGAGAAGTCGGCAAAGCTGCATCCCTTAATTTACAGCCCAAATGCACATCCTCAGCGGTCTCTTTGGCAACTAGCTTTTGCACTCACCAGTTTGTTTTGGCCACCATTCCTTGCACTGCAGTTAAAGTAAAAATATTTTCATGACCAGTAGGGTCTGATCAGAGAGCAGGAGCTGGTGGTAACAAGGAGCGGGGCTGGACTTAAGGTTCACACTATTTAACGCTGGAACCTCGGTAGTCTCGTTTACCCAAAAGGGAAGCCACGTGAAAAACTGCTCTACAACATTCTTTATGCCATTGTAAAGTAACTTGTTATTTGAAGGGTTTAACCGGTGATTATGGGGGAAGGGTAGCCAAGGAATTAAGGACTATTTTCCCAAGACTAAAGTCCCTCTGTTCTAATCCCCTGCCCTGTGTCTGTAGAAACAGGCAGGCACTGCCTGAAAAAAGCCCTCAATGGTTAGTGAGGCAAATGTCCCTGGATCACCGGTTTTATGTATTTTCTTCATAGAAAATGTGATGAGTTGAAAAATTGCTTTGAGATTGAAAGGATTGATGGGGGTGGGATTGTGGGCGGGATTCTGGACTATGAAAGGGAGAAGGCAGTTGGGAATGAGAACTGTTTAGGTAGGGTATAATGTTGTGTTTTATCCATTTTTTATCGTGGGCAAAAATGTTCCCAGTGTGGTGCTCAGGCCAGGTTGCTCCTTCCACTTCAAATCCAAGGTTTCATGGTAAATACACAATTCCTTAGGCTTCCCAGCTATCCTGTTACAGGACATACCCAGGAGGGTGAACTAGGGGACCTGCCGTTAAGCTGTTTTTTTCCAGTCACCCAGCGTGGAGTGACAGAGTGGAATTCAGAATCCCTGATGGGAACCTTGGCCATTGCTCTGCAAGGGGGCGCCTAAATTTGTGTTCTAGTCCAGCTAGATGGCAAGAAGGGCTCAGGGTGCAACTCAGTCCCTGCTAAAAGGAAAATCACTGTGAAATCTTTGCACCTCCAGACCTGCTACTTGCTGCAGACACCGTGTACCATGGCAAGAAGCAGTCCCCCATGCAGCGTGTGCTCTTCCCAAAAAAAAAGAATCAGGTCTTTTCCAGCCTCATGCTCTTTCAAACCACGGGATTCTCAACCTCCTCATATTGACATGTTGGGATGGATAATTGCCCATTGTGGGGCTGTTCTGCATGTAGGATGTTTAACAGCAAACCTGATCTTTACCCATGAGATGCCAGAGCACTTATCCGCCTTATACTCCCTTCCCCCAAAGCCTCCAGATACTCCCACAGTCCTCTGGGGAGCAGAAGAGCCCCTGCTTGAGACCGACTGATTGAAACAAAGGAAGCCCTTTCACTGGGCTATGTGAAGGGTGAGGTTGTAATAATGGTGCTGGGGGCAGGGGATAGAAAGGGAGAAGGATGCGATACATATACAGATTTCAATATTTTCCTTGGATTAAAAATGATTAATATTCTTAAGAAAGAAAAGCTGTCTACTTTTCTACGTAATATTGGCTGTTTGGTCTTTCGCTTGATTTGTAGAAGAGATCTTGTGATCAAATTACAGCAGTTCAGTCCTCCACCCAATACTTAGCCGTCGAGCTGAACTGATCAAATTCCCTACATGGGTGTCTGAGGGCTCGCGTTAATTCAGTGGCCTTGAACGGGAGCCAGTCAAAAAGATGTCAAGCAGAGGTGGCTGGAGTGACACGGGGTGACACTACTGTCACTGTGCTTTTTGCTTCATTCATGTTGGTCTACATGTTTTACTTGGGACCTGAATTCCCTTTTTACTGTTTAGGAGGAAAGGATGGGGAACTGAGGAAGATGCTAAACCTTGGTGGGTGATATGAGAGGTACCAAGAGGGGAGTTATGGGTGAGGTTTGGAGGTGAGATGAGATGAGGTCGATGTAATCATCTATTGTACGCGTCTCAACTGACCATAGATACGATTTGAAAAGCTAAGCACATGTTGAAGTTGTCATAAACCTACTAATTTAGGTGCCAATGAGTCCATGACATTGCAAGCAATTCTATGGCAAATCCTTTAGCAAAAATCAGTCATCACTGAATCATTTATCTTTTTGATGAATATTTTCATAATGCAGGTTATGCTTCACTGAAGCAAAATGTGTAGGCAATTGAAGATGACAGTGGAATTCATTTTACAACCCAGGAAGTCTAGCTTTGTTTATTAAAGAATTATTCATTCCTTTTGGAGAGTAAAGCCATTTTTATTTTCATGACTGTAATGTTGAAAGGTAATTAAATTTGTCATAAATTGCACCTTTAACATAGACTCCCAAGTTCATTAGTCTGTAATCTAAACAGCTAGTGACATCCACAATAGTTAATATTAAAAATTTTCTAAACTCCAGAGCTTTAAATGCTTATTCATTAATTCCCTAAGTATGTGTTGAAAAAAAAAAAAAACTTTCAAGAGCATGCAAATTAAAAATGAAGATGTTAGATGAACAATTAAAAATGAGACTAAAAACATCACCAAATTGGATTTTACATAGTAATGTGTTGAGATATAATATTTTGGGTACCATTTGATGTATAACTATAAATTCTGGAAAAGCTTCCATTCTTAGGATTAATAGCACTATGAGCCAGTTACATCATTATGTCATTAAAGAATTCTTTTAAAAAATCTTTTAAATGAACAACTAAATCTGATGGAAGACAAAACTGAGGAGACCTGCAGTCTCATTGGTGTAAGCTTTTGCCTCCCATTTCTGTGGCAACCTGTGATCCGTATTCCAATCACACCTTTAAAAGGCTTGCTTTCTCCATCATGAAAATTTAGCTGGAAGCACTGAAAGTACCAAATTATAATTTTTATGTTTTTTTTCAAAAATCAGAAAAAGAGAAGATAGAACTGAGATAACATCCAGAGATTTATCATGGAACCACAATAGGAACATATGTTTACGAATTTTAAGATAAGTTTACATGCCTGGAAGATCACAGGGACAAAAACTGAATGCTAAATGAGACAGCTACACAGATATTCCATAACAAGTACACTCAATAAATGCTTTGAGCATAAAATTGCTAATGCTTATTCAATTTAATAAGTTAAAGACTTAGACACTTGCTCACAACAATTAAACAAAAATTTAGAGCCCAATAGTTTTCAACCTGGAGTGATTTTTGCCTCCCAGGGCACATTTGGCAATGTCTGGAGACATTTTGGTTGTCACAACTGGTGATGGTGGTGATGGTCGTATGTGTTACTGGTAACTAGTGGACGGATGGAGGCCAATAATGATGCTGAACAGACTACAGTCCACTGGGCAGGTCCATCCCCCCGACAACAGAAAATTATCTGCCCCAAACAGGAGGGTGAGAACTACATCTAGCTTCATGGAGGGTGTGCTGGAATGAGGGTCAATTAATACTGACCATATTAAATTGTTGAATATTTATGTTCAAATAAATTAAAAGCTTTAGAGGTAACCCTAGTTGTAATTTGCTTCCCTGTTCTTATGCCATGTTTCTCTTATACCATATTCTTTGTTCTTTCATTTCAATGGCAGAAAGACAAAAGAAGAAATGAAAAAGACAGCAAAATTCCTCTGCCCCTGGCTTTAACATGTGAACATTTCCAGCCTGCATTGCCTTTGTCTAATTTAGTGTGGTTCATATAAACTGTCAACACCTGTGCAGTCCAGGAGTCTGTTCCGCTGCAAAACCTCTAGCGTAGTATGGGGTCTTCACGGCCACCCAGATTCATTTAAAATAGTAATTAAATTCTGGTAAGTTTTTTCCTATTAATTGAAAATGGACTTACCTTTCCCCAGCTGAATGCAGATGCAATTGCCTTTGGAGTCTGCCTCTCTAAATATGGTTACATTTTGTCACCCTGATTTTGGATAATATTCCTGCTCTCAAATCCACGCCCAGGTCAGGAGGGCAGAACCATCCTGGAGAACCAGCAGCTCCATCCTTTTTTTTTTTTTTTCTTTGCTGAGATGTAGGCGACCATGAAAGTAATCCAGACACAGCCAGAGGGCGCCCAAATGCCGCAAATGAGAGTTCCAAAGGTTCAGATGGGTTTTGCGGGAAGGTAAAATTGGCTTTTGTTTAGTGAGAGTTACCGTTGTAAGCGATGTCATATTACGTTATTATTATCTTTGCATTTGCTTGCCAACGGATAAGCAAGGTGAGCATATCTGCCCACCCGGGTGGTTATTTCTTATCTCGGTATTAAACAAAGTCCCAGGCCCCCGGGACACCCTGACACACCGCAGTTGGCCACGGTTTTGATCTGTGCGTCTCTGAGCGGCACTGTGCGGGTTGCCTCGGCTAACTCAGTCTTCCTGAGAGCTGGCTGCCATCAAAAACCGACGGTTCCTTTCCCAGGGCTCTTGTCTTCACTCCCTCCTCTCCCAAGTCCCGAGAGCACCCTCGCAGGGGCAACGCCGCTCGCCTGGACAGCTGGAACTTAGCGCCGCGCTCGCCCAAAGCCGCAGCTTTCGCGGCTCAGCCCAGCGAGTGCGGGAGCCGCCAGCCCAGCGCGCTTGGTCCCCCCGGGGGCGCCGCCCAGACGCGTCTACCGTTGGAGGCCACCCTCAAACCCGCGGGCATCTGTCCTGACGGGTTGAGGGGAGCTAGCAGGTCACCCCCAACCTCACTGCCTGCCCGGGTATCGGAATCTCAGCCAGACGTCTCGAGCGGCCGGACTGGGATGCTGAGACAGGTAGCAGGTGGCAGGGGGCGTCATTCATCACCTCCAGGCAGCCCTCTGAGTGTGAGCGAGAGCCCGAGCACTTCTTTTCCAACCGTTCCAGAGAGGGAGAAAGGGAGAGAGAGAGGCAGAAAGAGAGAGAGAAAGTGCCTGTGGACAGCCCCGCCGCGCGGCGGGGGAGGGGAGACGACGAGGGCTGGGGGCAAGCTGCTGGAGAGGAATGGAGGAGAGGTGGGGAGGGTGTGGGAAACAGGCATTCAAGGCTGATGTAGAGAGGCAGGAGGGGCACAGGGATGAAGGGAAGGGGAGAGCGAAAGGAGAGGACAATCCCTTTGGAGAAGGGGGTGGGGGGGACCCGGGATGGAGGGAAGGAGATGTAAGGAGAGAGAAGGGCTGGAGGGGATTGAACGGAGGCGGGCGGGGCACCAGGACTGCGGGGAGTTGAGGGGAGGCGGGCGGGGCACCGGGATGGAGGGGAGGGGAGGGGAGGGGAGGGGAGGGGAGGGGAGGGAGGCGGGCGGGGTGAGCGAGAGGAGGGAGGCTGGGCGGACGGACGCGCCGGGGGAGGGCGCTGGGCAGGAAGGGGAGGGGGAGCGCGAGCGCGAGAAATGCAGAGGCTGCAGCGGCGGCGGCGGCGGCAGTAGCGGCAGCGGCGGCGGCGGCGGCGGCAGCGCTCCAACTCGCTCCTCGCTCCGGGCTCCGCCGTCGAGCCGGAGAGAGATCTTCTGCCAGCGGCCAGGCACCCGACCGGACGACACCAGCGACCCGGGCCCCTCGGCGGCACCGCGTTCACCCAGGGGCGGCACAGGCACCCAGAGCCGGTAAGCAGGCGCGCCCTGTCGCCCCGCTGCCGCGGCGGACCTGGGGTGCCGGCATCCCCGGGGCCTCCGTTCCCCTCCTGCACCCGCCCCACCCCCGAGGCCCTTTGTTCTCTCCCCTAGCTGCAGCCGGGGCTGAGGGGGAAATGGTGCAGGGCCCAATTAGACGGCGCCGGACACGGGATCCCCTCAGTGACTGCTCCGTCGCGCTACGGGGATCTTGGGTGGTGGGGGCCCCGGAGGTGGGTGGATTCCGCCACTCACGGGGTGGGGAGGATGGAGGGTTGGTGAGCCTGATAAATGGAGTTGAGGGGGTGAGTAGTGGGAGGGAAGCTTCTAGTTAAGGAGGAAATTGCCGCCTGTGAAACCCTTTAATCCATTGAGACCCGAAGAGACGGTTTTTTGAGGCTTAAGAGTTATCTGTCATCGGCACCATTCACAGCCGGGAAGAAAGCGCTTGGTGCGAGGGGCGCAGCAGCAAAAGATGGAGGGTGGGGGTGGGGTGTGGCGGGAGTTAGGGGGAGCAAGAATACGGGGACTCTGGTGTGATCGGAAGGAAGGAGGTGCTTTTTGGTTTAGCAAATGGGTTTCCTTGACCTGTGGGACGCCTGAATCTTGGCTTGGGGTGGCCAAGGAATGCGAGGTTCACACGACAACGTGCCTCCAAAGCACATTTGAGCAGATCAAAGCCCCAGCCTCGGACTTGGCTGAACTGCCTTCCCATTAACCGGTGGGCTACATCTGAGCATTTATTTTTTCGAGTCTTCGCCTTCAGAGAATGCGCTGGGCGCCTCTACCCGCGCGGCCCGGCGGGGAGGGTGTGAGCTTGAACCTGACAGCGCGCGGCCCCTAACGGCCCAGACCCGCTGTGACCGAAGGTTTGGGGTTTAGCAGGTTTTGCCTGAAGTGCTAACACTGAAACCCGACGCTGGGTCCCTGTTGCCCCTCCCCGCCTTACCGTCCCCTCCCCCTCAAGAATAAAAATTGCCGAATCCCTGGATCCGAGCGCACACACAATGCGTGGCTCCAAACCGCATTCTTTTCATGAATATTCATCGAACGCTTGGCTGGGCTCCTTATCTGCTTCCCCAGAGACATTTCCGCCTTGAAACGAACTCCGCGAACAGTCTTTGCCTGTGTAATTTTCACTCCGCTGAAATTAGTACAGCGCGCACGGGTGCATTTTTAGTACCTTAAACAGAATTGACGCCACACCTCGGTCTGCCGCGAGGCCACTAGCACATCTGTGATGGCGGGTTAAAATCGGACACTAGCATCGAGGTGGTCTTCCTGCTATAGCGGTGTGGATCAACCTCCCAGGGATTACCGGGGCTAAGAGATCCTCAGCACTGCGGGCAAAATGAATGAATCGGGACTGTAATTACCTATTCCTTTGTCTTGGCCTCGCGCATGCGCCTGAGAGCAGGGTGTGGAGGGCCCCGGCAGCCCCATCTGATCTCTGCATCACCCACCCACCCACTCCCTTACCAAAACCAGGAACAAAGGCGTTTACCCTAAATGTTGCGTGAAACCCTTGGACGCAAATGACAAGTTTTTCCCTCCTGTGTGTATATTTCTTCCTTTCCAGCCTATCTAATCGTTTGCTTTCTTAGTGATTTCAATTGATGAAAAATAAGATTAGCCTTGATGGTGAGGTCAAACTGTGGATTAAATATTTTTTTGTAACCGAACACTGCTATTTTCTTTCTAATACTGTTCATTGTTCTTTTTCCTGCATCGTTTTGCACTGCAGTGATGGTGGCTCTCTTAATTTGCATCAATTAACCGTTTCTCTGACAGATTTTTGCTGTTGGCCATTTGATTAAGGGATATTCGTCTTAAAATTGACAGTGGGTATCGCCCCTAGTGTCACCATTTGGGAAAAATGAAGACATTTTGGCATTTATGCGAACAAGATGGCCTACAAAACCCAGAGCTGAGAAAATGGTTACCTTATCAGGATCCTAACTATGTCTGTTTTCTCTTGATTTCCTGATTGTTCTCCCTTGATTTTCCTCATTGTTTCATTAGGGATCCCAAAGACGAACCCCATGGAGTTGGAAATCCACTGATGGGGAGGAAGAAGTCAGCTGGGGCTGCTGGGGTGAAGATGATGGTTGATTAAGTTCTTAATTTTTTTTCAATGTCTACCAGAAACCATGATATATATACATATATACATACCTTTGGTGGTTGATGGATGATTTTCTTACCAATGATGTATTATCCAAGGACCATGTATGGCCCTTAAGATTTCTTTTTGGGCTAGTTTGTTCTATCAACTGAAAGAAGACTTAACTGTACGAAATAGGAGCTAAATATTATATTTTCGCAATGGTACGTTATGCTTGAAAGAATTTTATGCTTAAGTATTCTCAGTGAATCCTGGTAAGACAACATGTGGCAGGAAAATGGAAATCATCTCTTTTGTCCCTTTTAATAAAAACTTGATATTGATCAAGTTTAATATAGCAGAGCCTTTACTTGGTAGGGTAGCTGCCTGGTACCCTCTCTACTTCATAGTACTGAGTGGGTTTTTTTGTTTGTTTGTTTGTTTTTTATGGTTTAGGGGGCTAGATGTAGATTTTTCTTTTTCTTTTTAGGTTTTGTTTTTGAGGGAGGGATGAGTCGGCAGACAGACCATATGCAATAGCAAATATATAACAATATGCCCCCAATTCAATGAGTCTCAGGTTTTTGAGCAAGGTAATTTTTCAATTGAATTCTAAATGATCATTTACCTTATTCTTTTATCCAGCTAGCTTTTTGGCAAGCTGTAGCAGGTGGAGAAAGGGGAAATTGGGCCTTGTGACAAAATGCACCAACAATGACTGTATTATCAGTGGTGCCAGTGGCGGGCCTCTCCTTAACTGGTGCTCCTGCTTTCTTTGTGGGCAGAAGAGGGCCTTCCCTCCCCCCAGACCACCCCAGGTTGAACATCTAATTTGAACACCCTAATCTGAATGGAAGAGCCCTATGGGCTTCAGCTCCTTATCTTTGGAGGCGTCTTTATAATCTTCCTGGATTTACTAGAAGATGTGATGTATTCTGTCTCTTTAGTTTTTGTCTTTTTTTTAAAAATTCACATTAAGAACAATCCCAAAGTATTGTTTTCCTTGGTCATAAGTGGAGTGTGAGAAACTTAGGTTTGGAGAGGATTTGCTCACTCTAAAATGGACGTCTGTAATACTTCACTGTGGGGAAAAAAAAAGCAAAATCCAAACCCTTTTTTAAATCAGTTAAGGTGCCATATATATTTATACACACACATAATTTATACATATAGACTCATGCTATAAAATAAAATTTAATTAATGATATGAAATGAAACTGATTGGTATAGACTATCATTTTATAGTGCTTCATAATAGTCTTTGGAAAATAATTAATTTTCTGTTTTTCTCAGTGTATATTGAAGGGAGAGCCTAGCTAGTCTACTAAGATGCTCACTTCTAAGTTTTACCAGTGTACCCCTGAAACAAATGGGTTGTACTGAGCATCTTAAATTAACATGTTCATTTACAGGCTTAAACATTCACATGAAGCACTACCGAACTTGAAGAGCTGTAATAAACAATGCTTACTAAATAAAAGATTTATAAAGTTGCTCTGCCTTATTTTTCTGATCACTTGTAAAATTTTGTTTTGAAAAATATCCAGAAAAGGCCTACCAAGTATCATTTGTCAAAAGCAATTGCCTTTGGTGTCTGATTCTGTTAAAAGAAACGCTTTGATTTGCTTAGGTCTTTATCTTTCTAATATGTAGTTTTTACCTACTCATTTTACACCCTTTTTATCAAAAGATTAACATCTTCTTAATGACTGTTTTAGCTGGTAAACTGGAAACCAGGTAACTGAGGAAAAGCCAAACGTGTAGATGCGTTGAAGTTCTGGGGGAAATGGGTGTGGTATCTGTCTTTTTGTCACGTTTTCTCAACTCACCGAATCTTTTCCATTTATTCTGACTCGTAAAACTTTGGATAACACAGTGCAATGTGAATTTTACTCTTCAGCTTAATTATGGTGGATTAATAGCAGGAAATAACTGAGGTTGTGGACAGCCAGAATTTTTTTTTAAAGAAAATAGTCTTGATCGGGAGGCTTCCTCGGGCTTAGTTGGTTTGAAAAATCTCTAGGTACTGGCTGGGCCACTTTGGGCAAATTACTTCAAACCTCTCTAAATTTCACTTTATAAAAATTGTTATTGTAAAATTGGAGTAATAATTCCTATTTTTAGGCTATCCGAAGGATGACATGTATGTCTGGAAAGTGTGTAAGGACAGTGGCTGGCTCTTAGGGGCCCCTTGCCCTCTCAGTCTGCATTATCAACACAGGCGGTGTGATTGACATCGATAACTAATTTCTCTATATTAAGCTGCAGTTTTCTTCCATGCTGATTAATCAAGACCTGAGGGTTTCCGTGTATTCAGTCAGAAATAGGATATTTCAAACCACATAGAGATACATATTTGAAATTCTGTGAGACAGAAATGTATGGGAATTTGCCCCAGAGTGGATTGAGTGAAGCCAGAATGGCCACCCTCATCAAATTTCCCATGGCTGCTTCTGGAACTCAAGAGACAGCATTTAAGTTCTTTTGAGAAAATATAGGAGTAGTCTTAAAACCACAGGCGCTCCCAGCCTGCCAAAGGAGGATTTTTGGTAAATGCCATTCCCTCCACTGCTATTAAGACAGACATCTAGGTAAGTGTCTTGTGAGGAAAAAAAAATGTCCAGTAAACCTTATCAAAAGTAAAAGATAATCACGTAGATAATCAGATTCTTACCAGGATAGAGTTAAAGTGCAATTTTGAAAAGATACAAGCAAGGTGATTAAAACAACATTCTCTTCTTCCCCCTGGAACTCAGAAGCCCGATGAGATGGGATGCAGAGAAAGTCTCATCACGTGTTTTCTTTATGCTTGCAAAGAATTTAAGTAACTTACAAAATCAGGCTTTCTAAAGGCAGCAGTTTTTTTTTTTTTTTTTTTTAATAAAAACAGGGAATGCAGGAATTGTGTGGACTAGCCAAGGCTGCCAGTGAGGGGAGGCTGTGATTGAGCATGCCTCGAAGTCTAGGAATAAATTCCTGAAAGCCTGAGAGATTTAGAAATAGAAGCCATCTGCAAACACAACAGGGACCCAGGTCATAAGGAAACATGTCAAGATGATATAAGAAAGTGGTGTTCAGTGGGGAAAGGCCCGGCGTTTACACATTTCCTTCTTATTGCTTAAACACTTTACGAACTTGTTTTTAAATTGATTTTTTTATTCTTTTGTTCATTTTGGATGAGGGAGGAAGGGCTGGTCTTCACTGGTTTGTTTCTTGAACTTTGCTTTGAAATATACGTTTCAGCTATGGTTTGTACACTGTAGGGCGTACGGTATTTAGAAAGTGTGACTTGGAGGGCTGAGTGTGGAGCCAGATTCACTAGGTTAAGAATCTTGTCTCAGCCATTGTCTAGCTGTGTGATCTTTGGTAAATTGCTTAGCTTCTCTGTGCCCCACTTCTCATCTATAAAATGGGGGGGGGTTTATAATGCAGTTATTATAGAGATTAAATGAAGTCATCACACACTTAGGACAATGCCTTATACATATTTTCTGCATCTCTATAATGCACTTTCACTGTCAAGTGGTGAGGAGACCAGCTTTCTTTACTTCATCCTCTATGTCTGTAGCTGTCTCTAGGCTTATTTCAAAGGTCATTATTGCAAGACAGGCTGTTGGTGGACAGGAGTTGGGAGAACATAGAAGTCTGTGGTTTAGAAAAATCCTCTTGTACTAGTTTCAAAAGTCCAAAGTGGGTAGATGGATACAACTCCAGCCTCCAAACTGAGTTGGTATTGAAATGAAAAGCAATGATGTGAAAGTCCTGAGAGCCTCAGAGAAAGGCTCAGTGTTTTGATATGTTGACATCTGGACTCCACTGGATGACCTTGGGTATTGACAGAAGTCCTTCATATTCCTGAAACTTGGCGTTGTGGTGTCCTGAATCAAGATGAATTCATTAGCATTTGAAAGGAGTGTCTTAGTCCTTAGTACAAAGATTGTATAAACCAATTTATGTGTTTAAAATCCTCAGGACACACCAGGTGCAGGCTTTCGCTTTCCCACATCCCCACCACCCACTCCAGGAGTAAAACTGAAGCTTATCTTATGCAGGAATGTGACTGTATCACCTGTTGACAAAAGTCTTTGGAAATAATTATCCCCCTGGCAACCTCAGTCACTGTGGAATCTTAAAAAAAAAAAAAAAACAAGGAAGTTCTTTGGAATTTCAGATATTTGAGATGGATCATCCTGGAATCTGGTTTGACCTTGTAGGCATTTAATTCTGGGATCTGCTTAACTAACTTGTTTTTGGCCTTCTGGATCCTTGGGCTTTGCTGTTCCATGAAGGTCAAGTCATTCTCATTTTGGCTAAATTATTTTTTTAATAGTTTCTTTAAATGGGTTTTTGACTCTTATGAATCAGGATGGTAATTATATTTAACTTTATCTGTCAAATATTCACTGTAGGAAAGAGATTTTGGATATGGTGATTGTATCATTTAAAAAACTTCATCAAAATTTTTTTCTTTTATATCTAGAGAAGTTTAGGAATGAAATTGGACACTTAATGAAATTGACTATTTATTGTATGTCATATGCTTTAGTTGAATTTTATCCCCTCAAAAAAATTGTTAAATGCATTTTATCTGTGAATAAATGAAAAATAGAGGGTTAAATAATGTACCTGAGATCCTGGAGCCAGGAGAATGTGACAGAATTTGAACCCGTGTCTGATGGCCCCACGCTATTCTGTCTTTCCCTTAAGTCTTGGCCATTTTATCTCATGTCATATGGACACTTGAGGATAAAACGGATGACATGTTCCAACATATTAGCATCTTCATTAGAGAGAGTTGTACTAAGTTGTAACATGAAGAATTATCATAGAAGAGATACAGCTTACAAAAAAGTTTTAATCCATACATATATTAAGTAACCTAGATGAGAAATTCTTCCTTGTCATGGTGAACATGGGCTGATGTCCTTAAGTCACCTCTGTTCTGCGATGATGAGGATGAAGAGGGTGAGGATGATGGCTCCTCTTCGGGACTTTGGATAAATGTGGGTAGTCGGCCCCTTCACTTTCCTCATTACACTTCACAGGTGGCCCACAGTAATCACTCAAATGCCTTACCTGTAATTCAGCTTTTAAAATACTCACCAGAGAGGCTAGTCAGCCCTCCTGCAGCTATGTAGTAATGGTTGCCTGATGAGAAATAAACCAAGCCCTAAATTGGCTACCCCCTTTTTTTTCTGCCTCCATGCAGAGTTCATTTACAGAAAGTTGGTGATAGCTTTTACTTTCTAAACTACAGCCTCAGTCCTTTGTAAATACTTGCCATCATAAGTTGAAAGCTCATAATTAAAACACTTACTCTGTAACTCAAAAGGACCTTGGACAATTTGGTGGCTTAGTCAAGGTCTCATGAGCTGGGTAGTGGCTGAGTAGAAACCCAGGTTATTTCCCAAAAAAGCCTCACTCCTGCCGCCCTCCCTTCTTTCTAATTGAGTCAAACTCTTACTCACTGTCCACAACTTAAAAAGAAAAATTCCTACCATTCTTTGGCTCTGATACCATTTTTTGGGAATCCGATCCTGATCCTGTGTCTCTCCCTGCTGCCCTCCTCAGAGACAGACCCTGGTCTGCATTTTGATAGCATCCCTTGTGCAGCTCTCTCGTTACTACCTGCCACTGCGCGATCTGCTCGCCATCTCTACTCCTCAACTTACCTCTTTTTTGCTCTTACACTACAGACATGTGGTTTCCTTCATATGGCAAAGAACTTACGGCATACGTTGAAGTAGTTTTTCCCATAAAACTAAAATGTTAGTATCATATCTTTGTTTTCCTGCAGAAATAAGGAGTGGTGCAGGGTTTGGAGCCTGCAGATGGAGGGATAGGAGTTTGACAAGAAAGCCAGTTGGTCTTAGACTCATTTGGGGGCTGCTGAGTGAGTGGAGCGGTCAAGCATGGTGCCCTGGAAATGCTCTGGAATCTCTTGGAAGATCCACCATGCACAGTGATGGACAGGAACTTTTATGCCAGTTTCTCGTGTGATCTGGCTTACTGGTTTGAGAGCTGCATAAAAGACATGGTTAAATCTTTTCTTCTTTAGAATTGTCATTTATAGTATTTGCGCTGATTTAGGAGATTTAAAAGGGCTAGAAGTTTCTGAAGTTGTCATTAAAATATGGAACTTAAGTACTTAAGTTGTTAAAATACTTCATAAAGCTTAATATTCGGATGTTTGAAACGGAGTTTAGCAATGTAAACTGTTTATGTGCATTTGTATTTTGAAAAATTGTGATAAGATTAGTTTTAGAGGAGAGAGTTTTAATTTATATTTAAAATGACTTATTTAGACATTTCAGTAGGTGGAGAATAAGCCTTGAGTGAATTTATATTTTTTTTCCCAGGGAAACCTGCCCTAAACAAGTGACTTTGCAGTTTTTGTCGTGCTTTTCATTATTACAGTTTTACAGGTTCAGAAATGAATATATTCCTAAAATAAGCCCAAATTAAAACCTTTTTTTTTTTTTAAGTTTATGAAGAATAAGATGTTAGAAAACAGCTTTTCCGGGTTGAACTTTCTAAATTACAAGTTTCCTGGATTGCTTGGCGAAGTGAATTTGAAAAGACCCACATCATTTACCCATTGACAGCTGTTCAAAACACCGTTACCACACAGATTAATACAACAGCCAAGTTAAATATTAACAAGATCTCAGTGGGGAAATAGTTTATCAAAGGCGAAAACAGTAGCAACCATTGGGTAACTGAAGACATCCCTGTTCCCTAAGGATAGAAGACAGTCTCCTCGGAATTGTCGAGTCTTTACAAAGTATCGCTTTAAGCCTCTCTGGGCTTGTCTTGGAAACTGTACAGGCAGTAGGGGTATTTTTCTTTACAAATGCTCTCAGCTGTTTCAGTCCAGGTCAACAGCATCTGTATTTGCCATAGACATATTTAAGATGATTGGAGAAAAGGAGCATCTAGAGAAATCAGTGACTTACAGGGGGGTAGATTAGCAATGACTTCCTCCTGCCATTACCCTGCATTCCATCAAGAAGGTAGGCTGAGGTTATGTGGCCACTTGAGTATTTACTAAGGACTTAAATGATTAAATGAGGGGTTCTGGAATCGTCTCTGAATGACTCATTTTCCTAAAGAAAAAAAGAAAGACTCTCAATTAACAATTGGTGGTGACAATAGCGCTTAGCATCTCATGGTCACCCAACCTCGGTGGATCCTGCCCCACTTAACCATGGTTTATTTTGGCACTAGGGTTTCCTCAGTCGCTCTGGTGATCTTTTGTTGAGACCTCAAGCTTTGAATTCCCAGGGCTCACCCAACTGGACTTTAGTAGAAACCTGCTTCCAGAACTTTCAGTGTGTCGTTTTCAGACAAATAGTAACAAGTGTTGGTAGCAATGTTGTCCAGAAGGCTGTTAATACAAGATGGACAGTGGTTTCCCAGGTACGTGTTGCTTCATGTGGCTCACACCTGAATATCTCTGTTCCCCCTTGTCAATCTGGCGGTTGACTAATGGAAAGTCTCCTTGAAAGTTCTATCGGTGGAAGAGACAGAAACACTAGGTCCCTACATTTATCTCCATCCTTTCTATTCTAACCGGTTTTGTTTCCACCATCCAGAGAGCTTCACCTTGATTTCAGCTATATGAAAGTCCTCTGGGTGGGTGGGTATCGGCTCATCCTAGGAGAACTCAACCGGCCACAGTGCAGAGAGAAGCCACTACACAGTGGAATTAGAACACATGATTCCACTAAGGTAAGAGCTGTAGTTTTAAATCCGAAAGGAGTTCTACTCATCCTTCTAAGCTATGATGTTTAATTTACTACTAACAGAATGCTGAGAATGTAGCAAAAACTGTATTTTACGAAACTGAATTTGAATGTCGGCAGGCTTCCATCTCTCTGCCTCACCCAACCCTGTTGGTTAGTCCTTCCTGCTTAAAAGATATCACTTTGTGGCACTTTAAACGTCAGTAGTAACACATTCTTTGACTGTATCCTGATTTCCAGCAGTAAGTATTGCCAAGTTAAGGGGAGAAGAAATGGTGGTTAGAGGAAGCAACTGGCGAATTAGTTAGGATTGGTCCTCATTCAATTTGTCCTAAACTAAATTAGGGTTTGTACTCATGCTACCCCCTTGCCTTCTTTAAGACCGGGAGCTATGACTTGCATGCCACTTACCTGTGCTCATCCCCACTGCTGGGCATACCACCCGCGGAGGCTCCTTTACCATTTTTGTAGTATGAGAGCCAAGAATCCCAGATAAAGGGTAAAGAAGTCCAGAATGATGTAATACTGCAAAAAATGTTACTGCTGTTTCTAAGAGGAGTGAAAAAAAAGCTCAAGCCAGTTTTGAGTTGGGCATGATTCCTGTTGCAAGAGGGTGTGAACTGGGGGAGATACATCTGAAAAACAAACCAGCCCCTCCCAACCGCTCAAACCCTTAGGGTATTTAGGCAGCAGAATAGAATACAATTGATGTCAGCAGCGCCAGCAGGCCCTGACTTGTTAGCAATTGTCTGCCTGGTTTACCTGGTAGAGGAAATACCTGACTGCTAGAACAAATGTTTTGGGTCGCTCATATGCACCACGGTTAGTGTGAGGTTTAAGTGGCTGGGGATGAATTCCCACTGAAATCTGATTCTGAAGATGTATTTAGCTACCGCCCTACCTAATTAACCAATCCACTCGAGAGAGGGACAGGCATGGGTAGCCCTTGTTAAATATGGAGGTTTGTAAAACCTTCTGAAAAGGAGGAAATGGCTGTACTTGAGGGAAGTGGCGATGAGGTACTTTTGCAGCCATGGTTCTGGATGGAGAGAGGGGAACACCATTCCTTTCTGTTCCTAAGGGTGTCCGGATTCCCCTTGTGTGGGCAGGATTTCTGGTAAGTACAGGAAGCAAAACTACATTGGTCTAGATCAACAGTCAATGACCTCTTGTTTCTAAGCCCCACCACTCCCTCCTTCTAGTGTTTCCAGGGGCAAAAAAGAGAAGAGAGCATGAGAGGAGGAAGGGGAGGGGTGGGAGAGGGGAGGATGGAGGCATATCTGCAGAAACAGGAATGGTAGACGCAGGGGTGCTTTGTTCCCACGTTTCTCTGCTGGGGCTGCCAGAACAGAGCACAGGACCAGGAGGCTAGAACTCCAAGGTCAGGGTGTTGACAGGTTTGGTTTCCTCTGTGGTCTCTCTCCTAGGCTTGCAGACGGCTGCCTTCCTGCTGTGTTCTCACAGGGTCTTGTGTCTGCGTGCATGCACCCCTGGTGTCTCTTTCAGTCCCAGTCTCTTTTCATTAGGGCACCAGCCCGATGGGTGAAGGCCCACCTCGATGGCTTCATTTGAAATTAATTAACCTCTTAAAGGCCCTATCTGCAAAGACTGCAGTTTAGAGCTTCAGCATATGAATGGGGGTGGCGGGTGGGGCACAACGCAGGTTGCAACAATTCGTGCTTCATATTAAGAAAAGTGGTTTACAGTGAAGAACATTTACAGCCCCTGTGCGAAGTGCAGTTTCACTTGGCAGGAAGAAAGGAGTGGGGAGAATCAGCTACACTCCAGCCTGACTTAATCCTCACGACTCCATGTGAGGCAAACATATATCCTCTTCTGACAACATGAGACGCAAAAAAAATTAATTTTGCTAAGATTGGCATTACTAGGACAGGTAGAGCCTGGTGTGGGATTCAAAGCCTATTTCTGTGGCTTTGTTGTACCAGGGATGGCAAAGGGTGTATGCAGGTACCCCTCCCTCTGTGCACTCGTGCTGGACATGGGTACATGGACGAGGCCTCAGAATCCTTCTCAACACAGTGCTCTAGGCAGTTGCCACCATTCAGTAGGCGTTAGCATGTGGCATTTTTCATTCTAGTGCTGTGTTATCATGCTTTTCCTCTGTGTGAAGCCTTTCCCATTTGGTTACCCAAATATGACAAGAATGAATAAAGGAAGAGAGAAGGATTTACTTAGTCCATGCAGTGTAATGAACTAGCCAATCTCGAGTAAATTAAAATAGAGTTATTCTGGGAAAGCCCATTTGATAGTGGCTCAAGAAAGAACCCTTCCTACCCTGTATGGAAGGGTTGACCTTCCTGCCAGTTGACAATCCTATTCTGCCATTGGTAGGGGATTCACCCGACTGAATCTTAACCACAGGGCAAGTTTTACTGGATGGATTAGAAGATACAGACTTTACCAGAAAGCAGATGTGGGAAGAATGCTTGGAATTTTCTAGGTTTCTGTATGGTGGACAGTGAGGATTGGGCAGTTAGTGGCAGGCATCATATGGAGTCTTTGATGACTGCAAAAACCAAGGCTAATGAATTTTGGGGCCTTTCCAAGTAATAAAACAAGTAGTGATACTGAAGGGATTTTTTGAGGGGCATTCTCAGCAAATGTGGATGTGGGGATATCCTCACTTAACACTTGAGAGGGTTTTATTTTTTAAAGCAGTTTACAGCTTTTGAAAGTGCCCTGTCAGGTGATTCAGTCATTGCCTTTCTGTTTCAAACTTCAAGTCACGTCATGTTGTGTTAACGATGGCAATAAAGAATATTACCTCATTAATCCACAATGTAATTGAATATAATAATTCAATCTGACTATACTCGATGAGCCACCAGCCCTACACTAACTGAAAGCTGGTAATGTTTATTATCTTTTATTAAAAATTTTCACCGGTAAATTATTTCCGGCATAAAACCTGCAATGGGGGTTGCTGTAGAATTTTTTATCTTAAGTCTTTAATTCAAACAACATCTACCGCCGAGCCCACGTCTGTGGTTTTCGGTGCTCGCTTTCTGGTCAATAGCACCTTCCTCCATTCATTCCAGAAAACTGGGATCTTTCTGCTGACAAAGTTCTGTAAAGTCTATCTTGTAATTACCCCTCACATACGTCCGTCCATTTCCCTGTACACTGAGTCACGGATCTAGTCGAAGCTTCTGTCCCTCCCCTTGACTGCTCCCCTAATGCTCCTCTGAATCTAAGCACGGCATGCCTGTGCCTAAGACTTTTATATCAAGATTTTCTGTTACACTTGGAATAAAACATCAAAGTCCTTTGCTGACCTGTGAGTTCCTGCGTGTTCATCTTTTCCCATTTCCCTCTTCTGCCTCCTTGCATCCTCTCTCTCACCCACCCTCTGTTCCCACGTGGCCTGCCTTTCAGGTCTCCCAACGCTCCAGGCTCTTTCCTGCTGTCCTCCTGCCTGGAATATTCTTTTCCCCACTGTCCAAGTGCTCCTCAGCCTAACTGCCACTTTCTCAGAGGCGCTTCTCCTGACTGTCCCCACTCCTCTCACAGCATTTGGCATTTTTGCCCCCACATTTATCAGAACTGATGTGATTGATTAGTGTCTCTTCTCCTCTAGACGGAGAGACCCAGGAGGCAGGGATGTGTCGGTTCTGTTGACCCATAACAGCGCTGTACAACAGTTCTGGTCCATCCCGAGGAAGCCTTACTTGTCCGGTGTCGAAGGTTGCCCATAGTCCATTATATTCATGGAGGGCACACGTCTTCTGAAAGTCACCTTTGGCAGCTGAGACGACTTCCGTTTATGGACACTAAATTTCACCTCATCAGTTGTGCTTACTCTGAAGATGAATATCTGATGAGCTCCAATTAGTGTAATTATTCGGTTTCCAAGCAGTAACCTTAGTAGTAATTGTTCTAAAGCCCTGTGACATTACGAGTAATTAGTCCTACTAATTACTGCTTCCAAGCTTTCTCCTAAGGTAGAGTCTCAAAGGAAAAATGAAATTGTGTTGTTATTTGGGAAACGAATAGTATGACGTTGTGGGTTGTTTTTTTTTTCCCCAGAAATAAACCACAAGGAATGAAAGCTGGTGCTCATGGTCGTTCTGTTTCTCATCTGTTCCTCCCAAGTTGTTGAATGCCATGGGTCTGCTACGGATCCATTATACTGAACGTCTTAACCAATGCATTTTCATAACAGTCTTTGTGAAGTCAGGAGTGTTAGGCCTCCAGATGGTTTTAAATCTGAACACACTCGTGGATTGTAAACCTGCTGAAGTAAATATGAATTTAACCCTGGTTCTGTGCAGGGACCACTTACTTTAAATGCTGAGTTCCTCCAGTCCAGGACTTTGCTTTGTTCATCTTTGGATGTCAGTTTCTAGCACAAAACCTATGGTCCAGTAAGGGCTGAAGGCACTGAAGGACACTGGTTTATGGCCGTTTGACAAATAAGGCATATTTCAGAGTGTTGGGAACCACATCTGGGAACCAGCTTGCAATGAACCTTTAGCAAATATCACAGGGTTTTCTTTGGGGTGGGCGGGATAAACACAATTAAGACTACATCTGTGATTTACTCTTCAGCCCCTCATTTACACGTACTCCTGGATGGTCAGTATCAGCTTTCCTTGTCTCATCCCTGAGTGTCTTTGGCCTCAGTTTGAACTGAGATTCTTAAAGATAAATATTTCATGTTAACCCTGAGATCTCTCACAGGTCAGTGTCTAGTTTTCGAAAGCTGATCCTTAACGATGGAATTCTTGTTAACGAAAAAAAGATTTGTAGTTTTTTTTTTTACAATGATAGGACACTGGTTTCTAAAGTAACCTGTGGTTAAGAAATAATAATGCAGGTTTCCAGGAAGCAAGTCTAATCTGACAATACAGTTTACTCATTCTAAAACATTTTTAGATTTGGTGCTTTATTTGTAAAATTTTTGCTTTAATAGGCTTCTGTTTTACATATTCAAAGTGCAGTTGTGTTGAGGTGATTGTCAGGTCTTTACTGTCCATATCCATTGGCCTCTAAGACATTGTTGTGTCATCTACATGATTTATACCATGAACACCGGCTGCTTTTACTATGAAATCAATACTTTGTCTTAAAATGGTCTCATTTTAAATGAATTCAGTTTATGAATGAGCCAGTGGCATTTTCTGCAGCTGTGGCTCCTTCATCTCGCCCTCCTGTCCCTGATGCCCCCCCCCCCCAACAGGTAGAATGGCCCTTCCAGATGGACCTAAAGGAACTGGCCATTGGGAGATGGGGGCACAGCTAGGGATCATCTACTCTGTAGGGTCAAGTCCATTTGATTTAAATTGGGCTGTAGAATGAAAAGGGTGGTGATAGCTCTTTTCAGTTAATTTTTTTAATCTTATGCACCGTTGAGTGTCCCTTCCCTAACTCACCCTACTTACTGACAGCTGATTTCTCACCAAACTTCATGATTTTCTTTGCAGCCTCGAGGCTGTAGATTATGTACTTGGAATCTGTAATTAGCTGGAATGACATGGTACTGATGGTTGAGCAGCAGTTTCTGACACACATGAGTAACTGGATGACTGATAGACCTTTGGGTGTATATTTCCAAGCAGTTTCCTGGGTGATATTTTCCTTGCTTTATTTTATTTTTTTTAAATCCTCTCATGTGACTTGCTAGGGTAGAGGTGTCATTTTGGTTTTGAAATTAAGGAATATAAACAGAAAAGTTGCTGTCGCTGCAGTCAGGAAGCCCAAGGCATGATTGGCTTTGAATTCCGCCAACTCCCAACTCCAGGAAGCATTCATTCCCTGTGAGTCTCTGTCTTCTGCTATTGTGGGTACATACGTCATTCCCCTTCAACTGTATGAAAATCATTCTATTTCTGCTCTATCCGTGCGTTATTGGGTTGGACACGCATGATGTACACTTACCCAGCTGAAGACATAAGTTTAAACATTTATTTTATATAGTTAAAAGGTGAAAGTGTTGCTTTGGTGATGAATTCATTCTTTATTTAAAGATCGGTGGCATTGTTAGGCATATAAGACTAAGCCTTTTAAAAGCAGTTCCAAAGAGCAGCTGACGTGGGAGTTTTCTACTCTGTTAATGCAATGTGGGAAAATACAAACCGCGTTAAAATCTTGTAGAATTAGTGTTTGTTTATTGAATGAGCTGAGAGATGCAAAGACCTGTTACCTTGTTTATAAGGAGCTTACAGTCGGGGAAGGCAAATGAGTACACCAGTAATTACAGCGAGATGAGTGGGTAGACACACAGGATAGAGACACTAGCAGATAATCATTGGATTAACTACATGGACCTCTGTCCTTTCTCTGTTCCCCTGTCAGTAGAGCCATCTCTTTCACTCGCCTAAACCGTGGGGGATATTCCAAGTTCAACTGGCTATTATTTAACGAGTTTTATGTAACTATCACTTTTGAGAATAAGGAATTCAGGATTGATTTCACTTAATTCGAAGGTCTTTTTAATCACTCCGGAGCAAAGCCATTTACCTATCTTAAATTTTCATCAAAAACAAAGTACTTTGGGATTATAAATCAAAGGAAAAGCCTTCAAGAATAGTTAGTTCTTTTTATTTTTTTAAGAAAAAAAATGACTCCATGTACATAACTGTAATTCTTGTCAGTGATTTCTCTCTTTTTTTTTGACTTTTTTTATTGATTTATAATCATTTTACAATGTTGTGTCAAGTTCCAGTGTAGAGCACAATTTTTCAGTTATACATGAACATATATAAGAATAGTTAGTTCCTAAAACACAGTAAGAATATGCTTTAGATCTTGAGCAGAGCTGCTTCCTTAGAGTAACCGGACGCCGCCGTGGGAAAGCGCCCCCAGCTGCGGCTCCTCCCTGCCAGCCTAACTGCTGGGAGACAGGCTGCTCAGCTTGAGAAACAGGGGGAAGGATTTCTGTTCTCATCTTCTAGAGTCTAAGAAAAGCACCCAGTCGTTTGCAGGATCCTTCAGATCTTTATTCTAGGGACATTACTCCCTGAATCCAGGAATGAAAGGTGCTTGTCCTTTGGAGATGTAATCTCCAGGCACACAATGTGTGGAAGGGACTCTGAATTGCACATGGCATGTGACTAAGGAGTGTCTCTAGACAAAACATTTTATTTTTGATAATATGTGCTTGGGAAATGCTCATTCCAGTTTCTTCTTGGGTTGGGTACATTTGCAGTGCTAAAGTTGATAACAGATCACTTTTCTGTTAATGTTTTGTCATAGGAATTATATTTCCTTATGTGTCTAGTCTTTTTTGCCCTAAAGTGCTGGTTTCTCTTGACTCCTCAATTATAAATAGCTTACAGGGATTCTTGAATATGATACATATATATTTAAAAAAAAAATCCTTCATTGAATTTAGGGCAAGGTTGGTAACCAATCTCTCACCATTCCTCGAGCCTTCACCTTCTAGTCTGATTTGTACTCCCTGCCATCTGTATTGGCTGATTGACAGATGGTTATTTCTCACCCTCACAGGAAAACTCCTTGGACCAGAACACCTGTCTTGCTTGACTGTTGTTCTCCTAGAATTTAAGGCACTAATTGACCCAGAATAATTGCTCAATGTAAATCAATGTATTGATCTTGGAGATTATTCTACTTTGGGGGAGAAGAGCAAAAAATGATTATTTTTCACAGTTTTAAAATTGCTTGTTACTTGAATTTAAACCAGTGCTACATTGCGGGTCTCTTGGGCAAATCATTCTGAGAGCTAGTTTCCCGGCTGATCAGTGGGAATTCTTCACTCTCTGCAGATGGTCTTTCCCGAGTAGTTAAATGGCTACTGAATCGATCCTGAGTTCATGTCCTGAGTTTGGTTTCATGTCATTGTTTACAAAAACCAAATATATATATTTTTTAATGGTGGTACTGGAGATTGAACCCAGGACTTCATACATGCTAAGCATGCACTCTACCACTGAACTATACTCCCCCCAAAACAAATATTTTAATAATAGGAGTTAAAGATTTAAATAAAATCTTCAGAGACCCTAATATCTAATAGGTGAGTAGGTGGCGAGTGATGCACACTTTTAATTAGTTCCATCTTAAACAATTCTTCAGCCTTGATGTAATTAATAAATAAATCAATTCGTGGCAAAAACGGTATTGGGTAATTCCCTCTGAAATTTTCAAAAGCTAGAATTTTTTCTGTATACCTTTGAAAGCTTGTTCATGGAATGTTCCAGCCCACCTTGCAGTAAACAACCAGGAATTCTTCCTGGAGGTGTCGTAAGGAAGGCTGATAAGTCTCTCTGATAAGGAAGCAAAGAACCCTCCTTGCTCGTCTGGAATTCTTTTCCGACTTAAAACACAAACCAAAAGTCGGGTTTTTAACATTAGTGACTTGGATAATTTTCATTTGGAAGAAGGGAAACTGCCTGAATCTGGGGTTGAACTTGCAGGTAATACAGGTGTAGACATCCAGAAATGAGATGCTGCTGCAAGGCTTCTATAGCCTGGCCCTTCCTAGGTGTCCCCTGATGCTGCTTTCCAAATTCAGAGCACTTGCAGCGCCACCAAACGAGTACAGAACGTAACACGTGTGTCAGGAGGCTCTTTAATATGGATGCTCATTTGGGGGAGTCCTGTCTTTTCCCAGTTCGAAGTCGTGGGCGGGTCTGAGCAGTTTGATGCTTCTACTAACCCTTTATTTGCTTCACGACTTGAAACATCTTTGCCCGCTATACCCATTCCCTTGTCTAGGTGCCTTGCTATTCTCTATTTAAATTACTCTGTCTTTTCAGAATAGCAGGGGACTTCGCTTCTCCTTAAAATCATTCCAGATGCATTTGGTTCTGCTCAACATCTCAGTCTTATTGTCCTGGAAGAGTGGTTACTGTTTCCAACCAACTCAGTTTACCTGGCTGGCTCTCTGAGTTTTTATTGCGAGCAAAATAAGACTTCAAAGGAACTGAAGAAGCTTGAGCGTCCATTCTCTCTTTCAACTAACACCTCCTGATGTTTATCCTTGGGAGTAATTTGATGTTTATTGGATGAAACATGTAGTTAGGTGTTAATGGAGGCCAATGGCAACCTTCAGAACAGTGTGTAGAAACCTTTAATATTTTTTGTTGAGCATTTGATACCCTGTGGTCAAGGGTTTCTATGGAATCCATGACATCCAGGAGTAAAAATGCTTAGAGGCCCCCTAGTGGTCTCAACCGAACGCACTGAAGTGTAGCCACAGCCATTTCACCCCTGAACTTGACCCACCTTTTCTTCTACATCTCTTGCTGTCTCTTCTTCCTGCCTTGTGCCATCTCCAATTTGTCATCCTATGCTCCATCACCGTGAACTATTCCTAATTTCTGATAAACATCTGAAGTGTGGCACAAAAGATATGACACTTTAAATATGACTCATTAGGAATTGTATTTAAATATTGATACGACAATGACTTTTCCAAGAATCTGTGGAGTGTAAACTCATTTTTGAGTGTAAGCTATTAATCACCAACCTTCTATTCCACTTCGGTTATCTTTGGTAATTGTTAAGTGCATTTCCACTCAGATAAAGACTGCCCAGCTTTCTGATAAATGCCTGGAAAAGGGGGATGGCTTTAGTGCTAACTCATTTCAACCAAATAAGAAACCAATGGAGCTGGCTTGAGCCAATGGAATGTATAAAGGGGTCGGGGAATAAAGCCACACAACTTCTTACTCTTACCTGGATAATCAGTCAGCACTTGACTTAATATTACACACCACTTTAGCTCCTGAAAGAAGATAGGGCATCTGTGAAAAATTCCCTCACCTACTTTGGTTTTTCTTGGTAAACCTTTTTTTTTTTTTTTTGAAGGTGTCGTTTATTTAAAAAAATTTTTTTTCTTTGGTTGGGGGGAGGTAATTAGATTTATTTACTTATTTTTAATGGAGGTACTGTAGAACCTCCTGCATGCTAAGCACACACTCTACCACTGAGCTATGCCCTTCCCACCAGGAAAACCATTTGTGAAGTTGTCAAACCCAGGGTCCAAATAAGGTAGATCACTGTTAGTCCGTGTAGCTGGAGGCCATATGTTTGGTGATGATCGCTGCCTCTCTGCCACTCACCCTGGGATCTAGGTCTCAGCGTCCTGAAGGGCGTGTTTGAGATAGTCTTAATTACAACTTCTGTTACTTTCCTTCCAGGACCTTGCAAAGCAAGGCTGATCTAGTTTGGACCCAGTGAGGAATTTAGACGCACGTGGCTTATTTTCATTTGTTAAGTTCTTATGGTTGAAAACAGAAGCTTCACTTAGTGCGGCAAAACTCCTCCAGTTTGGATTTCCCCTCCCCCACCACCTTGAGTCTGCAAAGTCCTCTTCGCTGTAAGCGCCGTGCTGGTGCTGGTGCTGGTGCTGGTGCTGGTGCTGGTGCTGGTGCTGGTGCTGGTGGAGCCTTTGGAAAAGTCACTCAGTGGTGTGGTGGTGGTGGTTTTTTCCTTTTCACTCTGTAGTCCTGTGTTTGGAACAGTTAAGAGAGATGCCATTTCAAAGAGTCTACCAAATAAAAAGCCTGGGCTGTGGTGATTTTGATTCCAAGTTGATAACGTAAAACCATCATGACAGGGACAGCAAAACTATGCGAAGGTGTTGTGTTTTTTTTAAATGGCATTTCACAACACTTTGTAATCTTCTAAAATTATATTATTACAAAATAAAACCTTTTCATCTACTGAACCCTGGCAGTGCTCCCAACTTTACAAAGACTGACATTTTAAGATGTGGCAACCTGGTGACTTGTCACCCCATTGTACGAACGAGGAGACTGAGACGCAGAGATATAAGGCACAGGTCACGTAGCCAGTGTGACCAGCTTTTCTTGGTCCACATTTCCCTGCTCTTATCTTGCCAGAAGCATCCTGGTCAATAGGAGGGCTTAATTTGTTCCTTTCTGTTTGGGTAACTTCTCTTCAACTTCTTTAAGTCAGTGCCACCCGTCAACTGCGTTTGTTGGAAATGAACAAGATTCCAAAGCTGTCATAGGTCTGTTCTGGAGCTGGAGTGGAGCCCGTGTGCACAGCGGTGACTGGGTGGGAATGCGGCCTGTGGGTCAATTCACCAAAACAAAATTGAGACTCCGGACCCCCCTGAGTGACCAGGATCTTGAGGATTTGGGGTCAAAGCTGCAAAACCAGTACACGGAGCCAGCTTGCCAACTTGGGATTTTCTGAGACTCAAACTTAAGTTTAAAAATTAAATCAGGGGACTCAACTGAAATATTGAACTGGACTGTGGTCCCTCCATAAACTATGAGGTGTGCTGCATTTAAGGGGAAGCAGTTATCCCAGAGAGAAAGTACCCCATCCCCTCGAAATTCTGTATCCTTTCTGGAGTGGCCGAGGAAGGAGCAAAATCTCAGTAAGGTGCTGTTTTCTTGTGCTGGTCCCCAGAGTAAGAAGGCATGCTTCATGCACCCTCCATAGTTTTGACAGTTACTGTCAGCCACAGTGAATTTGCAGTTCCTTTTTTTTTTTTTTTTAAATTTTGTTGACTCAGTTAATAAAAAAGCAAGAAGAAGTGGAAGTTTAGCGTGCACCCCTGTCAGCAACAAACGGTGGTAAGAACGATCCTGTGGGTTCATCTCTCCCTCCCTCTCTCCCTTTCTGTTTTAATACTTTTTAGAGTAGTTTTAGGTGCACAGCAAAATGGAGCGGAAGGCACAGAGATTTCCCATGTATGCCCTGCCCGGATACATGCAGAGCCTCCCCGCAATATCAGCAACCCCCACCAGCATGGTACATGTGTTACAGCTGGTGAACCTACACTGACACACCATCATCACCCGAAGTCCAGAGCTGACATTAGGGTTCATTTCACACTTTGTGTTGTACATTCCGTGGGTTTGGACTGATGTACAATGACACGTATCCACCATGACTGTATCATAACTTTGTCTCTTGATCAATGTTCAAGTCAGGCCTTCTCATTTAATTTAAGGGGGTTTGAGTGTAAGTGCATTTTTATGTCATTATGACTACTGATAATATGTTTTAAAATCTTTAAACAGCAACAAAAATTAACGTTATTTATAGTCCTGCCTATTTGCTCAACTTACTAATCTTCTAACAGAGTGGAAGTTTAGAAAAAAATCAACTCAGTTTTAAGAAAAAAGTATCTTTTCCCTTCTAAAAGGAATTTTTGTGGAGGGGGGAGGGCATCCCTTTAAATAAGTGAACTTGTGCTTATAAAATGACATTTTTGTAAGTCCTTCCATCCCCAGAAGTTTGCCCTTTTCTTAAAGTCTGAGTCTAAGAGTGTAACATGTGTGTAAAGGGAAAATGGACATTCTGGAACACCCGTAGCATACTGCCTCCACCAGGCTCAGGCGATAGATGGTGAAACAGAACTGTGATAGACCGATCTGGACTTAAACCTTTGCTCCATGCCTTGTTTATCCCTATATTGACTTGGATCAGTTCCTCCAACCTTCAACCTTCTTAGCTTCAGCTAGTTTGTGCCTCACTGGACGCGAATGATGTCTCCCTCCTGTTATGAGAAGGCTTCTCCAGGCACTGGAGTAATTCCTCCAGAAGGGGTGATAGTTACTGTCCTCTCCCTCCCTGCCCTAATCTTATAGCATTTTTGACACGTAGTGATTCTTTTGTTGGGGAATTTGTCTTATTTGTGCGTGGACCGGGTAAGCTCTCTGCTGCCAGCCCAGGTTTGTCTCATCCACGGCTGGGTCTTCAGCATCTGCACCTCGTACGTCTTCAATGTCTAGTTACCCGCTGCCGGCGCCAGACAAAACACCGGAGCTCTTGCCAATGTGTTTAGCAGGCACCGTTTCTCCAGGGCAATACGTGCTGGGTGCTGTGGGAAGCAGGTAAAGTTAATTCCTTGCAATTATATCCTTATACTGGAAACTAACACCGAATGGAAGATTTCTGCTTGGTATTTTACGTTCTCAAATATTGGAAGATAATAACTTTCTATTCAGTGAGAATCTCTATATTAAATATATCCAATATATATCCTCTTGAGAAGAATATGTACATTATACATTCCCTCATGTGTCAGGGGCTAAACTAGTAAACCTGAGAGGGGAATTTTAGATAGAGAATTGGGCCCCGGTTATTATCTCAGTGATTGCTGTTCAATCAGAACTTTGTTAGACACAAATTATTAGAGAAATGATGCTGTGCTTTGTGTCAGCTCACAGCTCTGTAACTAGATACGAGCTCACACGGGTGTTTGTAACTTGGCAACATCTGCAGGAGGGGGTCTTTTTCAAAATCGCATTTTTCTACCTCTGAGCCTCTGGGGGTTTGAACTCTGACCGTGAATGCTGAGAATTGCCCTGTCTTCCATTGGTCATTTTGTATCATCTTTTAAAAGTCATCTGGATTTCTGAATGTTTGATTCTTAACTTGCGTTAAGATTCTGAGCATACAGAGGACTGGCCATCTGAGACGGCTTTGCTCCAGGGACCCTCCGCGCGGAAAAGTGCTCCAAGGGCTCGCTAAAGGATGTGGATCCTGACTTCATCCGTGTAACGATGTTATTGTGATGTTTTTGTTTGGTTCAGAGGATCGAAAACCGTGTTACTGTGTCTTCCTTCAGCTAGGGGAGAAATCAGTTGAATACCAGACTGCCCAGTGGGGTGTGTTCCTCTACTGTCAGGCTTTTGAGACCCATTCGCCAAAGCTGAAACAGTCTCCCGGATGCCGCTTCTTCAAAAGGTACCCGTGGTTGGGAATCAGCTTTGATGTGGCCCGAAAGTTCCTGGGCGGGCACTTAAGTCTGCTTTTGATGGAATCACCCCTCAGTCAGATTTAAGCAATGTGACTGAAATTGTGTCCCTTTTGGCATATAAGACAGTGGCAGGAATGAAGTTCATGAGTGCGGCTGAACAATGGCACTTCACATGTCCCAGATTTAACTTAAAAGAATTGGTCGAGTTCTTGTTAATGAGAATCAGGGGATAAGTGTAGTGCAGAGGATTTGGAAAATAGTTAGCATTTTTGTGGTCTCTTGAGCAGTGCCCCACTGTTTCCTGGAAGAAAGACATCAGTGAGCAGAGAAATTGTGACCCCCTTTGCATCTGGGACACCACGAAGCTGTCTTAGGCATAGACTGGCCGGGAGCCCCAGGGTCATGAGGTTTCTGTCTTGTTCTCAGTTACTTATGATTATTGCAGTTGAAACATTGAAATATTCCAGATCTGGGATGGGGAACAGATGGTTTCATGCTAGTCAGTATTCTAGTAAATATATTTTAGATGGTTGCGTGCAGTCATACTGTTAGAATTCTCACTTCAGCTATAAACGCAACAGTCTCTCTGGCACACACTTAAATTTAGCTGTTGTTTGTAAACTATGAAAAGACCACGTTCACATCCAGTGTCCATTACCTGGAGAAAGTGACCAGTAAATGTGTGTATCAGCAGCCTCTGCTGTGACTTCAATCTGTTGATCTGATTTGAAAACAATTGCATCGTATAAATAGAAGGGGTTTTTTTTCCCCATCATATGTTATGGTGCTGGATAAGGATTTTGTCACTAAAATTTATTGCCAAATGTCAGTGCACACGTGGCACGGATTCTACAGTTGACGACGTTGCGTAAATTTCAATGGGAGGTTATGTCTGCAGAGTTCGACAGTTCATTATGTTATTCAATGTTTATTCTTTTTTTCTTCCCCGCCCCCGCCCCCTAGATGTTTATTCTAAGATTGAGCATTCTCATTGCATGAACTAGAGGATTAACAAAACCAAATTCAGTCACGGAAGTGTTCTTTCCACCTCAGAAGGAAGGCACAATGCAATGTATTGCCTGCAAGATGTCCGTAGCTCCCAGCCCGCAGTCCAGCGTGGCGCCCTCAAACAAGCATGACCATGGGGGCCCACATCAAACAGGAGGGCACCGGATAACCAACACCATCAGACCTTGCTATAAATACATGCCACATTGCAATTGTGCTTCTTGAATAGCTTTTAAAGCACTTTTATATCTTGTTGACCTTTTTAGGCCTCCTTGATTACCTTTTTCTAGTCTCATACCATCATTCCACAAGTTCTAGCCTCTCTTACTCCACATCATAGTCAACGTTAAAACACTTGCATCCCAAATTAAGTATAATGTGCGTAACTATACATCTCTGTGTTGAACTGTAGCAGCTCACTGGCATACTATTACTGTAGACACATTTGTCCTAGTCCATTTGGGCTGCTGTCATAAATACCATAGAGTGACTTAAACGGTAAATATTAATTTCACTTAGCTTTGGAGGCCAGAAAGTCCAGGCTCAAAGCACCAGCAGATCTGGTGTCTGGAAGGGGCAAGTAACTCTCTGGGGTCGGTTTTATAAAAACACTAAACCCATTCACCAGGGCTTTGCCTTTTTGACTTAACACCTTGAAAAGACCCCGCCTCCAGACACGATCTCGTTGTGGGTTAGGTTTCAACATGTGAATTTTGGTGGGGGTAAGGAGGGAGCTAATGCTCAGTCTACAGCAACACAAACACTTACTAGTTAAAATCTGGAGTCTTCTTTTTATTTTTTGGAGGCTCTATTTTATTTCTTTGAGAGCTCAAGTTTTTAGACTTTCCAGGGCCTTGGGAGCTCAGACACCCTCACCCTGTGCCTGCAGCGGGGCCTGACGCAGGAACCATCCCTGTGGCTGGCCTGCGTCGCTTCACCTCTTGGTGGGTGGGTCTGACCTCGTCGGGTGCGGTACCAGTCTTCCTGAAGCCTTTTGTTTTTCACCTGGAAGAAAATTTGGTGACAGGTGAGAAGCCGTCTACTCCTGTCTTGTGCAGGCCTGTAGCAACAAGTCAGAGCTGTCATCCATACCCTTGAGTTGCAGTGTTCAGGCCCTTGGACATGGTAGTTCCCTCCTGAGCTGGGGACCAGCGAAAGTCTAGATGGATGGGATGAAAACTGATGTGGACTTTGAAAAGCCAAATTCAGTAACTAGCTCCCAGAGACCCTCTCTGTCCTGTTCAGTCAATGCTAAGGTGGTGTCCCAGTACACAGTTTTTGAACTCTACTTAAAATTACTCTTTGCCTTTTTTTAACTTGTGTTTATTTTCTGTTATGTTTTGTATAAATGGTGCTTTTTCCATACTAACACTTCTATCTTTGCTTTGCTTCTCCCTGCCTCATTAATTTTTTTTTTTTTTTAACCCACAACTTTTTTCTTGACCATCTTTAAGGCTTCTCATTCAGGTGTGTTCCTAGGGTTCCTGTTTGCTTTTGCTTCTTGCTAAGACTCACTGCTGCTAGTGTTGTTTGGTCCATCTGTATTAAAGTACACCTCTTTTTTTCAATTTGATATACATTCTGCTTGACTATAAAAAGTTAAGAAATAGTCATGGTGGGAGGAAGTCATGTGAATAATTTATTGCCCCATGTGTTGAGATATTTTATTTTAACCTGAACTTTTGGTGCCTAAAGTGATTTTGAGAAATCTACCCTCTCTTAGTATTAGTTTTTGCTGCATAGATAGAACAGAAAATCCAAAGTTATAATGGCTTAAATGAGAGGGAAGTGAATTGCCTCTTACACAAAGTTCCAGAGGTGGGCCCTCTCCCGCGCTGATGTGGTGGTTCAGTGGTGTCTTTCTGTGCTCATGATTAAAAATGGCAGCTGGAGCCCCAAGCTGTCTTTCTTTAGAAGAATTTACAACACTTCAGGTCATATTTTGTTTGCCAGAACTTGGCTGTGGAATTATGAACAGTTTTTAAGCAATTGGATGTGAGAATGGTGGTGGTGGTACAGATTGGTCCACAATGGTGGTGGTGGTACAGGTTGGTCCACAAAGACCCATGTGTATCTGCCCAGGCAATGAGGGGGAATGGTGGTTCTAGTCTCATGAATGGGAACGCAGGAAAAGGAGTAGGTTCAGGTAGGTGGGAAAGGTAGCAGTGAGCTCACCTGGGGAGAGCTTGAATTTGAAATCCCCAAGGGACATCCATATTGGGTCAATGGTACACTCTGTGTGCATGGCTGTGACACTCAGGAAGTGACAGTGAGCTGTAGGCACTTGGGATCCTCAGCATCCCAGAAAGCTCTTGAAACCGTGCAAGTGGGTGGATCTCCCAGGTAGAACGAGGCCTAATTGATGAGGTGCAAAGGCGATGCCCCCATGGACCTTTGAAGGAAGTCGTGGACAGGAGAGAAACTTAGGTGGAGGGAAGATGAGAAAGATAGGTCGGGGGAAATGAAAGGAAAGCAGAAGCTGTGTTTTCTTCCGTTTCCCTTTCTTCATTGTTTGATATTATGGCAGCGTCCCAATGATGTGCGTTTGAACTTCAGAGAAGGCCAGGCCGGATATCATCGGAAGGGTGTCACAAGGCCATGCCCTCTGCTCGAGAGGCGTATTGAAGTCTTTGTTGTCTGTTTTAAATGTTACAAATAAATCTTTTCTCATAAATTGGATATTATCCCTATTAAAAAAAATTTATTTTATTTTTTTATTGATGTGTAGTCGGTTTACAATGTTGTGTTAGTTTCTGGTGTACAGCATAGTGATTCATATATATATATATATAAATTTAATATTTAAATACATATATAAATATAAATGTTCACATATATTTATATTCCTTTTCAGATTCTTTTTCATTATAGGCTATTACAAGATATTGAATCTAGTTTCCTGGTCTATACAGTAGGACCTTGCTGTTTATCTATTTTATATAGTTAGTTTCTCATAAAGTGGGTATTATCCCCATTTTATGCTTGTGAAAAAACAGGCTCACAGAGGATGGGAAACTCTGTGCCATGCAGCAGAAAGGAGTGGAGCTCTGACTTAGCACCCAAGCAGGTTTTTTGGTTCTGGTCTGGCTTTTGTGCTGTGGCACCAAGCCTCCTGAGACTGGCTTGTCCAGAGTTTTTGACCTGGAAGTGCTGTGTTGATACAAAACCTAAGTCTCTTTGCTCTTGGGCAGTCAGAATACAGAGAATAAGTGATAAGAGGTTTAAAAAAAAAGGCTATCTTGTTTCCCAATCTTAAAACATTCCCATGTGACATTCTTCTTTACTGATAATATTGTTGCAGACCGAAAAGGGCCTGATTAATCTTTGCAGCATCTTTTAAGCTTGAATCACACTCTCATCTGATTAGAACCGAGTCACTGGTTAAGTATGTTCATCCAAGACTCTAGACTGGGGTCAGCAAACTTCTTCTTAAAGGACCAGGTAGTAAATATTTTAGACTGTCGACTGAAATAAATGCATAGCCTAAAAGTTGAGAGTTATGTATTTGGCGGGAGGACTCAAGCTGGAATGACAGCCTCTCAGATCGCTCTGAGGGACTGCACCCAAGAGGTAGGGGAGGAACTAAGATATATAGGAGCTTTACAACAAAGATCAGGTAGTTGGAACAATAAAAGATTCCTTGTTGTCTAAAGAAAACCAGGCATCTCAAGTTAAAGAATTTAGTGCTTTTCTATGTATGGGAGGAAGCAAACATTTGGGCTCATTGAATTCATTCCTCTGACAAGCACCTACCTATCTAGGGCCAGTATCCTGTCCTTTCTTACCCTGAGTCCCCTCGGGGTGCACCATTGTGAGTGGCTGCAGAGGCGGGGCTGCAGGCTTGTCTTCCCTGGGGTGTGGGGCAGCCCCCCCCCCCCCATGACTTGATGGTTTTAGCATTCTTTGTTTACTGATACGGTTTGCAACATTTTTCGGTCACAAGACTTTGCCAGCCCTACAATTTCCCTCACAACTACCCAAAGCTTTTGCAGCGTTGAAGGGCGTGGCTGTGTGCCAGTTAAGCTTTATTTAAAAAAAATAACGACAAGCAGGTGGCCCAGTTTACTGACCCCTGCTCTGGGAGAAAGCTTCATTCTAGAATTTCTGCTTTTAATCCTGCAAGCAAAATTATCTGACAAAATTGTGAACATAGGCAATTGTTCCTTTTCATTTTCAGAACTCCAAATATTGAGCACATTTTGTTTTTAAAACTAACTTAGCTCTGTAATGAACTTTTAGATGTGTAATGACAGTTTTGGAAGAACAGCTGCAAAATATGAAATGAGATTCCTTATTTGGTTCTCTATTTTGTTTTCTCCTGGGAGTCCTGATGGAATGCTGAATTATCAAGGTCCTTCCAGATCTCTCAGAACAATCCGTATCTTTCAAGTCAACCCCTAAATCATGGAGACGCTTGGTTACCAAACTTGAGGCATTGAGTTGCTTTGATCGTCACCCACGTGTACCCCAATATCTGTGGCTGGAATCTGTGCCTGTGAGACAGTTGGGACACTTTCATTCTTAGCAAAGTTCCCTGCGTTTGCCTCACCAATGATAAGCCCACTAGCACATTCAGGGGGCTTTAGGGAACAGAAAAATCCTTGACCATTTGTTACTTTATCTCCTGATTTTTATTTGTATTAAGCAAATAGATGTATGTAGCTATTTTAGAAAAGCATTTTTCTAAAAGTGCAGTTTGCATGTTGATAGCTTCCTGATAGGTTCAAATTGCTCATCTGCAGTTGTATGGTAGGTGAGTTTTTGGTAACAGGAACTAGATGGAATTTTTTTTTCCTTTTTCAGTTTTATTACATAGATTTATTACAGTCAGACTACAATTATACATTATATTGTATGTAAATACATATACAGTATACTGCACATTTTATTTTAGCTTACATATATGTACTGATTGTTTCTAAGAACAGATTAGAGTTTTAACTTTTTAAACTTACATAGTTATCAAAGGAATAAAGCCATTAGATGGAATTTTTAAGGGAACTGTCTTCTTCCCATGAAAGAACAAAGTAAGAGGACTTGAGCATCTTGTATGCAAATAAGTGTTGATTATGACAAATGAGGATAATTAATTCAGAAAAGACTCATAAGCAGGTTCTTGATTCTTTTTATCAGTTAGTTCTCATTTACTTGTAATTGAAAAAGCACATTTTTACTAAAAATCATTGTAATCCATCCTTCACGTTCATTTAAAATTGCTCTGTCCCTCCCAGGCAAGGCAGGCCGCGTGCGTTGTATTAACACAGGATGCATCTTCGGTGAATATCCCTTCCGCCACTGTTAAATGCTGTTTCTCTGTTTGGCCTTTGGTTTTCCTCATGACTTACAGGAAATAAAATATTTCTTCTCGTGCAGAAGGTCTTTGAAGTTAGAGTGACTGGAGGAACTGAGAAGACGTGACAGGGTTTGGCAAATCCTCTGTGTAAGTCTATGATAATCACCTGTGACAGTCAAATTGTACTAATTCCAAATAAAAAGAGACAATTTTGGCTGAGAAGATGGTTCGGATTTTAGTGTCACTTGCTTTCAAAGCTGCGTCATAAATGGAAAAATCTGAATAAGTAAAGCAAGGTATGTTGATAGACATGTTCAGTTTACAATGGTCCTTCAGTATGTAATGAAGAACTCAATATGCTTTGAATAACAGATTTTAATTTGGTAAGATTGGCAAAGCCCCCATTTGAGTCATCACAAAGTGAGAACCGCGTGATGTGAAATAGGAAACTTGTCCTTTACACCGTGCTTGGTGATGATCCCTAAGACATTTTAGGCTTGGATTGGTAAGAGGTCCGGTATTAAAGTGGAGAGAATGAATCTTAAAGCCCCGTCGGAGTTGAGTGTCCTTATTTCAGTAGGTGGCACGTGGACAGCCTATTTCAGTTGATACCGAAAGAAAAAAACGTGTTCTGACACAGATCTTTATCTTCATAGATGCTCCCTCTTTTTTGGATGCTCTCAGGTAATTTCAACTCACCTTCTTCTTTTTAGCCTACCAACTGACAGAAGGTACAGCTTTGATTTTTCTTCATGTTGCATTATAATTTATTCTAATCAGCAACCTATTTATTTATTTGCTTATTTGGACTCATTACTGATTTGGACAAGTGAACTGTTGGGGACGCGCAAAGTTTTCTGTATTGCTATTTATTGTAATAGTGTTTTAGACACATGCGAGATGAAGTAGTTCGATCCCTTTGTTTTACAGAAAAACCCTGTCAGTCCAGAGATGTGAGGGAGAGGTGGACAGTCACAGGAGCTAGAAGATGCCGTTCTAGCAAAGATTCTCCTTCCCTTTGGCTCTACTTAATCTATTTTAGGTCTCGTGGTAGTGACATAGTAAAATAATTCACCCACTTAATACTATAATAAGTTCACTAGGATTTTCCCGTTCAAACAGACCCATGAGTCATAGCTGAGTGCTGCCTTGCAAGCTTGTATTCTGCACTCTCCTTACATCCAGGGGTTCCACGGTATCTGTGGTACCTGGGCTAGTCTCAGGCTGTTGTGTGTTTTGAAATCTCTTGCCCCATGCTGATGCCCGGTATAGGTCAGGAAATGTTGTAATGGGTTCCCCGCTCCCTCTGATGCTCTTACAGGGTAGGAAGTTGAGGGAGTGCAGGGTTGGTGGTGGGGATGAGCAGCAGAACCCTCGGGATCTTCACTGAGCCTTAGTTTTTCCTGCTTATGTGAATCCACTAAGCTTGGTTGTGTGCAGTCCACCTTCTGTTTTAAAGGGACACTGCGTTGGCCTTTGACTTTCTTATTAAGACAGTCCACCCCTCCTCAAATGTCTCTGTCACAACTTCAGGATTGCTTAAGACTCACGCTGCCTCTGGCATATTCCATTTAGCAACGTCCTACAGACCTGAGTACATTTATAGACAGTGAATAGACAGCCACACGGAGGAGACGTGGGCTGAGTGCATGGGATACGACCCTTGGTCTCCTAGTGAGCAGGAATTTGTGTCTGACTGAGTGGCTCTTTTTTGTTAGTGTTGTCATTTTGGGTGGGGGGTAATTAGGTTTATTTATTTATTTAATGGAGGTACGGGGCATTGAACCCAGGACCCCGGCATGCCAAGCCTGTACTCTACCACTGAACTATACCTTCCCCACAACTGACTGACTCGTGGAGTGTCTGTCATTGACACCTAAAGTATCCCTTGTCCTCATTTGTCTGGTCTGAGCGTGCCTCTCCACCCCCACCTTTCAGCCCTCCACTGTCAGCAGCTCTCACCTTGGTCCATGTCTCAGACAGTTCACAAAAAACTTGAAGGAACAGACTCACAGACATAGAAAACACACTGTGGTTACCAAAGGAGAAAGGGTGGGGAGGGATAAAACAGGGGTTGGGGATTAACAGACACACATGACTATATACAAAATAGATTAAAAAAAAAAAAGGACCTACTGTAGAGCACAGGGAACTATATTCAATATTTCTTATAATAACATAATGGAAAAGAATCTGAAAGGAAAAAAATATACACGTGTGTATATGTTTAACTGAATCACTTTGCTGTACACCTGAAACTAACTACACTTCAATAAAAAATTACAAAAAACAACAGCTTGGACTTCTCCAGGAGAGCCTCATTAGCAAAGATCTGCTCTAACTTTTGCAAAATAAATTGACTTTCTGTTGTAGTGTACTTGTTAAAGTAACTTAAGCTGTATCGGCAGAATCCAGCCCAAAAGCTAGCACGTGCTGTTACCTTTGACCTTTTGAGGAGGCGTGATTTTTCCTGTGACCTAGACAGAGATCTACGGGCAGTAACAATGTTCCCGTAGATTTGAGTGCTCAGTATAATCCAATTAAATATGTACATTATTACAGCTCATTTGTGGAAGGATGAAAAATTGCAGACCTAAGGGATATCGTTCTAGTCATGTGTATTACAAGTGACATAACCAAGCCCTGGGGAGTTACAAGTGGCTTGTTTAGCGTAAGCAGCTGGTAGTGGCCGTGGTGAGACTCAAGCCCAGACTCAGGTTCACAAAAGCAGGTACAAGGAATTGTGTTAGTTCCTTTTCCGAGGAGACTGATTCAGATGAGTTAATTGTGTGGCTTGAGCAGCCCGAGAGAGCCTCCGCTGAGACATTAACTGGGGGCCCTGTTTTAAGTTCCACTTGTCAGGATGGTATTTATCACCTGGTCAGCAGGCCGAGATCTAACGTGATGTTGGTGTGTCTCCGAATGCAATGCTACATTCCCTAGTGGTTCCCTAATTCCAAGAAAAATGCTCATGGATATGGGCCTTTGGGTTTCCTTAACTTGCTTTTCTGAGCCTATAGGAAAAAATTAAAAAGTGTCTGGCTTCTCGCCTGATTTATTTACTTAATTTTTTTTTTGCTAAGATTGAGGAAGGATATCTGGTTAATTATTTCCTTTCCTTTGTGTTTAAATGTATTATTTTATAACTGTGGATGAAAAATAAGATATTCCTGGGGAAAAGGTTTATTGATATTTCCACTTTAAAACTGTTATTGAACTCTAAGCAGGTGAAATGGGCAAAACAGAGTATTGTGTGTGGCCCTTTGCTGCAGCCTCTCAATTGAAAGCAAGATGGAAACAGAGTTAGGAGAGACTCTCCCTTTCCCAAGGTTGTTTAAGGCCCTTCTCCCTTTTGATTTTCCATGCAGTATTTTCCCATGTACGCTGGGCTCACTCGGTGTTTGGTGTTCCTGGTTGGCATTCATCTTTTTCCAGCGTTACTGAACTCAAGTTCAGCTGCTCACTGCTCAAAAGCCAATCCTCGAGAGACAGGTGTTGGTTGGAAAGGAAAGGTTGCTTTGTTCAGGAGGCCAGCAACCTGGGGAGAAGGCAGATTCGTGTCCAAGAACCAACATCATTCTCACTGTTGTAAGATTTTGCCTGGTTAGTAACACTTACCTGCTCTTAAACCTACAGATTATGTTGTGTATACTGCAAACTTTAATCTAGAATTTACATGTTAAGGGACATGATGGTGATGATGATGATTTTAATTAAATTGAATCAATTTCTATTTGTTCGCCTGTTTTGAATACAGTAATTTGTTACACCTCTCTTCTACTTACTCTTGAAATTCAAGATGACTCTATTATATAGAAACAGGGCTGAGAAATGGGTTTTAGGTAAAGGAGTAAAAGAGTGAGTGTGTTGTTAGCTGAACTGTGTACTTTCCTGTAAATACTCTATTTAAATGGGTTAATAACCTCCTCCCCCTTTCTTTTATGGGTGAGTTTGAGTTTGCTGAGGCTAACTGTCCTGCCCAAGTTCACGTAGCTGAACTTGATCTGCTGACTCCACTGCCCATATGCTTTCTCCCACAGAGTATGTTGGATCAGGGCGCAGAACTCATTGGCCAGCTATCAAAGTTCTGTTTGAAACTAAAACAAAAAAACCTGTTTTCTGAAACGTGAACTCTAATTACATAAAATGGATGCTTCTGAAAACACAGTATCGTCTCAACAGGGCGGACTGTAAACTTTGAACAACAATTGAAGCCTCACATTATGCGAGAAGGGAGTTTGCAGAGCTGAATGTCCACCGTGCTGTGCTTCCCCCACCAGTGGCAGAAGTTGCTGGGGAGACAAGGGACCGCCCACGGCCTGGCGGAGGCGTGGGGCTTCTCAGCAGCTGCTGCTGCTGGTCCGGAACCTTGCTCTTCCCAGCAGGCTGCTGTGCGGTGTGCCTCATGTGGCAAAACAAGGGCGCTAGTGGAGGGGTTAGGTGGGAGAGGGTGGGACAGGCGGTGGGGGGCGGGCAGTTGGGTGCCAGGGAGCTTTGGGGAAGGAGAATGAGCCCTGACAATTCTAATTTATTTGAGATTCTGGTAGCAAAGAGGACCCAAGGACAAAATGGCTTAGTAGTTAATGAGATTTCATTGGGGCTGATGCCACCTTGTTCTGTCCACCCTCACCTCCAGGCTGGACCTACGTAGGTCTTCTGCCATGCTTCTTTCTAGCTTGGTAAGCTCCAGTAATCACACTGGTCTTTGGGATTTTCAGGTTTTAGTTTTTACAGATGATGCAAAATCATTAGCTGACCCAATGTCACTTCCAACGCCATGTATCTGTATTTCTCAGTGAATGGCCCTTGAGACACTGGCTTCAGCTTTACCTGGTCAACTTGTTGAAAAATAGATTCTTAGGCCCCATTCTGGACCCATTAATTAATCTCTGTAATGTGACCCCTAAATTACATTTTTAATAGGCTCCTCCGGTGACTTCTGTAGACATTAATTTCACTATTACTGTTTGATACAGACTGAAGTATCGACAAAGAAGAAAATTTGAGAGACTTTGCTCTAAATCACATCATGAACAAGGAACAAACTGGTATTTAGTTCTAGTTGCTTCAGTTAGAATTCGTAACCTTTCATTCACTACTTAAGAATCTATGTATTGAGCTTTTACCGTATGCCAGGTCTGAGGATAAAAACATCGTCTTTTTTCTTAAAGAGTTCCATGGTTAGGAAGACATACCCCCTCAGTTATGTTTTTAAAGTCTTAGAGCATTCTGGGACTCAAACCTTTAATGTTTCTTCATTGCTCAGTGCCTCATGAAATAGCCAAGATGCTCAAATTTGAAGAAGGCAAAAGCATGGCAGCTTGGGATAGAATGTTTAAGAAGCTTTGAGAGATATATCTGGATTTGTAAGGAGAGGCTGGGTTGCAGATGGCATTAAATGTTCCCCTGTGTTGCTTAAACTCAGCATTGTAAGAGCCTCTTGAAGACGGAGGTAACTCATGCTATTTACTTGTGGATTGAATACATTGTTTCTTAATTCAGCATACATTTACTGAATCCATATTTGTGCTGAGCATAAACACCAAGAACCAAAGCAAATTCTTTGTTTAAAAATCAAGGACACATATAAAGAATTCTAGAATGGTTTTCATCAAAAATGATTAAAATATGAAATAGCTTTAGGGCTGGAAATCTGACATTTGCTATTGGTGCCGAGGGAAAAAAAAGACACATTAAATAAATGTCAGCTTGTGGCAATTTTAGGTGATCATAAAAAGTGTGAACTACGCTTTATAATTGGAGATAGAAATGACTGGAAGTAGGGAAAGGGTACAGCTCAAGCAATAGAGCGTATGCTTAACATCTACAAGGTCCTGGGTTCAATTCCCAGTACCTCCTCTAAAAAATAAATATATAAATATGTAAGTAAGTAAACCTAATTACCTCCCTCACAAAAAATAAATTAATAAAAAATTTTAAAAATTACTGGAAGTAAAGTTACAGTTCTTCTCGCTGTTAGGTGGGCCTCCTTCCTTCGCCTTGGCCAGCAGCCGGTCTTTGTCGAGTGGGTGCACTGAGCGAGCCCTTTGTGGCTCCAAAGCCCATGATGATCTATCTAGTCCGTTAACCGTTAATAAGCAGCAAAAATATCTTGGCTGCTGCAGGTTTTTTCCCTGTGCTTTATTTTAATTCTGTTTTGAGCGTTCGAAATTAGTTGCGGTCATAAGACATATTAGTTTCCTGGGTCTGTGGAAGAGAGGGATGGTTCAGAAGTGATCTCAGCAGTTTGCATTTCCTGGGCTGGTTGTGGTTCACTTACTAGCTTTATTGACTAAAGGAGCAGGTGATTTATAACATAAAGTCAGATGTTAGAATGCTGCAACCAGGGCTTTTGAAAGGACCACCCGTTAAGTGCAAATAAGTAACAATGTGAATGGACAGTAGACTCTAAAAGCATATTAGACTATTGATGAGAATGAATAATGAATGTTTTCTGATAGTGTTTGCTGCATGTGGCAGGATATTTTCAAAGGGGGAGAAAAAGCACTTCTGCATAAAGTCTGCATTTAGTTAACCTTTATCTTCAAAGGAGAGCTTAACTGTCACCTGCCATATTTATAGCGGCATCATCAGTTCAGAGTTTTATGCTCAAAACTTGTAGAATCAGTTAGGAGATAGCTTTTGAAATGCATAGTAGCTTAGAAGAAAAATGTCTTTTCACTGTGATTACAGAGATTTCTATGTTCTCATCTTTAATTATGTGATGGATCCTAGTGCCTTAGAGTTTGCCATCATGGATGATCCCTAGAACTTGGCCGTGTCTTATTTAATGGAATGGAAATTTCACTTCTAATTTAGCAGACTTATTTCTATCACCAAGTGAAAGCTGAGTTTACATAACTCAATGGTGATGATTGTGTAGACTCTTTGATCTCCAGAGTTTATAACTTGAAAATTGCATGTTTCAGTGGAGAGTGAGTCTGTAATATTGACCCAGTAACCATCATGTATTGCCAACCTTAAAACATAACCTTTGTTCTGGGGTCATCATATATCCGTTGAGTAAATTGAAGTTAGACTTTAGGTCGATGTTGAAGTGAGCCCAGATCTGTTTTACTGTTAAAACTTTGAACTTCGAATATAAAAGGGTTAAGCAATGATGATACAGATAAATGGTCAAAATGGAGACTTATCTAAAGACCAAGACTAGATTGCATAATAAGGAAAGAATAAGGGTAGAAAAGACTTCTAAAGAATTAAGGTCCTTTTATATTTACATTGTGAATGCAGGTCTAGATATCAATGCATTTCTTACCTAAGAAACTCTTAAACCCTTTTGTAATGCAGTGAGCCACTCTGCTCTCCTTTGCACATCAAATTGTTTCACCATCAGACCTCTCCTGGTTTAGTGGTCACTATGTTAATTCTTTAGCACTTTAAAGCATTTTAGTTGATGAAATGTCTGTCTCTTCCTTCCAGTACTTGAGAAATCCTAACTGTTATGTGAAGGAACTGAGAAGATAAATGACTGGACATATGAAGACCTAAAGACTAATGATTTAAAGACACAATCAAATATTTACTAGAGAGAGAACTTACTGAGTGTTTGGTCTGGAAGAATTCAGATTTAACTGCATGCACCTGAACGAGAGTGATGTCAGTGCCCAGTCTGGGAAGACCCCTGGGTCTGGAATTTCACTCACTCTTCTCTCTCGCTCCTGATCTGTATCATAAGGGTTCCTCCTTACCGAACCAAGCTTAACCGTGACTGACCTTCCTGAGTCTTCCAGAACCTTGCCCTATCAATTGTTTCTCCTTTATGTTTCTACTTTCTTTCTTCTTTGTCTCCTCCCATCTTCCTGTATATACTTTCAGTTCTTCCAAATCCTTATAAACAAATGAACAAAACTCCGTTTTGACAAAATTGCAAATTCTTGCCTTGACTCTTGCTGTTACTTCACTGACTCTCTTTTACGTGGGCCTTTGTGGATCTCTTCGCTGGCTGAGTTCTCTGAGCCCTTCCAGAGAGGCATATGTCTTTGCTCTTCTACCTGAGTCACTCCAGGGTCAGCTGTTAACAACTCATCGCAAGATCAAATTGTACAACCTCTGTTCCTATCTTTCTTAGTCTTTTTGCAGCTGAATATCACTCCTCCAGGCCGCTTCCTAAAATTCTCTCTTCTTTTGATTTCTGAGGCATATTTTGCCCCCTTTCTGGTTTTCTGCCTTCTGCCACCTAAATACAAACATTCCATTAGGCAACCTTGATAGGTGTATCCATCATCCGTCCCTCCAGGTGGATGGGTCCTGACCTATCTCCTAAAGGAAAATAGGGGTTTCTTAACACTCTTGACTGGATTCTTCCTGTTAGTTTGCTCTAACATACTCTCCACTTCTCCGTCTTCATCGAAAGACAGCCTAGTCATCTTCCAAGGCAGTTTATCGTGATGGTTACGAGTGCTCACTCAGTGCCAGACTGCGTGGGTTCACACCACATCTCCAGACCACTAGTTGTATGATCTTGGGTAAGTTATTTGGCTCCTTTGTTTCCTAATGGTAAAGTGGAGACGGTAATAATAATTCCTTCCTTGTAGGATTGATGAGACAGTTGATGGTTTAATATTTGTCAAGATTAAATAGTAAGACAGTCCTAGAGTAAGTACTATATGTATAAGTACTTTTAATATTTCTACCATCTCAAACTGCAGCTTCCGTATAAAACTTTTCTGACTCTTGACTCCAACTAAAGTTCATCTCTTCTGGGAAAACTTATTTTTTGCTCTGTTATGACGCCTGACTTCCTCTCATTTTACTTGTCTCTGTTTGTCTTAACCCTAGTGCTGGACTAGAGTAGGTTCTCTTTCCCCTCTTATATTCCCTGCCATGTCTTACTTGACTTCAAAAAAATTTCTTTTCCTACCAAAGATGAGGTGTATTTTTTTGTAGAATTATTTCTGAAGATTTGAAGTTCTTGAGGCTACTCTGCATGTTGGATTAAAAAAAATGTTTTTATTTGCACTCTTTTTAATTGAAATATAGTCAGTTTACAACTTTGTGTCAATTTCTGGTGTACAGCATAAAGTTTCAGTCACACATATACATACATATATTCATTTTTCATATTCTTTTTCATCATAGGCTACCCCAAGATTTTGAATATAGTTCCCTCTGCTATACAGTAGAAACTTGTTTATTTCATATATAGTAGTTAGTATCTGCAAATATCGAACATCCAATTTATCCCTTCTCAGTACTTTTACCCCCCTGGTAACCATAAATTTGTTCTCTATGTCTGTGAGTCTGTTTCTGTTTTGTAAATCAGTTCATCTGTGTCTTTTTTGCATGTTGGATTTTTGATGAGTGATCTGCAGAGATACTTTGAGGGTGCTCTGTAGGGCTAGCCCGAACTTCATGAAGAAAAATAGTGGAAGCTTCACTTGTGGTTAATTTCCTTTTCTATTGGAGGACTTTCTGACTTTGTAGATCTAACTCATCTTAACCACCTCTTTGGGAAAATTGGGTTGCAACAGTGAGTGTATGTGCATCTGTGTGCTTTCCAAATATTTCTTGCACATTGTACAGTACATTTTTTACAATGTTGAACATTTTTTTTGTGGCAAGTAAGTAGGTTATCTTGCAAATGTTTTCTCTAAAATTTTACTCGTGATATTTAATAGGTTTGCCTTAGAAATTTAGACATGAGTTGACAACTCTTACTATACTTCCCCTTCCGCAGAGGACATTCCCAGCCCCTAAATGTTGGAGATTTTACAGTTGCTAAATAGAAGCTTTCACCAAATCAGATACTGACAACAATAATTCAAGAATGGAAATTATCACCAGGCATTGATAAAACCTGAGAGCAAATCATTATGACAAAGCATATCCTAGTAGGAATACCAGAAATACACACAGGCTGCATTATCTTTATTTCATTTTCCTCTTTTAGAGCAAAAGTTTTGGCATTTGAAAGAAGAGAGCCAGCCATTTGTTGAAAACAGAAATTGTTGCACATAACCAACCATATGTTTTAGATTTTTTCCCCTCTATTATTGAAAATGTATTTTGAATTTGTTGTGTTTCTCCATACTTTGTAAATTCTTTCCTTAAGGTTAAAAAGATTTTTCCCCCCCTTTTTCTTATCCCAACATTTGCTTCGGCTTGGTTTAACCAACAACTTGGAGTCTTTGAGCCTGAGTCATTATAAACCCAATGTGTCTGGTGATGTTTGTCTGCAGACGCAACTTATGAGTCAGTTCTAACTTTGTATGTATGGATTTTCTTGTATATAAACCTGTTGAACCTTGGCAGCCCTGAATTTGCAGAATGACACAGTTAATGTGCTACGGCCACAGATTTAACTTTGTCAAGAAACATTGATTCATTCTCATGATGTGATCAAAACAAGAAATAATCTCCTTTTGATTCTGTTTCCGTTTTATAATCAGAAGATAATGTATCTGCTTCGCAGATGGAAGCAGAATGAAAAAGAGACTCTTTCTTGTCTTGATCTCACAGTGAAGCAGCAATCAAACCAGAAATAATGCTCCAGTCTCTGACACACGCTGCTGCATATTCATGTTGGGTTTTGCTATAGGCTTGGAGTCATCTTTTTCTTCGTATTCTGTTTGATATCATCCTTAAGAACTTTATTCTTCTGGTTCTAGATGAAATGGTTAATTAATCCAAATTTGTGTTTTCAAAATAGAAACGTGGCACTAGATGGGACCTTTGTATGATTCAAACTGTCCTATACAGAAAGTACCTAGATATTAGCGCAGAGATAGAAGATATAAGAATAGCACGTGAAGTCATAATAAAGTAACTTTCAGATCATATGGAGAAATTCTCTATCATTTCCTTGTTTTGTTTTATACACCAGTAAATGTATGCCAGTGATTTTCATTGTCACAGAATTATGTTGCTGTTCATTGACAGAGTAACAAAAATGTAGAAATATGCTAATGAGAAATGGAATTGGGAGATGCCTTGGAATACGTACTATTGCGGGAAGAATACAGTGCTTGTAATGCCCTTGGTTTTTGGATAGTTAATGCCTGGAAACTGTCATGATACAAGATTGCATTTTCTGAAGAGGGTCAGTGCTCTAACTGGGGCTTGCCTTTTTCATCTGAAGGTGTGGGCAACACTTAACTAATGGCTATCACCAGCAAAGTGCTACCTCAGTGAAGCTTCTTCCATCACAAATGGTGATCATTTGCATGTCAAAACATGGAAAATTCAGTAGATGGGCTGAGAAAAACCTTAACCTTTAATTACCAATAATCTTGCTCACCAGCAGGATGCAGGATGGTTCTTGAAGCTCTTTGGATGACCCAGCTCTCTAGTGGAACTTTTCTCGGATGCCTGATGGCATGCTGTTACTCAGATCTGCCTTAAAGGACTGAGATTTTAAAGTTGGTGGTGACAATTATTGTTTCACCTACTCAAAACTCCTTTTGATCCAGTATTCTTCTTTCTCCCTCACCTACACCCAACCAGACTATTCAGTAAAGGCTAGTCTTTCAAGGACTAAAGAAAGGAAACAGCAAGTGATAGCTCCTAGACCCCTCATGTTTTACTGAAAAGCCATGTAAGAACGACTTCCAATAACGGCTAAAATAGCGATTAAATTCCACCCTGGTGGGTAGAGTTATGTCAACGTTGGCAATTGTCTTGACCAAAACCAAAGGGACATACAGGCAGAGGGGCCGAGCTGTGTGTTTTCACTTGGTAGCCAGAAGCTTTGAGAACCTCAGTCGCTGGAAGGGCAGAACTGTCTTCTATAGAGACAACTGAGGACCAAGTCAGCTTAAAGGCTCCACTCATCACAGTCTGCCAATCGGCTCCTTTCTTAGCACCGAGGACAGGGAAGCTATCCCAATGGGCTTCCCGATTCATGGTAACTTTGCTTTACCTTTAGTGTGGAATGAAGTCAGGGTTTAAACCCTCTTCCACTAGGTATTTCTTGCCTGTGAAGGTGCCCTACTGGAAAGGGTATGGGATGAAATATTTGGCTTCAGTTTCTATAAGATAAAAATTCAGAAAAAGATTGGATCCAGTGGAGGAGTAGATACTCGGAAGCAGTAATAGGGAGAATTTTTCTCTTTCTCCTGACTCTCTCCCTCTCTCTTTTATGTCTGGGTGATGCATCTTACTGTTTTCAGAGCCACCATGACCTCATGCTGATAGTCCCAAAGCAAAGCTGTTGGTATTAAAAACCTATAACTGGCTGGGAACTCTTTCCCAACCTATGATAAACTCCAAACAAAATCTTCTAACATGTTGCATTTTGATAGCACAGTAAAAATGGTGCTATGTCCTAGTTTTGTTCCGTGTCTCTTTCCATTACATTGGGTATAGAAATGAATTACCCCTTGATTTTGAAAATATGCGATTCATGAGAACATTCTTAGATACAACTGTTTAATTAAGAGAATCCACAAAAACATATGGACCTTCATAAACAAGTGAATTATTTTTTTTCCCCCTTAGACGAACCATTCCATATTTCTGGGCTCAATTCAAAACCAAACAAACAAAAAATGGTTCCTCCCAAAGCAAGTGGTATAATCAGTTGGTGGTACTAGTGCTTGCTTTCTGTTCACCTCTTCAGACTTGTTGAAGGAATGAAAAGAGAATGAGTCCGTGGCTAAAACCCTCAACTTTGGCAAAAATGTAGACCATTTTTGTATTGGACAATCATTGTAACATTGGTACATTATTAATCATGGTAACATTTATCAAGATTTATTAATCATGGTAACATTTATTCTGACTCAGGGATTTAATCCACTTTCTTCATAAAATTCAAGATACTTTATCATGTTTTTTGCATAAGCAGATTACTCTAGATGTAAATGAAACTGCCCCACATATTTTAAACATCCTTTGAGACCTTTGGGTGAGGGAGGAGTCCATAGTCAGGAATTTTAGAATTTGAGAATTTTAAGATTTATTGAGGAAGAAGTGAGTCTAGCCACTACTAAGATAATTTTTCTCACCGGTAGCAAGTGGGTGAAAGCTGGTTTCTGACAGACAAAATATACTTTGTCGGGAGGCCACACATGACTAAGTGCTTGGTGTTAATGTCCTATGAAACAGCACGGTCTTGCCTTAGAAAGAAGGCAAGTCTTCCATTTGCACCAAATGTGTGTTCCTAAAGGATTTGCAAACACTGTTCCCAATGTTAACTAATTCTGGATGAGGTGGTAGAGATGGTGTGGCAAGAAAATCATTCCTCTGTTGTGCCAGTTTGTTGTATAAGTGTTTTTTATCTATAGGAAACAGACTAATTAGTTTTAGATTACAAAATATTGAATTTATAAATTTAAATGGTTCTCACGTGATACAGGGTGGGAAAAGGTAAACCTTGGGGGTTAAGTTTCAGCATGAATTTTAAAGAGACACAAACACTCAGACCATAGCATTGATCATAGGACATTTTTCTCACATACCCCTTTTTGTTTAGTGCCAAGAAGGACCCATAAAATATATCTATCCATCTATATATGTATGTGTATGTAATTTTTTTTTTTTCAGAAGGGGAATAAACTTCAAATATCTTTTACTGAAAGGGAAATTTGAGACCCAGAGCAGGAGGTGACTTGCTCAGAATTTTATAACAAATTATTGGGGTGGGAGGGTATAGCTCAGTGGTAGAGTATGTGTTTAGCATGCACAAGGTCTTGGGTTCAATCCCCAGTACTTCTGTTAAAAAATAATAAAAATAAATATACCTAATCCCCATTTTTTTCCAAAAAAAAAAAAATTATTGACAGCTGGGACCAGCACTCAGTGTGTTTGCTATTTTTAGCAAACGTCATACTAAGTGAGTGCTAGGTGGCTTGTTTTTGACATGAGCCTTAAAGAAAAGATTAATAATTTAATTTTTTCCTAAATGACATTTTGTCCTTTGCCTGTCTACCTTTATTTTCTCAAAATTTCAATTCAGTAGGCTATGCTGGTTAGATTGGTTTATATTACGGTCAGAAAAAAACAGGTAAGTGCCTATTAGGAAAGTTTTGGATGAGTCGATCATCTTAGAATTTGCAAGAATTGTGGTTGTTTAATGAAATCCCATGATAATTCAGTTTACACAGAAGTGGTTCTGCCCAGTGTGTCCTGGGATTGTGTGTGCAGAATAAACACATCTTAGACGATTTGAATGGCTAAAGAACACCTTCTGGCTTCACTGGCAGGCTTCCTGCAGCCATAGGAACAAAGAATTGAAACCGCTTAGTACAGGTGATTATCTCTGTTAGACTATCTTTGTTACAAAAAAGCATTTCAAATTATTTCTTGTCCTTAATCCCTCAAAGAATTTTTTTTAGGTTTGCTATAGTGGTAATATATAGGATCAAGTTTTTCTTTTTCCTTTATAGATATATATTAGTCAACTTGGTGGTTGAACATTAGCTTGTAAACAGAATTTCCTTTTACAAGAAAAGAAATCCTTGTTAGCTCCAAGACTCAACAAAATCCTTCAAAGATTTGCTTTGGGGAAGGAATTAAAACCTAATATTTAGGCCATATATTACTTTACTTCATGTACTTAATTCTGAGTACAAAAGAATACTCACCTTACTTAGCCTACCCAGCTAGGAAGTTCCTCTGTTACGTGCCTTGAAGACGTTAGAGAAACACACCATTAGAAGTTTTGTGAAAGTTCTTAAATATAGACCGTCATTAGCAAAAGTCATCCGCTGCCAATAAACAAAGAAAAGTGTCAGAAGTGAATGTGTCATGTAAGCTAACAACCATGCTATGCAGTCAGCCTCAAGAGGTGGTGGGTGGATCAGTCACCTGGATGCTGCCTCCTTCTGAGTCCCTGATGGATGTGCCAGCAAATGGCTGGCTGGACCACCACCCGCTAACTTTCACAGCTTCTCTCCTGTTTTCCCACGTCCCATCCGTGGTGGCTCTGATCACCTAGCAGTGCTAGATTGTCACTTTCCTCTCTTCACTCAAAAGCAGAACTTTAAGTCTCCTGGACTATTTGTTTATAGCCAAGTGGGGTTAGTTAACTAGAGCGAGGCTCGGTTTTTGTAAGATGGGGAAATGAGTCACAAGACAGCTGTGGGAGGTTTAAAACTGTTGGGGGGAGGGTATAGCTCAGTAGGTAGAGTGCGTGCCTAGCATGCATGAGGCCCTGGGTTCAATCCCCAGTACCCCCATTAAAAAAATAAATAAGTAAACCTAATTACTTCCCCCTCCAAGAAAACCAACCAAACCAAAAAGAAAAAAGGAAAAAAAAAACCCAAAACAAAACACTGTTTGTTAGTACCTTAAAAATATGAAATGCTTTGGTACTTTATAATAAAGAAAATTTTGATCTGTGGAAAAAAAAAATAGGGGGTGGCATTTGACTGCTACCTTTCCTCCTAAACATCTTATGTTTAGCTTCTTAACAAAGGTAAGGTGTAGCTCAAGTGTTTTGCTTTCACATGTATGTCAGTAAGTGAGTTTTAACCGAAGAATTTGGATCCTCTTTTCATCCTTGTGACTGAAGAGGAGATTTTTTTTCTCTCTCGTTTCCTTGAACCAAGTGATGAAGAGGTAGTGAAACGATGAAATGATATTTCTTTTATGATCACTCTGGCATCAGCTCAGATTGGCAGGAAGGAGGTTTGATGACTAATCTATAAGTTTTACTTCTATCTGGAAAATGATTTCTTGGTATAATAGACTGTTTATATCTTAAAAAGACTCATAACCTGGAGAATTTTAAGTACATAAAAGTTTCAAGTTAAAGAATTTTGACTTAATTTTAATTTTAAACTTAATTTTAATATGAGCAGTATGGTGATGATGTGGCGACAGCAGATAACCATACAAACTTCCTTTCCACATGTACCCAGTCTGCAGGAACATACATGGAACACACACCCCGAAAATCTCCTTGATGACATTTGAAAATATTTTTAAATTTAAATTTCTTAAATTTTTTATTTTGGGGGAGGTAATTAGGTTTATTTATTTATTTGTTTGTTTCTACTATTATTTTTTTTTCAATGAAGGTACTGGGGAATTGAACCTGGGACCTCATGCATTCTAAGCATGTGCTCTACCACTTGAGCTATATATACCCCCCCCCCGAAAATATTTTTAAAATACCTGAATTCCAGGGCTTCTAGTTCCTGATTCTAGAACTTGTGTGTGGAACCTATGTCCTCCTGGTCTCTTGGGGTTTGCAAGCACAGAACTATCTAAGAATTGCAAAATTAAATGGTGGGGAAAGGAACCAACATTTATTGCAGGCCCATGAAATGCCAGGCGTTGTACTGATGCCTCATGTTAAATTTCCCTAAGATTGATGTTTCTTATCGGACAGGAAATGAAAGGACAGTGAAGTTAAGTAACTTGCCGCAGGATTCTGGGCAGGTGAGCTGTGGAGATGGAACTCAGAACAACATCTCACCAGTCTTCCGTGATGCAGTGTGCAGCGTCTCTGTGAAATAATTCCTGTCCAACATTTTCCAGATTAAACTCAGTGAAGCTCCTCTTTCTCTGCTGCTGTTGGTCATTAGTTGTTTCCTATGCCAACTTGAAGCCATCAGTCTGTAGTGTTGGCCCTTGTAACATAGTATTCTCTTGTAATTTGAAAGGAAAACTCCTGACTTTGCTTTCCTTTGAGATTAGTGTGTGTGTGTGTGTGTGTGTTTATATATATTTTTGTTGAAGTATAGTCCATTTACAATGTTGTGTTAATTTCTAGTGTACAGCACAATGCTTCAGTCATATATGAATATATGTGTATTTGTTTTCATATTCTTTTTCACCATAAGTTATTACAAGATGTTGAATATAGTTTCCTGTGCTATACAGTAGAAACTTATTTATCTATTTTATATATATTAGTTAGTGTCTGCAAGTCTCAAACTCCCAATTTATCCCTTCCCACCCCCTTCCCCACTGCTAACAATAAGTTTGTTTTCTATGTCTGTAAGTCTGTTTCTGTTTTGTAAATAAATTTGTTTGTCCTTTTTTTTTTTAAGATTCCACGTATAAGTGATATCATATGGTATTTTTCTTTCTGACTGATCTCACTTAGAATGACAATCTCCAGATCCATCCATGTTGCTGCAAATGGCATCATTTTATTCTTCTTTATGGCTGATTAGTATTCCATTGTATAAATATACTACAGCTTCTTTATCCAGTCACCAGTGGACATTTAGGTTGTTTGCGTATCTTGGCTATTGTATACAGTGCTGCTAGGAACATTAGGGTGCAAGTGTCTTTTTTGAATAAAGGTTCCCTCTGTATATCCCACTCCTTTGAGATGTTTTAACTAATAAATCAACTTTAGTGTTTGATTATCATATCAACACATAGAGCTTAGTTCGGTGCATCAGCCTGAGTCTGAGTTTTTTGCTGTGCCACTCAATGGCTGGTGAATGTCCCAAATGTGGAGAAATGCAGAGGTAGTCTTGGCCCTTTCATTGTAGCTTCAATTTGGGTTTAAGTACCTTCCAGCGTGGATGACTAGTTGCTGTGTGTGTATGTGTGTTTGTTTGACTGCTTTTTTATTTTTAACTTAGAAGTTCCAACTTCTGACTTTCTACACCAACTGATTTCTTTCAAAATTAAAAGTAATAGAAATGAGTGGCATAATTAAACTAATGAATATTAGTTTATAAATATTAATATAATTAAATAAATAATAAATAAATAAATACGCCCAGCACTCTCCTTATTTCTTAAGGATCTTGATACAAAGCTCTTCTGGCAAATGGGCTGATAAAATGTTTAGGGGCAGAGGGTACCTGAAATTCTGAATTTCATCCTTATCTTGTCTACATCTTGAGTTTTGAGTCACCCCAGATCTGCACCAACCGTGTGACCCAGAGTGAGTACCATTCTTGAGAGGAGAGCTCTGCCTATTTGCTGGCTTCTTGGTGGAATTCCCTTTGACCCCCTGGCTGGGGCCCTCCTGCCTTACCTAGTTTTGTCAGATGGACTTGGCCTTTTGCCTGTGGTACTGGCCCAGCTAGTTAGAATTTCCATGTGGGTAAAAAGGAGGATGCTCATGACATACTTACTACCTCATGGTACTGTTGAGAAGATTAAATAAAATGGCTTAGTAACGTGTTTGGGATTAGGGTTGTGCTGGACCCCAGGAAACAGTTAATAGATTTTAAGTTGTAATTTTAATTTACCCCCTAGTTGTAAGGCAAGGTTTTCACCCAGAACGTCTTGGGAAATAACCAGACTACCAGAGTTCTGGTGGATTCTTTAAGCTTCCCTCTGATATCTCACTATATCTAACAGAAGAAAATTAGCAAAAAGTAGCTGTGTTTATTAACTTTGTGTTCAAAAAACAAACAGGAATGGAGAGACACTTTTTTAGAATTTGATTCTGTAGATTCATTTCCTACCCAGAGACGAATCGCAGCTGGACTTAAAACAAAGAATAGGAAGTGGCCCTAACTGTGTTTCAGAAAACCAATTTTAGTAATGTAGATTTTAGGTTTGTAAACCAACATGACTTTAAGCCTCTGGGGATAGCTGTATAGAATTTCATGCTGTATGGGGTCAGAAAGGGGCACTCGTGTTAAGTACATATCCACACTACATTTATACTTTGTCTTCTCTTTTGTAGTTTCTAAGTTGGTATATGGGTTTCTATTATAGAATTGGGAGAAGATCCTAAAGGCAGACCTGTCGCAGCTCTAACTTGATGTCCCAAAATATCTTCAACTATCAGAGCTGTTACTTTGACATGCACCGTTCACGCATGCTGGGTAATTCAGAATTCAGTGAAAGAGTTGTAAACTATCATTTAAACTTCTGCTCCAGTGTATTCATATTTTTACTTATTGCTTTGTGACTGCTTATGGGATAAAAGTACATTTAATTGTATTTTTACCATTTATGTTTGTTCCCACTTCTGAGAGAGAATAACCAAAAATTAAGTCACACAGAGCCCACTGGACGTCCAAAGTGGGTTATGACCAAAAGCTACTCCGTTTTTAAAAAGATACGTGTAAGAGAAATTCTTTCTTTGGTAACATAATAAAGGCTTTCCTTGAGAATTGGAACTGTATTTTAGTCACCTTTTGATGTATTGCTTTTTTTTCTTCCCCAACAATTCAAGTTACTGCAGATGGGAAATTCACATGCAGAGTGGTGAGACAGATTTTGACTGACGAATAGCACTTTGCTAACCAACACCCGGCTTTTAAATGAGATAAATGTAGGTTATTCACTGTCATGAATCGTGATTCCAAGGAATGGAATGAATAAGCAGCAAATTTTCTGTTTTAAATGGATAATACCTTAAAAAAAAAATACTGGTTAAAGAGTACATTATAATTTTGCCTGGAGACAGCCCTGACCTGGAATGGAACCAGGAGGTCTCATATGTACACCTGTACACTTGGGGCACAGGGCAAGGCGCTCTCTCTCTCTCTTTCTCACTCCACTGGACTTCTTATTTGTGAGGACTGAAGAGGATACTGGCATGTGATTTCTGTCATATGCTTCATCAAGGAAAGGCAACCGGTTTTCCTCTAAAGAGCAACATTTCAGTAGTTTCTCACTGATCTCTGATGTCGTAAAAATGCACTTGAGGAAAAAGAAACGCAGTACTTGTTTAGCTCCGGCAACGGTTCTGCACTGAATCTGTTATTTATAAATTTATAATTGATTGATTTGGATTAATGCTTTGGTGCCAGGGGAGAGCAATTCAAGATTCAAATACATTCACGGGTTTTTATACCAGACTTAGTGTCAGCCTCTGGGAAGTTGGAGACTTAACTTTGAGTGAAAAAGGCTCTTAATGACCATTGAAGTTGTGTATCTCTTTTGAATTCTCATCAGGAAAGTGATAATGAAAGATGTTTTTAATTACCATGGAGCTATTTTTTAAAATCCCAAAATACCTTGAAAGCAATGAATAGAAGTTGGACATAACTAACAAACTAAATGTAATTGGCAACACCATGCTTTTCATTTCTTGGGCGATAGTCTCCTTTAACTGGTCCTACTTAATAATGAGATAGACCAAATCCTCTTTGCTTTTGGTCTTTGGAGGCATGTGTGCATATATGAACATATTTGAATAATGGAATTTGAAGTGTGAGATTGTTTTCTTGAAATTTGTGATTTGTGTGATTTTCCAGCTGGGCCATTTCTCTGGAAAGTATTTTAAAATTATGAAGCCTTTTACTCACTACAATATAGACTTAAAATGGCTGTGCCTGTCATCTTGTACACAAGTGCTCAACATTTGGGGCTTGAGTTGGACATTGGAAAGCAGAAAAAACAAATACTGCTCTGATGTTTGTGAGTAACAAGCTTACTCTTTTAATTACCGATTCTTTGATCTCAGCTTAATAGGTCCTCTGCTGGCTGCGATTAGACCTTTTATAACTGAGTGTTTGACTTTATGATACACTTTTTTTTTATATGTTTAATTGTGGCAAAGTACATGTAGCCTAAGACTTCCCATGTTAACCATTTTCAAGTGTACAGTTCAGGAGCATCCTTCCTGAACTCTTCACTTTGTAAACAGAAGCCTCTTCAGTTTTTATACTCCATAGACATCTTTGTCCGTTGGCGCGCTGTAACAGATTACCACCGACCGAGTGCTTATAAACAACAGAAATTGATTTCTCCCAGTTCTGCAGGATGGAACATCCTAGATTAAAGTGCAGGCAGATCTGGTGTCTGGTGGGGACCTGCTTTGTGGTCGTGGACGGCTGGGTCCTGGCTGCGTCCTCATATGGGAAGGGGACCAGGGAGCTGAGCGGTGGGGTCTTTTCTGGGAGGGCACTTATCCCATCAGCCGGGGCTCCACCTGCTGCCCTGGTCACCTCCCCAAGGCCCACCTCCTCCTGCCATCACACTGGCGGGTAGGATTTCGACCTATGGGTTTAGTAGGACGCGCACATTCCGTCCGGAGCCACAAGTAACTCTTTTCTCGTTGTGTGTTGTTTCCCGTTGTGTTACAGAACTCCGAGATGGGAGGCAAACTGAGCAAGAAGAAGAAGGGGTACAATGTGAATGATGAGAAGGCCAAGGACAAGGACAAGAAGGCCGAAGGAGCTGGGACAGAAGAGGAGGGAACCCCCAAGGAGAACGAGACCCAGGCGGCGGCGGAGACCCCGGAGGTGAAGGAGGGCAAGGACGAGAAGCCCGAGAAGGATGCCCAGGACGCGGCCACCAAGCCCGAAGACAAAGAAGGCGAGAAAGACACAGAGGCAGCCAAGGAAGACGCCCCGAAGGCAGAGCCTGAGCAGACGGAGGGAGGCGAGGGGAAGCCGGAGCCCCCGAAGGATGCCGAGCAGGAGCCGGCGGCCGCCTCGGGCCCCGCTGCGGGCGGCGACGCCCCCAAGGCTTCGGAGGCCGAGGAGCCTGCCGCCCCCGCCAAGGATGACAAGGGCAAGGAGGGAGGGGAACCCACAAAGACTGAGGCTCCCGCCGCTCCTGCCGCGCAGGAGACGAAAAGTGACGGGGCCCCAGCTTCAGACTCAAAACCCAGCAGCACTGAGGCTGCCCCATCCTCCAAGGAGACCCCCGCAGCCACGGAAGCACCCAGTTCCACGCCCAAGGCCCAGGCCCCCGCAGACGAGGTTAAACCGGCCGAGGCGCCGGCAGCTAATTCGGATCAAACCGTAGCAGTCAAAGAGTAACACGGACAGCCTATGGAAAAAAAGAATACCGTCTAACAGCAACCTGTCTCTCTGTCTCTCTCTCTCTCTCTGTCTCTCTCTCTCCTATACTAACTTGTTTCAAATTGGAAGTAATGAGATGTATTGCCCAAGAAAAAGGATGATGTCCCATCGAGGGAGGGAGGGGGTGGGGAGAATCCAAATAGTATTTTTGTGGGGAAATATCTAATATACCTTCAGTCAACTCTGCCAGTCAGTTCTGGATTTTCAAGCTCAATGTCTGAAAGTAAAGTACATCTTTTGTACCTGAACCGCTGTTCCATGCACTCTGCCACTAAGATCCCAACATCCTGCCTTCTGCAAGGGGAGTCGGAGTGTTCGATTCTGCCCGCAGGGCCTGTGCCAAGGCAATCAGATCTTTATGAGAGCAGTATTTTCTGTGTTTTCTTTTTAATTTACAGCCTTTCTTATTTTGGTATTTTTTTAATGTCGTGAATGAATGCCAACTTTCAGACAGCCCACTTAGCCTGTCCACATGTATCTCAAGGCCAAGACTCCATTCTTCCTCCCCAGGTATTTTTGGGAGTAACAAACATTCTCTCATCCTACTTAGCCTCCCTAGATTTTCTCATGACGAGTTAATGCATGTCCGTGGTTGGGTGCACCTGTAGTTCTGTTTATTGGTCAGTGGAAATGAAAAAAAAAAAAAAAAGTCTGCGTTCATTGCAGTTCCAGTTTCTCTTCCATTCCGTGTCACAGACACCACCACACCACTCATTGGAAAATGGAAAAAAAATAAAAATAAAAATAAAAAAACAAAAAAAAAGTACAATGGATGCATTGAAATTATATGTAATTGTATAAATGGTGCAACAGTAATAAAGTTAAACAATTAAAATGAAGTCACAAAGACTCCTGGTTTTCTTTTACCACCACCGCCCTGCCCCGCGCCCCCACCTCCCCAGTAATTACTGACAGACAGAACTTATGTATTGGGCGTTTTCATGAATATATTTGGACAGACATATAAAGCAGGAGCCTCAACCTTATCTGTTTCAAAAAATTAGCTCATCGGTGTCAGTAAATCTTAGAAGAATCGAAACTAAAAACTTACTATGTCTATGATGTACCCCATAAAAATGGGGTTGTGATGAATTTACTTAAAAGTCACAAATATTTTGAATAAAATACATTGGAAGACAGACAATAAACGGAGTTGATCACGAAGGGCTGGAGAGAAGAGAACTCCAAGATCTTAAAAGAAACATGCCACGTACGTCAGTTGTGAAACCACTGAAGATGGTTTTGTTTTATCTGTTTATCATTGTTGTGAGAGAGCCAGGCAAGGGGCCCTGAGTGTTGAGCAGTATGCTGGAGGGCAGTGACTTTAATCCTGTTCAGGTTTAGCATGAACGACTTGTATGGCTTTTAAGCTACATTTAAACTGCGGGGCTTCCCTGCTCTACTTACAAGACGGTTAGGGCAAAGCCTTGTCTGAAATATTTAATAGTTTGTGTACGTGCCTGATGGCGGATTTATAGGATGGATAGGTATGTAGCAACAGCTGTGATGTCACCTCATCCCTTGAAATCTTCCCCAGAGCTGAAACAGTGCTCCTCCGTTTGCTCAAGTTCCGTAGATGGGGAGGGGTTGGAGGTTGGGGGTCAGGAGCGGCTTTCGGAGCAGCCAGCCATGTGCATCTGTTCTGTAATGTAAGATGAGTTGCTTCAACTCTCTTGATGTTGATTTGGGTCTTTTCCAATTGGATATTAGCCACCAAATCTCCAACATAAAATACTTAAAAAAGAATTGAACCCTAGCCACCCCAAAATTCCTCATGATTCTCAGTTAAGTGGAAGTTTTTTTTTTTTTTTTTTTGCAGGGATAGGGGGGTTGGATTGGATGGTAATTACCCAGAGTAAAATACAATTTCATACTCTAACCTAGAAAATTTTCTGCAGAATTTGTGAAGGGCTAGTATACATGAATTAATTCCCAAAGGGACATGAGCGATATGGTGGATGAGGATGACCCTATTCGGTTCAAATGCGTTATGAAATAAAAAAGAAGAAAAAAGTACTCCAATTATCTTCTCAGTAGCCTAGTGTGGACCATACCTAAGGTGTCGCCAGTGGATGAAATGGGAGAAGAAAACAGTGAAACTGAATATTAGGCAAATAGACTTGTTGGGGTTAATTCATATCTATGTTCAACTTTAGGCACTTTTGGTTCTTGTTTCTATAGTGAAATAAATGTGAAATTAATGCTTGGAAGCACAACAAACAAGATATATGTAAACACATTAACCACCAAGCAACTGTTTTAGGTAAGAAAAAACAGCAGAGGAATGTCCAAATTATTGTGGGTGTGTCCTAGCTTATATAAAATAGCTCGGGGGTGGGTTGGTAGCGGTGGTGGGGAAAGAACAGATTCTCTGAACCATGGAGGGCATTTAAATGGTTACTAATATTAAATACCACGCTTTTCTTGCAGATAGATGTGCTTGATGGAAGCAATATGTTATAAATTCACTGTTCATCCCCTTCTTTTAATAAAAAAAAATTTCACTAGGCTTTTTGGTGATTAGAATACTCAAATCAGCCTCCTGGTGTAGCGTTAATCACTATAAATTTGCCATTTAGGGCTAAGTGAAACTAAGTGGACGTTTTTCTTCATTTATTTACATTTAAAGTTGTTGCCTGGGAGAATTAAAATCTGAGCTATTTTTCTCTTTTCTAACTCTAGTAGGTGTTCAAGCAATCTAAAAGTATCAGAAATGTGATCCCCTAAATATGTATTTATTTATTTGAAACATTTTTCCTTAGATTTGTTTTGGGGGGGGTAATTAAGTTTATTTCTTTATTTATTTTAATGGAGATACTGGGGATTGAACCCAGGACCTTGTGCATGCTAAGCATGCACTCTATCCCTGAGCTATACCAGGCCCCTCACCCAAAATATTTAAATCAGAATTTTAACCTAACCATGGCTCATAACACTTAATTTTACCACGCTAAGAAAAACTTCTTTGAAATTGTGTAATCAGCAGCAAGTGTCTTCTATGTGGGAGTGACTGGCTCAGCCAGGAAGGAACAATGTTGGCATCCATTTTAATTTTGGATTAACCTAGATTGCTCCCTCCTCAAGAAGGATCTTAAAGGGAAGGTAACACACAGACTTGTGCTTAGCAGGCAAGTTGTTTGGGGACTCACCACACTCAGGCGTGTTCAACATCTCCCTTACAAAGAAGAAAGGATTCCAGGGTCTAACACTGAGTGTCTGTGTGCAGACGGCAAGGAGGAAACTGACAGGAATTGAAATGAACTTGTCGATGGTGACCAGCTCTGTCTGTCTACCTTGAATGTCCTGTCCAGTAGCTGACACTGCCTCTGTATGATGGGGATAGACGCAAGTCCCCAAGAGCTGAGGGGTTGACAGACATCCCATGGTGACCATTCCTGGCCTCAGCCCTAAGAACAGCCCATCTTCAACCTGTCCCTGGCCACTGAGGCAGAGGCCACACATGGCCACGATCCAGGAACGCCACTTGGCCATTCTTGAAGTCTTCTTTCATTTGGTGCAGTCGAGACCCAGGTCCAGTGTACATTAGGGAATTGGTTGTCAGCCGTCTGGTGCTGAGAAGATGTAGACATTCTTTAGCTGCCAAAGTTGGGAAAATTATTAGGTGCCAGAAGTTATACAGTTTTTCCAATAAAGTATCCCAAAATCTTAATTTTCATGAAATGAAATACCATGGTATATTGAAACACACTATCTGCATTGAAACGTTCAACATATCAATTAACGTTCACTGCCGGAGCTGCTTTGGGACACCCATCTTTTTTTGTTCCTTTACAGATACAAGGCTTTGACATACAGCAAATTTCAGTCCAGTTTCACTTATGGAAAAAAAAATCTATTTAGGAAATTTACTATTTTGTTGTTATCCAACGTCCTGTCTCAAGAGTGATGAGGTTAATCTTCAATCTTGACTTCTATTTTGCTTTTCCAGAGAAACGGGCGCAGTTATTTTGATCTTTATTTTTAACTAATTTGCACAAGTATGGAAATTGGATGATTGGAAGATAATTTTAAGAATATACCAAATAGCAGTGCCACTAATATTTGTGGGATTAACCAGATGAGCTATTATATGCATCTTTATAAAAGGAAGCAAAGTTTGTTTCATTTATAATTGATACTGTTTTTGGTCAGCCAAGCAGTCCATCTTTAATCCTTTAGCTCAGGGAAGGCTATTTGAGCAGGATGTTGCAATTTTTTCTTTTTTCTTTTTTTAACCCTTTCTGCTCATGGAAAAGTGAAAAGAGTAATATAGAGAGTTTTTTCAGAAAGGTATATCTCTTTGATTAAAAAAAAAACAATTTCTTTTCATGAGCCTATATGCTTCATGCCTTTTTAACGATAGAGATTTTATTAGTGTACAAAATCTCAAAGTCCAGGAACCACTGGTTTAGTACATTTCTCCCAGTTTCTCTCAGCCTTCATTTTATTAAGAGCACTTTTCCTTCTGAAGCTATGTTCTTCCACTTGGATACATATTTAAATTCCTAGAGGGAATGTCTGTTTGAAAAAGAACTATGCTCTTGAAAAAGAATACTGAGTACAACTGTACACATTAAAGTAAACTGCAATGTCATATAACTCTATCTCACGTACGCTTGACCTTCATATTGTCCCACGGTCCAAATACCACATTTGTTCTCCATTTTGTTTCCTTTGAAGATGGTTTTATGTTTCCCTCTGAGTCTAGGAAAATTCACTTTTAATATCACTCATTTATAAATTAATTGGTCTTCTAGAGTGTATCCACTTGTTTTAACTCCCTCAGGTTCTCTTTTTCTCACAGGATTGCTGATCAGGTCCATGTCCTCAACGGTCGACTGACAGAATGATGGAGCGATAAGCACCAATTTAGAATCATTTAGAAAGTGTTCGTGTTTGCTCTCCTCACATATGTTTCCGCTTTTGCATGCCCAGAATTTAAAAGCGTTAGAGTGAAAGGGTCTCAGAAGTGTTGTCTGGAGGAATTCTCATCTTCTTATGACTTTACAGGCATGTCCCCAATTCTGAGGCAGAATTTCAGGTAACAAAAGCGAAGCCTGTCAGGCTGCAGGCTTCCCTGAAGCCGTGGGTGAGGAAAGGCTGCTTAAATTTAAAAAGAAATTTGTTTTTTAAAACTTAACCTCAATATTCTGAGACCTTAAAAATATCTGTATCTTAAAGACTGAGTTTCAATCACTAGAAACGCTATTGGCAACCTCACTATCTTCTGGCTTTTTAAGCTATGAATTTTTTCAAGTAGAAAATATGTTGGATCAGGGCACCAAAGACTCTTGCTTTATAATTGAATAAATCAGTCCCTGATGTCGACTGGATTGTATTTAAGAGCCACACGGCCAGAAAGTCAGGCCCATCATGTTACTCAAAGGAAAAGGGCACCTTTTTCACCTGGAGGTAAATACATTCACTTAAGATACACTTTTGTTAACAACAAGAATGGTGAAGAAAAATGGAAAAAAAAAAAATCCCTGAGCCCCTAAAAAGAAAGCAATCTTCTTAATGGAAGGGAAAGTCTCCATTTTGGTCCTTTACAGACAGAAACAGCCCTGTTTGGAGATTTGCTACGAGAAGGAGGGGGTGACACGTCTGATTACAACTGCCTTTTACGCAGGTTTGGGAAATTTGATCTGACAGGTGAACCCCATTAAAAGCACTGACTGGAAGACGGTCCAATGGCAGCAGTGAACAATTTCCATCTCCCTGCCTCAGCACAGACGTCTAAGAATAGAGCGGCCTCTCAGCCGGAACCACCCACAGCAGCCACCAAAGTCTGACTAGTATGCAAATTCCCCAGAGGGTTCTTTTTCTTCTTCTTTTTTCTTTTAGCTGAGGATAATAGAGACTATATTTTGCTTGCTACCTATTCAACTGCCGTCTCTTGCAGGAGCTGAAATTGCCTTGACATTCAGAGCAAATTCTACCGTTTCAAAATAAAATACACACACACACACACACACACACACTCACTCACTTAATAGTAAAAATCAACAAAACCAAAAAGAACATAATTAGAAGACAAAAAAAAAAAAAAAAAAGAGTTGCTTACATTTCTGATGCTAGTCAGAACTTCATTATAATTTTTTATTTCCTCTCTTCTTTATTCTGTTTCCTCTGCATTTTTGTCTTTCCCATCAAGTTTTCTACTACTTTTTTTGGTCGGCTAATTAAATTCTAAAATGATGATGTCACTGTCTTTCTTCCCTTTCTCCCTCCCTCTTTTCCTCCCTCTCCTCTTCTTTCTTTCCTTCCTTCTTTCTTTCCTTCCTTCCTTCCCTTCCTCCATCAAATTCACACTGACTGGGGCAAATATGTACAAGGGGCCAAAATGATAAAAATTATATACATCTTAAATATGTACTTCTCAAATACACTTTAAATGTACTTTTTTTTGGCTTTGCATAACCCTTAATATTCATTTGTTCTTTGTTCAGAAAGAATAATATTCTTTACTTGGAAATTATGTGTAATTTACTTTTCTCCCCTCCCCCGCCCCACCATTTACCTATAAGAATAACTGGGAGGTTAAGAGCAGATATGTTCAGGATAATTTCAAATGGTCTTTGATGGAGAATATTTACTAAAAGAGAATTTTTAAGGTTTCACCTCCAGAAGCTCTCTTCCAGAATGCAGGGCAGCGGTTCCTAAATTCCATACAACTAGGCTACGGAAAATTTTCTTGGATATTCAAATAAAAACGTTCCAGGCACCAAGCCGTGCTTCTGACTCAGTAGTTCTTATGGAAGATGGAGGAAGGGAGACGTTTCATAAAGCCCTTCTTGGGGAATCCACTGAGATCGTGGAACTTTCAAAGATTTGCGAAGAGACTTGGGTTAGAATCTTTTTTTGTGGATTATTCTTCGATCTTAAGTAAATTACTTAACATCTCTGGGGCTCAATTACCTCATTAGGAAAAAAAAGGGAAGAATAATAATTTGCTGTGAATATTTTTAAAAAGAGCTGGAAGTAACCAGCTCTTGATATATACTCAATGAACCACAGCAGAGGCTTCAGTTTCAGAAACAAACAAACAAACAAACAAAAACAAAACAAAACTGGGATTGTAAGCTCTAGCCTGTCTATTTACTTAAATTGTAAAAGAAAATATAATGGGAAGACATATCTTAATGTTTTCTTGGAAATACAAAAGCAATGACTATGGAATCAAGACCCAAATTATCCTAGACAAGGCAGCCCACTTTATAGGAAAAAAATAAAACACACATGCAATGTATGGAAATCATTTTGGGGGGAGATTAAAATCCAAGATGGTTTTCCTGAGAATATTCAAATGAGAGTACAGAGACAACTAAGATATGAATCAAGGAGGGAGAATGAATTGCCTTTGTGAATGGCAGGTGAAGACCTTGGAATCCTACCTCTTTTGTTTGGTCAGCTCTGTGACCTGGGGACAGATTTCACTTCCCGGAGCCTCAATATACTAATCTGAAAACTAGAGAATGTACCTGTCTTGGGGGTTCGTGGAGAGCATCAAAGGTCATGTTTAGCACAGTACGTAGTATATAAGTGTTACCAAAGCTGTTGCCCCAGAATCATGCCCCTTCCCCTCCCTTGGACGGAAGCCAATTACGCTTATATAAGTTTCAGGAAGAAGCTGCAAAGATTAGAAAAACAAGAACTAGTTAGAACCAACTAGGCCCAAGATGGCAGAAGATTTGACTTCCAGGAGACTTCAAGCATCATTGTACACTCATTGCACTACATTAGCATGCAAAAGACACACCCACCAGTGCCATGACAGTTGACGATTGCCATGACAGCAACTGGAAATGCCCATACAAGGACTGAAAGAGAGTGTTGCCTCAGTTCCAGGTCCAAACCAGACCCCTGTTCTCGGATAAATCTGAATTTCCCTCTCACTACCTAAGTCCCTCCCTTTTACCTCAACCTTACTAAATATTTAGTGTCTCCACCTGAATTAGGTTGAGAAGTTGATTTTCAAACTAGATCCCAGCTTCTCCATTCTTTGGTAGTTGAATAAAGCCTGTGCTGTTCCAGCCTCAGCATTGGTTTCATCATTGGCTGCATGAATCTAGTTGGAAAAAGAACCGTCCTGGCCAAGACAAGGGTTCTCAGCCCAGGCTAGGACCCTTGGCCAAGTCCAGCTGACCAATTCAGTAACTTAAGTACTCATTGAATGGATGCACTGTGCATATAACGTGCATTTCCCTCCAAACAAGTGAATAGTCAAGACTGAGGCAAATCATCTTTCCCACACCCTGATTTTTATGATCAGTTTCTCTTTTAAAGAAAAATCCTATTTTATAGATTAATTCTGGTTGGATCTTTATTTATTCTGTATGTATAACATTCCACTGATGTCAGCTTTCCTAGGGTGTTCTTCATTGCTTCATTCATTGATTCACCAAATATTTATGAAGCAATTACTATCTGCCAGGAATCATATTTCTGTAAATGTTAGGAATACAATGATCATGAAAACAGAGTCCAGAACTTTCCCCTCAACTCTGGACTCCAAAATACAACTTTCCTCTTGAACCCGCTACTTGGCCATCTTACAGGTGTCTCAAAGGCCACAGATCACAAAGAACTTCTAATCTTTCCTCCCAATCTTGCTCCTTCAGGCTTCTTTGGCTCAACTAATGGTAACTCTATCTTCCAGATACAACAAATCAGTGATTGCATCCTTGACTCATTTCTTTTTCTCATACTCAGTATCCCACATGTCAGAAAATTCTGTTGACTTTATACATCTGCTACAACCAGGATCCAACCACTGTTGTCACCCTGGCCCAGGTCACCCGAGTCTCTTATTCAGCTTATTGCAAGGGCCTTCTCACCAAGTGCTCTGCTCTTGTCTCAACCCTCTGACACTCATCTCACCAGAGCAGCCAGAATGGCCTTGGTGAAATGTAAGCGAGACCATGTCATTCTTCAGCTCAAAACCTTCAGCTGGCTCTCTGTGTCACCCAGAGGGAATGACAATGTCTTAACCAGAGTAGACAGGCAGAGGGAACGGTAACCCACTAGATCCTGCAAACAGACCAGCTGTGTAATTTACAACAGGCAGACCAGCTGTGTAATTTGCAAGTCCTTGTCCAAAAATGTTTAGGAATGTCAAGACGGTCAGAATATTAAAGTAGGTCTGAGGTTATTCTGAGCGTAGTGTCCTGTGTGTCGGCCCGGGTGACATGCCCATGAACCAGGCCTTGCCTATAGGTTCTCCTAGGGTCTCCCTTCTTCCCTTCCCTCCATAAGCTCCAGTTTTACCGTCTTTCATTCCTTCTGCTCAACCAGGCTGGCTTCTTGGCTGTTCCTCCAGTGGGACCATCCCAGGCACCCTGTTGATTTCGGGTCTTTAAGCGTGATATTCCCTCTGCCCAGGTGTCCTCCAAACCCCCTCACCTCCCTCACAACTTTGCTCAGATGTCACATTCTCAGTGAGATCTCCTTGACCATCCTATTTTAAATTTCAACCCACCATCTACCTACCCTCCGCAACATACCTTGCTCTTTTTCCCCATTCCCCAATTCTTTCCTCCACAGTGCTAATTATCCATAGATGATACATTTTTCTTAAATAATTTGCTTATTCTGTCTCCCACCACAAGAATATAAGCTCCATAAGGCTGAGCTTTTGTCTTTTTTTTTTTTTGTTCCTCTAGCACCTAGGACAGAGTAGAAAGTCAATAAATATTATTGAAAGGGATGAAAAAGTTAGTGGTTGAAGAGGTAAAAATTAAACATAATCTTCCAACAATGAATAGTTAAATCTGAGTTATATACCATGAAGGAACATAAGCTCCATGAAAAACCATAACCAGGATGAGGCTGGGGAGAGGGATAAATGTTGTAGGCAGAGGGAACAGCATGATTTAGGGACCTGTGTGCAGAGGGAACAAGGAATTCTTGAGGAGCTGAGGTGAGTGCATAGTAGTAGGAATTCACAGAGAAAAAGCAAAAGAGGAAAAGATGAGTCTGGACACAGAGAGGTCAGTATAAGCAGGACTTTGCAGGCCAGGCTGAGGACTCTGTTCCTCACACCACAGGAGAATGTAAATGGGGTGGGGTGGGGTGGGTGCATATGGGAAGGAAAGAAAAGATCATTCTAGGTTCAGTGTGGGGAACAGACGAGGGTCCAGGATGGATTCAGGAAGTCTGATGAGGAAATTCTTGCAGTCACCAGACTGAGACGAAGGGCTGCTTGGACTACAGAAGCAACAGAGAAATGGAGAAAAAGAGGCGGATGAGGCACTTAAATAGAGGTAAAATCCACAGTCCTGGCCGCGGGGTAGGTTAAGGCATGTGTCCTCTGCGGGGGCAATATTGTCCTCAAGGGAGTGGAAGTTGGTTCTGGGGGCTGTAGTTTGTCAGGGTTGGTTCTTCTCAGGCCTCTCTCCTTGGCTTGCAGATGCTCACTTTTTTGGTGTGTCCTCACGCGGTCTGCCCTCTGTGTGCGAGTGTCCCTGACGTTTCTCTGTGTGTGTAACTTTCCTCTTCTTATAAAACACCAGCCAGATCGGATTAGGGTCTACACTTACAATGTCATTTTAACTTCACCTCTGTAAATACCTCATCTGCAGATGTGGTCACATCCTGAGGTGCTGGGGGTTAGGACTTCAACATAGCAATTTTAAGGGCTGTAATTCATCCCACATCTGAAGTAAAAAAATCTTACCCTTTGTATATGTATGCCACAGGAACACATATGGCACATATACAGGTATACAGTGGATTTGTGGTATTGAAATTTCATACAGGTAGGGAACAGCTAGAGGAAAAAATGACTGAAAAACTCCTGGAGTAGGGAGTGATAACAAAGGATGGTTGAACTCTTCAGGAATGTGACAAAATGCTCAACATGGCTAATTATTAGAGAAATGCAAATTAAAACTATGATGAGGTAGTACCTCACACTGGTCATAATGGCTATTATCAAAATGTCTAGAAATAATAAACACTGGAGAAGGTGTGGAGAAAGGGCACCCTCGTACACTGTTGGTGAGAATATAAATTGGTGCAGCCACTGTGGAAAACAGTATGGAGATTCCTTGTAAAACTAAAGATAGACTTACCATATGATCCAGCAGTCCAGCTCCTAGGCATATAACCATAAAAGGCAAAACCTTTAATTTGAAAAGATGCATGCACCCCAATGTTCATAGCAGCCATGATGTGGAAACAATCTAAATGTCCATTGACAGATGACTGGATAAAGAAGTTGTGGTATATTTATACAATGGAATACTACTCAGCCAAAAAAAAAGCCATTTGCAGCAACATGGATGGAACTGGAGATAGTTATTCTAAGTGAAGTAAGCTGGAAAGAGAAAGAAAAATACCATATGATATCACTTATATGTGGACTCTAAAATGATGATACAAATGATACAAACTCCAGGATTGGATTCTTCTAGGTGCATGTGATAGAAACCTAGACCTCCAAACCCAGTTAGGGACCTGGCAAGATTGTTGTTGATATGGTGGCCATTGCATGACAATCAGACCGGGAGGGAGTGAAGAACCAGGAGAGTGATGGACGGGAAGAAAGGAAAGCAGTCAGTGGGATAAACACCCCGGAGAAGCCAAACCACAGTCACGGTAAGAGTAGTCGGAAAAGCATGTTCGAGTCATGGAGCAAGACACTTGAATTTGAAGCTTTGGAGGTGGAGATGTTTTGCATGGTGACAGTTCTCCTGGTAACTGGGGAAGAAGGTGGCTGAAGGGGTGAGGAGGTTATTGAATAAGAGGAAGTGAAGATGCTGAGAGCCCAGGGCTTCAGATAAGTTGTCCGTGTGGAAGGCAGTGCCACCCGGGAGGCTGGTGGCCAAGCCGTGGGTAAAGAGAAGGAGTAAACAGGAGCCCGTGAAGATGTGAGGAGGAGGGAAGGTCAAGTCAAGAAGCAGAAGCCTCGAAGCAGACTTGGTGCTGTTTTTCACAAAAGAGTGGGAGAACAGACTTCTAGAAGTCGCAGTGAGGAGCAAGGTGCTCACCAGCTCCACTGGAGAGGGGTGGAGCTCAGCCTCAGCGTCTTCAGTCAAGGCAAGGAGGTAGAAGAGATGTTCCAAAAAGGGAACTGAGGATAAGAAGGAATTTGCCTGCGCTGACACTGTGGTCTGCAGCACATAACGGCAGAGTTTGGGGGGCGGGGAGGAGAGCACAGCTGAGCCTGGGTGAGGAAACATAGTGCATTATGGGAATGATGACGGTGCAGCCCGTGGGTTCCCCGGAAGCTTCCCCTTGGGTGTGGACTGATGATAATTGGAGATGAGAGACATGGAGATGAAACTCTAACACTCCCGTGGTGGACAGTGAGTTCTGGCCCTAATGGCCAAAGAGGAATTCTCCACTCTGCCGCAGTAGACCTTGCAGGCTGGACCTCAAACAAAGCACACGTGGTGAACCTACTTCACACGTGGGCTCAGCACACATTGTTCTGACCACCTCAAACCTCTCCAAAGACCTCCCAGGCCTTTACGCTCCTTGACCCTTCCTCTCTCACAACCTGCACTTAGAAGATGTTCTCTGACTCCTTGGTTTGAAGCTTGCCTCTGAGACTTTATGAGCTTAGCGACCTCAGGCAAGTGACTCGGCCTCTCTGTGCTTCATCCTCCTTATCTGTAAAATGGGAATAATATCACGCAACTCACGGGGTTGTCACGCAGATGATACAATGGACCTGAGTCACAGCACCTGGGACCTAGAGAGGGACGAAAGAGAACACGCAGCCTAATTTCTGTTTCTCCAAATGGTTCCTAAAATCCAGCCTTACCGGACTTTCCCCAGTCGTCTCTGTTCTGTGTCTTCCTCACTGGACCGTGTGTGACTCTAGGGCAGGGACCTAACTTCTCATTTTCTTATCTCGAGTACTCTGAATGTTGCCTCACACTTAGTATGTTAAAAATATTTGTTGAGGTGTAAGTGACTTACATACTATGACCTCTATGTCCTCTCCCAGATCTATTTGCCTTTTACGACGAGACAAAAAATTTAAGTAAAAATGACTCTCAGCTGTCCAATTTCAGGTGAAAGGTCAGGCGGAGGAGAGAGAGTTATTTGGGGAAGGGCGGGGTGGCTTCGGTGGGCAGGGCAGCGTTATCAGTGAGGATCGTCTGGGAACCACTGAAACTGCATCACATGCAGCTGGTTTTTGATTCTCAGTTAATAAGGCTAATCCTGTCTTTGGTGTTTGTTTCATGATATGACCTGATAACAACATGATTTGTCATCCTATTAATGAATTTACAGTATAACAATCTCGAGTTCTTGGAAAGAAGGGGTGTAAGTGCTTGTTCTAATTCAAATATTAGAAATGAAAACGCACCTGTGAATCACAGGCTGAAGCCAGTCATTACTATATGAATAGAGCTGCCTCACTAAGCGTCCGACGTCTGAATAGACTCCGATGCATCTCCAATAGTCTTCCTGTGGGACTGGCAGCCGTTGGGCAGATGGCCTTACAGTGATCTTGCTGAAAACACTGTGTGATACTGTGTATTCAATCTGGATAGAATACAAGCAATTAGAATGGCCTTTATTTCACTTGGTATTCTTTGGAAAAAGTAACATTTATTGTTGGGTTCTTCATGCGTTCCTGGAAGTTTGACAGCTGTTTTAGAATCAGAGTTTCAGCCTTTCCCTGAAGGTCCCATTGAAAGTTCCCGGGGCCGCTCTCTACTGATTACAAGAGCTGGCGTTCCCTTACCTAATTCTCCAAATCTCTAAAGACAATTAATAGCAATTCAATGGCTTTATCTTTTTAAAACAAGGAACTAGGACTTTACACGCTAAGTCTATTATCAATCCATCAGTGTTATTAAGTAACCAGAGAGTATGTTTATTCTGGCAAAGCCCTTACAGTAAACTAACATACATATCATCTTCTTTCTATATGTACTGTGGGGTGATTTGCTGACTTCTGGTGGAAACACACACAGTTGTCTTACAGATTTTCTTCTTATGAATCATGATATTTTCTTTTCCTAGATGGAAAAAAGTAAAAATATAAAGAGTTCATAATTTCCATCCATTATATCGTGTGCTAAGCATATGCCTATATCTTCATTATATTTCGCCAATTAAAAAATGACTTATTCTTCATTTACACAAGGCACACAGAAAATATACTTCAACTATAATACACTTTTAAAAAGAAAAAAAAAACCTGTTATTATCCTTAAATTTGCTTATCAAATTTATAATACAATGAAAATAATTGTATGAGGTTATAAGGCATATGGATTATTATATTTAAAAAACATTCACATTAGTCGTTTCTTCATTTATCCTGGGCATCTGATTTTAGGGAGAAATGCTGGCTAGTCGTGCAACCTAGTTTGATTGATAGTTTCTTATAATCTCGGTCTTTGAGGAAATGCCTGGATCTATTAGTGGATCTATCAACTGAGAAATTGCTTGATTAAATCTTGGTTAACTTTTTTTAAGGCCCATCATTCTGTTGGCACCCAACCATCTATACTCCACAGCCCACATTCATTCACACAAGGTCCTTCTGATGTTCAAATCAGAATTCTTCCAACTTTACCCTTCTTCCATTTCTCTGAAGCAAGCACAATTCATCCTTACCAGTTACAAGCCACCAGTACTCTCAAAAGCAAGAGGAGGCCAAAGTGTAGCTGATGATTCAGATAATTTTGTTGAGTTGAACCTAAAGATACTTTGCATTTGAATTTTGGCTTTGTTTTTGTTTGTTTGTTTTAATCTTAGACTATGGTTCCACTTGTTCCTTGAGACAGTTTGGGTTTATGGAAGTCAGAAGAAAGTCTTGTGTGATCTTTGAGGAAGATCACTTAGGAAGGTCAATGTGCAGGGGTGTAGTTGTAGACAGGAGAGATGCCTGAAAGCCCACAGGGTCCAGAAATGAGCATGCTAACTGGGAACTAGCAGATCAGATGAAGAAGATGGTAACCCACTTTGGCCCTTTGTCAGTGGACAAGGTCAAATATCAGAGATCTTTGTGATTTATGAAGCCAAACACTCGACCACGTGTGCATTTACCATAGATGCTCGATGCTTTAAACTTCTCCCCAGTCTATCTTTCCTGCCTTTTGACTTCTCCCCAGTCCTCCCAGGGCTTTTCCTGAACCTGTGGGCTTCCGTCCTTCTGCTTACATCATTCCTCATCCCATGTGTATTTCTGATAATAGGTTTGCTGAGTACAAGGGAATTTTGTGAAATGGTAGAGGTGGAGGGTGGAGATGGGAAGTAGCTCCTTAATATATTCACCTTCCCTAATTAAGAATTATATTTCAAGATAACTGATGCTAACTGATGGAGAGGTCTCTGCATAAGAAATGAATGTAATTTGCTAAATTGTCATGATTGAACACACGGCAAAGAGGAAGGCACTAGCATATATCTCAGAGTATTTCTGCAACATAATATGCATATCAGTCACCTGGGGTCCACATTAAATTGCAGATTCTGATTCAGTAGGTCTGGACTAGGGCAAAAGCACATCATTTCTGAAGAAAAAGCTTCCAAGGGGTGTCTACACTGCTGGTCCTGGCTCCACCCATCAATAGCTAGGGCTTATGGGATTCCAAATAATTGACCTATTCTATACAATTGGAGCTCATCTATTTCTGGGAGTGTATGTCAAAGGTCTGCTTGTAGTCTTTTCCAATCTGGTACTTAAACAGAGATTCCTTGGCCTCTGCCTTTGATGTCTATATCTGATTAATTGCTAGGCTTAAGTCATGAAATGTTGAATGGCTATTACCTGGCCTCCACAGCTAGATGACAGGTTCTGTGTCTTTAAATATGTGGAGAGTTATTGTTTTCTGTTTCTCAAAGGATCGCTGATCATTCCCAGCATACCCTCCGCCCCCAACATTCACAGGGGACTAAAATAGAAACAGGGCCAAATTCATGCTGCACAACTTTGGCTTGTGCAGAGCAGGGGCCTGTAGGATGCTGGGGCCTGTTTGAATCTTCATCACTGAGTGATTGTCTCAAAAAGAATAGACTCTAATGTAATCCCTGTCCCTGGACGAGAACCCCTGACTCAGAGCACAGCCTGGTGGATTTAGAAGGCTGGGTCACTGACCCTCACAAGTCGCGAGTGCTCCACGTGATAATGGAAAGATCACACGGTTGCCTTCTGTCAGTGAACAGCCCCTGCCAGGTTCTCATTCTGTGAGTCCCTCTTCCACCTGTCTCTGGGAAGACTTCAGTCCCACGTGAAGTTCATCTTTGCCTGCACCTTAGGGGACAATTTCTTGACCTCTGTCTCGTCAAGGGACTTAGGAAGCCTTGGCCCAACACTGAGGTTAATGATGGCACTGTGGCCTTGGTTCTGAGGCCCTTGGACAAGTTTGCCCTTGGACAAGTCTGCCCTTGGACACACTTAGGATAAGAGCATTAGTAGCATATCCCAGAACCTTCCTAAACTGCACTCCTCCAGAATTGAGGTCTTTCTTAGATGATGACAGTCCTCTTCTTGGCTGGGAGGCCAGGTCCTAAGCTCACTGCCAGTGGGAAGATTGCAGCAGCCAACGTGAGCTTTCCACGGTCTCTGCTGAGGCCACCTGTAGCATCTCTGAATTTCACCTTTTACCTGGATCCTCTGCCCCTCCTACCTGCACAGATAATCCCATTGTTATTCCATCCTATACATCCTAACACTGTTTGCCTTGACTGGTCGAAATTTACTGAATTCTCTGAATACTGGGGTTTTGTTCAGTTTCATCCCTAAACTGTTAGGAGTCCGGGCATTCCCCACATTAAGGGGCAGGCCTATTCCTGGGTCTACCTCCTCTAGTCTGATCTTTGCTCCACAGTGAATCTGACTTTGCCCGACAACATTCTGAGATGAAACGTGGGTGCCAGGGAGGTGGCTGTTCCCGATGTTTCTGAGTGTTTGGTGATGGTGTCAACCAGAAGAAGAACCACATACTGAAATTTTGAGACAAGGGTGTTATAGAAAGTTTTGGGGTAGAGTTCTTTGCCTAATCTCTGGACTGGGACTCAGGAGCTTATAACCCACATCCATTCTGTTAATGTGAGGGATAAATCTTATTACCTTTCTTTATAGTTACATGCCCAGAAAGGATTATAGAGTACTTAGGTGTGGCCACCTACAATGTTAACTCTCAGATACTGTCACTGGGACCTGACAGCTTATTTTACCAAAAAAAAAGATACTTTTTAGTTCCTTATAGTTTTTTTTTTTTTAAATAAAGCTATTATTCGTCAGACTTAAGGAGATTTGAAAGTGATCAGGATATACATATTGAGTGAAGGAAGTCAGAGAAAGACAAATATCATATGATATTACTTATGGGTGGAATCTAAAAAAAAATGATACAAACTCTATTCACAAAATGAAAACAGACTCATGGACACAGAAAACAAACTATGTTACCAAAGGGAAAAGCACGGGGAGGGATAAATCAGGGGTTAGAAATTAACACATTACTATACATAAAATAGAGAAACAACGTGGACCTACTGTATAGCATGGGGAACTATATACAATTTCTTGTAATAGCATATAATGGGAAAGAATCTGAAAAGAAAAAACATATATTTATGTATAACTGAATCACTTCGCTGTATACCTGAAACTAACATTGTAAATCTACCACACTTCAATAGAAAAAAAAACTGATCGGGATATATATGTAATAAATACACATGTATGTATACACACAAATGCATACATTAAAAATGTCTCTAATTCAGTGTTTTCTTTCACTAGCTCATATACAAACTTGATAATTTTGCTATATTCATGTAACATGTGAACTTGTTTACTTAAGTGTTTTCCTCAGATTAGCTCAGTGGTTTATTTTTATGGAGACATTTATTTAAATAGGGACATCTATTTCACCGTCAAAATGGAAAACCATTATAATTTGCCATAAATAGGAGATACCAGAAGACTTGAATTCTAGCCAGGTGGTGTGGTCTGCCGTAGACTCTGGATGGGAGGTGCACTTGCTCAAGCAAGGAGATCAGTCAGGGCTGGAGTGGAGAGAAAAAAAACTCTAGATCAAACTGAGCCTTAACCTGGGTTTGGATTGAAGAGCACCGAAAAGGAAGCACCTCTGCGCTTTATTACATGTTGGTTCCCGGAACCACCTACCACCGTCTTGCCAGACCCCAGTGTGGACATCGCACTGCCTGGAAATTAATGACCAGACTCTGTCTGTGCCCAACAAAAATTGTCTTTGTTCCCGCTATTTTGAACATAATTTCTATTGCACCTAAGCTACTAACACCATCAACTGAAAAGAGGAATATGAATCAAATCACATCGGGTCCTCTTTAAAATATATTATCAAAGAGCTCCTTTAACTGGCTTTGCCACTAACTTACAGCTACTTCACAGATACGTTAGTTTAGAAGAAACAAATCACTTGTGGCTTCTCTGTATAGGCTCTGCCCTTGAGATGTTTTCCCTAAAGTTTGCTAGGAGCTGCCTCCAGCCCTTCCTTCCAATAATTTGGTCATTCAACTTCACACATCTTGTCATGCAGCTTCAAGGACCTAAACTCGCTTTTTTTCATCTCTTTTCTTCCGTCTCCCTCCATCCTTGTCCATCTGTGGTGTAAGGCCTAAAACTAAGGCCCAGTATTATGTGTTGCCTTGACATCTAGGGAAATGGGGAAGGGCTTGAATGGCCGAACAGCGTGCTTCCTTCGCCTCCCTGCTCCTGTGGGCAGGGGGCCCCAGCCAAACAGCGCCTCCCACCCCCGTGTCATGGGGACCAGGCACTGGCCCTGCTTATCCCTGAGCAGCAGGCTTCAGTTCCCTGCCAGTCCACAGACTGGTTCATACAAGTCCATCGCATCCTCCCTCTGGAAGCGCCCCAACCTCTCCCTTCTTATTACTACAAAGCCTGCCTCCTACAGTCTCCACTGATTCACTTCGCTCCAAGTACGGCTCCTGTGGGCCTTGGTAGAGTGGTGTCCCCCCTGGGCTGTGAGTGTGTGAGGCTAATAAGCTGCTGTTGGTCTCCTCTGTCCACAGTTGGCAGTCGTGTAGTTGTGCATCCCCATGACTCTTGAGTGGGAAATCTCTCCCTGAGCAATAAGGTAAAGCAAAGGTGGTTAAAACACCCTCTCAGATGTGCCACTGCTATGAAGCGTCCCATAACCCGGTGCCCTTTGCTGTGGGATCTTTGGAAGGGGAGTGAAACCGTCAATTAAAATTTGAAGACACATTTACATTAAACTGCAACTATGTGGTCATTTCCCGTGTTTTCTGGGGATGCGATTTTAGGCAGTGTACTCAGTGGATGAGAGAGATATTTTTGGGAAGTGCAGGATGACTGTCTTCTTTGTCTGATGGTAAGCCCTGTCCTAAATGCTCGGCTCATGTGCTTATGCACCAGAGGAGGGAAACCGACCTGAATATAAGCTACAAAGTCTTGGACAGACAGTCAGAGTGTTTTTAAGAAAGATACCACACTCCATATTTTAACATTTCAAAGTCCTTACAAAAAGCCACACCATCAGGTAAAAAGAAAAGATTTATTTCTCTTGCTTATCGGTACCATGGAAACATGGTGTAGTTTGTTAACAACAGACACAAGGGTTTCACTCACTGGGTTTGATGGCTAGTTCTGACTCGAACCGCTGATAATCCCAGCTATTTACTTACCATCAGTTACATCTGTAAAATGGGTACTTATCCTTGGGGTTCTTGTGGGGATGGACGGGGTTAATAGTGCCAGGCCCGTGGTAAGTATTACTCACATTTTGGCTATTTTTCTACCATGTGGAAATCTCATCTCAAATAAATGTTTGACAGCATCCATATGTTTTTACATTGCTATTTTCTAATATCCTGACTTTCTGTGGATTTATGGCTAGTGTCTTAGTTTAAATCTGCCTGAAAGCCTTACTTGTTCTTGATTGAACTGCCTGTTTATTTGAAAGTAATTTTTTTCTCTGGTCTGAATTATTGCAAGGGGGAAGCAACGAATACTGGGCATAAACAGGCTTGGCGCATGCTCAGCGAGCAGCTGGCTAAATAAATACAATGTTAGGCATACTTTCTGATTTAATGAACTGGATTTTTTTCCACACTAATGCCAAACTTATTTCTGCATCCATATCTGTGTTCAAGATGGCTAGACTTTCCGAAAGTCTGACTTCCGGAATAAGGGAGATGTTATTCAATTCTTGCCTTGAGGAATTACGTTTTGGTCCCCATAAGTTAAAGTCACTGTTTTCATCAGAGAAACATCATAATTTAAAACAAAAGGCTCTTCTTTCATGTTGGAAATAAGGCTGGAGCTCCATGCCCTGTTTGTCTAGTTAATCAGACCTCTGAAAGGGCAACGTTCCTAGAGAGGTATGAATATGGTTTGGGAGGGGCTTTTGTTCAGATAAGGATGTGGTTGATATGCCATATTTATTGGAGGTAGAAAGAGGAAAAAGAAATTGGACTGAGACCCTGCAGATTCAGACATGCCCTTTATTATTATTTTAAGTTTATATGTGAGCAAACAAGTGACAGTAGACATTGAATAATTTTCCCAACTTAGGCAGCTAAAGAACGTGTCTGCAGGTGTATGTTTGCACGTGCATGGAGGTGCATCTAAGCAGATAGAAAATGAACACACTGAAGAAATAGGACGATAATCACAAAACACCAGTGATCACTTCAAAGTGTTGGTTGACAGTCAGTGCATTGGGTGAAGAATGACGTCATTGCCACAACTCTCTGCTCTCCTGAGACGGAAGAATGTAAGAATTATTGCTGTGTTAGTATTAATTTTTGGAAGAAACAGTTCACATTTTTTTCTATCAAATCAAAGTAGGACTAAAAATGGAAATAAGATTGGACCTTCCAAAGTTGTTTTTACTATACAGTTTCTAGTCTTTGAGAAAGATACATTTGTTATCTAGGATCACTCATAAATTGGGGGAAACATCCTTCAAGAGTAAATATTGGGCTTTAAAATCAACAGTTAAAGAACTGAAGCACTTTGGGAGCCATACTCATGTACATTCCAAATGGTAGAAATGAGCTTTTTGTTTTAATGAAATAATTTTTTTTTGTATTAAAGTATAGTCAGTTTACAATGTTGTGTTAGTTTCTGGTGTACAGCATAGTGATTCAGTCATATATATATATATATATTCCTTTTCATATTCTTTTTCATTATAAGCTATTGCGAGGCACTGAATATAGTTCCCTGTCTTATACAGTAGGACGTTGTTGTCTATCTATTTATCTATCTTATATATAGTAGTTAGTATCTGCAAATCCCAAACTCCTAATTTATCCTTCCACCCTCACCCCTTCCCTCTTCTTAACCATAAGCTGTTCTTTATGTATTTGAGTCTGTTTTTGTTTTGTAAATAAGTTTGTGTCATAATTTTTTTTAACCAGTTGAAATATTTTAAGTACATTTTATGAAGACCAAACAGTTCAATACATTTGCACAGAGCTGTGATATTCTTCTTACCTGGGGAGGTCAGACTTATAGAAGCTCATGAGACATTAGCCCAGAAACAAGCCAAAGAAAACCATGAGCAGAAATCAAAGAGAATTCCTGTTATGAAGCCTACTAGGCATTGTGGTCCAGAAGTCCTCAGTCTCTCTGCAAATAAGGGAGTGGACAACAAAGATGGCTGATAACGCAGGAATGGTTGTTGGTAGGGAGAGGAGACAAAAAAAAAAGCTGTACAATGTGGGCAGAAGTATCAGAGTCTGAGTTCATCATGCATAGGACAAGTGGGGCCACAGGACTCAGGGACTCTTTTTTCTTTAAATTGTTGCTGTTCTATTTTCTCATATCTTTTTTTAAAATTGCAGTATAGTTGATTTACAGTATTTCAGGTGTACAGCAAAATGATTCATATATATGTATATGTATATGTATGTGTATTATATATATATATAATTCTTTTTCAGATTCTTTTCCTTTGTAGGCTACTAGAAGATATTGAATACAGTTCCCTGTGCTCCACAGTAGGTCCCTGTTATTTATCTATTTTATATATAGTAGTATGTATGTATTAATCCCAAATTCTTAATTTATCCCTCCTTCCCTTCCCCTTTGGTAGCTGTGTTTCTTTTCTATGTCTGTGAGTCTATTTCTGTTTTGTAAATAAGTTCATTTGTATCATTTTTTTAAGATTTCACATAGAGGTGATATCATATGATATTTGTCTTTGTCTGATTTACTTCACTTTGTATGACAATCTCCAGGTCCATCCATGTTGCTTCAAATGGCATTATTTCATTCTTTTTTATGGCTGAGTAGTATTCCATTGTACATATATACTACATCTTCTTTAACCATTCATCTGTCAGTGAACACTTAGGTTACTTCCACGTCTTTGCAATAGTAAATTATGCTGCTATGAATGTTGGGATGCATGTATCTTTTCAAATTTGAAGAACTCCCTTTTTTCCTATTTAAATTACAAGTTTAGCTCATCACACACACAGAAATTCTGTAACTATGTATGATGACTGATGTTAACTAGACACTGTGGTGATCATTTCACAATACATACAAATATCAAATGTTGTACACCTGGAACCCATATAATGTTGCTTGTCAATTATACCTCAATAAAAAGAAGTTTATAAAAATTATACTAAAGTGATAAAGTCAGAAGAATTAAAAGTGAATTTAAGGAATCTCTGCCAACATTTCTCAAGAACCCTTGAAAGCAAGCTTGCATTACAATGCACAATAAACATATCTGATATGTATAAAATGACCAAATCACAAAGGAAAGCTTAAATTATGCTCAGTGTCATTCCTGGGTTTTTTTGTTCCCCACATCAGACACTCATGCTTTTTATAAGGACTGCCTACTGCCTCCTCTTCTGTTTCTTCTTTGTGTCTCTAGATGCCAGGGCAAAGCCCCCACCAGTCTTTGACATTAAGCAGAACATTCTAGTGTCACATCAAATTGTAAAATCATGTGCCTTACACGCCATCTACATATAGCCTACAGAATCTGTGACTTTCATCCTCACCCTCCTCCCATCCCGGCTCTTAATCTGTCCTCATCCTTCTTGGCCCCTGAACACTGCTTCATCCTCTAGTTCAGTTGCAAACCCAGGAGTTGTGAATCCAGGAGTTGCAAACCTAGGCCTTGCAGGAGCTACATAAGGTTGAGTGGGGACTGCAGCAAAGTGCTGTCGGGCTGGCCACTGCTTACTTCCCACAGATGGTGGCTGTAAGTGAAAACAGGCCCACAGTTGCCAGACCTTTTCCTCAAAGGAAGCCCCCAATTTGGATTTCTCTGTGAGGCTGCTGAATTTTTATGTCAGTTAATGTAACATTTTAAGATGTGTGGGCTAAAAATAACAGTTTGTGGGCCAAATCTGGCCCATAGATTCCAGCCTATTACCTTAGCCTCATCTATCTTTGAAATTCACTCCATCTCTGAGTCTCCCCCATGCTTGACCTTGTCAAATAAGACATGTATTAAAGGCAAAGATGCGTATTAAGACACCACATCGAGCTAGATTACAGTAGTAATCTTGCATAATAATGTTATAATATGTACTGTAATAAATAATAATAATGTGTTATAATAGTATAACTCTGGATAGTGATGTATTTCCCAAAAGGATTGTATATTTTCTTTAGTTATAAATTGCATATTAGGGGAAAGAAGGCTTACACATAAGGTAGTCTTAAAAACTTGAATTCATAATAGAACAAAAGAAACCCCTGTTAATATTCTTCAGTGGTTATAAACCTCCCTAAACTATTAGGATGTGGCTGGGGGCATATTTAGGATGGTAGGAGTGGAATTTAGATTAAGTAAAATGTCCTTATGGCCATACCTACAGTACGACAAACACACATTTTAATCAAATCATGGAAACAGGAAATCAAAATGGATTATATCAGTCATGAGGAATATTCTATCGATATTTTTATGTGGTCTACCAACAGTTTCTGTTGCTAAATATCAATTTGTCATTCTCTCTTTCCTTTCATTTGTAAAGTTCTTGCCTTCAGTAAACACTGGAATAGTCACACAGTCACCCTGCTACTAAAAACTTCTTTTTATCCTTATGTAGGTGAGGTACCCCCAGATTTTGTCCTAGGTAATAAAAGTCTCAGGCTAATACTATTTGGGGATCTTTTATCAGCTTTGAGTTGGCTTTGTGGCACTCAGCTTTGTGCCAAATTAGTTGAATTGTACAGATTGTGGGGAGGGGAGGAACCAACACATTTCACCCCCTTGATGTGAACCCTCGGGTGATCTTAAGATGCTCATCACCTCCATGATGGTGGTCATCACAGAGAACCTCTGCCTGGCACCCAGCCAATGTCACCCCCAGGGACGCCCTCGCTCACCAGGGCTGTACTTCTATGACTTCCCCTTGGACCCCTCTCAGCCTTGAATCTGCACACCTACACCGGTCTTGCAGCTCTGGGGATTTCAAAGACTCCACCACTGCTCTGCTGAGCATCCAACTGGCAGCTTGAGCCACTGCCTTGAGGTCCCCATTGGCACTGCTGCTTCAATGCTGAGACCTGGCTTCTGAGACAGCCCCCCCCCCCAACTTCTGTTCCTGGGCCAGAATTTCTACTGAAAACTGCTGGACACTTACACTTCTCTGCTCCATCTTACAGCTCTGAGATGTTTGTCTGCTGCTTGGTTTTCTTGCTGAGGAAACTTCTTTTCTTGTCATTACTCTATGGCTTCTACGGGGAGTAAACTGCTCCTTGGAGGAACATACTCCCAGGTGTCCTATGTAGAGGGTTTCTTGCTCTGCAGACACGGCCAAGATTCTGTAGAGAGCCGCTCCCGGAGCATTACTGAGGGATTCCCACAGCCCTGCACCCTAGCTGGGCTGGACGGGGGTGCAGAGGAGTGAAGGTGGATTCCAGAGGAGAGCACAGAACTTTCCCTCCCTTGGTTGAGATGCCTTGACTCCCGAGGACCCTGCGTTGATAACTGTGCCGGCTGATACGCATCACACCTATTTCACACTTAATGTATCTTGAAGATCGCGCCGTATCAGGGCACGTCAAATTGTCCCACGCTCCTAGGCAATACCTGGGATAATTTATCTAATCATTCCCGTCTGCATGAACCGCCAAGCAGTTTGGCCACAGACCCTGCTAGAGTGGGGTGTCCCTGTACCCATGTAATTTCATCCATGTGCCAATAAATCTTTCACAGAAATTTTAATTAGGCACAGGGAAGGAAAATGAAGAAAGAGAGGTGTTGTAATATCTGTAGCAGAAAGACCACAGGACCAGGAACCAGAAGACTTGGGGTCAATCGACACCACTTGTGAGATTTGGACCAAATAACTTTCCTGAGGCTCAATTTCCTCATTAATAAAATGGAGATGAAATCTCCTGCCTTGCCTTACTCATAAGGTTTCTATGAGCATCAGATCCATGAGCATCCTTCCCTCCTTTTCTGCCCTTCTTCCTTTCTTCCTTCCTCCCTCCGTGCCTCCCTCCCTTCCATTGTTCTTTCTTCCTTTCTTTCTCCCCCAGTGTTCTTTCCACTATACCACAACTTTTGGGAAGTTCATTCACACCAAAAGAGCTCCCCCACCTCTCCTTGGGGTCCCTGGTGTATGTGCAGGTCCCATACTCTCCTTCTGTGGCCCTGACCATTCTCTGCAGGACCAAAGGGACTAACGTGAGAGTGGCTGAAGGCGTGGGGTGGTGTCTGAAAACATTCCTGTAGGTAACATGCTCTGTCTCAGAAATCCTAGCCTTACAGTGAAAGGTTCCTAACAGATCCTCGTGCACTCAGGGAGACGTGTTTATTTTTCTTTCAAGGGAAAGCAGTGGAATTTTACTGAGAAACCTCAAATCCATTGAGAAACCAATGCAGGACATAATGTCTATGAGTTTTGCCACCATGGAGACAGGACTTGGGAAGGGCTTTTGGCCTTTCTCAATCAAAGGGGCCAAAATCTCCCAGGCCATCTCTTTCCCACTTGTTCTGGGTGGGAGAGACTGCCTTCAACCACAGAGTCAGTGGAACAGTGATTGCTCCTGTGCAAAATTCTTAGTCAGGAGATAATTGCTTTTAGTAGTGGGGCCTCGGTCCCACCTGACTGATTTATCTCATCATTAACCTCTTAACGATTCAGTTTAACAAGAACAGAAATGGTTACAGAACTAGAAATTCTAGGAATTATTATAGGCACTATGCTAGTTGGTGCAGTTATGCAATGAGTAAGATATAGTCTCTTCCAGGAAACAGTTTATTGTCCAGTGGAGGAGAAAGACAGACAGCAGAGCAAGTTTGAAATAAATGAAAAAAATTCCTTCTTACAAAATGATTGGTGTTTTTTTTTTTTTTTTTCCAGAACGGTCTATTTAATACTTGCAAATAAAGGATTAAAATACTTGCAACAGTCTTGGCAATACTGACAACTGCCTGTTCCCTGAGTTTGCAAGTTCTAGGAAGAGGAATTTATTGAACCTACTTGCTCAGCATCTAAGATAAATTGAGCACCGACTCATTTCCATTTTCATCCAGCATCATAATATTAATCACCAGGCACCAGAAATACAGATCCTTCCTCTTAATGACATTGTAGTTGGAAAATGGAGGTTGTGGCATCAGACACCTGTTTGTCTGCAGGGTATAGTTCACTGAGTCAATGGCAATAAAGTTTCAAGGTTGCAAAATACTTTTCTTTTGAGAGAAATTTTGCTTACGATGTTATTTGTTTTGCTTGGAGTTTGGCCGAACTGTGACGATAACTCAGTTGGGTCACTCAACTCTGAGATGATGAAGACCTCTTGTTGCTGTATTTTTCTTTGAACGTTTGGGGGGAGTTTTCTGAAAGCTTCCTTCTGTCTGCAATATGATTCATGGAGAAGGTAGACGGCTCTGCAGTGACTGAAAACAGAGCCAGAATTTGCTTCTGTAAGGAGAGGAAACTTAGGTGCAAAGGTATAAACAGGGAGCTTGATTATCATGAGGAGAACTGTTTTATTTGCTTAAGAAAGACATGTCTTTCTTACAACTGCCACTTCTGCGGGGACGTGGGGTTGGCGTTGGTGAGGAACTTCCAACTGCAGAGTTAGTCCAGTCATCACAAGCTTTTTTCTCTCATCAGCGTTATTAATATCAGAACGCATGAAGGAAACTTTAGTTGAAATAAAAAAAAGGCATAATTGATGTTAAAAATTGAAATATGGTCTCACTTCAATAAAAAACATGGGAAAAAATAAAATAAAACAGAACCCTCTCTCCCATCAGTATTTGAAGACAAAAAAGAATTGAAATACAGTCTTAATTAAGGAGTGAGTTGTACAACTCATAATCATTTTGACTATATTGATTGGATTAGGTAAACATAAACATAGGATAAGTCTTGCAACCTTAAGGTCAGGTAGAGTAACTTAATATCCTGGGGAAGTAGAGCAATGCCAGATTATGGGCTTGGAGGTCCAAACAAGTCCTAGAAAGACGAAGACTATCTCCAGTCTCCTAAGCTCTGGTGCATTTCCAAAATTGCAGCGCTTCGAATGATCAAGTGATTATTTGAGCAGATATTTGGCTCTCGATTGAAAGGGACTTTTCATTGTCACAATTCATTTAAATGGTGTTGACTTTAGGTGGCAGACAAGCTGGGATCAGACCTGCCTGATATTGCTTCAGGGCAATGATGTCAGCAGAGGCATGCTAAATAAATAAATTAGAGGTTCCTTTAATGCCAAGTGACACAATCAGAAACACAACAATCTCTTCCCATTTGCTTTTCACAACAAAGTTTGTGTAACGTCAGGGCAAAACCTGGAGTAAGTCCACTGGCAAATCTGGGGACTAGCGAATATCTTACAGTACGTAGAAATGAAAGGCAGGTTGGTGGTCACTAGGGTCTGCTGGGAATGGAAAGTGACTGCTAATGGGGATGGGGATTTCTTTTGGGGGTGAGGATAATCTCCTAGGAATAGAGGTGGTGGTTGCATAACACTGTGAATGTACTAAGTACCACTCAACTATACACTTTAAAGTAGTTACTCCTATGTTATGTGAATTTCATCTCAATAAATAATTTTAAAAGACTAAACCTAGAAGACAACAAAAAGACTCAATTTCTATGCCCCTTATGCTCACAACTTTTCCCTCCCAATCGTTGCACTTCTGACAGGCCCAGAGGAAACCAGGCGAGCAGCTGGGTTGGTCTCAATTACTTGAGGTCTTGGTTCAAAGGTCACCTTATCAGAAAGACCTTTCTGGCCCATTTATAACAATGCCCCCATCATTTTTGTCCCCCTCACCCTTTGTCTTTCTAGCACTTATCACCAACAGACATATGTTTATTTGTTAATTTCCTGCTTCTCCTCCCAATTGAGTATAATGTCTATAAGAGAAGGAATTTTATTATTTTCATTCACTGTTGTACCTAAAACGATACCTGTCACAGTACAGGTGCTCAGTACATATCTGGTGAATGAATGCATGAACGAACATCAGTACCAAGTCCTGATTTTCTTCAACTTTAATCATCACAGGCAAACATTTGAGGAGGAGGGGTAGGTGTCATTTATCTTTGACTAGCATCCAGGATGACACCAACAACAGAGATGATGCTCACTGGGGAATAGTTTTGGAACCAAACTAAGGACAATCTAGTTGGCAAGATAAGACGTCGGTAAACAAAAACTTAAATGACAGTGTAGAAGAATCCTATGAGGTTAGAGTGGAGGAGAGAATCACCTAGGAGTTGTTAGATTTCATTTCTGACGGAGAAAGCAAACTCATGCTTACCAGGGGGGAAGGGGGTGGGAGGGGATAAACTGGGTGTTCGAGATTTGCAGATACTAACTACCATATATAAAATAGATAAACAGTAAGCTTCTGCTGTACAGCACAGGAAACTATATACAGTATCTTGGAGTAACCTATAATGAAAAAGAATGTGAAAATGAATATATGTATGTATATGTGTGACTGAAACTTTATGCTGTGCACCAGAAGTTGACACAACATTGTAAACTATGCCTCAACAACAACAACAAAACAACAACAACAAAAACCCCACAAAACTTCTATGTAGATTTTACTTCTAATTCTGGCTCTTTTTCTCCTCTCAGGAGAGGATTTTAATCTCTCTGAGCCTCAAGTTTGCCATCAGTCAATTTAGAAAGTGGGACCAGATGGCCTTTGCTGACCCATTCTAAACTTTAATTAGCGCGCACATGTGTGTGCCAAAGGAAGAGAGTCTTACGCATTTAAATAAATGGAAAATCACCCAAGATGGGGAAATTACCAGGTCAGCCCCTCTCCCCTGACCCTGACTGTGGGACAAGTTTAAAGAAGAAAGTGGGAGAAGGTCTCTTTCAAACGTGAAACTTTGCTGCTTAGTATAATTTTGTGAAATGGGAGTGAGAATGAGTTCCAAGATATATTCTAAGCCTTTTGAGACAACAGCCCTTATTTGAAAAGGTGGTGAATTTGTGAAGTTTGACATACTGATGCAAACTTTTCAAGGAAAATTAACACTGTGTTAACAAAAATTCTGATCGGCTCCCCAGTGGGCCTTTCAGCCTACCCACCAGCGAAAGAGCTGATTGCAATGATTTCCCCAACTAGAGTTCTAAAGTTCCCCAACGGTTTTTCTTGTTTATGATAATGTGCAGGGCACTTGCAAACTCTAAATAAACACAAACATGGACTTGAGAGTCCAGGAAAAATCCTCTTCCCTGCCTGCGGTGGTTGAAATAAAACAATGACTGCAACATCACAGGAACAAAAATCAGGGTTCAGGTGGCTCTTTGAGGAAACAGGTTGGCTTCAAGACACTTAACATGTTTGATGATTCTTTGAAAATTGACAGTGGGGGCTTGGCAAGTGAGGGTCTCTCTTACTCGCAGTTTTGGTGCAAGAGCAGAGAAGGGAGCTACAGCGGGTAAGAAGCGAGCTGTAAAAATCTTGAAAAGGCAAATCCTCCACTGGGCCGACACTACAGAATCACTTATAAGAGGTGGGATGAAAAAATCCGTTTAATGATTTTTCCCTCAGAGCACTATGAAAAAGAAATAATCTTGCCAAACTGGAGTAATTCAAGTTCAATTCCACAATACCTACTCTGAGTCCCTACTCTGGGACACGTACTGTTTTGCAGTGAAAACAAAAATGAGGTTGAATTTTTTAAGCAGGCTAAAGGTTATTGTGTAAATGTGACCAATTCATGACTAATTTCTAGCTCTTAGGTTTTTTTTTTCCCTTTTGGGAGTATTTCTCCCTTACTCTCCTCCAGAATGTAAATTTCTTTCTTCTTCTTGTATTGCTTGAAATATGCATGATGAGCTTTTTCTTTTTGTTTCATACTATTTATAATTATAAATATTTCATTTAGTTATATTTAAATGATCTATTTTATAATATTTAATCATGTTATATTTTTATTTATTATAGAATTATTTAATTGTATTTATTTATTTATAATTTAATTATAATTATTCTCTCCCCAGGACTAGAATTTACCTCCTACTCCCTCCCATCTCCCACCTACATGGACTTTAGCTGAATATGTTTGATATGGTTCTTCACTTTGACCAAATAAACAGAATCAGAGTGAGAACTGGGATATAGAGCTTGTGTAAGTATTGTTCCACTGTGCAAATAGTTTAATTCTCTAGGCCTCAATTTTCTTTTCTATAAGATGTATGGGTGCTAACGTATGGAAAAGCAACCTCTCGAAGGCATTGCTGGAACCGTTGGTTGAGTTGTTATTCACAGATGTCAAGAAGAATGATGGGGATACAGCACAGATGGCTGATATGTGGCCGTCTATTAAGCTGACCCTATATTAGCATGAACGAAATGTTTATTTAAGTTGCACAGACACGCAGGATGTAGCTGAAGAATTGTAATAGACGCCTTTGAGTAGTGATCAGTCTGAGATAGCCTAAGATAAAATATTTAACTAGGAAGTAGCTTGCCTGTTACCAACTAATGAGGATGATAAAGACATGAGCTTGGTGGGCTGAATACACCCTAACCGTCAGCTGACGCTTGGGCTAATCTGGAAGATTTCACTACATCTATGGGAGACGGATGGACAGGAGGCCTGCTACGGGGGACTGAATTAGAGACCAGACTACACACATAAGGGCAAGGAGTTTTGGGTTTTCTCCTGAGGAGGACACATGGAAAGCGGGGAAGATGGAGAATGGGAAAGCTCAGAATCCCAGTTCTCTGAGAGCTTTGTGATATTTCAAACAATCTGAGGGTATTCTCTGGCAATATTTTTGAATTGGGAGAGGAGTCAAATGAGAAGAGTAGCCTATTTGGCAAAATACGGGTTAGTTTATGTTCATGATTATACCAGGATGGATTAACACATGCATGACCTGAGATCCCGATAGCTCCACTCCCAAGCGTTTTACGGAACTAGGCGAGGCTCCACACTCTCTGTCGCTCTCCACTTCCTTTCTTTTCTGCTGACATTTACGAAACACCCACAGTGTGTAAAGTGCTATGGGCTGGAAAGTGTGACTGTCATTTGCCATAGTCATCTTTAAGAGCTGGTGCTTCTCAAATAGCTCGGATCTTAATCTGAATCTATTTAAAAACACGCTTTTAGTTTCTAAGTTGCTAAGTTATATTTAACATACAAAAATAATTGAATGAATTACTATCTCAGCTGAATTCACAGAGTGACCTGGTATTTTTTGTGCTTCTTCAAACTTTGGCGGGCATATCCGCAGCGTCAGCACCACGTGGGAACTTGTTAGGGAGGGAAACTCACGGGCCATCCCAGATCTGCTGAATTGGAATCTCTGGGGTTCTGCCCAGGAGTCCCTCTTTTAACAAGTTTTCCAGGTATTCTGGGAAATCCTGATCTAAGTAAAACTACAAGACCATGTACTATTGATTTTCTCTATTAGTTTTAAATTCCAATAATGAGAAAAAGCATGGTGTATTTAGCAAAATAGGCAATAAAAATGTTCAAGTTGTTATTTTGCATGAAATTAAAAATATTGCCATTTGATAATCATCCGCATATTTAGGTAAAAAGATGTGTAACAAGGGGGATGTGAAGAGTTGGGGGAAGTTGGAAAAGATACTTAATATTCTTTTTTATTTCAAAAGGCTTTGGACTGAGTTTCCGTGTTAAAGTTATCAGTGTCGTTTAATTGGAATTGTCATTTAATCCCATATGACAAATTTTTCTCTTCCAATAAAATTGGAATCTAGAACATACTGGAATAAATATACTTGCATTTTTAGTTGTTTAAACTAGAGCGTTAAACATTATCTGTGAAAAAATGTTTTTTTTCTGTTTGTTTGTATTTTTATTTACTTTTTTGGTGGGAGGGAGTAATTAGGTTTATTTATTTTTTATTTATTTTTTTAATAGGGGTACTGGGGATTGAACCCAGGACCTCAGGCACTCTAAGCACGCACGCTACCACTGAGCTCTACCCTCTCCTCCATTTGTTTTTTAATTTTCAAATCCATGCTGGATTGTTACTTCTATAAAATACAATTAAATAAACTACTAGAAAAATGAGATTAAAAAAAGAAGCCCGGAAGGCAAGTACCAGATTTTCTGAAGCGACCTCGCTGTGGTGAACTGGTAACAACCAGTTTACAGGGGGCCCTGGTCAGCAGGCCACGCTTGGAGTAGTTCCGGTTAAACCAACTCCGTAGTGGAGTCACCAGCAAACCAGCTGCAGCAAATGACCAGGTGAATCAACTTAACCAAACAAGAAGAAGTGGAGGCTCTGAAGTCTGGGATTGGATCTTGGCTGGCCCCGTCTCCTTGTGCCTCGGTTTTCTTACCTGTAAAATGGGGATGATGATAACAGTCACCTCACAGGATAGTGGAGGGAGATTCTGGTGGCTTAGAATGTATTTGAGTGGATGCTTTAACTGAGCCATTATGGAATTTAGGCTAGGTGGGAAAAGGAGGACACCAGGGAGAGGGAGGACCCTGAAAAGTGGCAGGGCCAATGGATGGCAAAGTTAAGTAGTGTTAAGTAATTATTTGAGCTGAGACTACAGGGAGCAGGATAGAAACACAAAAGATGGTCGTTATGGACTGAATATTTGCACCTCCGCCTCCTCCAATTCATATATCGCAGTCTTAACCCCACAGTGTGACTATATTTGGAGATGATGCCTTTAGGAGATAAGTAGGGTTAGACGAAGGTTATGAGTGTGGGGACTTTACGGTGGTAATAAAGCCCTTATAAGAAGAGACAGCTGAGCCCCTCCCCACCCCAGCTTTCCTTCTTTCTCTCTCCCTGACATATGAGGACACAGTAAGAAGGCAGGTGTCTGCAAGCCAGGAAGAGGGTCCTCCCAGAACCCATGCTGGCATCCGGATCTCAGACTCCCAGCCTCCGACACTGTGAGAAATAGATTTCTGTTGCTGGGTTCACCCCGTCTACGGTATTCTGTTATGACAGCCTGAGTAGACCAAGGCAGTGGTGTTCGAGTAAGACCCCCGAGATGAGGCTTTCGGGATGGATTGGAGTTAAGAGCAACGGCAAAATCCTTCAACTGCTGTGCCAGAAAGTGGCTGGGTGAAGGGGCTGCCCTGCTTCTTTAAATCCTAAATTGCGATGCTTGAGACTGAACTTGCAGCTGCAAGATGATGACGTTTACAGAATGATGCATCCTCGATGTCTTTTTCTGATCTCCATGACGCACTATGAGCAAGTAAATAGTTATATCAAAGTCCTTGAATGCATCAGACTCATCAGACTGTCTTCACATATTTTCTTATTTTAAACCCAAATAAATTGGTATCACTTATACATTCATTCGTTTGAGAAGATCTAAGTGCTTATTAAAAAAAAAAAGTGTCAGGCATGGCTCTCGATACTTGGGACACAGACATGCTGGCTTAAGTCTGTCCAGGCGGTTTGAACAAAGTACTGAAGGTTGGCAAATGATCAAGGATAGAATAGAAATGGATTTCACACTTTCAAATGACTAAAAAAGTGAACACTGTGTGAGGTAGTTTAGATAGAAATGAGCACTGGGCAGGGGGAGAGGAAGGGGAAGGGAAAAATCCAGAGAGCAAGGAACCCGAGCTGTCAATCAACCAGCGCACAGGGAACTTGAGTTGTTGATCAATCAATCAATCAATGAATCAATCAACCAATCAATCAATCAACCAACCAACCAACCAATTAACCAATCAATCAATCAAGAAACCAGGCTATAAAAACAGGAGGAAGGCGGAAGCAGCGCCATTTTTCCTCTCTTGGCTTGACCTGCTCCTAATTCTCGGGAGTGTATTATTTTTTTTACTTCACTAATAAAACTCTTGCTTATATCATGCTTTTTGTCTCTCATCAAAAGTTCTTTTTTTTTTTTCAGGTGCCTGAGAACCAAGGTAATTCTTATTTTCCTTTTCCCGGTAACAATTTTGGTGCCGTGACTCGGATGGTGTGCTTAAACTTAATCTTTCCTCCTTCATTTCCCTCTCCCTCCCCGAGGCCAGCCAGCAGAGCACAAGCTCCTGGGGCCGGTTGTGGCAGCTGGACCGAGACTACAAGGCGTGGTAGGGTGACCAGCCACTGGTAAACTAAAGAAGATCACTCCAGCCAGACCACGGAGACACCCAGCACACGGTAAGACTGTGGCCGTTCCCCTCTTTCTGAAGGGAGGCTGAGACGTCAGCTTCCATCCCGGAATCAGGACCCTAGGATGCTGGGCGCTGCTGATGCACGGCTGCCCTCCAGGGTGCATTTGGTTGTGGACACAGGCTGAGACGTCAGCCTTGTCCACGGGCTTTTCATCTTAGGATGCTAAGCTCTGAAAACCCCCCTGTACCCTACCCTTGTGTTTCAGGTGGGAAACTAAGAGTCTATCCCTGCTGGGACTCCTTCGGGCTGCATATTGGCCAACTGGGACCATTTTAATCTACAAACCCTTAAAAGAAAACACTTCTATTCTTTTGTAATGTTGCCTGGCCCCAATATCGACTTCCCTGTGAGGAAGCAAGGCCTACAGACGGGAGCATAAAGTCAACCATCTTGTTCCAGCTGGAGCTCTTGTGTAAGAGACAAGGCAAACGGTCTAATACCACACATTCATGTCTTTCACTTACTGAGGGACAGCAGTGATCTCCTAGAAGGATGTCAGTTAACCACTCAGGTAACGGTTACATCTAATAACCCACTGTCCCCGACTGGCACCCCCTAGCGAGGGGGACTCTCCTAAACCAACGCCCTGCCCTGCTCTCTGCACCATATACCCCTTGTTTCCCTCATACTCAGGAAAGACGCTGCCTTCAGCTCCTCCATTACCTCTGATAGCTAACACCTGCCCCCTGGTAGAAACAGGTGGAGAATTTGGTCCTCAATTCATGCCTAAGCCCTCCTCTCTGGATTGCTCCTTTCCCCTTCCTCTCCCCCTGCCCCGTGCTCAGTTCTATCTAAACTACCTAACAGCTACTTTGTGACATGTAAAAATTATCTAAAATTCAGGTTTCAATGTCTGTTCCTAATTAGTTTCATTGGAACATGGCCAGGCCCACACATTTACAGATTCTATCTGGCTGCTTTTGTACTGGAAGGGGCAGAATTAGGTAGTTACAACTGAGACCAAATGGCCCACAGAGCCTAAAAATATACTATCTGACCCATTGCAGAAAGAGTTTGCTGGTGGGGAGGGTTAAATTAGGGTTAAATTAGGACTAAATACATACTACTATATATAAAATAAACAACAAGGACCTACCGTATATAGTACAGGTAACTATATTCAATTTCTTATAACAACATATAATGGAAAAGAGTCTGAAAAGAAAATATATACCTGTATGTATGTGTGTAATTAAGTCACTTTGCTGCATACCTGAAACTAACGTAAATCAACTACATTTCAGTAAAAAATTACTTTAAAAAAAGGGTTTGCTCACCTCTCTCTAAATTCTTTGTTCCTTTATCCTCTTCTTCCATCTCCTCCACTCTCTGCCCTTCCCAGGTCTGAGGCAAGCTTGTGTCATTTAATGTCACTACTAGTCCCCTATCTGTGGGTCAGGGTCAAAGAGGCTGTTAACCTTTGTTCCAGCAGAATGTGCTGGGGATGAGGTGGGGAGGGGGGTCGGGGCGGAACACAGCAACCTTGATTTCCACATGCAAACTAGATTTACACATCTCGGCTCCGGGAGCACATTACTTTCATGTAGTTTGCATTCACATATTTGTTTCAGGATTGAAGGCATATATTTTCTTAGCATTTGATTGTATATCTGGTTTTAGCAAAAAAGGCTGTGGGGCAGAAGACCAGCTTGCTTCTGCTAGTTCTGTCCAGGACGCTTTGGCACGCACATGGGAGGTTATTGCAAATTGTGGAAACGAATGCTTGTGGATTAGGAACAAAGCAGTTGTCATTCTAGATGAGATTATATGTCTGTCAAGTTCAGACTCTCACTTCCTGAGAAGGGTCCTCTCCTAATATTTCACGAGTTGAAGACACATAAGCAAGCCGCAAACTGAAGCAAGGAATATGAATGCTGTCGTACAGCCCGCGGCAAAACAAGGTGATTCGGTTCTTTCCCTCTGCCCAGCAGCCATCAGCCTCTTTCGCAGGCAGTCTGCTTATTTGCTTCATGCTAGCCTAATAACCACCGAAAGTGTGATTTCTGTTAAAATTAATCTTTTACATCACTTACTAATGTGCTGCAGAAGCCGTCAGTGGTACACAGACAACTTAAGCGAACTACTTTTAAACAGGAAGAGGAAGATTTCATTTTGGTTTTAATATTACATTAACATATGTGAGTTTCTGAGAATGACAAAATTTTACTTTTCCCTGGGGAGGTGTCAAGGAAGCCTCAACTCCTTCCAAGAATCCAGTTTTAAACTGTGGTCTGTTCCATCGCCTCATTGTGTTCAATTTTAATAGGGCCAGCTGGGCTTTGAGTCAATGTAGTTGGGGAAAAGGGGTACGTGTGTGTTCGTGTGTGCGTGTGTCCGCTCGCGTGTATGCATACGCATCCTCTTATAAGGAGGTAAGGACTGGCTGAGTTCTAGACTCAGAACTAAAGAATGAAGGAATATAACCATTAAACATTGTGAATCACTATGTTGTATGCCTGTAATTGACATAACATTGTACATCACCTATATCCCAATTAAAAAATAAAATAAAGAATGAAGGAGAAGTATCATGAAAATCTCAAATGACAACAAATAGGAAAGAATCTACATTTCAATAATTATTAGTAAAGTTTTATCTTAAGACAACCTAGTTCTGTTTCCCCATAAAGAAGAGCTTTCCAAAAGTACCCACTGAAAAGTTTGGAAACTGCATTTTTCTTCCCTGCTACCTGGGAGAAGACGAGGGCAGGGTCAGGTGAAGAGAAGAAGGGAAAGCATGGGGGAATTCTGGAAGGAGGGAAGGACTGGGAAGGACTCTTTGTTCTATTTATACAGATTATTTTTTCTTGCAACTTTTATTATGAAAAATTTCAAGGTACAGAAGAGCAGAAAGAGTGGTTCAGTGAACAGGTCTATAACCACCCAGCCAGGCAAACAAATTGTTAACATTTTCCTATATTTGCTTATTCACCCATCAGTGTATCCATCCATCCAACTATCCCTTGTCCCTCTATCTCTCCATCTCTGTCCATCCCTTCCCATTCCATGCATCCATCCATGCCTCCCTTCATCCACCCATTGATCTGTTTTCCCATTTGTCTCTCTAGCACCCTTTAAAAATAAGTAGCAGATATCATCACCCTTGATTGATAAATACTATAGCATGCATTTCTTCAAAATAGGGATATTCTGCAGCATTAACAATAATCCCTTAATATTATCAAGTATTCATGTTTATTGAGTTTTTATTTCAATTATTACACTTTTCACCTTGGGAAGTCCTATTTCTTTAAACTTGCCTCTTTCCAGCTTATATATTAAAGTTTCTTTTAAAATGTGTCCTTTAAAAACTATTAAAGATAGTTATCTATATTGTGTCTAATAATTCTAATATCTGAAGTTTCATATGTCTCTTTCAGTTATTTGCTTTTTTTTTTTTTTTTTGCTAATTTTTATTAAGATGCCTGTTACTTGTGTGTTCCCTAAAGTTTAAATGAGAGCTGCCCATTTTCCTTGGAAGTTTATTAGTGGGAATTCTTTGAGGTCCGATTTGAACTTGAGACCCTCCAGAAGATACATCTTGTTTCCGCTTGTAACAAAAACCAAGACTGCTTTAATCCAATTCTCTGTTGAGATGTTTCAGATCAGTGTACATGTAGACTGAAAACCCATATAAGGGCTGAACTGCCACTATGAAATCCTAAAGGAGATTTCTTTTTCATTCATCCAACACCAGCTTTGAGATACAGCTGTAATTTTTGTCTTGTTTAATTTTAGGCTTGGTCTCCTTTTGTGTGTGATGTATTTCTTGTTTCCCTTTGAGGTCTCAGCTTTAGGTAAAGGTCTTCCTACTAGAGTCCAGCTTGGATGACCCTAGACTTTATTGTATCTCCAGGGTTCAGTGCAAACCTCCCAGAATGCAGCCAGTTTGGGACTGGCTTACTTTTCAAGCTTCCAGATTCCCCTTTTGGGGGGATACTCTGAAGTATGCTGATCATACTTCCAGAAGGGGAGGGTCCCATAAATTCTTCACTGGGATCAGAGTTGAGAATATTCAGGGAAAAAGATGGCTGACTTGTAGAGAAAGACAGTTTCAAGACATGACTCTAATTTCCTGTCTTGAAATAGTCTAGAATCATGATTGTATACAAACTTGTGTGCCAAGATTTACTATTTTATTGTCATAAAAATTAAATAACCATTGACTTCATCTGACCATGTACCAAATGCTCATTTTTTTTCCAGCAATGAAGGTTACACATTGTCCCAAAAGGGATGCTTTGCCCATTCCAAACCAAGGAAACTAAATAATGACCTTATTAGTAACCAGAAGATATAGTTTCTGCTCTTGATCTTTAGAGCCAGAAAATGTTTCTTTAGACCCACAAAGAGGAGATTCCATAAGGGAAGTGAGGGATGAAGATGACTTTGAGGTTGTGATCTTTAGGATAGACTCTATAAAAAGCCAACTGTCCAGCATCTCTGACTCCTCAGATGAAGGAATCCAAGGTCTACAAGTTGATTGTAATATTACTATTACTATTACTATTAACCAACCTGAAAATACAAAGCTGTTGGAAGGTGGAAAAATAAATCTGGCAGATCATTGTATCTATTGTAAATTTGGAATTTTATTACCAGGTAATATTAAAAAAGTTGTCTTTATTATGGTTTTTTTTAATTTCAGTTTTCACTAGTGAACTCCAAACCTTTGAGGTTTTATGTATGCAATTAAGAAAATGGAATATTAGGACAGACTCCCAAGTATATTTCTTCCAGAGTGATTCCATAGTGACACTAGAAATACATGGATGGACAATTAGCTTTTTCTTTTCCCAAGATGTAGGAATTCCTGTGCCTGTTTTGGTCACTTGGCTGTAACTTCCATGGACTGACAGAACGTGTAGATATCAGGTTCCTGAAAATAACAGCCTTGCTTCTCTGAGAGTGGCTGAAGGCAGATGTCAACCACAACACAGTCAAGTTCAAATCACTGGATAAGGATTTTATGGATCTTTTAATTCTTACTTGAGTCCTCCTTACAAAATTCCTCAAGGATGGATGGAGAGGAAGTCCCCTTTCCAAAGTAAGATGATTGTATTTAGTATTTAAAAAAAGTTGATGACATGTCCTTCAGTACTTTCCTGAGCCTCTTCAATAAAAGTGAGAAGCAGTGAAGCAGGACTGGGTAGCAGATACTTTATGAACTGAATGAGATGGAACATCTCCCGCTCCTGGGCTTGCTCCAAAGTGCTCCGGGCCACACATCTAGCCAGAGAAACCCAGTGGAGCATTAGCTTATAAATTATCTTCGTGCACTTCATTTGAACTTGCCCTCTGGCCTGGTGTTGGAGAGTTTTTGGCACCAAGATTTATAAACTCCTACATCACCAACAACCGTCTAGAAATTCTCCACTTTCTACTGTTCTCTTCCTTCTGTTCTCCTTGCTGCCATCTTGGTCTAGGCCCTCGATTCCAACCTGCCCTGGGCTCTTTATTGTTAGACTTCTGACCAGTGAGAATACCATCTCTCATCTCTCCGCACACCTGTCCACACCGTGTGTGGCGCTCTGTGAATTCCTCCAAAAGCTGCACCACTCAGGTTGCCCTGTGCTGAAAAACACTTAATGGCCCCCATGATGACTACACAGAAAACGTCCAAACTCCAAAATTTTTTTAAGGCCCTTCAGGATCTGGTCCTAAAATCCTCCTCCAACCTTACCTGCCTCTTGCAACTCACTACTAAGAACCCTCTGTCTTGGTTATTTTCATTTATTGCCTGTAACTTGCTGTTCGTATCACATTGTAAACATCAAAGCCAACAGAAATCATTAGTTTTGTAATGTGAAAACTTGGGGGAAAAGGTTAAGGGTAAACACCAGTAGATGGAGCAAAGGTATTTAAAGATTTAATAGCTGTTATAACGCCATATAAACTTGGCACATTCTTCTTTATATTTAACTCTTTGGTCACAGTAGGTGGCTTAGACAGTGATGTGAACAAATCCGCCCCACCTGGAAGCAGCTGTCCACATTGTTCAGGAAGCTTTCTCTTCATATGAATCCTTCCTCCCGCTTTCCTTCTCTGTGCCCTTCCTTTGAACTCTCCTCTTTGACATTTGTGATCAATAGTGCCTGCTGTCCCATGTTCCTGAATAATCGCCATCCTCAGAACAGCTGGGTGTATTTTGATGGATGTCCCTTTGTTCAGCGTGCAAACACAGCATCACTTTGGACATGATTTTCAAATGGATGAATATTCTGAGGGTTCATTATGTGTGAGTGGTCTTGTCCATCACAGAATCCCCAGTCAATTTTGGCAGCTTCCCATAGTCACATGTTTATTATCCTGGAATTCAAGTTGTTCACTAATTCTAACCCCTAGATTCTTTTATTCTTAAAAATCTTGTGATCAGATCAATAATTTTATATTCAAATATTACCTGTTTATGTGATTTAAATCCTCGTCTTTTACTAAAATCTTTATTTTTGGTGGTATAGTCTCTCCTCCACATTGAAGACTAATACATTGCTTCATTTCATTATTTGTAAAGAAATAAATGCATATATATTGAGGAGGCACACTCATATTTTTAACATTAAAAGTTTGAAGACCATTTTCTTAAACCATTGATTTGACATTTGCCATGTCTCACGATGTGTGATTATCTTTTTTCAAACAGCTTTACTGGGGTATAACTTATATCCTATACATTTCCCTCATTTTAAGCATACAATTAAATGATTTTAGGTAAATTTGCAGAGTCATGAGACCACCAGCCCAATCCAATTTTAGCACATTTCTATTATCTCGAAAAGATCCTGAGTGTCTCTCAGCAAGGACTCCCTGTTCCTACCTCCAGCCGCAGGCAACTAATGATCTTTCTACAGATCTGCCTTTTCTAGACTTTGCGTATAAATGAAGTCATACGATATGTGGTCTTTTGTGACTGGCTTCTTTCACTTAGCATGTGTTTTTGAGGTTCATCCAGATTGTAGTTTGTATTAATGCCTCATTCATTTATGTTGCAGAACAATACATATGGATATCTTGTACGAATATCCTACACTTTGCTTATCCATTTACCAGTTAATGGTCATTTGGATTGTTCCACTGTTGTGGCTCTTATGAGACAGAAGTGCTGCTACGAACATTCATGTGGTCATATGTTTTTATTTCTCTTGGATAATTTCCTAAGAGGGAATTGCTGGGTCATATGGTAACTTCATGCTGAACTTTTAAAGAAGCAGCCAAACTGTTTTTCAAAGTGGCTGTGCTGTGTTACATCTCACCAGCAATGCGCGAGGATCCCAGTTTTTCCACATCCTCATCATCAACACTTGTTATTTAAAAAAATTTTTTTGCATATGTATGTATTTTTATTGAAGTATGATCAGTTTATAATGTTGTGTCAATTTTTGGTGTACAGCATAATGCTTCAGTCATACATGAACATACATATATTAGTTTTCATATTCTTTTTCACTATAAATTACTGCAGTATATTGAATATAGTTCCCTGTGCTATATATACAGTATGAACTTGTTGTTTATCTATTCTACTTACATTAGTTAGTATCTGCAAATCTCCAACTCCCAATTATCCCTTCCCACCTGCTTCTGCCCTGGTAAGCATAAGTTTGTTTTCTATGTCTGTAAGTCTGTTTCTGTTTTGTAAATAAGTTCATTTATGTCTTTTTTTTTTTTTTAGATTCCACATATAAGTGATATCATATGGTATTTTTCTTTCTTTCTTTGGCTTACTTCACTTAGAATGACAATCTTTAGGTCCATCCATGTTGCTGCAACTGGTATTATTTTATTATTTTTTATGGCTGAGTAGTATTCTATTGTATAAATATACCACAACTTCTTTATCCAGTCATCTGTCGATGGACATTTAGGTTACTTCCATGTCTTGGCTATTGTAAATAGTGCTGCTATGAACATTGGGGTGCATGTAACTTTTTGAATTAAGGTTTCCTCTTGCTATATGCCCAAGTGTGGGATTCCTGGATCATATGGTAAGTCTATTTTCAGTCTTTTGAGGAATCTCCATAATGTTTTCCATAACAGCTGCACCATTCCCATCATCATCCCCTTTTCTCCACACCCTCTCCAGCATTTATTGTTTGTGGACTTCTGAATGATGGCCATTCTGACTGGTGTGAGGTGATACCTCATTGTAGTTTTGATTTGGATTTCTCTGATAGTTAGCAATATTGAAAAATTTTTTCATGTGCCTATTGGCCATTTGTATGTCTTCATAGGAGAATTGCTTATTTAGGGCCTCTGCCCATTTTTGGATTGGGTTGTTTGTTTTTTTTCTTACTAAGTTATATGAGGGTCATTCACATAATGGTGGCCCAAACTGTCCAAAAGGATAATGATTTCTTTGATTACATGGAAAAATAGTTTCATGTTTTATCTCAGAAATTTATAAACTCAAGTGCGCACAGTCGCCATGCTGGTAGCATACATGTGTAACTTGCGTTGACTTTAGGAAAATAGAGAGTAATGGAGACACCAAGCCTTACTTTAAAAAGACATCTAAGTTCATTAAGAATAATCACTGTACAGGCCAAGGAAATTTATTTATCACTGGATTCGACCTGCAGAGATACCAGATTGACACCCATGTAGATGTATAACAGATCCTCCAGCACAGTGCCTAATTCTGAAGTCAGCCTGCCTCTCAGGGTATGTTTCCTCACACTCTGATGCTATGAGGATCTTCTATGAGAGATTCCACAACCTTCAAATAAGTCTTCTTGTCTCAAGCTCTCCACAGCCTATTCAGCTGCAGCCAGAGGTATCTTTTTGAATGAGACCCTGCTGATGACACCAGCACCCTTCAAGCCCTTCAGAGACTCTTCCTTACTCTTTAGATCAACTTGAAATGCTCCAGCATAGCCCACTCACCAGGGGGACTGACCTGAGCTGCTTTCAACCATGCCAACGCCCAGCTCACATTCTCATCACTAGATATTTGCTCCCATGATTTCATCTTCCAGGGAGATTCCCTCATCCCGGGGCTTCCACCTTCAGCTTGCAATTCCCACTCATCCCTCTCAGCTCATATTTAATGCAGCCCCTCCTAGAATTCCCATAGGACCCCACATTGCTCTGATCAGAGCACATTTCACATTTGATTGTAATTTCCTCTTTCCTAGCTCAATTTCTCTGCTACTGAGGGCAAGGACTATTTGGAACTCATTCACTAGTGTATTTTCAGTGACCAGAGCTTTTGGTTGCATAGAAGAACCCACCACAGACCGTTTGGTACTTCAAGAGAATTGATGTGTAAGAGGTCTCCAGCAGCAGCCTGGAGAATAACCCCACGTGATGGTGAAGAGTCAGTCAGCCAAGGAGAAAGGGTATAATAAAACCCCCATATATCTGCAGGCAAAGTTGATATCTGATTTTTCACTCATGTTCTCCTCTGAGTTTGCTGCTTGAGAAACATCATTTTTTCCCCCTAGTATCAGGTTTACTGTCACTGCTCAATGAAACGGTATCTGGAGACTGGAGATGAGAAACTCGATGGTGCAATTCCAAGCTGTGGAATCTTCCACATATTATCTGATTGGTCTTCTCACTTCTCACTTTATGGCTGTGCCCTTGAGCAACTCACTTCCTTCTACAGAGTCCCTGGAGAACGCTAAGCACTTACCTAACATACCTTTTTCTATGATATGCAAAGTGATGGTTACCAAATCATGGGCTTAATCTTTGCCTGAGGAGACTCAGGGCTGGGGATGGTGGAGATCTGTGAATGCCAAAAATATGACTTTAATTTCTCGCTTTGAAGGGCTTAGGTCGTCTGCAAACCTGTCGGGTCTTATACATTGGCTTAACTTTCATTTGGAAGAGGAAGTTATGCTTAGGGCTGAGGTGTTTAAAGTGACTTTTAAAAACTTGGCTTTAAATGACATCTGACATCTGCATCCTGTCTTGACGTGATCTTGGGCTTCGAGTCTTGAGAGTCTCAGGAGAGGTGAACTGATGATGGAAGTGCTTTTGGCTACACCTTTCTCCCCTCTTCCGTGGGTGGGATCAGACCTCTTTCATAGAACTTGCCAGGTAAATTCTCCAAATTCTGGGATGAGTAAAATCCTGCCTGGATGCCACTCTTTCAAATCATCTCCTGTGGGGCTGTTGGCAAGACCACAAAGTAGATGATGAACTGAGGAGATGCTTGTCTTTGGTGTTAGGATTTCCTCAATCTTTAAAACTCTTGAGAGTCAAAAAAAAAAAAAAAAAAAAAAAAAAAAAAAGGCGGGGGAAAGAAAAAGGAGTTCTGATTTAAGAATTACTAATTAGCATGGAGTTAATTTAATAATATTGTAACACTATTTGGCATAATTGAAGAATGAGGGGCTTCCTATTAAGTGAATTTATTAAGGGATCTTACCCCATTAAACATTAAAACATACAATTAATTATGTTTACAACAACAGAACATACTTCCCTACCTTATTAGGCATTTTATAAAAGCCTTGGTGGAATGCTATTCTGATAACTTAGGCTCATCGTAAGAAACGCCAGAAATTGCTCTGTGATTTAATGCATTTATGTATCCAGAGCCTCTGCCCAGCTGTGTAGGTCTAGCTGATCCTTCATGAAATGGCTCCAGGCTGCTGCCTTTTTTCCCTTTCCTAAGTCTGGGGTCTGTTTTTTTAAGAAGAGTTTTTATGTCTCATTCATGCTGTTAGGTTGTGACCTCTTGCTTCCTTCTGCAAATGCTGGATTGCTTTTAGCAGTCCACTCCCCATTCCTTCTTCTGAGTCTGTAGCTTCAGATCTTATGATGGGACAGTTAGATCATGGAGTTTGTTAAATCCTACATAAGAGTGATTAGGCATAGAGATACCCGCCTAGGGCTAAAACAGGGGAAATTTAGTCAATGGAATGTGTGATATCTGACTTAGCTAGTTTTTTAAGTTCTAGGCTTCTTTTCTGTTATAGACAATTGAAGATATTTGACAGGTAAACTCTATAAAAGTGATGTGTTCTTTCATTACATCTGAATAGATGACTGGTCAAAGTACAGAATAGAATTCTCGAATGAATCCCTACTTTCAGTTTTTTCTTCAGGCTTTGAAGATGATCATGAGGAGAGAGAGAGAGAGGGAAAAGGAAAGTGAGAGTGGGAGAAGAGAATGAACATCACAGGGGTTCCTCAGAGGCCAGGGCCCAGTTTTTAATCTTTCAGAAATCCAATTTTTTAGTTCACCCAGAGGTTATCAGACTGTAAAATAAATCACACTAACTGTATTAGTTTCTTAGTGCTGCTATAACAAATTACCACAAACTTGGTGGCTTAAAAACACACGAACTTGTTATCTTATACTATGGAGGTCAGAAATCCAAAATCAGTCTCACTGGGCTCAGGTCAAGGTGTCCGCAGGGTGGGCTCCTTCTGAAGGCCCTAAGGGAGGATTTGTTTCCTTGCTTTTCCCAGCTTCCAGAGACTGCCCGCGCTCCTTGACCCACAGCCCTTCCTCTCTCTACAAAGCCAGCCTTGGAGCATCTTCAGTCCTCTCTGGCTGTCGGACCTCTGCTTCCATCATCACATCAACTTCTCTGATGTTGGCCCTCCTGGCTCCCTCCTGTAAGGACCCCTGTGATTGCGTTGAACCCATCCATATAATCCCGGATAATTTCCCCATCTCAGGATCCTTCCCTTAACCACATCTGCAGACTCTTCTTGCCACGTAAGGGAATGTATTCACAGGTTCTGGGATTAGAACACAGGCATCTTTGGTGAGGGGAGGGGGGCAACATTATTGAGCCGACCACACTAACCAAACTCTCAATATGCTGATTTAAAAGCCAGAATGGCAATTTACAATTCACAATCTTAAGATATCTGGTAGGCTAATTGGAGTTACCTTTTTACTTAGGACACTCGCTTCTGCCAGGACAATGGTCCTGTGAGGGGATCAGAGACTAGGAGCTTGCTTGGTGAGCTTAGAATTACACCAATGGATATTGCCAAGAAATCATAGTGGCTCGACAAATTGTCCTTTGTGTTCTACGAGTATTTTGACCCATCTAGGCAGGACTGGCTATTAAAAGTGGTTTTTGAAATAGTCCTTTAGTTTGACACTCTGACACTCAGACTGCTTGATTCTTCTCTCATTGGATCTGATGGAATCCATAACTTGATGTTTTAATAATATTTCCTCTTGTACAAAAAATGTGATGCACCGATGTTAAAATTACCTTTAATCTACACCCTCCTGGGACGGTTGAAATACCTTCATCAGAATCCACGTTCTAGGATGAATAGTTAGCATTTGAAGTGTCATAGCAAGGAAACAATTCTTCCTTTTCTAACTATTTCAAACCTTTGGAAATCTATGTTGAAAGGCTTATCAATTAGCAACTGGGCTGTAAGAAATAACTTTTCACTGGTGCAGTGACTGGCTTTCACGATAAGTCAAAAACTGGCTGCGTCCCAGGACCCCGGAAGCCCAGCGGGCTGCCATGGTCCGTGTAGAGCCATCTTAGTCATGCATCACTCTGCTTTGTGGAGGACACTGACATCTCACTAGGATCTGGATGGTCCTGTCTGCAAAATATCCTTTTATTGGCCTGAGAGTGAAACTTCCCTGTAAGGTGTTGTTAGAGGGCCTGAGGGCAGGGACGGGACTTTCCTGAGCTATGAGAATAGGTCTCGTAACTGACACCTGCTTGCTAGTAAATATCCCTACATTTGTCAGAAATGAGACTAAGACCTGCTTTCTTTGTAGTCTATCACTTGGTGTTAGATCACTTTGGGGGAAGGGACAGGTAGACTGTGTCCAGAAGGATAGGTTAGTCGGTTCTTGGCTTTCCGACTTTAGTTAGCATCAGTATCACCGGAGAGCTAGTTAAAATAGGCGACCGGGCCCCAGCCTCTGAGTTTCTGAGTCAGTAGGTCTTGGATGAGGGGTTGAGAATTTGCATGGCTCACAGGGCCCCAGGTGATGCTGCTTCAGCTGGCTGGGGACTACTCTCTGAGAACCACTGGGCTAGGTTTTGCTGTGGCTTAAAACCACATAGGTATATTTCTTGCTCACACTCCATGCCCACTGTGGGTTGGCTGGAGGCTCTGCTCTGCATCACGGCTGAGCTCATTCTGTGATCTGAGCTGATGGAGCATCGCTGCTTGTGGGACGTATGTGGAGTCCTGGTGGGTATCACGCTGGTGATTAAGACTCCTCACAATTCATTGGCTAGGGCTGGTCACATGACTCACCCCACTGCATGAGTGCCCGGAAGCACAACTCTACTCTGAGCCCCAGAGGAGCGTATCTGAATGTTTGTAAGTTAACACTGAAGATTACTGCAAGTACTACTCAACTTTGACCAAAAGAAACTCGTAACAGCTAGGCAGTCCCACTAATTTTAAGTCAGTTCACAATACTTGGGCATAATATAGCTGATGCCACCAGGGTTCAGCTGACCTTGGTTATTATTTTAGTCTTCTCAAGTAGAATCTGAAGTTATGCTAACCTCATTGGATTAGCCATACTTACAAGGCAGCTCTAACTTGGTTCCTCTTAGGTATTGGGTTGATCCAAATCTCTCCCTCCACTCGTTTTTCTTTTTAATTTTTAGATTTTATTGCAGATGTGGTCTTTTCTGACTTTATCCTCAAATTTTGGAGATACACTTGACTTTGAAGGCCTCCTGCCCTAATGAGCTGACTATAGTCATATGAGGACAAAGTCTGAGAATTCTGGTCATCAGCAGTGCTTTCTTTGTGGCCCTCACCCCCTCTCCCTCCTTTTCTTCTCTCTTTCACCCTTTCCTCCTCCCTCCCTCCCTTCCTCATGCAGCTTTGCAGTTGTTTAACGATTTATGAAACTGCAACAACATCATGTATAATTTAAGCATAAACTTCAATTTTGGCTCCAAAATTATTTCTCAAGCCCCCTCTCCAAGTGTCACTTCAACAAATATTGCTGTGAAACACTGCCCTCTTATTGACTGTTAATTTCTTTCGAGCCAGCCAGAGGGAATGGCTACTTCCTCACGAAAGGGAAAATGGCAGGGTGGGGACCGCTTGTTCTGCATTCTTCGGTTCAGTCACTTCAGGTCATCTGGGAAATAAGACTGTCAGCACAACTTCTCTGGGTACGGAGGACATGGCTAGGGCCTACGATTCAAAGGACTGCCCAAGGCTAAGGCCACTGTGTAAGCTTTAATTAACTGGGACAGTCAGGAGCAGGTGCTGTAGAAGGGAGCGCTACCATGATTAATATTAATTTTTTATGTGGATGTAGGGAAACTCTGGGATGCATTGTTTCATAATTAATTTCCTTATGAGTTATGAATGTCCTAGACATTCCCTAAAGGAGGGTTAAAGAGGTCAATTTATTTAAAGCAGTTTGGTTTTTAGAGGCTCTTCTTACTGCCATATACATATACGGCTACAATTGAGTTTCACCTTCTTGTGTGGCTTTCTAGAACCTAGAATAGCTCTGCCTTTGAGATGGAAATGGTTAATGATCACTGTTGTGCTCCTTAGAATAGTTTAAGGTCCTTGGGTGCATTTTTAGGCTGTAGGCTGAAGCAAGATAAACAAAATGGGTGAGTACTTTGGAGTTTCTGATATTTAAATCAGTGATTGCAGGAAATGTACAAGTATTTGTCAACCAAATAAATGTTTACTTTTTTTAAGTTGAAGTTACCCTGGAAGTTGGTTTTAGTAAGTCAAAGTATTTTGCTTTATGCATATATATATATATATATATATATATATATATATATATATATATATATATATATATATATATATATATTCTAATATTTTGTTCTCTTAAAAGTTGAATTTATTTCCTTACCTATTGTTAACATTGGTATTTTTATGGTTCCTCATCACACATCTTTAAATGGGAACAACTGGGGCAAAGCTATTTGCGTTTGCTCCATGGCTTAGATGAGAGGCTGATAAGACCATGTTCAGTTGAACCAGATTTTCAGGTAGGACAGAATTCATCAGAAGCCCTGGGCAAGCTGAACTCAACCCTGGGGTGAGTGGGATGGGGCAGTGGTGCAGAGAAGTAAATTTTCCTTAGAGAACTTGCTTCCTTTCATAAAATGAGGTTAATGAGAGAATCTGTCTCATAAGATACTGAGAAGAATAAATGATATAAAATGCAAAAAGGAGCATGAAGAATAAGTACCTGGCAGATAGCAAACCCTTAGTAAATGTTAGCTTTTACTTTTATGTCTCTCTTTCTTGTTCTTTCTTCCATAAATGAATAATCAAGCCACAGATACACCTTGTTGTCTTCCCAGTTGTAAGACGCTCTTGGGCTTGCCAAGACATTTGAGACAAAGTCTTCTCTAAAAGGATTCAAAGTGATTGGCAAGATGAATCCCAAATAAGTGATGATTTAGAAAATATAAGAGAAAGAAATTCTCATGAGTTTCCAAATGAGCACAGCAGAGCACATGCATCAGAGAAATTCAGGTGTGGGGAGTGACTCTTGAGTGGCCCGGAAGGCTTTGCAGCAGAGCTGTCCTGTGGCTGGGTACAAAATGTGTTGGTGGAGGTGAAGTTGGGGAGGATATGGAGTGAGTATTGGAGTATCAGGTAGAGCAAAAAGACCAAAAGCACCAAGGCAAGAAAGTGCAAGATGTGTTTGAGGAATAGGAAATAACTTAGTTTTTTGGCAGGTGAATATTTAGTGAGAAGAAATGTGTCAAGAGTAATTTTAGGGAGGAAACCTATTGGCACCTGTTAGAACCATCTTGAACGTGAGATTGCAAAAACATGTTGGCTAACATTTATTTGGGGGCACATATTTAATTCTTCACTATGGTCATAATATAGTTATTAATATGATCTACTCATAAATATTTTCAAGGCAGCATAAAGCCATGGGCAAGTTAAACTTTCCACCGAGAACCCCTTCGCTCCTCTCATAGTTTTAAACGGCACTCTAAGCTAATCGGATATCATACAGTATTTATCTGTTTTGATAGATTGCTGATTCTTGGCACTGTCCATTTCAGGCCCATGGGACATACTTATTGACTTGGCAATAGAACATACTCAGTCTTGGATCAATATATCAGTCCTTACATCGTATTAAGTTTAATTATCTATTGAAACTTATCTACTGTTGTCACAGTTTATCATTTTTGGGAGGGTGCTGATGCTAAAATGGTATTGAACAACTTGAGCTAATTTATATATTGTCACATCTTTTGTTGAGCCCCTCAGATTAATTAAAATAATTTTTGCCTTTAATATGGAGTTACTTTATGTGGACTGACTGGCATAACAAAGCGCCTAAAGTAGCATATATAGCCCATGTCAAAGTTGAAGTTCTGCAAGATTAAAATATTTCCTTCGTAAAATATCCAACTAAACTCAGGCATATTCTTTTATGACAAATGCTTCTTTTTTTTAAGTGAACATAATCTAAAGATGTTCAAGATGGAAGCTGCCTTTTATAATCGAGTATCAGAAGTAACCGCCCATCACTCTGCTCTGTACTCTTTGTCACATGGACTGACCCTGGTACCACATAGGAGGGAATTGTACAAGATACCAATGTCAGAGGCAGAGGTCATCGGGGGCCTCCATGGAGGTGGCCACTGTAGGAGCCTTGACCCCAGTTTTGTTGTTCAACACTCTCCCAGCTGCAGGCCTGTCTAAATGCTTTCTACATCTTTCTGTCTTTCTCCAACATGAGAGACAGCACATTTTCTGGAAAGCATTGGTATGCTGACTTCCATGTACCAAATGCCATAATGGGTACCATGGAAGATTTTGAAGCAATAGGAGGTGAGCTTTTTCCCCCAAGACCCTCGTAGCATAGTTGAAAAAACAGAACACACATTAGGTCTTCAGAACGCTTTTCATGGCGAATTATAGAAAATTAGCTGAACCATAGCTTAGGCAAAAGGGGGCATTTCCCAAAAGGCCTGCATAGCTAAAGGAAGGGCAAGGGTGTGGACACAGTGAAATGTAAGGTACAACCCCCACCAGGAACCTTCCCTCCCTTCCCCATCTCTCTTACACTCTCTGTATCAGTCTCATTGACGCAGACTGGCTTCTTTCTCATGGCGATCACCTAAGCTCCTGGCAGCTCTTGGTCTACATATTGCAGCTTTCCTATGTAGAGAGTCATGACGGTGGGCAGTCCAAATGTTAAAATTTGAGGGAAGGGCTCTGATTGGATCAGCCTGATTCCTGGACCAATCAACATCCATCCTTTCCTTTGTCCAGCTCTCATCAGGTGTTGACATCATGGCAGGCATTGGGGTGGGTGTGGGAATTACAAAAGCAGAAGTCAAAAGCAGATTCCCTGCTAAAGATATGGTGATGGTTGGCAGGCAGGGGGCAGGAGGGTTGAGAGGCTCATGTGTAGCCCTGAAACAACCCCAAATGGAAGACCCTGCCCGCATGCAGTTCTGCGTGTAAGGGAAGGACAGTGAGGGGGCAGGTGTGCCCATAGATTGTGTAAGGCTGTGTATCACTTCTAGTATATGCCAAAATTCTGTTCTGTTCTTCTCTATTTCTTTGGGTCTACCTGGTCCTGTCTGGGTGGCTTCTTTAAGATGCCAGTTCCTAGCGTAAGAAGCTCTTCCGAGGCTGGGTTCTGAGTAGCACCCAGCTTGCTGAAAAGTCTAAATAAGTCATAATAGTTTCTGACAGGATCTTTCTTTTGAAAGAAAGTGTGAGAAAGCAAGGGGGATAAAACATGCCTTTGTTTTCACCGAGGCACAGTCAGAATGAATCATTAAGAAATTGATACTGACTTCAGCAGCATCATCCGAGCTGTTAGTCAAGAGAAGGTGAATAAGATGTGGGTGTGTCTGTGTTTCCAGATGACAGGTAGAAGTTCCCGAGTCTGTGCTTCTGTTAATGGTTCCATCCAACCGAACGAGGAGGGCAGAACTCTCGTCTGGATGAGGAGAGCTGTTTTTCCAAAAGCACACGCTTCAAATAACTAGATGGCTACTCAAATGATATGATTTTGGGAAAAAGGTAGAGTTCCAACTAACTCCAAAACAACGCCCTCAAGTCCATGTTCAACGTCAAAATGTCTTTGTCAGGGAGACAAGCTATTTTATTCCATAGTTAAAAAAGAGACAGGTACAAATATTTCTGGGAGAGTGGAGGACACTTTAAATTTATATTAAAATGTTAATAAATCATATCGAATGGTTTTCTGGATTTTTCAGAATTGATGGAGGCACGTGTACGTGTGTCCATGTGTGTGGTGTGCAAGTAAGTTAGGTTAGGAACATGGATTTCCAACTCTGCCTAATACCCAGTTTTGCTTGGAGCTGATTATGATGGTGGATTCTCATTCTGCTTCACACCACAAACAATTCATGATTTTGAATGGGAATTCTGTCGGCAAAATAATAACAGATTCAGGCATTGGATCCTTGCAGAATATTTATGTCTTTGATTATTTATTTGAACAATTTGTCTGGATATTAGTATTCTCATGAGCCTAGTTTTCTGAAAACTTAATTCTTTTCAATAAGCACATATAAATTAACATTTTCCCTTCAGATGTCTTGTTGAGGAGCAGAGAATAGTTCAGTATTCCCTTCCCAATGTGGTATCTTTCGCGAGAGCCGTATCTCCTTCAAGTGACAACCTTTGGATGCAATTCAGATCAGATAAGGTTTGTTATTTATTTAAGGTCTTTTAAGAGCACAGCCAATTAGAGGCTGTTGAATTATACTCACATCACTGAGGTTTCCTAGAAAGGGCTCAGTAATGGGGTTTTAGAGCTCCCGTTACAAAGCATGGCAGACTGCCTGTTTCCAAAGGGGTGTTTATTTTTGGAAATCCGTGGTTCTCTAGTTAGACTCAGACTCCTTTGATTGTAGGTGTTTCAAAGAAATCTGAACCCTTGTCAGGCTATTTCTATAAAACCACCTACTTTTCTTTTTTTCTCATAGGTTGCTTACAAGAAGGAATTCAATAAAAATAGACTTAATAAAACAGTACTCTGCTTGATTCAACTGACTTCATATCAGGAGTTCATCCGATTTCTATTAATGAAGTGCTCCATAAATTTATTTATTCAGCACATGTTTATTGAGGGTTTACTGTGAGACCAGCACCACAGTCAATGCGAGAGGTAAGTTCTCGACTCTTTTGTGACAACAAGCAAATAGACAGTGAACACACATACACCTGTGAACACACCCACACCAATGACCATCGGAGGGCAGGCAAGTGTTCTGCTGAAAATCCCCTCAATGTGATGGGCTGGATAGTGACAGGGCCACTACCTTAATTGAGGGGCTAAAATAGTCTCTTTTAGGAGGATTCATTTATGTGAGGTCTGTGTGACCCAAAGGAGTGAGGCTTGTGAGGACCTAGGGAAGGGCATTCAAGACATGGAGACTTGCTTCAAAAGCCCCCCAGTGGGAATGGGCGTGGTGTCGGAGGAAGAGGGGGAAGGTCTGTGTGACAAACCTCGGGCAGAGGGGCTTCAGAGAAGTGGTCAGGGCCTAGATGACGGACGACAATGTCGGTCAGCGGAAGGAATTTAGATTTTATTTTAAACACAATGAAAGACCACCGGAGAGCTGTCAGCAGAAGGATGGCATTTACTAATCTAGTTTATCTGTGGAAAATGAATGATAGGAAACAAGAGAGAAAGTAGAGCGATCAATTAGGAAGGAATTATGGTAGACAGGCGGTGACTCCGGTGCAGAGGACACGTACCCAGCGAGTGTGGGGGACACTCTCCTAGCACTGTTAAAGAAAATATTATCTATGTATATTTGTATACACACCTACGTATGTGCATATGTGCATATACATATGTGTATATATTAACATTTCTTATTCTAAGCTTTCTGTTTCTATATGATAAGAGACATAATATATGGACACCATAGCAGATATACTATTCATAAATAAATCAACATACATAATGGAAGTGTGTGTTCAAAAATATTTTATGGTTTCGTGTATGATGCAAACATTTTAGAAGTCACTGGTCTAGGGGTCAGATGATGATGACTTGGACTTGGAGGTAGTGGTGAAAACAGAGGCCAGTAGATGCGTTTGGGATAAGGTTTGAAGGTAAAATTAGCAAGATTTGTTGACAAATCGGGTTGTGCTCATCGTGGTGTGGGGTCACGAGAATGCATATGACTCAAGACACAGCCCAGCCCTCAGGGAGCCTTGTAGGGTTTTCCTGACTCAGGAATGAGGATATAAACTTTTCGAGTTTGTTTCTTTGCCACTTTCACACACATCATGGCTCACAGGTCCTTAAGTGAAAATGAATTTCTCTTCATGTCAGGGCCACGACACGCACAGCTCTGGGGGCCACCGTTAGCATTATATTCCCTGGAGTCAGGTTCTATGGAGTTGTCCTCCAGGACAAAAAATTCAGAATTTTATATTGAAAAGATGCCGCGAGGGTGTGTGTGTGTGTGTGTGTGTGTGTGTGTTTGTGTGTGTGTCCTCAAGAGTCTTTCCCAGTAGAATGACTCTGGCTTAGGTTTATCCCACCTCTGTCCCCCTCTACCTCCTTTCTTCAAATGAGGATCTTTACTTGAGACTTTAGGCACAAAGGAATAATATGAGATTAATTAACTCACTTTATGGTTGAGAGCTTAGGTCTTGAGGATGAGAAGTAGATTTCAGGGGGAGCTTGGAGCCAAGAACTGAGGCTCTCATTTGTTTTTACTGGGTATGGTTATAAAAGCATGTAGCCCTGGGGTTTCCACACATGACTGTTCTTGTCCTTCGCCAGCCCTGATGTGGCCCATGTGTGCTCACCTCGTCCCCTCCCCACCCCGCAAATAACCCCCCAACACCGAAGCATTAGTGCATTATGTGAAACATTGGACATTTTGTCCCCAGAAGATATTTGTCCTTTCCCGAGTCACTCTCATCTCCACATTCAGAGAAACTTTCCCTCAGGCAGCCCTGAACCTGGCTTCACTTATTTCAACCTCCTTTATCACACGAAACTGTTTCCTTCTTCAGGGCATATCACGTTATGTGCTCTTCAAATTATGTTCTGCCCCAACCAGATCCTTCACTGAGATGGACTTCATGAGACCAACTTCTACAAAGCTACAACTTTCTCTGTGCTGTTACAATGAGACTGCAGTAAGTGTTGCATGTTAACAAATATTGTTGCTCTGTTAAAATGAATTCCAAATGACTGGCCAACAAATGAACTTTCAGAATATAATCTGTATGTACACCGGAGACCATCTGTATCTATTAAATGTGCAAACACAGTCTTCAGTTAGTTGCTAAATGCACAGTGTACTCTACTTATATTCTGGGGTGAAGAATACACATTTTTTTCCCTAAGAAACAGGAAAATGATCTTTTATAATGTTACAGTGTTTCAGTTTTCTATGGAAAACAAAGCACTAGGCAAGCAATTAAAGTAGGTTTTGTTATTGTGATTATTCCTGTGAGGAGCGTTACATTATAGTAGATTAAAGCCATGTTTAATAAGGACAGAAAGTCATTATTTTCTAATAAAAAACAAGAGAAAAATGACTCTGCCGTTTTGTTGCTATTGTTATTCTTGGGAAGAAACTAAGGCTTGGGTTCTATATTTTGGTCTTGAAGGTTTGGAAGGCAGTAGAGACCAGACTCCTGAACTGTAACAACTGAAAATCAACCTAGGACAATTGAATGTATATGCACAAAAAGACTCAAGACACTTGTTGAATTGGTGGATAGAGTGAAGTGGGGAATTCATCGTTTCACCTGACAAAGACTGTTTGCAGCTCTGTTGTAAGACCCATAGCAGTATGTCAGTTCTGGAGTTTGAGTAAAAGGATGAAAACAGACATTGAAAATGGAAAATCTTCAGGTGTGGGGCAGGTGTCACGCCCTATGACTGCCTCATTCATTTTGAGCTCTCTGATGATGTCTGGAGAATTCCCTTGTCTTTATCAGTTTTCTATTGCTGGTATTTAAAAATTGTCACAAACTTAGCGGTTTAGAAAACAAATTTATTATCTTACAGTTTTGGAGATCACAAGTCCAAGATCAGTCTCTCTGGGTTAAAATTAAGCTGTTGGCATGGCTACGTTCTTTCTGCAGTCTCTAGAATCTGATTCCTTGACTTTTTTAGCTATTAGAATCTGTCTGTATTCCTTAGCTCCAGGCCCCATCCTCCATGGTCAAAGCCAGTAGCATGGGATCTCCAGCTCTCTCTGTCCACTGCTTCCATTGTCGCATTTCCTAAACTCTTATTCTGACTATCTTGCCTTTCTCCCATGAAGAAACTTGGGATTTGATAAGGCCTACCTGGACAATCCAGGATGATTTTTACCATCTCAAGATCCTTAATCACATCTGCAGATTCCCTTTGGCCTAGTAAGTTAATACATTCACAGGTTCTGGGATCAGAATATGGACGTCTCTGAGATCCACCATTCAGTGTGCCATATAACCCTTCAGTCCAGAAACTGGATTTTTATCCAGAAGCTCACTCTCCCAGCTTTCTTTGTTAGGGCCAGGACCAAGGTAGGGAGAGTGGGGCATTCACCTCAGAAGATAGATTTAAGGGAGAACCAAATAACTCAGTAATCAAGGTAAATAATATTTTAATGTAATAGTCTAAAAAATGAAAAAGCAAAATTCAATGATGAACAAAATTTTAAATAAAGATAGGATTGGCATTACAGGTTTTTTCTTTTTCTTTTGGATCCAAAATGGCTCAAAATGGAAGTATCCTTTGCAATTAAGCAAAAGTGCGTGGCCTAGAAGATATAAATGAGATGTACTTGTGCAGGACTTGGATTTAGAACAAACATCCAAAGAAAGCAAAGGCCTTGCATGTAGTTTGCATCCTGGCTCGGCTGGGAAGTTGGAAACTGGGAGAGCAGAGGTGGAAAGCAGGGCTGATCTCTGAGGCATGGGTTGCTGTGCTGGGGCCCTTGCTTTGGGACAACGTCAGTGGACTATTGGCCATAGGATGGTGTACCTTAGGTTTTGTGCCTGGTCACCTAGCCAGCCTATAAACCTGTTCCTTGACTTATCTGAAGATTCTAAGACCTATCTATTATCCTTGACTAAATTCCTTTTCTTCTTAAATAGCCAATTTGCTATTGTTAGTAACTAACATCCTTGAATAATGTAATTTGTCACAATAAGGACTGTCTAATTCGGTTGGGATAGTCAAGTTAAAGCCACAGGCATGTATCAGTGTTTAAAGAGCAGCCTGGCAGTGCCCAGTGAAGGAAATTAAGCATACACACCTCATCTAAAGACCCGATCCTAATATTCTCTATAATCTAAGAATAAAATCTTTATTTCTCAGTTCCTCACCTGGATACTTCCCAAGTTTTAAATTAGTAGCATTTTCAGGGCTTTGTTAGTAATAAGAAGATATTGACTTTTTCTCTGCTTACTGAATAACAGATCAATTCCTGTTAGAATCATATACGAGGCACTGGAGGGTTCTTTCTAATGTAAGTCTCTTTCTCTCTTCTAAAACTAGGATAGAATTGTTTCTGTTTCCAAATTTCCAGACCTATCCTCTGGTTCTTAACTTAGCTGATTTTTCTTTGGAGGGTCAAAGATGGCAATTTGACAGTCTACTTCAAAATTCTTAGAGGATACTGGATTGTGTAGATTCATTGTCTTCTTTTTTGGATTCTTTCTTTGTTAATAGTTTTCCTGCTGTTTTATCCAAATCTATTTAATTGAGTTGACTATGTAATAGAATCAACTATGCACCCAGAAAATAATTCCTTTGTTCATGGTAAGAGATTGACGGGTTCTGGTTCAAGATGGCAAAGCAGAAGGATCCTGACCTTGCCTCCTCCCACAGACACACTGAATCTACAGCTATGTTCAGAACAATTTCCTCTGGGAGAGAAAAAAAAAAAAAACATAAGAAGTGGCTGTTTATTGATATCACATCACAAAACTTTGTCTAGTAGAAAATATCAGAAAAAAGTTAAGCAAATATTGAGATTACTGATCAAAAGTAGTTGAAGTGAAATAGTCTATCTGCTATTTTTCTGGAAATTTGGACAACATGCAATGATATTCTGGCAAGTTTTAGAGGGGTGACACTTGGCTAAAAATAGCTTTCTGGCTCCAGTTGTTAGTATATTCATCTTCATTGAACTGAAATAACAGTTTTCACATGCAAAACCAGGGGTCTCCTAGCAGTTCTTCTGTGCTGACTTTTTCCCAAGCCCTTGAACTCTGCAATGACTAAGGTTTAAGATGGTTTATACCAGTGTGTCCAGCAATATAATCTATGACCAAGTCCTTGCCCTTCTACACTGAAGTCATGTGAAAATACTCTCTTTGATCTCTTTCAAGTGACACTCATGCATGTCTGTTGATCAGGTACTGACAGCATGCCCAGCATTGTCGTAGGTATTACCAGAGAGAAAAGAAAAAAACTTCAAGTCTTGCCCTCCAGGAACTTAAAATTTAATTGGAGAGTGAACATTTTTATTTATGAAAAGATATGGAGTAAAATATGACAATGTGTGGGGCTGAGTGCAAAATTCACATAATGTAAGACTTTGGACAAAGGACAGAAGAACGCTGGCTAGAGGCAATTGATTGAGAGGGATTTCTTGAGGCTGGTTATGGTGTAGCCTTCTTCCCCATCTTTAGAGAAGCTAGAGGATTTAGAATATGAATTAAAGAATATGAATATGAATTAAATCTTTGGTTAACTGAGAATAGGAATTAAAGAAAGCTTGAACTGATAGGATAAGAAGTAGGTGGTTATCAGATCGGTTGGATTGAATCAAGAAAAATAAAAGCCACTTAAGATATTTCCAGCAGAGAGGTATTTAATATGGGCAATTAGATTTTAAAATTACTGGAAAGGTTGGAGAAACAGAAAAGGAAGTGGTGTTTTCAAAGGTCAGAAACTACAGGGAGATGTTACCAGACCTGCATCCCTGAATCCCTCTGCCCCAAACTGCCTGTGATGTTCTGTTGCTTCACCCTAGCCCCTAGCTACAGGTACCAAGGAGCCTATAGCCACTGCTGTGGCCTGAAGAAGAAGGGTTCTTACTCTTCTATCCTCTGATCTCATGAGAGAGCCTCCTAAGGGCAAAACCTTGACTAGAGCCCTGCTAGCAAAAGAGCCCGGGAAATGTGGTTTCCAGGCTTCCAGCCCCTGCCTGGCCTGACAGAGCTGACAACAGGTACTATCTGGCATGATGTAGAGTGCTTTTTAGAGAGATTTCTCAGGTAGTGACTGAAGTCTCATTTCTCCAGTAATGCTTTTTCCCCCACCTCCTCTAACCCATATTGTAATCCCTTGCAATTGCCTTTCGGTTTGGTTTTGCCTTGTTATTTTCTACCATTAACATTATATACTTGTTTTTATGTTTCAGTTTTATCTCCTTAACTGGATTTTTAAAGATTGGGAGTACAACTTCATTTATTAACAGGTAACGATTTACTGTACAAGAAACAAAACGCTCTTCACGATGTTGATGACAGAGCAGTAAACAAGACGCTCATAGTCTGCTCTAAAGGAGCTTACGTTCTAGCGGGAGAAACTGGGAATAAAGAAATACATGGATATTTAATATTATGTGGTGATAAATGCTATGAAAAAAAAATAAAGTAGGTAAAGTGACAGAGAAGGGCAGTGAGGGATGGTGTCCAAGGAAGGATTCTCTGATAAGAGGACCTGTAGGATATGAGCGAGGGGGAGCCAGGCTCATATCTGGGGAGAGAGGTTTTCAGGCAGACTTGAGCATGGCATGTTAGAGGACAGCCAAGGAGTCCAGTGATGCTGGGCAGAAGAGAGCACAGGAAGGTGTTAAGAAACAAGATCAGAGAAGGGGAGGGGATGGGGAAACGCTGTGTCAGACTTAGACATCTATTTTTTGTATTCCTCATAGCGCTGGCTTTCTTCTGGGAAGATAACATTTAACCTCAGTCTTCAAACCCAATGCCCACCTCTCCCCAAATTATCTTTTTCCTTTTTGTATTTTTATTTTTCTCTCTTCCCTCTGATCTGGGTCTGTAGTTATATTTATTTTCCCCTTTATTAAATGTGCAAGGACCAGTTGCCAGAATGTGGGATAGTTCAGTTATTCCAGTGGACAGGTTGCCTTGGCAACGAGGCAAATCTTACCCATTTCAGCAAAACCTTATCAATAAAGCAGCCTCTTAAGAGACTAGTGTTCACATCCTTATGTGTCTGTTATGCTTTTCCTCCATTCCTTACCCATGGCAATTCTCAGATTAATTAGGCAAATACAGATTGGCTGAATGGCTCCACAGAAGCAGACACTAGGAAAGAGTAATAAGAGAATGATCTTCAGCGGCCACAGTTGACACCCCCAAGTTACCATATTGTTTTAGTTTCCTAGTTCCACCACAGCAAGTCCGTATCCCTCCCAGGCACAGGTATGCAGGAGCCACGTTGAACACCTGTCATATATTTACACTGGCCAGTATCCACTGCCTAGAAGCCCCAGGCAACACTAAAGCAGTGCTTGGAAGGAGGAAGAGTGTATTCAGTCTTGCCAACTGCTGTTTATGGATGAACAGGCATGTCAGTCTCTGAAAGGTCAAAATAAAGGAAAAGAAATACATCTCAGACCTTTCAGGTTAAAACTTAGGGCACCTCATACCACTGAAATAAATTATTGAATCCATGGTGTAAACAGGCATATGAGCTAAGATTTTTTTTGTTACAGTAAGTTGCCCTTCTTGTCTGAAATAGTTATGAAAAAATTAAGGAACAATCTTTGTATTGGTTCAGAGAAACAGTACGTGTATCTCCACATGCACATGTACATACATATACATGCACACATATATAATGTACATACATACATATATTTACTTATCTATCAAGCATCTATTCTATTTATTCATCAACTGGAATCAACAGGCTCACATGATTCCTGAAGCTGGCAAGTACAAAATTGGAAGGGCAGACCGGTAGGCTGTAAATTCAGGTAAAAGTTGATGTCACAGTCTTGAGTCTAAAGGCAGCAGGCTAGAAGCAGGCAGAATTTCTATGTTCCAGTCTTGCGTAGAATTTATTCTTCTATGAGAAACCTCTAACTGATTGAATACTGCCAATCATATTATGGGGAGTAATCTGCTTTATTCAGAGTCTACTGGTTTAAATCTTAGTTACATCGTCAAATACCTTCACAACAACATCTAGACCGGTGTCTGACCAAATGATTCAGCACTGCAGCCTAGCCAATTTGACACATGAGATGAGTCATCCAAAAGCTCAAAATAAGAGATTTGATTTTGATAATTCTAGTTTCCTGAGAGTAATTTCTTTTTTTAAATGTGAGGGAGTAAAAAAAGAAGTGAAACTAGGATGTAAAAGAAATATGGCAACTAGAATAAAAGTGATTCTAGCCATGATGGCAACTTCCTTATCCTTCATTTTTTTTCTCCCTTCCTTAATTGTAGCACTTTGAGATGATAAAACCAGCTAGGAAAGCATATTCTATAAGTTGATGAACCAGAATTTGCTTCATAATTATTTTTATAGAGTATCATCAAGTTAAAAAAAATAACCATATGCTTTGACAAAAGAAAACTATTACATACCCTGTATAAAATTAAAATCTGTATAATGTGAGACCTTCTCAGCTAAGATAATTAATGTCTTCCATTAGTGTGGTGTGGTTTGCTTAAAACAATTGAATATTTGTTTTGACAATAAAAGTGTATGAAGGACTAAAGTCAATTAGTGTTGGGTTTTGGCCCTACGAGATGTCTCTGTACGGCTTATGTGATTATATCTTCTGTGATTTATGCAATTTTCCATGATTGTCAGTTTCTGTTGTTGGAGGATCTTCTATTGAAAAGCAGGAGTGTATGCCTTTTGGGTCTTGCTAACATTCTCCCTCATCTGATACAGTCTTTGCTGATACAGGAACTGTGATGATATTGTGGACCCAAAAGGATGACCACACTGTGACGGTTTCATGTGTCAGCTTGCCTAGGCTATACCACCCCATAATTTAATCAAACACTAACCTAGATGTTGCTGTGAAAGTATTCTGTAGATGTGGTTGATATCTACAATCAATTGACTTTATGTATTTATCTGATAAAAAGGATACTATATCAAAATCAGAATCAAAATTAAAAATTGAATTAAAAATAAATAAAAATGAAAATAAAGTACAATTTTATTTTAAATAAGATAAAATAAAATAAATTAAAATTTAAAAAATTAAATGAAAAGGGGATTAAGAGGTACAAACTACTATGTATAAAATAAATAAGCTGTAAGGATATACTGTACAGCATGTGGAATGCAGCCAATATTTTATAATACCTATAAATGGAGCATCATCTTTAAATATTGTGAATCACTGATATACCTGAAACTTATATAATACTGTAAATCAATACATCTCAATTAAAAAAATGTACAATTAACTTTAAGTAATTGATTGTACTTTTTTTCTCCTTTTGCAGTTCTATTAGGTAGAATTGTTACAATTTGACTGCACATACACATTATATTGCATGTAAGTACATATATACTTTTTATATATATGTACTTTTTTTATATACTGCACTTTTTTTTAGTTTACATATAATGTACAAATTATTGTTTCTAAGAACAGATTAGATCTTTAGCTTTTTAAATTTACATAGTTATCAAAGGAATAAAGCCAACTACAAAACAAGAATCAACAGAATGCGGTAATCCAATCATAAAGGGCAGTCAAATGTGCTTACACATATTCAAGAAATCAAAATAATAATTAGTTCATTTGTGTCCTTATTATTATTGTTATTACGTTTAAGTAAGGAGATTACCCTTGATAATACGAACACATTCATCCAATCATTTGAAGCCCTTAAGAGCAAAAGCTGAGGTTTCTTGGATGAAGAAGAAATTATGCTTCAAGACTGTAACATAGTAATCCTGCCTGAATTTCCAGCTTGCCACCTGCCCAATGCATTTCAGACAACCTCCACCACCATGTAAGCCAATTCCTTGAAATAAACCTCCAAGAAAAAACATATATATACATACATGAATAGTTATACATACGTATATATATCCTACTAGTTTTGTTTCCCTGGAGAACCCTGAATGATACCCACACTAATATTGCTTTTGTTTAACTCATTTATTTGTATTATTGAAATCGGAACGTATCTGTTAAAAATTAGTGTCTATATGACGTTGCTTAGTCTAATGGGCATAAGAGGTCATTTAGGCCATGGTGCTGGGGATCTGTTTGTATAGATCAAAAAGCTATTTTACTAGGAATGGCTAATGACTTGGAAAACCTTTTGCAAGTTGGATTAAAAGTAAGGTTCATTAAACTAGACAGTATCACCTTATAAAATTAATTTGTTTGGCTGTGGGATTTAACCTTGAAAGTATTCCTTGTCAAATATAACTTAGAGATTTATTTAGTTATATCTAGTTATTTTTAACTAGGGAATTGACTCTCTAGTAAAAAAAAATAGACTAATATAATGGCAATGCCTAAAATCATGTCCAACTGCAAATTAAGTTCCTCTGCCAATGGAAGCAATCACAGACGGGGAGTTGAGCGCATTTGTCATGTCATATGGGTAAAGTTCAAAGCATGTGGTAAGGAGTCCTGCGTGAATTTCAGCACCTTAAAAAAAGGATGTCAGAATCTGAGCTTGGTTTAAAAACAAATACCAGTGGAGGGAAGTGGCTTAGTTTTTCTGACAGAAAATACTAAGATAGAGAACAGCACAGATGCTCAGAGTATGGGCTAATTAAGGAGGCTTCTCAAAATTGCCATCAATGGATCTATTTGAGAAGGTGTTGGGTGTAGAATGCATTCTTAATACTATTCCAGAAATGCAGACACAAATATGCAGTCTAAGGAAACTCAGCCCAGAGCCAGTTTGGGACAGAGGGCAGAAAACTGACAAGGGTTTCCTGAAAGTAAATTTGCTGTGAATGTGTTAAAATATGTGATTTTACAAATTATCATGAGTGCCACCAAGATCACAGTTTTATTACTCATATAAAGTGTTCTTCTGCTTTCTTGAGTTAACCGATAAAATTTGGGGAGGCTGACTTATGACTATTTATAAGAAGTCAGGCAAGCTAGGTCAAGGAAGTACAGGCTTAGAGGGGATGATTCTTCGGTGATTTGAATTAAACTTGGCATATTGACCCCTTTCTGCTGACACTCCTCTTTTGAAGGTCACCATCTCTCTCACTGTCAAGTCTGGTGGCTTTTCACCTACCATTATTCTTCAGATTCTGCTGAAGTTACCCCTCCAGTATTTTGAGTCCTGACTCTTCCTTTCCTTGGCTAGTTTTTTTCTTAGTCTTCTCTATTGATTTCTGTCTTTCTCCCACTCTCATTTGCTCAAGTGCTTCATTCTCTACCAGAAATGAAATGTGAGAGACCCTCAAGAATGATGTTAGCACTGAAATAAAAGCATTTTAGGGGACACTTTTTTCACCAGTGGGAAAACAAATTTCCTAGGTCCAACTTTCTGTTTTCTCCCCTAGCTCTCCTCCTCATCACCCTTTGTGAAGAAGAAGGCATTTTTAAATCATGATAAAGCGTGGGGTTATGTTGAGAATTCTTCCAAATTAGCCGGAGAAAGGTTTTTGCTTGTAGTGTTATGCTGCCTTGTGCTGAAGGGTGTGGAAGACCTCTGTTAAGTCTTTCTATGAGAGACAGTTAGAAACCCCAACTCAGAGGAGCTGTCCTCCAGGATGGAGTTAGGGACACGGGTCCCAGAGGCTAGGCCTGGAGCACACGTCGGGTCACACTGGCTGTCTCGAGTAAATCTGAAGGGTAGAAAGAGTGGGAGTCAGATGAGCCGCAGAAATACTTCTTGGGGCCCTTGGGAGCCCCACTGTATAGGGACTGAAAGCACCCTTGGCAAAAGGAGAGAAATACTTTCATACTTCACTTTGTGAACAACTTGTTTTGCTCCTGAACGAAGACCCTGCCCACCTGCTCTTTCTGTCATTGAAGTCTCACTTGGATCCAGGTAGGACTGCCTCTGGTCTGTGGGAACCACTGGAGATGTAGTGATGGATCTCGCCTCTCATCTTCTGTCATTTCATCAAAACATCACCCCCATATGTCTAACTGCCTTCTGGAGGTATAACTTAGATATCCTCACACTTGAAGAAACCCAACCTGCCTCAAATTGTACAAACCCTGTCCTCTCTCCCTGTTGTGTCTCCTGTTCCTGATTCCCAGAGGCGTCATGAGTTTCCCAACCAAGAGGCTTGGGAATTTGGAGTTCCATTTGACTCTTCTTTTATGTCTAATGACTCACATTTGTTCTGTTTCAAGTCCTGTGGCTTGTTGGCCTTGGTTCGTATCTTGTATCTCTACTCCCTTCTCCATTAACTTTGTGAACATCCTCATCCAAGACTTATTTACCTCGTGCCTCCTAATTGGCTTCTTCCTCTTTCCTCTCTGATCCAAGCAGAATACTTTAGCTGGATTTATTTTCTTAAAAGAAATTCATCTTATCTTGCCGTTGCTATTCAAAACCTCTCAGTTTATATCCATCTTTCTGGTTTCCAGAGCCCTTAGATCTAGCTTCATCCTTCAAGCATGCTTATTTCTCCAACGTAACCTCTTCATTCGCCTTAGAACGATCCTATGGCTACCAGGACAAGCCTTACTTACTCTTACCTCACTGTCTTTCCTCTTCATCTTCATACCTCCCTACATCAATGATGATTTTAAGTTCTTGCGATCTGCTTTCACTGCTTTGAAACCCAGAAAGCATCATTTCCTTTGTATTCTTATTGCTCATATCACTTATAGAATGCTTAGCGCATCCTTATATTTCCTTTCTAGGACCCATTTATTTACTACGTATGCTGAGTATTGTGCTAGGCACTGGGTATATGGTGGTAGAAGACATAGTCTACCTCCATACATATGTTTCCCCAATTTCCCCATTTTTAGACACTGCTAAGCTCTGCCAAGAATTGTTCTCCTTTATTACAGGAAGTCTAGTAAATTTAGCTTTGCTTGAGCAGCAGGTTTTTCTGGTGACTTTGTGGGAGATTGATGAGATATTTTTATTCTGTCTCAAAATCCTTTATCTTCCTGGCTTCTCCTAAGCCTTCATCCACGTGGCTCCTAAATGACACCCTTCCCCCAACAGCCCCTTCATAAGTAGATAATTTAATTCAGCCCCATCTGGTGAAGCCATAGGCCCTAGTGGTCCAACCACCAAGTGGACTGACCCTAGTATTTTCTCCACCAGGTGGGTTTCTAGCTGAGGACTTTAATATGGTTGTCTCCATAATGTAACGTTGCACAGCTCTACCTAGAGTCTGGGTGGTACACAATTCACTGTAGAGTCTTTATCCTTTTTTCCATTCCTTTCCTCTCTACCTACCTCAGGAGTCTGAAACAGCTGCCTAGCAGCTGCTTAAGAGATAGTTTGAAAGCGTAGAGTCAGCAGATGGCAGGAAGAAACGTTCACAGCACTGACTCTGCCATACTTCCCCTCTTTCAAGGACAGGAGGGTTTGTTTTCGCGTGTGGAGATAGACTTACATGAGGATTACCCCCTTCTCCAACCAACTTCTCCCATTTTAACACCATGGTGTGTCAACATCTCTGATTTCAAAAAAGAAAAAACAAAAGGGAAGGATAGGAGGAAATCCAGAAATTCTTTGGGATTAACCAATGTTTCTGTAAACCTTTTGGAAGCATGGTGAAATTCTTTAAAGCACAAGTGTGCTTTTAAAAGCCCCCCATAAATATAATTTTTAGTGACTATATAACATTCCATCATAGTCACACTCAGTCATTTTTCTTTACTGTTTCTCTGTTGATGGACATTTCAGTTGTTCATCATGTTCAGGATTTTGAACATTCTGGAGAATAAATTCTTGTCTGCATTCCTTATTGTTTTCCTTCAGGATGAATTTCTGACTGTGGAATTCCTGGATGAAAGGCTACAGCCATTTTAAGGGACTTAACTATACACTGTACACAGATTTCCCTTTGCAAATTTGAAATATCTTTTGTGAGATGATTAATTCATGGCAGAGACGAAATATACAGTGTTAATTGTTGGCATTAGCTGCCGGCCATATTTATATTGGAACCAGACTTTTGAATTTCAATATGCACAAACTTGTATCTTTGTACTTGGACAGCAAGCAGACTCAGCGGATGGCAGACAGAGTCTGCCTATTAAGAGGAAAGCCTTTAGCATTCACATGCCAGATTCAAGAAATGCCCAAATTCTCCATTTCCCACTGGAGCTCTGGGATTCTAGGCTTCCTGGAGAACACGGACGCCGGAGGCCTGAGAGCCCCTTCCTGGTCTCAGATGAGACGTTCATTCCCATTTAGAGAAGCATTCTCCTCTCTTGGAATGATTTTCTGTGCTTTCTTTTGTTGGAATGCATTGTACTTTTCAAAAGCAAGATCCCCTCTCTCCCCTTTGCTTAGGCATGTTGAGAGTGGTACGTTTTCCTAAATTGCCTAACCAAGCAGAGCAATTAGCGCCCAAGGAGACAGGAGGCTGGCTGCCTTGCAGAATGAATGGTTTTCATGGGAACGGCAGTGAAAGCACTGCACAGAGCAAGGAAACTTGCCAGAAACTTGTTTGGTGCTGGCCCTCCTGTTTGGTTTTATAAGAAGTTGTTTATATTTGCTGATGCTCTAATAAACAGCCCTTTTCATGGGGCAAATCCTTGAAATAGTTTCCTTCCCAACATGAGTCCCTATCGCCAGTCAGACCCTACAACCCAGAATTAGCTAAGAGTAACCATGGTCTCTGCTGTTCTCTGGCAAATTAATTCAGCCATCGGGAAGCCCCTGGTCTTTTGCCTCCTATGTGAAGATTTTCTTCAACCACTCGGTTTTCAGATATTCATCAATTGGCCAACTGGGTCAGATCTTGTTTTGGACAATGAGGATGAAGTGATGGATGAGACAGACAAGGTCCCATTTCTCATGGAGCTGACATTCTAGTGGGTGTAGTCAGACAATAAACAGATAAATAAACATGAAATGTGTCAGGTGCTGATAAAGAATGCAGAGAATTAGAATAGCCTGTTAAGATGGTGAATCTCTAGCCCTGTTTGGGTTGTCCAGGAAGGCATCTCTGAGATGGATTCTGAATAATAGCTCAGATTGGCCTATTCAGAAGAGGGTTGAGTATGTCAGGCCAGGGAAAGAATAGGTACCAAAGCCCCAAGATAAGAAATAAATTGGTGGATTTAATAAAGAGAAAACCAGAAAGAAGGCCACATGGAAAGGACTTACTGAGCAAGGGAGAGAGTGTACTATCTGATAAGTTTCAGTAAGTAGACAGGACATTGTCAATTGTCATAAAGGACATCGAAAGTCAGAATAACGTGATGGGGTTTTATTCTAAGTGTGATAGGAAGGCAATGGATGATTCTAAGCAAGAAATGACATATGATTTGTGTTTTTAAAAACCCACTCTGCTGGCTGAGTGTTAACTGTACTGTAGGACCACCCAAGGAGGTACAAAGGTGAGTGAGGAGCCTATGACAGAGGGAAGTTCAGGAGAGAGAAGATGGCTGGACTAGGGCGGCAGTGGTGGAGATACAAAGTAATGTTAGAACTGGGATATGAACTTGTGCGTTGTTTTTTTTTCCTAACAACAGTACCAACTGGGTGTCTGACAATCAGTTCAGTTCTGACACAAACTATCCAGATTTAGCACAAAGCTTAGTTCCATACGATGACCTGTTTTAGACACCAGCCTCACACGAGATCCCTAGACCACCTGCACTTCTACATGGCTGGGTACAAATTTGGGGGTTCCCATGATGCCCCCTGGGGTTTGCCAGAATGACTCGCAGAATGCAGGAAAGAGCTATATTTAGGATCACAGTTATTAGAAAGGATACAGTGATCGCCCAGATGGAGACGTGCATAGAGCGAGGTCTGGAAGGGTCCCAAGTGCAGGGGCGTCTGTCCCCTTGGAGTTAAGATGCACCATCCTCCTGGCATGTGGATACCTTCACCAACCCAGAAGCTTCTTTACTTTCATTGTTAAAGAGTTTTAATCCAAGCCGCACTGCATAGGCAGGGTTGATTAAATCATTGGCCATTGGTGATGGAACTCGATCTCCAGCCTCCTTTCTTTCACCAGAGGTGGGGACTGGTGAGGAAGTCCCAACCCTCTGATCACCCGCTTGGTTCCCTTGGTGACCAGCCCTCATCCTGCAGCTCTGTTAGGGTCCTGCCAAGAGTCACCTCATCAGCATAAACCCAGGTACGGTTGAAGGGGCTCATTATAAATAACAAAAAACACATCACTCAGGAAATTCCTAGTGTTTTCTGTACTAGGAAATCTGTACTAGGAATGGGGACAAAGACCAAATACATATTTTTTCTTATAGCCCAGAATCGGAGGTAGAATTTATAAGCTGGAATGTGGGGAATGCAGTGAGGGTTCAGAGAAACAGAACCACTGTAATAACATTATATCTGTATCTATATATTGTATTGTTATCATATAATATTATCACATAATATATGTATATCAATATTATGTTATCTATCTATCCAAAGAGATTTATTATAAGGGATTGGCTCTTGAACTTAGGGAGGCTGGGAAGTCCAAAATTCTCAGTGTTGGCTGGCAGGCTCAAGACCCAGGAAAGCCAATGGTGCAGGGCCGGTCAGAAGGCAATTTGCTGAAGAATTTGCTTTTGCTCAGGGAGGCCACTCTTTTGTTCCATTTGACCTTCAAGCAATTGGATGAGGTCCACCCACACTGTGGAGTGTAATGTGCTTTACCCAAAGTTCACCCACTTACCTCCCAAGTTGATTTATGAAATTAACCATCACAATGTGTAACTCCTAGCTTTCTTGCTTATGTGTCACCAAATCATCTTGGTGTCTTAGCTTATTGGATGATGATAGAGATATGTGATGTAGTCTGGATTTTGTGGTTTCCAAAGCTTGTTGAGATCACTGTACAAGAGTTTTTCTTGCCCCAGCACTTTTTTTTTTTTTAGGTGATGGTGAGGACATACCAGGAAGAAGGGGAAAAGTTAGAAGTATTTGTTGATATATTTAAAAATTTTGAATTGATTGGCCATTGCACGCCCATGGTAGAAGAGCAGTGAGGACCGCAGGTAGGCAGATGTGTGTGCAAAAGCCTGCAGTGTTGCAACCTCTGTGTCAGTTACAGGGGTCTTGGAGCAGCTTCTGTTCAGCAGCTTCCTTATCAATATACTGATCTTAGGAATGGTCTTTTTTTTTTTTTTTTTTGAGCTTAACAGACACAGTGTGAGCAAAGTTTTATAGGAGGATGGCATATCCCTCCTGCTGGATGGCCATCAGAGGTGAACTGGCTGCTGGTGAGTGAGGTCATCACAGGATGAGGAGGGGAGGGACAGCAGCCCTGTCCTTGGGCACTGGTGATGCTTAAGGAGTGATGGCGGTAGAGTCTGTAGAAGGTGGATCACTCAGCTGCCCTCAAACTGCTGGGGGTCAAGCAAAGTTCTTTGCATCCCTTCCTCTTGTGCACATGGCCACTCCATGGCTGGCCCTTTCATTCGGGATCCCCAAATCTTTTTCCTTCAATGTCCCCTCACTTCCCTAACCTAGAGAGATTGTTCTATGTTCTTCGGGGAGAAATCCTTTCTACCCCAGGCATGTTTCTGCCAGGGATTTCCTTCTATCATTCTGCAGTGCTCTTGACATCAATTCTGAAGGACCTTTGCTTCAGTTTGGACATCAGTCTTTAGGAAACAAAAAGCTCTGAGCTTCTCAACTCATGTAAACAGAACTTCATTAGAATGGCGTGGGATGGAGCAAGGTGCCAAGAGTTTGGGAAAGAAAAGGGAAAAACACTGGAGGGGAAAAAAGATCATTTAATATCTCAAAAGTGTTAGCCTGGCCTATGAAGATCAGGATCTCAATCCAATATTTTTCTTTCAAGTAATCCACAGAAGTCTGCTTTCCCATCAGTTCCTAAAAGAATAGCTCTTCCATTATTTGAGTGAATTTTTAATAATATTTTTTTCATAATGAGTTGAAAGTCTATCCTGAGAAAGCTGTGAGAATGCTCAAACTAAACTGCAGCCCAGAGAAGCAAGCTAAGAGGAAGGATAAACAATGACCTCCATTTAACAATGTCTCCCTCCGTTGGCCAACCTTTCCTCGTAACACAGACTCCTCTTGTAGACTTTATCCCTTCATGTTGTTCTCTGTCCTTGCCTAGAGGCACATGGTCCCCAAGTGGGATGTATGCATAAGGCTGAGTGTGGGGAAGCCAGAGGATCTCTTTGGGTGTGGGAAGCAAATATCAGGATTTACACTTCAAAAAAAATCTCATCTTTTACATTTTTCTGCTTTTTTTGATGTTAAAATATTAGTAACACAATGAACATGCATGGAATATAAAAGTAAGTCCAGTGGTACAAGAAAAATTTTCAGGACTCCTGAGCTAGAAATCTTGCAGGTTTATATTGTCTTTTGTAAGCCTGACTTTCTAAGTCATTGGTCCTAAAAGCTTGAATTGCTTTTTTTTTTAGTAGTTTTTTTTTTTTAATTGAAGTAGAGTTGATTCACAATGTTGTGTTAGTTTCAGGTGTACAGCAAAGTGACTGTTATACATATACATATATAGAGAGATATACTTTTTCAGATTCTTTTCCATTATAGGTTATTACAAGATAATAAATATGGTTCCCTCTGCTCTACAGAAACATATATAAGTAGGTCCTTGTTTGTTTATCTGTTTTACATATAGAAGTGTGTATATGTTAATACCAGTCTCCTAACTCCCCCCACCCCTTTTCCTCTTTGGTAACTTTATACATTTGTTTTCTATGTCTGTGAGTCTATTTCTGTTCTGTAAATAAGTTCGTTTGTACCATTTTTTTTAAAAAGAGATTCCACATGTAAGTAGTACGGTGTTATGTTTGTCTTTCTCTGTCTGACTTACTTCACTTAGTACGATCATCTCCAGCTCCATCCATGTTGCTGCAAATGGCATTATTTCATTCTTTTTTATGGCTGAGGAATACTGAATTTCTTTTTAAAAGTGCTGATTTCTATTCTTCCCTGCCCCTAATTATGTTTCAATTGGTCTTAGGTTGTGCCCAGTAATCTGAATTTTAAGAAGATTCCCAAATGGTTCCCGAATAGAAGTTGGAAAAGAACTCAAAGTACTAATTTCCAATTCCTCATATTATCTCCATGTAAAACACAAGACAGCATGATTTATCTGCAGGTTTTGTCTGAGACAACTTGCCCCAGATTATAATCCTTCACATAGATTTTCTACATTGAAGCATTGGCCCATCATATGTTCTTGGCCCCTAGATCCCAGTAGAGGAAGAAGACTATTTGAGCTATTTCTCTGTAATTTTTAGAATTCTTGCCTCTATATGTTTTCATAGCCTGTATTGTCAGTGAGCAGTCATATCTCTGCATTTTCCCCTTGTAATTACAAACCAAGTGACAGTGACCTCAAATGATGCTCTCTTGGCCTGCTCTTCCTGCCCCAAAGGATGGTCCTCTGTATGTAGCAGACACCTCTGACATCAGAACTGTAATAGTTACATGCAGGTGTGCTCCCAGCAACGGTGGAGGCAGGGTGTGCCATAAATGAACTAAAGATGTGACCTTTTAAATATCACTTCTCTTAAGGTCTCAGATTGTGGGATGAATACTGGGAAAACGTCATGCCAAACATCATACAGCCCAACCAGCATAATTTGCTCTATTTCCACTAATGGGGAAAACATTAGTGAGTTTTCTTCATTTTCTTTCTTTATTTTTTATTGAAGTATAGTTGATTTACAAAGTTGTGTTAGTTTCCAGTATATAGCATAGTGATTCAGATATATATCTATATATCTATATATCTATATATATATCTATATATATATTATTTTTCATCCTGGGTTATTACAAGCTATTGAATATAGTTCCTTGTGCTATACAGTAGGACCATGTTTATCTGTTCTGTGTATAGTAGTTTGTATCTGCTAATCCCAAACTCCTAATTTATCTCTTCCCCCTACTTTATCCTTTGGTAACCATAAGTTTGTTTTCTATGCCTGTGAGTCTGTTTCTGTTTATAGCAGCACTATTTACAATAGCCAAGACATGGAAACAACCTAAAAGTCCATCAACAGATGATTGGATAAAGATATTGTGGCATGTATGTACAATGGAATACTACTCAGCCATAAAAAGAATGAAGTAATGTCATTTGCAGCAACAAGGATGGACCTAGAGATTGTCATACTAAGTGAAGTAAGTTAGACAGAGGAAAGGGAAATATCATATGATCTCACTGATATGTGGAATCTAAAAAAAATAACACAAATGAACTTATTTACAAAACATCAGTGTTTTTACTGTAAGTTATTTCCCCTTTCCACAGAGCCTAGCAAAGGAAACATCAGGAAAATAGGAGAAGGGGGATCAGTTGTGCAATATAGAAGCCATAATCTCACCTTGTGATATTCAAACTGGGATGTGCCTACCTCGTGCAGTAAGAGCAGACTTTCCAAGTATTGGATGGAATCCCTGAGAGCTTTTAATGGATTTAGATTCTAGACCCTCTACTTCCAAATATTCTTTTTCTAGGGAAATGATCTGCCTCAGCACACGTTATGGAAGGTGCTCAGTCCTTCTCCTTTCCACCTCTCTTCTCACATCTCGTTTTTGCTGCTTTATGAAGAAGAGCATGGATGGTGGTGATGCAACAGACAAATGTATCAAATCAACACATTGTACACATTAAACTTAGACATTGTTATGTGTCCATTGTATCTCAATAAAGCTGGAAAAAAAGAAAAAAAAGAACTGCATGTCCCTTTCATATAATAATTCTTATATGTGGCCTTTTTCACCATGAAAAAATTTCAGTAAGGCAACACAAAGCATTATGTTGGTGTCAGATAAGTTTCTTTTAATCCAGACACCAAAACCTTGCCTATCCATTTTATTAAGAGAAGCTATTTCCCCCGATTTTACTTTTTATTCTTACTAGTTATAAAAAATTTTATGTTGTTTAATTAATTATGGACTAATAATAACATCAAATTGTGACTTAGAACTATATGAGCACAATGACTTAAACACTGTATACATTTAAAAGTATCTGCATATATTTGATCATTTATGATTGAGTGATCAATAAAAGGCATTCAGATGGAAAAATAGATCATCTTATAGTAAGTTGTGTGGAAAAATGAAAGAAAAATAAGATTTCAAGGAGAAAGGGAATAATGTACAATTTGTGACTTTTACAAAATAGCTTATTCACATGTTTTGAAAATGAATGATGGTAAATTACTCTGATATTTAAATGAACAGTTTTTAAAAATATCACAATTGAACTAGGATTCTAGAAATTCTATCCTTTGAAACCATTTAAACTAACAATAAAAAAAATTTAGACGTCACCCTAAAATGTGGTCTGTCATCAAAAGTTTGAAGGTCTAACCACTTGCTAACAACTTTCATACTTGCTGCTGGAGGCGTTATATAATAGGCTTACTTTTCTTTCCAATTATTGCTCTGGTTTTAGTTTAGTGGTGGGTCTAAAATTTTTCCCATGAATTCTTAAGTTCCAGAGAATGAGGGAACTTGAATTCTTAGATGCTGATGGAAAAGAGCTAGTAAAGACAAAGAGATGGAAGATAAAGATGAGAGAAGGAGCTCTGATGGACCAAGGCTCTGGAGGAGGTATGTGTGAAGGGATGGAATGCATTGAACAAGAAGAGATGTGCCTTTTTTTCCTGCCTCTACTGTGAAGGAAGTGAAATAAACATGGCTATAGCTAACTTTATAGTGATGATGATGGTGATGGACGATCTGAATATTGTTTAGCTAATAAAGGCAAATTGCCTCAATTTTCTTGTTGAATGTAGAAGCAATTTTTTTGAGGGTGAGGATGGCAGAAGTTGGGTAGTGGGCAGGCAATGTACTAAGGTTTGGATGGAGTTGCTTTCCCCAAGAAATTGTGAAATTGTGCCACCGAGCATTGGTTTGCCTCCTTACCACGGTGATTTTTATGTGAATCAAATATTGGACTTACTCTTTTACATCTAATTTTTTTTTTTAAATTACATCTAATTTTTAATGACATTTTGCTTGTAGGAAAGAGTCCTGTGGATTTGCAATTCTTTCCCCCCAGCTGTTGATCTGTAAGCATTCTCATAGCAGTTGATTGTCTCTGGATTTGGAGGACTTCCCTCTTTTCACCTCCTTCTTTCTGTTCCAATAAGAAAGAGAAAACCTATGGAGTCATGTGTCTGGTGTACATTCTTCGCTCAGAGTCAATCCACAGCCTTCTGTGGGGCTTTGTGAATCCCAGGGCCCTCAGGGCTCTGCACCAATCTGTTAAAATGCAGAACAGGAGGGACCTTGGGGGTTACTGAATGGGAACTGTGTGCATTTGCAGCACAATGGGGCTGTAGGCTCCCAGGCAGAGGCTTACACCTGTGTCTCAGAGAGAGCAGGAGGCTGGTGCGATCAGCTGATGTTTTGTGCCCAAGACATTTGTTCCTGCCTGTTAGTCTCTTAAGCATGACCCTTGTAACACTCCTGCCCTCATGCTTTACCCCATGTTACCCCTTTCTTCTGAACCATTCTCTATGCCAAGGATTCAGCACAGAATGTTAGGACTGAAAATGAAGCAGTTAACAGCACAGCTTCCCTATCACTCTGGGGCTCAGAAACAGAAAGCTTTTTCTTGGTCTCAGATTAAAAAAATCTTTATCTTAGCTTTTCTTTTTAATAAAAAAAAAATTGTACCTGGTATTAAGTTTTGGTTGAGAGTGCAAGCGTCCAATATACATTTTAGATGAATTGTTACATAATGTAACATACATATTATTTGTTTATGGTCCGCCTCCTCTGCCTGACCCTATGCAATGCTTGTTATGGTGACAGGCATGTCATGGGCTTAATAACTGTAGAATGTAGAGCATATTGTTTCTGATCATAATAATCTATTCTTAGAGAAGTGTGATGAATCTTGTTACCCTGAACCCTGGGCATTTCAGGTGAGCAGAAGATTGAATTTGATTTAATTTAGAAAAGGGCTATTTGATTGGTTTGCAGCTGCGAAATATAGGCTGACCCTCAATTCCCAGCTCGCTAAAGCAAGGGAACTGATGTTGGACCTGTGACCTTGGAAAAGGTTTTGTTACGGGAAACAAAGAGATGCTCTGTGGCAGAGTCTCCCTGACCAGCTCTCCAGGTCTTCCCCTTTCTCACTTCTTTTGTGTTCTCTGGACTTGGACTTGAGAGCAGATTTGACCATCTTTTTTTTTTTTTTTAAACATAAGACCACGTGGGTGCAAATCAAAAGCCACAGATCCCTGAATGCAAGAAATGTAACTTAATTTATTTTTCTATAATGGAATTTAATTCCCATTATGAGCCTTCACTCTACCAGGCAGCAAAACCTTTAAGTCAATTAGCAACCCTCCTGCCTGCATCCCACAGTTGTATGGGGTCCAAACTAATTTCCAAGGGGCTTTAAGATATGTCTCTGCCCGGTGGGGATCGGGGTGGGGGGGGATCTGGCTGTCCCCATCACCAATCCACATCACCCTCTGCTGGGAACACTCATTCCTGCCTGCTTTGGTTTATTCAGATTGCCCTTCTTTTGAGTTCTGTGGCTCTGATTCCAAATCCTGCCCAGCATGGCCTACCAAACAGTCCTCCCTTGCCTCCAGCAATCTACCGGCCCTACCTCCTCTATGTGTCACCGTCCTGTCCTGCTCTTCCCTTACTTGCTGACACCCCAGTCAGTCACAACTGAGGTCCTAGTTTTCCCAGGATCTATTGACCCTTCCAGGAAGGGTGTCCTTTGGGGGACAGGAAGGACATGAGGGTCTCAGGCATGCCTTAGCTTCGAGTTCTCCTTATTAACTCTAAATCTTTCTTTTTCCTTCTTCTTGCCTGAGAAGACAGCATCTCATCTTGGGGTCAGAAAAATAACCTCGGGCTGAGTACTGCTCCTAAGTGTTTTAGGCCTGGACCGAGGCTTCTGAAACTCAAAGCCTGAGCCTACCTTCTGTCCTTCTGTCCTTCTCTATCCCATTAACTGGTTTTATTGCTCTCCATCATATTTTCATCAGTTGATCTTTAAAACAAACAAAAAAAAGGTTTGCTCATTGACTTCTCCCTACCAAAATATAAAAGTCTATGAAGATAGAGATTATTTTCAGCACTGAGGACAGGGTCTTGCATATAGACAGTGCTCAATAAAAATTTACTGGACAAAATAATGGATGAATAAATGAGTGAAGTTGATCCCTGTGTCCTTCCGACTTATTCCTTTTCTGAAGCAGTGTCACAGCCTGAGCTGGGGGGAGGGCGACAAGGCCACAGAGCCCAGAAAAAATAAACTTAGTTAGTATCTCAAAATGTTCTCATTACATATATATACAAGATGATAACAATACTATTTAGTTTATTATGCGATGGAGCTGATGTTTTCCTAAAGGTAGATGAAATCTCTTCCTGGTTCCTTTCTGGTGGGTAGATTTCATTTCCTGATGTGCTTGCCAGGAAGAACTTGGCAGAGATTTGGAATGTAGCTCGACCATTCATCTTGGGATAGCTCAGTGGAGATTTTCACTCCCAGTTAAATTCATGCGTTCTAGCCCAAGTCACTGCAAAGTCCTTGTTTACATTCCTCTTAGAAACTCTTGATACAGCTGGTTGCAAAAGTGCTGCGGAATGCAATGAAATATAAAAATGAAGACACGAGTGGGAAATGGACTTGAAGTTCATGGTAGTGTTTTTTTTTTTTTTTCCCTACCCAATATATTAGTAAGGAAAACACACGTATAGATAGATTTAGTTTTACAGAAATGATATTTTTTCTAAACTACTTTGCTCTTAATAGAACAGTAGCTCTGATTTTTTTCTCTGAATCTTAATTGAGTGTTAAAGGCCATAAATATTTTGAAAAGATTTCCTGATTCACTCATCTGTCTCCAGCTGAGATAGAAGACATCAAAGGCATAAATTGAGGAAAACCAGGGCGAATCCCTCAGGTCATAAGTCTTAGTGAAAATTCTCCTGGGTTACAGACAGGAGAAAGATTTGGAGTTCCCTTTGAGAGTAAGTACAACTTTCTCATAGATTATAAGCACTGGTAAGATTAATATTTTAAGTCATCTGTTTATTTTTGATACTAAATGATTACTTTTCACTTAGGGAACTAATTTTTTTTAGTCATTTAAAAATACTTGGCAAAAACAGACCCATCAGTCACAAGTTAGATAGTGGAGATTGAAAATGTAGCTCAGTTTTGCAGATTCTGGGCCGTTTGAAGATCTATTTCGAAGAAAAATGATGTGCTGTCCACATAATTCAAGCTCTAATCAAGTCTCTCCTTTCTGGTAACTCCTGATTCAGATGTTTTTCATTTTATGCCATGCTGCTCCCTTGAAGATGCAACTAAACCAGATCATCTTTTAAATGTACTGAAAGCACTGGCTGTAATAAATCACGAAAGGAGATCTCTTCTCCAAACTGAATCACTGCCTCTAATGCAGCTGACTTTTAAATTTGAATTCCCCGAGGCTTGACTTAAAGCTTGGCTCAGGGCCAGGCTGCCATTAGGAGATTTGTGTGGTGACTCAAATACACTCTGTGTAATTGCCCGCAGGCTTGCAAATGGTCCCAACAAAAGGACTAGACACATTTTTATATAACTTTGTAGGAAATAAAGACACACTATGGAAATTTTATTACAATAGCCACTTTCCATTAGCTTTTATTGCTCATGTGCGTATAAGAAAAGTAATCATACAGATGTAATTAAATTGGGCAGAAAAATTTCTACCCTTTTTGTTTTTTTTCTCATTATAGAGAAGGCTCAGACAAGGGATCTCTTTGTCATGTGGTCACACAAATCGTGAGATTTTGACTATACACTCCTTATATGCCTGAAGATCATCTTCTTGACCTCTTTTCATTGCCAAATGGAGCCATTTATCAATGAGATGTTCTATGAGCTGGTAGGAAAGACATGTTACAGGGTCTCTATGCTTTGATTGCTGTTCTCTGGTTCTTCATAAAAAAAAAAAATGCAGACTTGCCCAAAGGTTCAGCTCACTGTAGGTGCTCAGTACTGCTGTTTGTCCTTGGGGACTGTCGTTTCCTGATTATCTGGAATTTGGGAAAGCAGATTTTCCAGTGAGAATTTCCCTTTGAAATCAGCGATGAGGGATTAAAATAATATTATACAAAGGATTCTTAAAAGAGATAGAATGGATCTTTGGACCCTCTAACCCAGTGAAAGCATCCTTTATTAGCTGTGTTACGCCGTCTTTCTGCAGGGAGGTTCAGCCCACTTGGAAGCTTGGATAAAAGAGGAGTCACAAGGCAGACAGGGTGTTACCCATCTAAGCACCATCCAGGGAAAGCGAGTTTTCATCAAGAAACCTCAAGTGCCAAGGACCCAACTGATGCCCCTGTCCCTGTTCCAGAGGCCATAGCTCAACAGCATTAAACTTCCTATTAATATTACTCCTTGTGTTCTGAGTCCGACCTCACCATGCCACTTACCGAAGACAGTTTTCTTCCTCTTGTAGGTTTGCATGGCATTTCTGAGTTCAGTGAGTCAACGGACTGTTGATGTATGTCTGACTATTTGCTCCTCTTAACGTATTTGGTTTCTTGTGAATATGCATCTGACAGACAACAGATCTCATGTCCAGCATACAGAAAATTCATTTTCTTATTTGTTCGGTCAGCGAGGACCCATTGTGCACTCACTATGGCTAACGCCAAGTCAGCATGTCCTCTTGGGAGAGATCGAGGATGCCCCACTGGCTCCGTGCGTTTCCACTAGGAAATATCTTCGAGCCCGTTCCCCTTCTCCCTCCCCAACTTAGTCTTTCTCAGGTTTTGATGTGGCCCTGTTGTTGCCAGATGCTCATGCAACCGCTGAAAGGCTTTGATAATTTTCATTAGCTTCCTGGGTGGCAAAATGAGGAATGGGATTGAGCTCTGCTTTGCAGATGAAGCTTTTGAAAACTCTGAATTTCAAATGGCCCTCTATTCTCACTCCCAGGGCTGCAACTTCTTTGGTGGTTGGCTCTTGGATTTTGGGAAAGATTCCTTAACACACAACAATATTTGGACTAATGGCTGTAAAACCTTGGGGCCATCTTGGAGTTAGAAGGAGCCTGAGAGATTATCTGGAAAAGCATTTACATTTCTGAAAGAAAACTGAGGTTCAGTGGTAAAGTCACTTGGCCCGGAACATGCAGCCTGATTTGATTTACTTCTTGTGACTTGGAGCAAATTTCCAGAAGGTGTTCTCTTGATCATGGGTGCTTCTAACGTGGACAGTGATACTCCTCAAATTATTAAGATTCAGTTCTGGCAAACTCAAATTTACTCAAATTTTGGTAAAAAATACATAGTATAATTTTGAAGAAATATTGAAGATTACATATAACAGAAAATATCGAGCACCGAAGTGGTCTAGTTCTGATGAACGTGATGAATCAATAGGGCAGCCGGCTCAAGAAGAGGGCTTGTGGCTCTGCCATTGTTGTTTCTGTAACTCTGCACATGTTGTTGCATCAACTGGCTGTTCACTGCTATTTGTGTCATTCAGCTTTATTGCTGTCCAGTCGTGACTGAGCGCCTCTAAGAGGTACCTGTGGTCCGCTGGCTTCTCAGAGGGCCCACAATGATCACCATTTCCTGATTCCATGGCCTTGTGTTACCCTCACCCCTTGAGGTTTGGCCAAACCTGGTGACTTGCCTCCAACCAACAGACTCTGGCAAAGGCCAGGGGATACCTCCTCGAGGAATAGGTTACAAAGAATTTTGACTTCCATGTTGCTAGTTGGCTGTCTTCGTTGCCTTCTTGGCTTGAACACATTGATGAAGCAAGCTGCCGTGATGGAGAGGCCAATGTAACAAGGAACTCAGGGTGGCCTGTGACCAGTAGCTGTGAGGAATGGGATCCTAAGTTCAACCAACTTTGGGGAACCAAATCCTGGAAGCCATCACATGAGCTTGGAAGCAGATTTTTTTTCCATCTGAGCCACAGCCCAGTGTACACCTTGACTGCAGCCCATGAGGAATCCTGAAATGAATGGATGCAGTAAAACCGTGCCCAGATCCCAGCCCATAGAAGCTATGAGATAAGAAATGTGTGTTGTTTTAAGTTGGTACATTTTGGGAGTAACTTGTTATGCAGCAATAGATAACTAATATGATAGCAAAAAGGGGTAAGACAAGTTCATAAACATAAATCACTTTTAAATGCGTTGCTGGCCACACCCATTTTAGCATTACACAAGACCTTGGCAATTTCAGCGTGAAGGGCAGTTTGAATGAAGACGCATTCAGACAAGAACATGCAAGACTCCTCGCTACCTTTTAAGTCTACAGGGACAATGAAGCGGCATTTGTGAGTTAATATAAAATTTGAATTGCATCAGATTTTCCAGATTAAAGTAATTGTGAAATGTGAGGAGAAGAGGAAATAATACATGTGTGTGCATCATATTAATAATTACACAAATCATCATAGCAACTATTTATTGAGAACTTGACATATGCAAGGTGATGTGTTAAGTAACTATGAATCTCATTTCATTAATTCTCTCACCAGCTCTAAGATCGAGGTAGATTATCTTGATTTTTCAGCTGACAAATTTCCCAGCAGCTAGCATGCATTCAGCAGCGATGACATTGGGACGCATTGTGTCTTGCTTAAAAGCTTGTGTTCACAGTTTCCAAGCTTGAAAAGTTGTCTAAAGTGACACCCATTTCTCTCCTCTGCTTTGTTCAACCAATGGTAGCAGGTCATTAAAAATGCTACCTTTGTTGAGTAGAAAACAAAACCAGAACAACCCAAAACTTCTTTGCTCTAAAAGCCACTAATTTCCCAAGGTCATGTTTGCAATTAATCATATTCTGTTTGGTGATATATATATATTTTTAATGCATATCTTGTCATGTTAGTTTTATTATTGTTTGACCTTTTTATCCCACAAATTTTGCTGTATTTATAATTAAGTTCCTTAAGGGCAGGACTACTTTTTTTTGTACTTCAGTGTCCCCAGCCATGTCTGGTACTGTACTGTGCAAATGATAAGCATGCAATAAATCTTTTCTGTTGGGCTTGAAGAACTCTGAAATGAATACAATGTTAAGCTGAGAGAGTGTTTCTTTCTAGGCAGTCCCGTCAGCTTTGCATAAGGCGCCAGGGTTGTCAGGCACGGGCTATAGTTTGGGGTTGGGCTGAGAATCAGGACATGTTCCAACAAGATCAGCCCTACTGTTCTCTCAGGTACAGCCTTGCTGCTGGACCACTTCTGAGAGGGTTTGCAGGTTAATTAAGGTAACTAACCATCCTACTTTTCCCAGGACTGAGGCGTTTCCCAGGATTTTCAGTTCTAAGACTAGGAAAGTGCTAGACGAACTGGGATGAGCTGATCATCTCAACAGGAATGTCATTATGGACTGAATGTCTGTGTGCCCCTCAGATTCATATGTTGAGGTCCTAACACCCAGTGTGACTGTTTTTGGAGAAAGGAAGTAATTGAGGTTAAATGAAGTCATTAGGGTGGGGCCCTGATCCAATAGGATTAGTGTCTTTATAAGAGCCACCAGAGAGCCTCTCCCCCTACCATGCGAGGGCTCAGTGAGAAAGCAGCCATCTGAAAATTCGAAAAGTGACTCTCACCAGAATCCAACCAGGCTGGCACCCTGATCTTGGACTTCAGTTGCTTCTAGAACTATGAGAAATAAATGTGATTGAAGCCACCCATCTATGGTACTTTATTATGGCATCCCGAGCTGAGTAATACAAATGTGCATTTGATGGGGAGAAGTGCTGGTCTTGCTTCATTTATGTGGTTTGTCTTTTCTGTGAATTTAAACCCAGCCAACCAACCAACTAACCAACCAACCAACCAACCAACCAACCAACCAAACAGCCAGCTTCTTTCTGAGTATCTTAAGAGTGTAGAGGAATACACTTTTCATAAGTGGTATATGTTTCCTATCAGAGTTGTTAGCTAGATTTAAACAGCCACTTTTAAGGTGGAAGATCTAACAGTATTTTAAAGATCATTATCATCAACATTTGTCTGCAATGTGCAGACAGAGCCCCTGGGTCTTTTCCATGTTACAGATCTCCTTTGAAGTCCTGGAGACTTTTGCCCATTGAGCAGCTATATAGGGTGCAGAGAGGAACAAAACCAGGGAATCAGCATGAACTGCAGGTCTGAGGGAGCTGTATCAAAAGCTCACACGCCAGGCTATTTAATTTGTTGGCCCGCTCGGTAGAAAGATACCTGCTGGGCAGGGTGGGTTTGAAGAATCAGATGGAGAGAAATATAAATGAATATAATTCACACTATTATTTCTTGGCAGCACTCATACGTGGATAAGAATTTTTTTTCTACCCCAGAGCTGGCATTATCTCTCTTGCCACTTTCTCTGAGTTAGTACCCTGGCAGCTGAGAGGTGCTGGAGAAAATCACACAATTGAGCGGACTGGTTTCTTTTTTTAGTTCAGGTTATTTTAAACTTTTAATTGGCATCGCTTGATAGTTCTGTGTTTCTCTAGATGTTCTTTCCCATTCACTCAGGTTGTTCTTTCATGCCTTCCTCTTGCCCCTAAGCCATCACATCTTCTCCTTTCGCAGATGACTTTTCCTCATTCTTCACAGAGATTTTTTTGAAATGCTGTTGGGCCTAATCTTGCAACTTGTCATCACCCATGAGAGTAATCCACCCTCACCTGTTATGGTGGAGAAAACAAATGTTCTCTCTTCCTCCAAAACAAATCAGCTCTTGTGAGCTCAGTCTGCTTTTTTGTTCTATGTAGGCAGCTTCCGAACTGGCCCCCAGTGATGCCCATCTCCTGGTATTTATGCTCTTGGGCAAGCTCCTCACTTAGCGTGTTCACCGGATTTAGTGATTTGCTTTTAATGAGAAGACTGTGGCAAAAGTGCTGGGTTGTCACTTCCAAGACTAGGTTATGAAAGACTATATATAGTGTGACTTCTCTCTTTTTTTTTAATTGAAGTATAATTGATTTACAATGTTGTATTAGTTTCAAGTGTACAGCAAAGTGATTCAGTTATATAAATATATATACATATTCTTTTTCAGATTCTTTTCCATTGTAAGTTATTATGAGGTATTGAATATAGTTCCCTGTGCTATGCAAGTAGTTCCTTGTTATGTATCTATTATATTTATATAGCAGTGTGCATCTTAATCCCAAACTTACAATTTATCCCTCCTGTAATTTCCCCTTTAGTAACCATAAGTTTGTTTTTTATGTCTGTGTGTCTATTTCTGTTTTGTGAATAAGTTCATTTGTATCATTTTAAAGTTTCTACATATGAGTGATAACATGTGTCTTTCTTTGTCTGACTTAACTTCACTATGTATGATAATCTCTAGGTCCATCTGTGTTGCTGCAAATGGCATTATTTAATTCTTCTTTATGGCTGCATAGTAGTCCATTGTATAAATATACCACAACTTCTTTATCCAGTCATCTGTCAATGGACATTTGGGTTGTTTCCATGTCTTGGCTATTTTAAATAGTGCTGTTATGAACACTGGGGTGTATGTATCTTTTCAAATTAGAGTTTTCTCTGGATATATGCCCAGGAGTGGGGTTGATGGATCATATGGTAAGTCTATTTTTAGTTTTTTAAGGAACTGTCCTCCATAGTGGCTGCACCAAATTACATTCCCACGAACAGTGCAGGAGGGTTCCCTTTTCTCCATACCCTCTCCAGCATTTATCGTTTGTAGACTTTTTGATTGGTGTGAGGTGAACTCATTGTAGTTCTGATTTGCATTTCTCTAATAATTAGTGATGTTGAGCATCTTTTCATGTGCCTCTTGGCCATCTGTATCTGTGACTTCTGTCTTGCTTTTGCTCTGTTTCACTTGCTTGCTGGATGGAGCAGGAGTGGGAATATTGCCATCAGGACCATTTCTCTCCACATCTGGTCTCCACTGGTGTTATCCTGAGGTTTATTCTTTACTTGTGGTAGTGGTGATGTCCCCATGTTCCCATTGTCTTCATAGGCAGAGTTAACAGACAATGTAGCTTACAGAACATAGAAACATGTTTGTCCTCTGAGTTAAAACCTTCTCATCATATTTGATAAATACAAAGTTAGATATATTAACATGCATTTTTCTATAACTACATTAGCTGTTAGTTATATATAAGCTTCTTGATTTGCTCTCAGTCTGAGTCTTTCAATCTTACTTCAGTTCAAAACCCCAACCTAGTTGACATAGATGAGGAATTGATTAGGTACAAACCACTTCCTTGGGAGAGAAAAAGATTGTGATTATTTTAGAAGATGCAAGATTTTCTTGATGACTTACAGAATATTAAGTTGACAGAAGAACAGGAAGAAAAAGCTGGCGTTCTTGAAAAGTATCCACACTCTACTCACTTTCTCATTTGCTTCCTTATACACAGGTAGCCTGACTCTGGGTGGACATGGCATTGTGCAGCCCAAGGCTGCAATAGTTTTAAATTTTAGCCCCTTAATAACGAAAAATCTTCTCAAAGAACTGAGAGGTAGTTCTCAAGTGCTAAGTCTACAGACATGATTCTGATCTCTCTGGGGGCATAGGCCCATAGCAGGTGCCAAAGCTCCATCAAAAAGCACCATGTGAGCTGTTGGTGGAAATGTAAATTGGTGCAACTACTATGGAGGACAGTATAGAGGTTCCTTAAAATATTAAAAATAAACTTACCATATGATACAGGATCTGGAGAAAACTCTAATTTGAAAAGACACATGCACCCCAATGTTCATAGCAGTACTATTTACAGTAGCCAGGAAATGGAAACAACCTAAATGTCCATGACGATGACTGGATAAAGAAGCTGTGGTAGACTTATACAATGGAATACTACTCAGCCATAAAAAGAATTAAATAATGCCATTTGCAGCAACATGGATGGACCAAGAGAGTATGATACTAAGTGAAGTAAATCAGACAGCAAAAGACAAATATATGATATCACTTATATGTGGATTCTAAAAAAAAAAAAGATACTAATTTTATTTACAAACCAGAAATAGGCTCACAAACATAGATAAAATTATGGTTATTAAAGGGGAAAGGGGAGGGAGGGATAAATTAGGAGTTTGGGAATAGCAGATACACACTACTATATATAAAACAGATAAATGACAAGGACCTATTGTGCAGCACAGGGAACTATATTCATTACCTTAAAATAAGCTATAATGGAAAAAGTCTGAAAAATATATGTACATATGTGTATAACTGAATCAATTTGCTGTACATCTAAAACCAACATTGTAAATCAACTACGCTTCATAAAAAATAAAATTAAAAATTAAAAAAAAATCAGTGTGTGAGCATTAGTTTATGTGAGATCCTGAATGCAAATGGGGACGTCAGAGAATGATGGGAAGTCAGCGTCCTCTGGCTCTCCACTGTGTACCTGCTGTAAATAAGCACTAAATAGGTGTGTATTAACTGACTTGAGTGAGCAGGTCTCAGGTAGAACAGTTAGACATTGAGGTGGAAGTTAAAAAAAAATTGCTATTTGAATAGCTAGCTGCTTGCTGAATTTAATCTCTGCACTCTGAAAAGACTCAGTAAATGTTCCTTTGTATAATCAACTGATATTCAATTAACTTGTAATAACTACTTTAATAATTCTAGAGAGGTAATTTGAGTCTCCTGCAAAGTTGGCTAGCGTTTTCCTTTGATAGTCTCTTCTGGGGAAATGACTCACAGGTATCATAGGTATTAATTGCTGGGTGGAGATTCTTTCTTTTTTTTTCCTTTCTTCTTTTTTAATACAATGATGAGCATGTTGCACTACTATTAAATAATTCTTGACTTTTAAAAAAATAATTTGGAAGTTGCTAAAAATTGTTGGACAGAGAGAAGATTTTATTCAATTGTGGACTCACATGGCAAAAGAAAACTGGCTCAAGTTGTTGAATTTCTGCTTCCGTTGAAAAGCTGATTAAAAATGGAACTGGAGAACATGTAATTACCCCAATGGAATGATTATGTGACATTGAAAAACTGGTCACCCTAGGTGGTTAACTGTGTGATTAAGAAAACAATAATAGCGTGGACAACGTGAACCTTGTCCAGTAGTGATCACAATTTGCATTTTGCTTCTGCAAAGCACAAATAGGTTAACTGAATACCAAAGAGCAGTGAACTGCCTATGATTTGCATCTTTATATGGTGATTAAGAATTTAATAAATTAGAATATAATATTTATACCACTGTATGACTAAAATATCCTCTCAACTTCCTGCTCTTATGAGGGTTGAAAGAAAGAAAGGACCATATTCTTCAATTATGCAATGGATAACTATTAATTTTCTAACATTTTCCAATGATTGCTTGCTGTAAAAATGTAAAATGGTGCCAGAAGCTTTAGCATGTATTATTCACACTGTAATTTTGGTTTATTTCCTTCTAGACTTTTTCCAGCACATATTTTTTAAAACAGTTGTAATCATGTTATACATGTAATTTATCCTGACTTTTTAAAACCTAATGTTATAAATGTTAGTTATGTTTATAATAGCAAAAAATCTAGAAGCAAAGTAAATATGCACCGTATTCAGGGGACTCACGGCACTCTTAAAGATATTGGTTATGAAATATATAATTTATTTAACAATCCCCATATAACTGGTTATCTAGATTCTTTTTTTTTATTTTGTTATTACAAATGGGACAAATACTGTCATGCATATTATTTTATGCACGTAGATTCTTTCAGGGTTTTGACTGTTCTATTAGGAGAAAAGTCTACAGAAGAAATTAGTGGGTGAAAATTTGTAAATCTCTCTTTAAATGACTTTTGATACAAATACTATTCAGGATCTATTTGTTTTCAAGTGTCATTGACTAGCTTAGAAATAAAGGGAGGATTTTTTAGATGCAAATGATCATGCATGTAACAGTAGGAAGGGACAGCACATCTGGATGGCTGAAACCAGGGACTGAAATGTCCCAGGCCTTTTTCTGAATCCATGTCTCTCCAAGGCTCAGTGGTCAGCCACATTTCATTATTTGTTGGTCAGCTTTTTTTCTCCCTGGAGTGAACACACCTCTCCAAACTTCTGTGTTTCTACTAATAACAAGCGATTGGATTTAATTCCAAGAGGAAAGGTCTTAGAGGTACCTTAATCCCAGCCTGGTTTGGTCAGGGAGTTACTATGGACCAGTCCACACTGGCAAATTGGGCAAGATCCCATAACAGAGAAGAGGTCTCAAGTCCTTTAATTAGGTCTTTTTCTGGAGAATGCAGAGCTTAGGTGGGCCAGGTGTTTCTGTTATTTATGCTCATATGTGACCAAATTACCCTATCAGTTGGCAATCCTGGCAATAACATACAGAAGTACTGATTTTACCACTCTTTAACCAGTGTTGACTATTGGAGTTATTATTATTATTATTATTATTATTATTATTATTATTATTATTATTATTATCTAATATTTTCATTTCTAGCTCAAGCAGGTGGACTGAATACATGTAGATAACTCCTCATTTACTCCAATTCCACTGGAATGACATTAAGTACAACAGGAAGAAATCCTTAAGAGCTCTGCAAATGAGATGAAGAGCCCTAGGATAGTTAGTGATTTTGATCCTTTTATGGGAGACACAAAGATCATTTTGATGGATGAGATAGCAGGGGAGGTTACAGTCCAGAACATGTACACAGAACGCCATGGGGGAGGGAGAAATTGTTCTACTGATAGAGCCCCAGAGGGGCTTCAGGCTCAGGTCTATAAATATGCAGAGAAAATGGGGACGGGCAGCTACTAGAGAGATGACTGACTGAAGGAGGTGACACCACATGCTTTCTACTACCCTTGCTCAGGGCTTTTCCACTCTTTTTTTTGGGGGGTGAAGGTAATTAGGTTTATTTATTTGTTTGTTTATTTCCTTATTAATGGAGGTACTGGGGATTGTACCCGGGACCTGGGGCATGCTAAGCATGTGCTCAACCACTGAGCTATACCCTCCCCCACTGGGCATTTCTATTCTTAATCATGTAGAGTGACTGCAGCAACATGTGCTGCCCAGGGAGAAAAACCCAGAGAATTGTCCACTAAACTGGTGGCATGTTTAGTTAGCACTCTTAGAGGGGAGTTGACACCCAAGACTAAAGCCTTTCCCATTTAGACATGAAAGATGCTTCAATTGTCTATTACTGAATAACAAAGAACTTAAAGCTTAGTGGCTTAAAGACAACAATTCATTTGTTCCCCCCTCAGGATTATGTGGGTCGGCTGGGCTCCACTGCATGGTTCTTCTCCTTGACGTGGTGTTGACTGACTTAATTACATTCTGTTGGGAGCTCAAGGTACTGAAACAACCAAGATGGCTTCACTCATGTGTCTGGTGCTTCAACTGGAGTATCTGCAATGTCTGTGGGCTCAGTGGGCCTCTCTTTCTCCACATTATCTCTCATCATTCTATAGCCTAACCCAAACTTCCTTACATAGCAGTTGAGTTCTAGCACTAGAGTTGAATGTGCAAGGTCACACAGCATCACTTCAACCTTATTCCATGTGTCATCGCAAGTCACAAGGCTAGGCCATGTTCAAGAAGATGAGAAAAACTCTACCATTTGATGGGAGAAATGGCATAGATAATAGTTAATTTTACATGTCAATTTGACTGGGCCATGGTGTGCCAGACATTTGGATGAACATTACTTTGGGTGTGTCTGTGGAGGTGTTTCTGGATGAGATTAGCATTCGAATTGGTCCACTGAGTAAAGCAAATGGCCTTCCTTAATGTGGGTGGGCCTCATCCAATCAGTTGAAGGCCTGAGTAGAACAAAAAAGATGCACTAAGAAGGAACCTCTCCTGCTTGATTGCTGAGCTGGGACATTGTCTTTTCTGGCCTTTGAACTCAGACTGAAACATTGGCTCTTCTTGACTCACAAGCTTACCTGCTTTTGGACTGGGACTTACACCTTTGGTTCACTTGGTTCCCAGACTGTTGAATTTAGACTGAAACTGCACATCAGCTCTCCTGGGTCTCCAGCTTGCTGACCACAGGTCTTGGGATTTCTCAACCTCCAAAATCATGTGAGCCAATTTCATATAATAAATCCCTTTGTCTCTGTCTCTCTTTCTCTCTCTCTCTCTCTCCAAAATATCTGATTGGTTCTACTTCTCTGGAGAACCCTCACTCATACAGCATGCATAGATATGAATGGTAGAGATCATTGGTGACCAGTTTTTCAGATATTCTACCACAAAGGTGGTGAGTGTGAACATTTGCACTCCAAAGAGAGTTTTTCCATTGCTACTTCTTGGCTATGTGCACAGAGCTAGGATTCAGTGCTGCCAATCAGGCAAGATCAGGCAAGAGGAAACAGAACTACACTAGGTCTTATATTGCCAGGCTGTATTTCTAAATATGAACATTTAATAAAGAATCAGAAACATTTAAGGAGGATTGCCAGCATGGTAGAAAAGCAGCAAGATGAAAATACAATGATTAATTCTGGAAGAAAAAAGTAATTCAATGAACAGAGTAGAACTTTAAAATAATTATAATTATGCCTATTAGTTTCCTATTACTTCTATAGCAAATTACCACAAACATAGTGGCTTAAACAACACAGTTTATTACCTCTGGAGGTCAGAAGTCTGACATGGTTCTCATTGGGCTAAAGGCAAGGTGTTGGCAAGACTCATTCTTTTTTGGGGGTTCTAGGGGAGAATATGTTTTCTTGCCTTTTCTATCTTCTAGAGGCTGCCTGTGTTCCTTGGCTCATGGAACTTCCTTCATCTTCAAAGCCAGCAATAGTCAGCTGAGTCTGTCTCATACTGCCATCTCTCTGGTTTTGACCCTCCTACCTCCCTCTTTCCCATTTAAGTGATTATACTGGGGCCACCTGTACAATTCAAGATATTTTTCTTAAGATCAACTGATAAGCAACCTTAATCTCATCTGCAACAATAATTCCCTCTTGCCATGGAACACACAACACTCACAGGTTCTGAAGATCAGATTAAGAACAACTTTGGGTGGTGGGTGTGTGTTTTGTCCTATTCATCAGTTCCTAGGGAACTTTGAAAAGAAACCCAATTCTATGAAAATAGGAAGTAGACAATTTCTTCTTGATTTGGTAGCATTTGTATGTTGGCAGAAACTCAAATATATAGCTGCTCAGTAAGCAATTGCTTGTTGGATGGTTGGAAGGGAGAGATAGAAGACAGCAGTAACTGGATCCTGGGAATTTTTCAGGTGTTGGTAACATGGATGATATTTAGGGGTGTAGATGTATCCTTAGAGAAATTCTACAGGGTGAGTGAGGGGCTATGGAGAAGGACTTTGCTTTCAGATATTTGCTTACCAAATGATATTTGGGAGAAACATGGGTGATACTCAGGGAGTTTGAAGTGTGTGAGTGGCACTAATTGGGAAGGAGGTGGGACATCTGGAATCATAATTTGCATTATTTGTGGTCTGGGTCAGAAGTGCCTTATTCAGGTATTTATATGATCTAATGTTGGTGAGACTGGAGAAGAAGGCAGCCTTTCTACTTTGTTATAGGTGTAGATGATGACTGGGCTAAAGGAACCAACTTCAAGGTCCCAAACAGGCAGCTGGACTGTGGGATTAGGAAAGGCTGAAATGCCTGTGGAAATTAAAGTTGCAATGGTGCAGGCAATGGATTAGATTCTCCATAGAAATATTTTTTCTTCTGTTTACTTCTTCAACATAAAAATTATTTCTCCCTCTGGTCTGAGTATGATGCTCTGTTAGTTTATGCCTCATCACCTTTACAGAGGATGTCTGCTTTATTTCTTCTTAAAATTCCCTGAAATAAATCCTTTTTATTTAGTATTCTTCATATATGTGTAAACAAAATGTTCTACAGAATCTAAACAACTAGAGCTTTGAATTTTGAACAACTATGAGAAAACTGAGGACCAGAGATTCAAGAAAAAAAATGTGTAAACTCTACTGTGGTTCCCAGAGCTAGCTTTAATGATAAGCCATTCAACTGAACTTCTCTCAGGATCAGGGACAGAAAACTGCACTTAAAAACCCACTGGGATTTTTTTTTTGTTTGGTTCAGGATGAGTAATGATGCCACGTGATAGAAGATATATTTTGAATTATCTCAAGCATAAGAGCCTTAGTTTTATGAGCCGGGAGTTTCAGTATGTTTTGTGTCAGGAATAATCCTACATGACATGGTCCATGACCCTTTAACCTTCTGGAACACAGAAAAACTTTTAAGTCTTAACAGAGTCAACAAGTAGCAGCAGGTTGTTACTTTTTTGTTCAAATTTGAAGTATTATACCTCAGACTCTCTATTAGATACAGGATTTTAAATGTGGTTTTATATTTAAGCTTCACGAATATTATAGGAAATGAGGCTTTGATGTTCTGCTCTATAATGGCCTGTATGTATACACATATATTTTCATAATAAACTATTTATTTTGGAATAATTTTAGGTTTGCAGAAAAGTAACAAAGAGAGCATAGAGAGTCCCACATATCCTTCCTCTGGCTCTGAGTTTCCCCTCATATCATTATCTTACATGACTGTGGTGTATTTGTCAAAGCTAAGTAACCGACATTGCTACGTTCCTATTAACTGAATTCCAGACTATATTTAGATTTCATCAGTCTTTCCCCAGTATCCTTTTGCTGTTTCCAGGATCTCATCCAGGACACCCCATTGCATTTAGTCTCATGTATCCTTAGTTTCCTCTGTTCTGTGATAGTTTCTCAGTCTTTCCTTGTTTTTCATTCTCTTGATAGTTTTGAGAGTATTGGTCAGATGTTTTATAGAATGTTCCTCAATTTGAAGTTTGTCTGATGTTTTCCTCTTGATTCAACTAGGTTATGGGTTTAGGGGCAGAAAAGCACGGAGGAAATGCCCTTCTCATCACAAAGAATCAGAGGTGACATGACAGGGGCCCATGTGACTTCGCGTTGGTGACGTTAATTCGATCACTTGGCTAAGATCATGCTCATTGGGTTTCTAGACTGGAGAGTTGCTATTTCCTCTTTTCTTTGGAAGAGAGTCACTAAATTCAGCTCACACCCAACAGAGTGAAGGGATTGCTTCTTACACTCTTGCATGTATTTACATGTATTATTTGGAGTTCAAAACCACCTTTTGATAATGCTTTAAGTATTTTACCCTCAGTAAACCTATATTTTGTGTGTGTGAAGAAAGAAAACACCATATATAAAGGCCTTAGTGCAAGCTTTTTCTTACTGTCTCTGTGCTGAGCAGAGTGTGTGTTTGATGCCACGTTGACACTCTTGAACCGTTGGTCTAAAACGCCCAACCGTATTGACCTGCACAGGATTATGGTGGAAGTAAGTGGAGGGGAATTTGCACATTCTTTTGAATGTATTCAGATGAAGTGAAGCTCATTTCTAAATGTGGAATGTAATAAACACACGGATTTTAAATCAAAGTTAGGGTATGAAAAGCTCCACACAGTTACTCATTTGTGTGTCTCTGTTTCAACTGTGTCTCCACACACGGACTCAGTGGCCAGCTGACAAGTAGGTTTCTATCATGATTTGCATTACTGCCTCCCCTCTGGGACCTTAGCATCCCTCTCTTGAGCAGATGTTAGGGGCTGAATTGTGTCCCTTCAAAATTCATATGTTGAAACTCTAACCCTCAGTACTTCCGAACGTGACCTTATTGAGAAATAGACTCTGTGCAGATGTAGTTGGTAAGATGAGGTCATTAGGGTGGGCCCTAGTCTATTTGACTGATGTCCTTATAAAAAGGGACAATGTTGTCATATAGGGAGAACATCATGTAACAATTAAGGCAGAGGTCAGGGCAATGCATCTGTGAACCAACAACACCAAAGATTTCCAGAAAGCACCAGAAGTTAGGTGAAAGGTATGGAACAGATAGGTTCTTTCTCACAGAGTGCAGGAGGATTCAACCTTGCCAAAACCTTGATCTTGGATTTACAGCCTCCAGAACTGTGAGACAATAAAGTTTCCATTGTTTTAGCCAGTCAGCTTGCTGTGCTTTGTTACAGCACCTTTAGCAAACTAATACAGTAGATCATTGAAGCTGGACTGAGCAAACCAGCTTTTGTGGCTCCAAACTTGGTTGGTTGTAAATCTTTCTTGGTCATAGACTCCAGAAGGAATCTGCAGCTTCTCACTTACCATAAGCCTTTCACAGTGAGACAGTTCTACTAAATGTTCATTTAAGATTATTCTATGATGTGGAATTGTATTGTATTGAAATTTGTATTATTTCTGACCGTGTATAAGATCTTTGCCTTCCAAAACCTTTGTCAAAGTCTGACAGCTTACTGTCTACTGGCACTGTTGTGATGACAAACAAAAAAGTGCTGGTTTTAGTAGTCAAACTCCTGCCCCCTTCCTGGTGTTTGAACCCGTAGTCGAGCTGTTCAGCTTTGCCTGATTTGGCCCTAGGTGAGGTGAGCTGCATGTCTTCCTGATAAAGCAGTGTTACCTTCCAGGGTGGAATGAAATGTGGTTGTTCGATCTAAAATTTGAGTTGAAAAAGTTTGTGCATTTTCTGTGGGAATCGAGTCCAGCATGCTTCTATGAGAACCCCCCAGTCAGCCAGCACTGCATTAACTGGGTTCCTCAGACCACCTGTGGCTTGGGCAGGGGAGGGTGGGCATAGCTCCATACAGCTGATTACCTGGTACCTCGCAGGCTAGGAAACCTGTTTCCCAACTCATTTAGGGACCAGAGTGTGTTCACTTTCCATGAACGAATTAATTAAATTCATCGGCTGGGAGGTGGAGAAAAATGTTGGTGGGTGATTATATTCATTAAAGGAATTTGAAAATTAACTCCTTAAAAAATGCTATCATATACTAACACTGCTCCAGGATAGTTTAGCTAGAAGAGTTAACTTATTTCTCAGGTGTGCCTGATAAAGTGTTGTTATGTCTGTTTAGCATTTACAGGAACTGAAATGTGGAAATGAATGAAAACCTCTCAGACGCACCTCCTCCTCCTCTGCTCTGAAGTGTATAATTCAAATGTAATCGAAACTGACATTTCCCTAGGAAGGTAGCTTGGACGTTTGAGTAGGCAAATGAAAACTTGGCATTTTTGTCTATTTTCAACAAGCTGTTGTCAAGTGCAGTTTTGGTAGCTTGGGGGTTGTGATGGGGGAAAAAGGCAGCCACAGTCCTCTGATGTGCCTCCTTTAAAGGAAGAAATACAGTACCTGGGCAAGACGGTGCTCCCTAAGGATGGAGGGTGGACACAGCTGGGGAGGGAACTTTGGAGGATGGAGCCCAATGAGCATTGCTGTCTCACCGAGGGTCACCAGTTAGGAGACTAGATGCAGCTTCCAGGTTTGGGTAGCATATATTCTGCTGAATTCACTTCTTATATTTTATAATTGGCTTTTCATTTTTAGAGCAAAAATTCTAATTCTTGTCCAAATGTGACTATTCCATCTCTTTTTGTCTTTAGTGTGTTCTTAAGAGAAAGGCCACCAGCTCTGATTTCTCCATCTGTCAACTCCTTGTCTCCTATCTGGAAATTACCGCAGAGTCTGGATGATCGGGAGGGTGGTTTGGGGGCAATTTTTCATTCTCAGAATAGCACCAAACCTTAAACTGGGAGGTGGTGAGGGAGGGAAAGAGAGCACTTCTGACAGCTAAGATAAATAAAATTAAAAAAAAAAAAGTGAGTGGGTACCTAAATACAGATTTTCCTCGCAGTCTGAAAGCAGAGGTTCCTACAAAGCTTGTTGTAAACCAAAATGTCATAAAGTGAAGAAGCAATCACCTTAGGACACATCGTGCTAATGGATGCACAAAATAAATCAAGACGAAGCACAGATGCTCACAAACACGGTGCAAACCTGTGGCGGCTTGGTGCTGAGGTGCTGAGTGTGGTTCTAGGGGAAGGAGCTTGGCAGGGGGGCCCCCTCTCCCTGCTCAGGGTCCGAGCTGCCTCTGTAACTGCTCACTGTGAAACTAACACTGAACACTATTTTCACGTTTTGCCTTTTTTTGTAAAATCAAAAATCCTCTTTGGATTTCTTTAGGTGAGTAAAAACAGGTACTACTGTAGGTCTTTCCTAAGAGCACAAAGTGATTCAAAGTGAACTTTCGGAAATGCCTGTACCTTAATGTGGTGAAATTGTCATTTAGAGCGGAGCCGGGCAGCACGCCTGTCTGCTGCAGCCAGCTTGGGAGCTCCGAAAGAAGAGAGGAGCTGGGAAAGAAGCCGAGAGGACAGGGCAGATATAGAGCAAAATCAAGCAATACAAAATAAAGTTAAATAAGGGAAGCATAGCCTGGTGGAAAGGTAGAGAAGCGGTGACTGGCCCAAAACAGAGACAATTTACCCAGGCTGTCAGTGAATGACCGGCTGGGAGAGTGGATGACTGTTGCCAGGTCTGGGTGGAGGAAAACCTGAACTGTTTGCTGTGGACAAACTCACCATCCTACGCACTGTCACCCATCAGGAGCTGATTCTATTGCAGCATGGTAAAATATTTCCTCCTAATTATGATCTTTAGCTATCAGGAAATGTTTAAATTCTGCTTGTATATTTTACTAAAGAAGGAAAGGAAGTTTATAATAAGCAAGGCATTTAATTTAAGAGTGAAAGTTGGCGTGAAAGCATTAAATTCAGTGATCTGTGAAAGTGTTCTCTAGAGCCATTTATTCCCTGAAATGTTGAAAAATTGATGTGGAAATTATGTTGTCCTTTACTACTGAGATAAAAAGATTGGCAATTAAATTTTCAGGAAAAAAGATCATTGCCTTGAAATGCTTACCAATGCAGTGGGGGCAATTTGTGAGAAATAAATATTGAAGAATGAAGGAGTAGAAACAAAGAAGAGATAAAACACACACACTCACTCATTTGATCAATGTTCTGTTTCATTTTTAAATTTTCCTCTCCTTGCCTTTTTACAGAAAGGGCTATATTTGCTACTCTTCCTGTTTCAGGATTTCTAAGTATGAAATCCACCCAGAAAGTAGGCATGTTCACAGGAGAGAAGTCAGTCTGCGTAATGAAATTCTTAGCAGAATATACGTAAGTTCCAAGAAGGCTCTTTTATCTGACACCCTCATCACTTATGTGACAGCCTGCTCTTTCCCATTCCTCATTTCCAGTTGCCTTTAAACATTCATTTCTAGGGCTTTCTGGGCTCATGTATTATTTATAAACAACCCTTTCCTCCATTCCCACGGGGCACAGCATGAATCCTGTGGTGAGCTAGCACTTTAGCAAGGGGAAGTTGGTGAGTAAGAGTCTGTTACTTCATCATCCCAGCAAGCAGAAGCTCGGAAGAACTCCCTACCTGTTGTTTGGTGACTAAATGAGCCCCCAGAAACCTCATTAGAACCGGAAGTCCAGGATCTGGAGTTCAACATCCCCTCATCTCTTGACCCTGTGGAAGGAGCGACTGCTGAGCCCCAGCAGAGGTTTTTGAAGGCGCAGGAAGGGAAGGTTGGAAGAGATCAAGGTCATTGCAGTCAGGCTGGATGGCGATCACCCAGGAGACCACTGGAATGCTTTCTTTGTCTTCTCACTTTTAAAATACAGGCCTGTAAGGCAATGTCTGGGATGTGCAAAATGTTGAAGGGACAGGTAAACATTTAGACAGTGGACAGATAAAGGCACGAGAATTAGAATTCCTTGAGCTTGAAGGGAACTCCATGTTTGCTCTCTGAAAGTTTTTTTTTTGCGTTTGAGGGTTTTACAAGTGAATCCCAGGGTGATCCATGTAGCACCAACTGCTGACTGGGCTGGGGGTGCTGAAAACTGTGGAAATTTTGTGGGTGAATAGGCTTTTTTTCACCGCAGTAGTTCTGTGGTGAGTCCTTGGCAAATTTTGAAACAAGTTATAGAAGGAACCAAGTGAGATTTTTCTCTCTTTTTTCCCCCCAAAGAGTTAAAATGAGCCAAATTTAGTTTTGAAAGGACTTTCTCACTTTGTCTTAGGATTTGAGTGAAGAGAATTAAGTCTTATCTGCATTGCATCTTTGAATGTGGGTGAAAGATAAAGTAAAGCCCTGAGTCGTTTTAATTGAGCAAGACCCAGGAGGGGAAGAAGAGATCTGGGGTCATAACATTGTCATGCTCCTTCATTGTCTTTGAGGAATCTGAGTTTCCCAGTGACAGTAACCTAGGTTTCTTGAACCACAGCTGCCTGCTGCAGGCATTGAGAGCCATCGGGTGGAGGAAGCTGAGGTCAAGTGAGCTCAGGGGACAGACCCAGCAGGGGGTGATTTTGGAGAAACTGGGTGAGGAGCAAGACAGGTAGGCAGCTGGAAATGCCGGTCAAGGGCTCAACGTCATCATCAGGGAGGTGGGGACAGATTCTTCCAAGGCCACTTCCGGGCAAATTTCCCCTTCCACTTTCTGAGTTAGTAGAAGAAATGTGTTATTTTTCACCTGGGCTGAAGTGAGCAGTCAGCTTAGCAGACCTGCCTTGGTTTCATCATTACTCACCAGACCACCCAAGGACCTGCTGGAATTGTTGCAAAAGACCTAAAAGGTCACTTGTGCTATGAGTTTTCCAGCACTCTGTCCCAGACCTATGGGGTATGCTTGGAGGCAGAAGGGAGAGACCAAATCTTCACGGTGCCTTCATCAGAGCTGTTAGGTTTTAGATTTTCTCTAGTAGGATTCTCAGGAAAATTTCCTTTGGGGAGAAGAAGGGCATTCTGTCCATTAATAAAATGTTTGAAAAATCACTCATCTAGTCTCTTCTCAGTTTACAAATGAGGGAATGGAGACCCAGAGTGGTTAATTTACTAACCTAGGATTCCACAGTTAATGGCATGGATTGAGTTTCAACTCTAATCTTTTGACCACCAGGGTGCTGGTGGTGATTTTAAAGACCCGGTATACAGAGAAAGACCCAGTATGCAACATGCTGAGTGTTGAATGTAGTAATTCTAATTTTATTTTAAACTACAAATGCTTACATGACAGTAATCACCCATATCTGTGTGTAATATCTACTTAATAACATTATAGTAATGAGTGGATTGGATGAGATTAACACATTCCTTTTTTCTTTTATTATTATTATGTGATAATTCTAAAGACTTATTTTGCTGGTTTGCTTCTTGTATGAAAATAGAATCAAGCTCAAATTTCTTGGTTTAAATAATTCAGTTGATAACTAAAAATTTAACCAAGTGGTGAGGCTCTTCACATTTTGCAGAAATAATTATCTTTGTTGATTTTTTAAAAGCTTATTGGAATGCTTATTTTTCCCCATTTTCCCTTCTCTCTTTCATTTTGAAAGCCTAGCCTCATTTAATCAGCCTTCCTTCAACTCTTCAAATACCGTCACGACCATGCAATGCAGTGTGATCTTCAATCAGAGAATAAACTGAAGGCACTATCTAGGAGTGAATATTAATACCCAAAAGTATTAGCAGACCAACATAAAGCTATAATAGAAAGTGTTTAAACTTGGAACTACTGGTATTTCTCAGTTTTCCTAGTGTCAGGTCTTGATATTTTGTGGAAAGCATCTTCCAGGCTTGAACTAGCTACCGTCTTCCTAATAGTGTCTTAGGTGGCCCAGTTGCAAATGTGAGCTCCCTGCCTGAGGCAGTGTATGCTGGGTTATACAAAGAACATTCTGGGGAACCAGGAGGAAGAGCAAATAAACTAGACCGGGCAGGTGGGGCACAGAAAGGCTTTCAACAGGAATAGATACTTTAAGACCTGTTTTGAGGAAGTGGGCAGGAGTAAACCAAAGGACGGAGAGCAGGGCAGGAGACACACCACATGAGAAGGTTGGAGCCACAATGGAGAAACACGTCTTTCAGGCTGTCTTTAAAGAAATCCTGTTTGTACGTGATAAGAAAGGAAGTGAGACAAGTGGGCAGCAGATGGGTTCCAGAGGGCTCGATGAACCAAGGTGAGAGTTTAAACTAGATTTTAAAATCTAGGGCAAATTAGTGAAGACGTTTAGGCATGGAGTTGACATGAAGAATTGGAGTCTGTGGTAATAGAAGTCAAAGTTCAATGAAAGGTTTCAGAGAAAGGATAAAGCCCTGTATTTGTCATGAAATGGGATAGCTAAGTGGGTTTAGAGGGAAGTCTTCTCCATTGAGGAGATCAGGGATATTAAGAACCAGAGTATAAGATCAATCATCTACCTTAAGACACGAATGTCGTACACAGTGTTTTTAGGGATAGAGGTAGAGAAGAAAAACTGGCAGATAACTACCCAAATTCCCAACAGATGTTGGGGAGTCTGACAGAAGAGCTTGCTAGAGCCAGATAACGTAAGCTTCAACACTGGTGTTTTTACTTCCAGGCAGGGGAGCTCTGGTTTGTAGGAGCACTGGGAAAGCAGCAGTCTCCTTTCTCCTGAGGTTCTGTGAACACGGAAGTGGGTGGGAGGCCAAGTTGTCTTCTCTTGAGAAAGGGTTGAGTGATGTCAAAGTTTAAGGGAAGAGAGTCTATGAATTTTTCACCTAAATGATTCTGAAAGTCTCGGGTAAGTAGTTGCTTGGTAAAAGGGTACCAAATGTCTCATAAAGAGCTATGACTGTTCTCTGGAGAAACAGATCCTTGATGACTTTCAACATCTTTTTGTACTTTTCCTGAATCTCTGAGATATTTGCAGTGCCCTTTACATGTTAATATACCTCTCATCTGAGCACCGAAAATTGATTTCCATCAATTTACATTGAAGGGAACTACCCTTTCTATTCATGATTTCATGGTTTGCTCATCTCACCAACATTTACTGAGTGCTGTTGTGTGTTGCATGCTGGAGGTACAAAAAGGAACAAATTGGAAATTGTCCCTCTTTTCATGGAGCTCATGTTCCAATAGATGTGGAGTGTTAGTAAGATTTTTTTTCTTTTGATACTTAATTTATATATTTCCTTTAAAAACCACCCAAAATATAAACAACTCTTCATGGCAACATTATAGAGCAACATCTTAAATGATGACTGTGTAGTGCAGGGTGTAAATGAATGAGTATCTATGTGTGATTGTTAATCCTTAACCATCATCAACTGCTGCTTAATCTAACTCGTGTTTACTTTTTATCCTTGAATTCTTAGAATTTGTCACGTGTTTTAGAAGCTTAATCTTTGCTCCCTAAGCAATACGGCTTTCAGAGTCCTCGAATTACTTTGTTTAGTTGTTGAGTTTCCGTCTCACATATTTCTTAGCTGTTTGACACAACCAAAGATCTGCCTTTGCCCTTCTTCCTGTTTTCTCTTTTAGGGTCTCATATTTCTTTACAAATGGCCTGGAGTCATTATTTAGGCTGGTCTCTGTGTGGTTATTAAATACTCCCATGTCTCCTGGCAGAAGTGTATAACTTTTCTCTTTTATGAGAGGAAGGGAATTTTCCTCATTTCCAGTAGAAATTGAGCATATTAGCTTTCTATTTTTTTTTTTTGGATAATTTGCATTATTTCTTCCATAGCAATGAACAATCTGAGGTGGAATGAGAAAAAGTTCAGATTACATCCCAAATTGCTTTTTTACAAGGTTACATATTTCCTCTAACAAATTATTTTAAAGATAACTAAAAAAAGTAACATCTAAAAAATGAAGCTAAAAAATTACAAGTGTAATAAAACCTCAATGATTGTTGCAAATTCTTTGAAGACCAGTATGACTAAAACTGTGATTACCACATGTGAAGTTTTATTATTTCTAGGCACATGTACAAAGTGTAAGGAATATTTAAGAGCAATTTTTTATTGGCAAATTAATTTTTAAAGTATCTTAAATAGTCTCATTTTGTTTTGTTTCCTTGAGAAGGTAGAAATCTTTCGGCAATTATATCTACTTTGTTTCACTGAGCTGCAAAAAGGGCACAAGGATCTCAATTATTTTATGATCAAAACATGTAACTGTGTGTATACATGTATAGACATAAACTAACACAAGGTTACATTAATGACAAGATATATTCTTGATAAGTACTGTTACTTGCATATCAAGCAACTGAATCATATCCTCTTCTATGAAAATTATTGAGGATTGAAACATGATTACCCAGAAACTAGCACAACATTGTAAATCAACTATACTTCAATTTAAAAAAAAGGAAGAAAAATGATTACCTGAGCTGCTGGGTCCCATGTGACAGAACCGTGTGTTCTGGCCAACGATATATAAGTGGAATGCCACTTTGGAGCTTCTGGGAAAGATTTTGCTTTTCCATGAAAAGATCAGCTGCTCTTCTTCTATCTTCCTGCTCTGAATGTGGTGATGTGAGAAAGTGATGGTTGGACTTACGGCAGCTGTCTTGATTGGGACCATGAGATAAAAAGCCTAAGAATAAAAATACATCATATCTGGGATGAGAGAAGATGGAAAAAAGATAAAAAGGATAGGGAAGAAAACCTACCTCTCTGATGACATCACTTTGTTACCTCATCAGATTTGGAAACACTTACCTCAGGTTTCATCATATGTGAGATAACTGAATCTCTGCCTTGCTCAGGCTTTTTTGGCAACTGATTCATTGCAACATTTTCCTGACTCTCCCAATCTCACGTGCAGGTAGGAAGTAATAGCAGGTATTAAAACCCAGGTTTTTATTTTTTTTTATTTTTTATTTTTAAAATAGACTTCATTCTTTTAGAGCAGTTAAGGTCCACAGCAGAACTGAGCAGAAAATAGAGAGTTCGCACATAGCCTTCCCCACCCGCACATATATACTCCCCTGCCCTCAACATCCCTCACCAGTGTGACATATTTGGTGGAATTGATGAACCACATTGGCACATTATTATCAACCAAAGTCCATAGTTTACATTAGGGTTCACTCTTGATGTTGTGCATTCTATGGGGAAAACCCAGGTTTTTAGACTGAAAGCCCAATGTTTTCTTGGCCTGGCTATCTTTCCACATAGTCATAATTTGGGAAATAAATACACAAACTGTGAAGTAATAACATATATTATCCACTGTGCAGACTCTTATTTGAAGCCTTATTTCCCTTATAAGCCTCTGGACTCACTCTGCTCGTGTCTGCCACGTCCTGGGAGTGAGTTTTTCTCCATCATCCTTTATTTCCCTTGTCATCAAATGGTCTTTTACCTCATTATGACTTCGGCAAGTTACTGGTCTTCATAAGAGGGTAATTTATATAAACCTCTCTGCATATTTCACAGTCTTGCAGAGTCGGGAGGGGCGTGTGGGGTGGGGCTCCACTTATTACCAGCATTCCGATTTTTTTTTACTAGTGGTTGTTACATAGGTGTTGAATTTTTTTGTGTGCGTTGTAAACTTTTAATAATGACGACGAATAAGAAAACAGAATCATTTGTGAAGTTAATAAAATCACACAGGCGATGAAAATTTGGCGTGCAAGCATTCATCTGAGAGAGAAGACGGAGGCTAGAGGATTATAATCATGATCGCCTGCCCGAGTGGCTTGTGTCTCAGCTGCAGAGGGGCAATAGCTTACTTCGGTTCTTGAATAAGGAAACATTTTAGTGTAAAAGTGAAGTACATATGAATTTAGTGTCATTTTAACCACAATTTTTTTCTAGGATATATGATGTATATATAGAAATTATATAGTGAATAAAGGCCCATAATGAGATATTACATTTCTGCCTGACTTTGTCTCTAAAAAAATGAGTGTGCTTAACATTTTTTTTTTTCAATTTGCAGTGGTAACAGCCTCATATATCATTCTCCTTCAGCTGATTATCTCTTTTGAGACATCAAGTGTTAAAGATCTGTATGTAGATACTTGATATGTTTCTAACCATAGGATTACTCATGTACTCAAAGAAACCGCTGAGATTTCCCAGTCAGAGCAGATGGCCAAAACAGGGACGATGAGTCCCTTAAGAGTGAGGCTTTAGGAAAAATGTGAAGGCCCCCTGAGTTATTTGTAAAATCGAGTTATAAGGGAGCAGAGTCGAGATCTGCAAAGATACTGATTAAGGGCAAAGTGACTCCTAAGCGAGTGGAACTCAACTCTTGGTCAATTAAATGTACCACTGTGTTTAAGGAAGAGTGTGTGCAACAGATGAGGGACTGAGAAGCCATAAAAGCTTAAACAGAAGAAATCCAGAGAAGGAGATCTTTGTGCTGTTCAACCAAGACCTGTCTGAGAGAGGTGTGTTCTGAGCCAGGGATACACTCTATTTCCAAGGGAAGGCATGTTATTGTTGTCATTGTTATTAATCTATAGCATGTATTGTCTGTTTTCAATGTCACATGCTGCATACTTTGTATGTATTTTGTCATTTAATCCTCATAAAGGCTCAAAGAAGCAGGCACTACAGTTATCCCCATTTTGGAGGTCAAGTGGCTTGTTCAGGCTCCTACAGATAGGAAGCCGCAGTGTTGGGATCTGAGCCTCGTTTAGAGAACCTGTATATGTAGCCACAATTTGGCAAGTTTATGAGGATGGAAGGGAATTCTCTCCTCAATTTTGCAAAGAGGAATCTGAGGATTTGAGGTTTTGTGACTTGCCCATCAGCATGTGCTGGAATTAAGACAGTTATTCAAGGTCTCTTAAACCTTAGTCTCATGCATTTCCAGCATACCAGGCTACCTCTTGTGCATGGGGAAGTCACTGAAGAGCAGACCAGTGGAGATCAGACTGCCTTCAGGGCTGGGGCAACCTTGGAGGACTGCGCTCTGCGGAAGGAAGCAGTTGTGCGTAGCTCAGACTTAAGGAGTGGAGAGTTATTCTCCATCTTCTCGAGGGCTGATTATCTACATGAACTGTTTGGGATGCTTCCGCCCGAGAGCTCTGTCTGTTCTCCCCCACTCATTTATTTATTCAATCCTGTAGTTATATCAGTATAAACTTATGGGTATTTATTTCACACTTTGGGTTATAATCCAATAGATTTTATTTATTTTCTTGTTCAAATTGTTCAAACTTTGGCCACTGGGAACTCGCTCGGTTGGCTCTTGTGTCCTTTTGATACGCCCATGATTCTGGGTTTTTTTTTTTTTTTGAGTACATTTTTGCTTTTTGGCACTACAAGATGCTCATCTTGACTATTTCCTGCTTTAGTCCTAGAATCAGACATTTCTCCAAGGAGTCCTGGTTCTTTTTGTTGGAGAGTGGTATTAGACACCAAGATCTAGGTGGCATGAATCACGTTTTATGCATTTTAAATTGTAGCTAATGCTAAGAAGTCACCACTCGGCTGCTCTCGGGGTGGGGGTCGGGGGTTGGTGAGTGGAAGAGGTCCCAAGGAACTTCAAAGGTATCTGATCTGTTTCTTAAACTCAGTGCTGGTTGCATGGGCTTCTTCATTTTATGAAAATTCATCAAGTTGTATACTGACGAAATGTGCATTTTCCTACTTTATGCTCTGTCTCAATAAAAATACATCAAAATGGGGGGAAAACAAAACAAAAACTAATAACAAACACTTGTTGGGTATCAGGAAGACAGGATCTGGAGTTTGAATCCCTGGGTTCAAATAATTAATCAGTGTTACAATCTTCAGTCAGCTACTTAACTTTTTTTGTCTCTCAGTTTTCGTTATGTATAAAATAAAGACAGGGTTATTATCTGCTATAGATGGCTGTTGTGCTCATAACACAGTCTCTCTCTCTGCATATACACATACACGCACATATATACACATATATGTATACGTGTATGTATGTGTCTATATACACATATATGTGAAGGTATGTATATATATACATAAAGAGTTAATCCGCATCATTTGCAGAGTCTTTGTTTGTGAATTTGCCTACTTGCTAAACGTGACGTGTAATGCCCAAACCGCTACGTGTGGCACTCTGGGGCCATGTGTGGTCACACACAAGGTGGCAACAGATTAGAATCCGCTGATGCCCAAGTTCCCAGTGAGCATGAATGAGGCCGTGCTCCGCCTGCTAGTCTCAGCTTTTATAATGTAAAGAAGTGTCCTTTTCTCAAGATATTTAATGCCACGCTTTTTCACATTTTTGTGCTTTTTTGTTGGTGAGTTCGCTGTCTAAAATGGCCCACGATGCAGGGCTGACGTCCTTCCTATTCGGCGTTCCTAAGTACAAGGAGGCTGTGATGTGCCTTAAGGAGAAAACAGGTGTGCAGATAAGCTTCGTTTAGCCACGAGTGATGGTGCCACTGGCTGTGTGACGAATATTAATGAATCGCCAACATATATTAAATAAGGCGCCTTTAAATAGAAACAAGATTATGTATTGATCTGATAACGAATACGTTGTGACTGGATGCTTGCAGGAACCTACCCTGTGTTATCCCTAAAAGCAATGGCTCATTACTTACTAGTTTAGTGTTTGTGGTGCCTTCATAGAATATAAGGACTACAAATCGTGAGGATGAGTTGTATATACGTACAGATAGGTGGATACGGATGTACACACATGTATGTATATATCTAACTAGACAGACGGATATCAATGTATCGTCGACTTATCTGTACGGATATGAGAACAGCCTGTCAATACAATCAGCCTTAACCCCTGTGTTAGCTACGATTGTCAAGCTATCTGACTAGGCTGCTCTCCAACCCACGACTCCCGGGAAAGATGTGGCTGAGTCTTTGGGCTCCGAGTAGCACTTCTCCCCTGGGGTGCTGAAGACACAGTGATGAACAAAGCAAGTCCCTCCTCTCATGGAGCTTACGCTGTATAATAAGTCCAAAGGCCTGTTTACCACTGTGTGCACACCTAGTGTCTGGCACCTAGTACCTAGAAAGTACTCAGTATTTTGTAAACTACCTAAAAATCCCAAGGGAAGTGTGAGAGTATGATGGAAAAAAAGGGAAGTTCAAAACTAAGCCACTGTATTAGGCAAAAACAGACAAGTAAACAGATGCGTACCAGGTAAGAGATTTTTGTAATGACTTGTTTTTGCCCTTAAACTTAATTTTCCATGAGTAGATATCCTGGGCTCACCATAAAGATGGATAAACCTATCTAATATAGGGAACGAATACATACTTTAGCTTTCAAGTATATGAGTGTGATATTTCTATTTTTTTTCTAGGTTTAGAAAGCAAATCTGTTCTGATGCTTTACCAACTAAATACATGTTCTGATTGTTCCAGTTATCCTGTGCCAAAAAAAAAAAAAAAAAAGCAAAAACGGGCTTTCCCATGTTTGTTACAGAGATTGAACTTACCTGGTGTTGGTGAGCCTTGGAAACGAGCCACTTTTCAAAGCTTTCTAGGCAATTTGAATCAGGTTGCTGAACTCTGAAAAAAATCCTACAGCCGACTTTAGAAGACCAAAGAACTCAAAACATACACACTCTGGGCTATTGCAAAATGCAGCACTTAAGCTAAAATGAGCTGTACTTAGAGCAATGGAGACACAGATCATATGAGGGTGGATTTTAATTGAAGGGAAGCACAGAGAGGGGACATTGTCATGAACATTCTCTACACAGGACAAGGGTAAACCGAGTTTATTTCAATAAAAGTGCACAGTTTGGGGAGTTCTGTGAGGCAGGATCATTTCTTGGAATTTAGGGGAGGCTCAGAACCACCTACTGGATGTCAAAACCATACAAGATTCTCTGCTACAATTGTGCCAAAGTAAGCGTGATCCTGGAATTCCTCTGGGCAATCTATTTGGACAACCATCAAAACTATCACCCAGATGTCTGGTTTCTGGGCGAAAGTTCTGGAAAGAAGAATCAGGAAGCTCTCTTTAGAATGTATGAGGGTGAAGAGGTAAGGGAGAAAGCCTGTTTAAATTAAATCAGATCTCATGTATAAACTGGCTCAACTGTTTCTAAAGCCCCCTCTTATCCCTAAAATATAATCATCGTGTGAATGAAACGTGATATTCTTATTTCATAACAAGAATAATTTTCTCCACCAAAAAATTAAAACATACTACCAGTATGCCAACATCATACACTGTTTGTGCTATTTCCTCCTTGACAGGCAGAATTAAACCCTTCCATGGAGGGGGTTTTACTCCAGAGCTAACCAAACATCAAGGTAACAGATTTATGTGTGTGGTGGTGCCATGAGGTAAGTGCCCAGCAATCCCTTTGAGAAAATCTGCTGTGGGGTGGGAGGCTGACGAGCAGTACTAACACCAGTTCTTTGCTGCAGAAGGCAGGTGTCCTTTGATGGGTAAGCTCTGCTCCAGGGCTCACCGTCAACCTGGAAAAGATGCTCGCAGAGCCCACTGCAGGCTGAGGCTCCCTCTTTCCTTTCTCAGGTGTCAGAACTGCAGCTCAGGCTGAAGACCGTCTCCAAAATATCCCTGCCCTCTCTCTCCTCCCCTCTGTCCTTCACTTGGATTTCCCCTCCACTCGCACCACAATCTCTCAACTATCTAATTGCGTCTTCATGTCTAATTCTTGGAGACCCTGGACTGACACACATGAAAAAAAGGTTTTGCTAAGTAAATAAGACCCAAGGAGGACAGAAGGGGATGGTATATATATTTCTTTCTTTTCTTTTTCTTTTTATTGAAGTATAGTCAGTTTACAATGTATCAATTATTTCTGGCATACAGCATAATGTTTCAGTCATATATACATGTACATATATGCATTTTCATATTCTTTTTCATTATAGGTTACTACAAGATATTGAATATAGTTCTCTGTGCTACACAGGAGAAACTTGCTGTTTATGTATTTTATATGAGTTATATCGTATGGTTTTTTTTTTTCTCTTTCTGGCTCACCTTTCTTTGAATGATGATCTCCAGGTCCATCCATGTTTCTGCAAAAGGCATTATTTTATTCTTTTTTATGGCTGAGTAGTATTCCATTGTATAAATATACCACATCTTCTTTATTGAGTCCTCTGTTGATGGACATTGAGGTTGTTTACATGTCTTGGCTATTGTATATAGTGCTTCTATGAACATTGGGGTGCATGCATATTTTTGAATTAGAGTTCCCTCCTGATACATACCCAAGGAGTCACCAGGTATTCTCTTGACTGAGGTCCTGATGGAGCTGTTAGAATTGTCAAGTAAGACAATTCTATTGACCTCCCTTCTTGGGCTGTGCCCAGGAAGGACAGATGACCCACTCTGATTTGGACTGGGAGCCAAGGATCCTGGCTCCATGTTGGAATATTAGCCCATTTGGGGTGAGAAGGAATAGACTGAGATTTGCACAGCCTTCAGCCGGCCCCAGGTGAGAAGCCAGTTTAGTGAAGAAAGACAGAGTTCATATGCCCAGCTCTACCTTGAGTTTCCTTCACACTTTCCATTCAGATTCCAGGGATCCTCTTTGGGACCCTCTCCTTTCCCCCAAGGCTGCCTGGGATGCTCATTTGACCAGCATCCTCTAGATGGAAATACTAGAATTGCTGGGTGTCACACCTCTCATAGGGGCAGATCAGGACTTCAGACATTTCCCTTGGTTTCTAGCTGGAAAAGTCCCAATTTGAAAAGCAGATGTAGTGGGGTGGGGAGCAGAAGGGTCATGGGCATTACCCCAATATAAGGCACAGTGACATTATCAGTCTTATAACCTGTCATCTGGAAATATCAGCAAATAATGGTAAAAACCATACTGGCTTTTCTGCCCAAGGGACCGTGGAGACAGACTCTTTGCCCCCACAGCAGCCCACTTTTTTCTCAACAAGGAGAGGGAGAATTGGCCAAGTTGGCAATTCAAAGTCAAGTTCTACAGACATACATTTATGAGTTACCTTTTCTCAGTAATGGAAATACTTCCTTAATTCAGGAAGGCACACAGAGTTAGGGGTTAGAAGCTCTGGTTATTGCACCAACCCACTGCGTAGCCCTCTCTGCCCTCTCCCCACCTCAGTGTCCCCTGCTGTAACATGGATTGATCTGTGACACTAGTGTGTGTCCTACCTCTGCCATTTTCATAAGGCTGTACTGTCCAAGTGAAAGATGGGCACAGAAACCATGACGAGAAGAAAGCATATTTGAAATCAGGGTGGTCCTCATTAATCCGGTTAGCTTTTTTTACTGGTTCTTTCAAAAGAAAACTATTTTCATAAATATTTCCTTTGAAAATCCTTGCTTATCTTAAAGACTTACTAGATCATCTTTCTCAGACATGGAAGCACATTATTCTCTGCTTAATCTGAAGTTTGATTACCAGGCACATTCATCTAAAAAAAAAAAACAACAACGATATTACTTAAGTCAAACTTTATACAGAAGATAGGTCACCTATTAAAAAAATAAGTAATTGTAACATGCCTCATAATTTTTTCCAGGATTATGGTAAATATATTCTTTATTTTTTACTTCCCCAAACCATTAGCTACCAAATAGAACATTAGATTAAAAATTTTTAATTAGAAAGTTATTTAGAGAAAAACAATACAAATCTCAAATATCTCATATTTACCTCCTTCTGGAACTCTGAACACTAAATTTTGTTAAAAGACATATAGGACATATGAAGGACAACTTAGGAAGGACAGCCACTTGGGGTTGCAGTAAATAAAGCAGGCTCCCTGTTCAAGTTAAATGTGTGTGATTATCTGAAAGCTATTTACAGTTCCCATAAAATACCTTTCTCTCTGTATTCATTGCTGCAAGGATTGAAAAGGGAGGTCTAATATTTTCTGCTTTTAATCTCTTTGCCAACTATCAGTAGCTGGTGGAAAAAAGAATAAAAGGAAGAAAAGAAAGCAAGAAAGCAAGAAAGCAAAAGAATCACTCCGATTTGGCCTTCATGATCCCCTATTGCTCTGTCTGCAAATTGCACTGAGATCAGGCAGATGGGAGGCCAGCTGCAGCCACACAGGATGGGGCCCGAGGGACCGCACACAAAGCAGCTGGCACTGCTGGGACCCTGAGCCAGCTTCTTCTGCCTCTGATCACCCCCAGCGCGGCTCTGTCTGGTCTAGCATCAGTCACACCCACCAGCGCAGACCTGAATGGTTTGTCTCAAGTCGGGAATGTTAATAGAAGCTGATTGTCCGAAGCCAGCTAAGAACCTTTTCACCATTGTTTACTTCTAACGTGTGCCTTGTTCAGCAGCCGCTCTGTGACGAGGCCACCTCAGCGATAGGAGAGGGGGAGGGTGCTCCCACGGATGCTTTCCTACCTCAGGGGAAGTGATTTACAGAAAGGACTTGGTAAATTGTAACCTCCTTTCTGAAGGAATACCCTCTGAAGTGAATGAAGAGGCTTGCCTTTACAAATAGGTACCTACAATAGGCACCTTTTCCTTCACACCTCAGAAACAACTTACTATTGCTATTTCACAAATTAATGGAACGCAGAGCTATTATCCCAGTAGCTCTCAAAGTGTGGTCCCTGGACCAGTGGCAGCAGCATCACCTGGGAACTTGTTAGAAACGCAGATTCTCAGGGTGCACCCAAGACCTACTGAATTGGAGGCTGAGGGTTTGGGCCCCAGGAATCTGCATTTAGGCAAGCCCTGCCGGTGATTCTGACGCATGCTGAAGTCTGAGGACTACTATTTTATGCCTTTTGTTTGTGTTTCTATAATAATATTGATATTTTTCAAATTCATGTTGTCAAAATCAACATTTTCAATTTCACATCTGCAAAACGTCCCATCTTACTAGCGGCTCACGGGGCCCCATGTCACATCTGTTATGTCATAGGCTTTACAGCTTCAGACAGCAGATGTCTTTGGTCTTGCGGCCACCTCTCTGGCTCTAGGTTAGACATCCGTCCCCTGATTCTTCTCTTTCCTCACAGCAACCTTCGGATTCCATCCAGGTTGATCACTTAATGGGACTTTACACTTCTTTGGGTCATAAGATCCGTAAATATGCTTTCCCTTGGTTTCTTAAGACCACTGTATTTGGAGGAATCTCAAATTAAGTGTTTTTTCTATTAAGTAATTTAAAAAAAATCTGGATTCGATCCTGAATTCCTTTCATGATATTGAAGACTTACGGACTTGGATAAATATTCTACAAGATATTCAGTTGAATTTTGGCTAGTTCACTCAGCTTCCCCTGCCCAGGCACAATTTATAAAGCCATTCCAGCAACACATACACGTAAGCAAGCATTCACGCGCAATTGAAAAATTTCAAGTTCGCAGGCTTTAAGGGCCTGCTTTCCATTTTGTCTTCTCCCAAAGGATGACTTTTGGGTGGAGTGAAAGGAGAAGGGCTGAAAGTTCTTTCCTTCCTTTGTGGATTTTCTTGGGGAAGTGAATGGCTATTAAGAATGGCAAGTCAGAAAAAAAAAATTCCTAACTTTCACAGTGGATTTTATTGGTAACTGTTTCGTTTCTTTTTCCTTCCTTCCTTCCTTCCTTCCTTCCTTCCTTCCTTCCTTCCTTCCTTCCTTCCTTCTTTCCTTCCTTTTTCTTTCTCTCTTTCTCTCTCTCTTTCTCTCTCTCTTTCTCTCTTTCTTTCTCTCTCTCTTTCTCTCTCTCTTTCTCTCTTTCTTTCTCTCTCTCTCTCTCTCTCTCTCTCTCTTTCTCTCTCTCTTTCTTCCTCCCTTTCTTTCTTTCTTTCTTTCTTTCTTTCTTTCTTTCTTTCTTTCTTTCTCTCTCTCTCTCTCTCTCTCTCTCTCTCTCTCTCTCTCTCTCTCTCTATTGAAGTACAATCATTTACAATGCGTTTATCTCTGGTGGACAGCACAATGTTCCAGTCATGCATATACATACGTATATTTGTTTTCATATTTGGTAGCTGTTTCTAAACTGGGGAGTGTTTAAAAAGTTGTAGCGCTTAAAGAGAAAATTCTAGCTTCCATATCCAACTAGTTTTTCACTCAAAATGTATTAATCAAATCTTTGACCCCTTACCATGGGTCCGCAATGGTTCCATCTGAGGTATATGGGTGAACCAAATAAACACCTAGGATAAACGATAAATAATATATTAGAAGTGTATATAATATTCCAGAAGAGACAGCAGTGGAACTGTTTCTATGTGCAGACATTTCAGAACCTCCCTGAGACTTAATCACGGGGGTATTTCGGGGGATTGCTCCCACCACCCACAGACTGTGATTAGCTTGGGCTTTGGCCAGGATTTGTTGGCCCAGGTTTCTGAGTGTCCACTATAAACGAGCCACCTCAGCCTGCGCCAGGCGAGCAAGGCCACACAAGCCTCAGGAAGGTTCCGCCTGTCCGGGGAGGGCTGCTCAGAGGGGCCTGAGAGGACTGCTGCCCGCTCCTCCCGCCCCGCAGCCTCCCTGCTCCTGACCGGGAGAACCTGATACCCTTCAAAATAGAGAGTATATTGATCTGTTTTTGAGGCCACAAATGCCAAAGCGCTGTCAGCTAATGTGACTTCAGAAGGTTAAATATGGCTTTGGAAAGAATTACCGGCGGCCCACAAACGTTTTCTAGGTGATCGAATATGCAGACATGGAGAATGAAGACATCCGGGGTGGGTTTCTGTGCCCCCAGATGCGTCTCTCCAGGCATACGTCATGTCCTTTGTGTTTTATCTGGGTCTGCAGCACCCTGTGTCTTCATTAGACAACGTCATGCCTGGAAAATTAGGAAAAATGAGAGGAAAAGAGAATATGTCAAAGACTGGAAAACAGTTCCCTTTACTTTTATGAATTATACATGTATTGATCAGTAAGCCTGCCTCTCTCCCATTGTGCTCCAGAGGGTGGTTCGGGGGTGGGGAGGGAAAAACGAAATAGAAAGAGAGAGGGGGAGGGGAGGAGAGAGAGAGAAAGAATGGAATATGAACCCTTTGGTAGTGGGATGCAAAATTCAAATTTCTTGGGTTAAAAACACCAAGAATTTGGCAATACGTTACCCAGCGACAGATTTAGAAACTTCTTTGTCATTTGATCTTTCAGCTTTTTCCTCCTCTTTCCTTTTATACACCATGGGCAGTAAAAATAACTTGGTTTTCATGTTCAGTTCAGTTTTGCTCCCTTGTCTTTCATGTGGTGGTAAGTTGCGCTCGGCTTGAATTTACAGAAAATACCTCAGGGAAACACTCAGATGGTCTAGCCTTGGAATATTTTCTTGATTTCTGTTTAATAAAATTTATGTGACTATGGACTGAATCATATTAAAGTGGAGTTTTGCTGAACATTTCAGCCTCAGAAAACCTGGGCTTGAACTTCAACTGTATCTCCCAGCCGTGTGACCAGTAATCATGTTACGTCACCTCTTTCCGTTCATAATTTTATGTGTAACGTGTTGGTGATCACATGGCCTGAGCTTTCCCAGCATTGTTTGGAGTGTGATAAGAATAATATGTGAATTTGCTCTGCAAACTAAAAAGTCCACCAAAAGTTGGTTATCAATATTAAAATATTTCTAATATTTCAAAATTAAAATATTACATTATTTGAATATTACCATTAAGAGAGTATCTTTTGAGAAAATTTCTAAAGTTGAGTTTGAAGCTCTCCTTGGAAAAAAATGGACATAGAAATGATAGGATGTTCTTTTTTTCCTTGGACTTAGGCTTTTGTACCCTGGAGATAAACTGAAAAGGAAGGGGAAATGTTTCTGAACAGGCATATGGATAAGTAGCTACTTACGTGTCTTTGATTGATCAGGCTGCTGTAATTGATTTATGCCCATTTTACTGCTTGTGTGAAGTCTGTGCACAAATGCGATGTTAGCACATAATTCCATTATAAAAGTGTGAATTATAGGTAATTAAAGGTTGTGAGTCTGAAAGGTGTTGCTTCCCAAGAGGTACAGTTTTGTGGGATCACATTTCCATTATGTGTGTTAGTTCTCAGAACTAAATAGGAACAGCCTCCCACCCCTCAACAGTCCCACCAGCACAGTGGTAGGAGGGTACTTGGTTTAAGGAACTTGCTCCTGCTGGCTTTCATTTTGGGGAACAAAATGAAAAATGAAATGCTGTATGTCCAGATGATCATACCTAACAGTGTACAACGTCCCACCTGCTACAGGCAGAAGAAAGTTCTGCTGATCCTTCCTTGGGGTACTCTGACTTATTTAGAAGATGGGGCAGGAACAATGTTCTTTCATGTTCTGTCCAGGTTTGAGGGTCTTGTGGATGCTTAACAATGAATAAACTGTCCATGACACTGTGAAGAGATTCCACCAGTTGTTTGCTCGCTTCCTGAATGAATACTCAGCCTTTGCCAGATCCCAGGGAACACAGCACTCTAAAAATCAGGACAGGAGAAAGCATATTTATTTCATTGATGAATGGCATTAATTGCAGATACAGTGAGTAGACTCAAATCAAGAAGTCTTGTGGTTTGCCCTTTCCCCCAGCTGATGCTCATTGACTTGATGCTTTGGAATATCTGAGAGAGCAAAAGTGCTTCTGAATGAACTTCTTTGTGGTTATAACCCAGCTCCATCTCTTACTGTGGCACTTGGGGAGGATTTCTTAGTCTTTCTGACCTCCGTTTCCTCATCTGCAAAATCAGAGCAGGGCTGTTGCAAGACTTCCATCAACTATTATATTTAAATATCTTAAAGCATATCTAGAGCATTATAAACATTCACTAAATGGTAGCTATTATTTACAAACTTCAGAAAAATAATTAAAGCAAAGGAATCACCCCATATACTGAAGACCTTTTAAAGCCAGGAGGAAAACAACGTCTTCTGTTTGGCATTTGTGTTATGGCCTGTGGCACAATTATTGTTATGTTAATAGACTTGCTGGAATAAAGGGCATTGTGCTAGGTGAACTCTGCATCACACTGCATCACAGCCTTTGCCTTTATTTAAAGAAGGATACTGAAAGGCAACAATGAAAGAAATACTGATTGGTAACAAAGTTTACATATGTATTAAGCAAGATAGGCAATCCTCCTTAGCCAATTTATTTTCAAGACACAACCTCTGCTGTTGCTCAGCTGTGCTATACGCTGCATGTACATTACAAATGGTATGTTACCACGGCCTGAGAGCTTCTCTCTGATACATGGGCCATTGCTGCTGGTATCCAATCCCTCTTTCTTTTCTTTTTCTTTTTCTTAGTTTCCTTGTACCATACTCTTTTTTTTTTTTTTTTTTTAAACCTTTTTCCTTCTCCCAGTCCTGTCTGAGGTTGCCAAACAAAGCTACAGCCTCTGTCGGGTTTCCACTACCAATGCAGTGACAGAAATAGAGATTAGCAACCTGTCAGAAGAGCATGCTTTACTAAACAAAGGAAAGATGGATAACTCGCCCCCTCTAAATGGCAGAGCCACTGCACATACCTTTTGTTTGAATGAATTGTGGTTTCCAGTGATGGCTGATGTTAGAGTTCTGCTGCAAACAGAACTTACTTACTTTTGTAATTCTCCCCGACAGAGCATTAATACCGCAAGTGCTATCCCTGACCTAGGCAAGGGACTCCAAAAAAGGGAAGTGGCAGTGGGTTATGTTCCTGCTGTTCTACAGTTACACATTTCTCATGGCTCTTTGGGCAAATGAGTGGAGATACCCATGGACATAATTATGACAAAGCAAAGGAAGGAATGGCTATGCTTCAAAGCAATGAAACTGATGGAAGAAGAATCCATGTAGACGTCAGCACTTCTGAGTGTACAGGTGCTGCTGTGAGTGAGGACCAGAATCTACCGTGTTTGTTTGAGCTCTTCCACAGAGCAGGGGACTCAGTGCCCAGGGAATATGTTGTGTGCATAGGCACAGAAGGAGCGGAAAGAGAAGGAAGCAGTTGCCAAAGAACAGGGGACTAGGACTCAGCCGGTCTTGAAAAAAGCTCAACTTCTTTCCCAAGTTTTGTTTTAACTGTGAGTAAAGCCACAGCGACTCCCTAGACATTGCCAGGGAACCTTCCTGTTATAATGAATTGTCCTTCTCCTTAGCTTTCAGTCGTGTTATTTTATACTTCATTCTCTAGTTAAACCGGCAGCCTATCCCTCAGATGCTGTTTCTTCAAGTTGTATGGCTGCAAAGCCATATTGTCCTTATTCTTTCCTTGGACAGGGGTGTTTATGTGGCCTCGGTAAGTTCACCCTGTTGAGCAGAAGTCAGAGACTCTTGCTATCGGCCTCAAGATTCAGCCAGCATTTCTACCTGTTACAGAACCTAAGACAAATTCTCCACGTATGATTTTTCTGCTTCCCATGATCCTTAAAAAGAGATGGAAATTGATCAAGATGCCGGGAGCACTCAGTCATCTTTGTGACAGTCTCATCCTTTGTGCTGCACATTTTAGAACCAGGACATAGTGGAGCCCTTCACTCCATCTCTTGCTTCAAGACCACCCCGAGGGTGTATGGGATCCTGGATACATATTTTTCATGTGGGTGCTTTATTTAGATAATCAATTTCATTTTAAAATGTTTTGCAAAATTCGTGAACATCTGAGGCAGAGTGATTTGTCACTAAAGTTTTAGAATGATGAGTAGAAAAGAGGTACCGATGTATTTGTTTACTGACCAGTCAGAACACTTGATTTTTCATGGTATCTAGACACTGTCTCAGTTTAGATCCGGGAATCAGTTCTTCATATTCTTTGTTGTCAAATGTGCTGTTACTGGGTAATTTCATATTTCCCACTGAGGGAAAAAGGTAACAACACTTATTATTCAAGTCCCTTAGCTCTCAGAACCTGTCTGCACTGAAATTTTATAGCTCTTCTTGGCTAAGTGTCCTGATGCCATTTGTTTCACATTGGTTACACCATTATTCATGGTGCCGCACCATCCATCCTGCTCCCTGTGAGACTGGCTTCCGATGGCTCTTTAAAGGTTGTTCCTGTGATTCTTTGAAGATGACCACAAATGCACACAGTATACAGGAAAATGTGCACAGTGATTTATTTTATGGCCGTGTTAAATTTATCACTTGGCATTTTATAGCGTATATATATATATAGAACACTTTCCAACTGTGTCGTCTCTTGAACCCTTGAGGCCGCAGTCACAGCAGTCCTGAAATGTGATCTCTTTCCTTGTTGACTGCACCCCTGGTTTCTACCCACCATGGCCAGTGGGGCAGGTCGGGGAGGGACCTGTAGGTAGAGCAAAAGTCATCCAACTCATACAAGGAGGCCCTGACCCCCATGTGGCTCAGCTGGGCCTTGGAGAGCACAAAGTCACCACATCAATTGGAGGCAAGAGAAGACATGGACTAGAAGGGCCTGCTGACGTGGTAGAGCAACAGTCTCACCTCCTGCTTGGAGCAGATGGGTGTGGCCGCCCCCAAGGACTGTGTCACATGTGGTGCAGAGCCTGCGGAGCGATGAGGTAACTGCCCTGAGTGCCCGCAGCAGGGGGTGCCATTTTGGGTGCTGAAAACCAGAGGCAGCAGCACGGGGGAAGCATGGTGGGTGACTCGGGATGCAGGAGACCACATATGCAGTTCAAACTCAAGGGTGGGCTGTAGGCTTTTGGGAGCCCAGAGTTCTGAACTCATCCTGTGTCCATGTGACTGAGAATCACTCAAAATCTGAGTGTCAGCACCCTTCCAGTGTAGCCCAGTCTCACCCCATCCCATGAAAGCAGTTCTGTGCCTGTCAGCACTTTGGGAGCAGTACAATTGGTGAGCAGCACTCACCAGCTTGCCTTCTGGAAACTGCAGCCCAACTCCAGGGCCTTAGGATGACCCCGCAGGCACAAGCTTTAGAGCAAATCAGGGCACCGAATCCACTCCATGCACAAGATGGAGGGTTGGAGAGAATCTAAAGGAGAGAAACAGAGACTGGGCACATGCCGCCCTCCGCCCAGGCTCAGGGCCACCAGACAATGCTGCCAGCTCCAGTCAAGCCCCAGCACCAGGGCAGTGCGGGTAGAGTCGTCAAAATTTCATGGAAGGCACAGGGGAGTGCAGGGCTCTGAGGCACAGGGATCCAGGCAGGAGTCCACCTTACCTGGGTCTGAGGTTAGTATTACCTTCTGTTTGTTACCTGAGAAAAAGGGAGTGAAGAGAATAAAACAAGAGGATAGATTTGGAAGGGATGAGGTAAAGTGTGAACTGTTCTTGCAAGTCTGAGTCCTGAGATTGACTCTTATTTAAGGGATTGAAAAGTATTTAACCAAAGAATTTAATTCATAAACAACAACAATAACAATAACAAAAAAAAAGCTCTTACAGTGAAAGTTCAACAATTCTGCACTGGAAGGAGAAAATGCTATACAGGACATTATTAGGTCAACTGACTGAATTAGAACATGGCTGGTAGATTAAATAAAATTATTGCGTCAGTGTGACTGTATGAAGTTGGTAACTGTACAGTGGTTATGTAAGAGACTATTCCTGGGGGGGAGGGTATAGCTTGGTGGTAGAACACATGCATAGGATGTGTGGGGTCTTGGGTTCAATCCCCAGTACCTCTGTTAAAATAAATAAGTAAATAAGCTTAATTACTTCCCTCCAAAACAAAAACAAAAACAAACCAAATAAAATAAAAAAAAAAGAGAGAAGTTTCCTTTACTTGGGAGGCATACTCTAAAATATTTAGAGGTAAGAACCATGTTCAGAAAAAAAGATCTGTCTCTCTCTCTCTCTCTCTCTCTTTTCAATTATTATCCATCTATCTATTTATCGGTCTGTCTGTCTTAGTTCTATAGGCCGCTATAACAAACTACCATAAACAAATTAAATAACAAAGCTCTGTTTCTCACAGCTCTGGAGGCTGGAAGTCTGAGATGAAGATGCAGGCCTGGCGGGGTCCTTGGTGAGGTCTTTTGCCCTGGTTTACAGCTCTGTTCTCACATGGCAGAAAACAAGCCAGCTGATTTTCTGGCCTCTTCTTATTAGGGCACTAATCCCATCTGTGAGGGCTCCACTCTGATGACCTAATTACTTCCCAAAGGTCTCACCTCCAAATACCATAATTTGGGATTATGGTTTTAATATACAGATTTGGAGGGGGGCACAGGCATTCACTCATTGCTCTATCTATCCATCTACCATCAATCATCTGTCATCTACAGCAAATAGGGTAAACTTTTAACAACAGCAGACTCTGTGGAGAGTAAATAAGTGGCTTTGTGACTTAAAGAAATGGAAAGGCATCCCGTGCTCTTGGATTGGAAGAATTAATATTGTTAAAACGGCCATATTATCCAAAGCAACCTACAGATTTAATGTGATCCCTATCAAATTACCCAGGACATTCTTCACAGAACTAGAACAAATAATCTTAAACTTTATATGGAATCACAAAAAACTCAGAATTGCCAAAACCATCCTTAGGAAAAAGAACAAAGTTGGAGGCATAACTCTCCCACACTTCAGACAATACTACAAAGCTATAGTAATCAAAACAGCAGTCAATTAATCTTTGACAAAGGAGCCAATAATATACAATGGAGAAAAGACAGGCTCTTAAGCAAGTGGTGTTGGGAAAGCTGGACAGCCATGTAAATCAATGAAGTTAGAACATTCCGTCACACCATACACAAAGATAAACTCAAAATGGCTTAAAGCTCTAAATATAAGGCATAACACCATAAAACTCCTGGAAGAGAATGTAGGCAAAACATTCTCTGACATAAATCAAACCAATGTTTTCCTAGGTCAGTCTCCCAAGGCAATAGAAATAAAAGCAAAAATAAACAAATGGGACCTAATCAAACTTAATAAGCTTTTGCACAGCAAAGGAAACCGTAAACAAAATGAAAAGACAACCTACAGACTGGAAGGAAACATTTGCAAACCATGTGACCAACAAAGGATTAATTGCCAAAATTTACAAACAGCTCATACAACTCAATAAAAACATACAACCTAGTCCAAAAATGGGCAGAAGACCTAAACAAAATTCTCCAATGAAGACATACAAATAGCCAATAAGCACATGTAAGATGCTCAACATTGCTAATTTAATCAAAACTACAATAGCTATCAGAATGGTCAGAATGGTCATCAGTAAAAAGTCCACAAATGATAAATGCTGGAGAGGGTGTAGAGAAAAGGAAACACACCTACACTGTTGGTGGGAATTTAATTTGGTGCAACCACTATGGAAACAGTACTTAAATAACTAAAAATAGCATTGCCATATGATCCAGCAATCCCACTCCTGGGCACATATCCAGAGAAAACTCTAATTCGGAAAGATACCTGCACCCTAATGTTTACAGCAGCACAATTTACAATAGCCAAGATATAGAAGCAACCTAAATGTCCATTGACAGATGACTGGATAAAGAAGATGTATATGTAATAGAATATTACTCAGTCATAAAAAAAGAATGAAATAAGGCCATTTGCAGCAACATGGATGGACCTAGAGATGATCATAGTCAATCATAGACAAAGACAAATATCATATGGTATCTCTTATATGTGGAGTTTAAAATACAATACCAATGAACTTATTTACAAAACAGAAACAGACTCACAGACATAGAAAACAAACTTTTGGTTACCAAAGAGGAAAGGCTGGAGGAGGGAAAATAAGGAGTTTGGAACTAGCAGATACAAACTACTCTATGTAAAATAGATATATAACAAGGACCTACTGTATAGCAAAGGGAACTCTACTCAATATCTTGTAATAATTTATAATAAAAAATAATATGAAAAATATCTATGTATGTATAACTGAATGACTTTGCTGTACACCAGAAATGAATACAACATTGTAAATCAACTATAGGAAGGTGATCTTTGTACTATTTATATTTTTTGCAATTTTTTATAACTTTGAAACAATTTTCAAATAGAAAGTTAAAAAAAAGTAACCACAACATAATGTATCAATTCTGGTAAAGTTAGACATTATAGTATTTCCTTTCCACTTCTTCTTTCTTTTCTTTCCCCCTTTCTTCCCCTTCCCCCTTTCTTCCCCCTCCTCCTCATTCCCTGTCTCTCTGTCTCTACCTCTTTCTGTCTCTCTCATCCCCCTTCCCTTTCTCCCTCCTTCTGTCCTTCCTTCTGTATCATACAGATGAATACAGTTAGGGAACGTTTGGCTTACTGACATGTTCTACAGACTGAAATAATTTTAGATTAAAGAATTAAAGGAAAACATTGGCTAGATCCAGGATAGGTGCTGTGCCTGGGAGAAATGGCAACAGAGATACAAGATGAGGTAAGGTGATCCAGAACTCGTCTTTGGTTGTCCGTAGCTTGAGTAAAATAATCATGATAATGGCTATACCTTTACAAAATTTACAGGAAAATCCCTGCTTTATTTTGATTTTAAAAATGACCATATGTCTACACCAAAATTTGTCAGGGTGTCGTAGAGGTTAGTAATGCGGGCTGAACCTGAATTTAAACCCAGCCTTTTCCATTTACCACCTGGTTGATATTGGACAAACTGCTTAACTTTTTTGTTCCTCAGATTCCTCATCTCTTTTTAAAGTTTTTAGAAAAAATGGCAATAAATGCTTCAACATTAGCTATTACTAGTCTCAATCTTAATAATATTTGTAGATGATGTAGTATTTTTAACCATATATTATAAGATGTCATCAGTTTTGGAAATAACTTTTGCACAAGCCTGTGGAAATAGAGGGAAAAGGAAGAAGTCAACAATTCACTCCCCGGTTCTGCTCTGATCCATCTCTTTGTAGGTCAGGTGGAATGTGGGACACGCTACTATTGAGATGGACTTTGCAGATTTCAAAGGGAACAATAGGATCCCAGAATAGCAGAGGTCAGGTGGCAGCACGTATTTGCTTATTTTTATCACAATAATAGATGCTGGATGGTTAGTTTTCGCCTGTTTATTTCCCATGCTGATGGGCTGTGTTTATTTTGTTGAGATGGGGGCTCAAATTGAACACAACACTCTTTGCCTTGTTATTTTCGATGGATAATGTTACCAGTCTTGCCCATCTACAAGTGGAGATGGCTTGTCAGTCCAGTGGGGCTCCATATACACTAAGTACAACCACATTTTATTGGTGGATCTTTTCCAGGTTGCTTGCTTGGTGCTTTTCAAAATGCGCTGAGTAGCTGTTTGGGATTTGTCTCTGCTGACTCCACTGGGCTCAGTTTCAAATCTCTCCTAATCCACTAATGAACCTTTATTAAAGTGGGAGAGAGGTTGAATCAGTCTTTGGACACATTATTAAAATAAAGTTGGAGCAGTGAAAAGATGAAAAGAGAACAATAAAGGAACACTTGATCTCCCTTCCATATCCTAGTCAGTCTTTTTAAATCTGATTTTTTTTGAGAAATGTCAATATTAGTAGGTTAATTTTTATTAGTCTTTAATTTTATTTTTCAAGGCAGCTCTATGAAGAGATGCTCATTCATCAAACTTTCCCCGTTTTTGCTCTTTTGTGATTTAAAGTTCAGGTTGAATAGGTTGATTGCCCATGAGAATTTAAATGATTAAGTAAGCAACGAAATGCCAACCTTTTATTATTCTGAAAAAGTGTCTGCTTGATCAGTTATTATGAAGCACCCTGATGGTTATTACTGCCTTGGTCCCAATTCCTCTGCTACCCACTCATGGTTCCCTGTGTCTAGGACACCCTGAGTCTGTAATGACTTATGCTGAACTGCAAAGGAATCACCATGTACCTTTTCAAAGATGTCCACTCATCCTTAAAGTCACAAATCAAGGAAGAGATGGCTTCCAGATATGGAATTCAACTTCTGACACCAGACAGCCTTTATTCTGAAATGTCTCTGTTTTTCTATTAAAATTGTTCACAACTTCTGCTGGTTACTTACTCAAATCTTGGGCAAACAACTTGTGTTGGACCAGGGGGTGCACTGATGAATGTTTCAGAATTCCTGGCCTCCCAAGGAACTTGCATTCTGCCACGTAATTTATTTTATAAGAGGAAGTAATAATAATTTTTAGTCATTGAATTAAAAGAGAAAACCTCAATGAAGCATAATATTGTGTTTAGTACTTGTTTTTGTCAGTTCCCATTTCTTCATTAGCTTATTTTTGGGGGGGGTATAGTTAAGTTTATTTATTTATTTATTATTTTTAATGGCAGTACTGGGATTGAACCAAGGACCTCATACATGCTGAGCATGGGCTCTACCATTGAGCTGTACCCTCCCTACTACATTAACTTCTTAATTGGGGGAAAAATGGCCATTACACAAATCTATTTTCAAATTTAGCCGTGGGTATTTGATTTCTCCTTCTCTATCTATATATTTTTATCTCTCCTCTTTCTTTCTCTACATCTGTATCTTTATTTTTATATATATATCTTTAGATCTGTATCTGTATCTATATATAGATACATATAGATAACATATATCTGTCTTCATCTCTGTCTGTGTATGTAGATATTTGTTATTTCTTTTGGATGAGCTGTATTGTTTATCCATGAGAAGTTGCTAATTAAATCAGTACTTTTTCTTGTCCTAACTTAAAATTATATAGCATTTGATACTTGAAAGAATGCTTTTGTAATACATTATCTCATATAATCTTTACTGGGAAAAATGATTATCTTCAAATGAGAAAATAGTGGCTCAGAGAAGTCATTTGTTTAAAGTCAGAAAGCTAGTTAGTCATCTTAGAGATCAGCTGTCTGTCTAAAATCAGCAAGCTAGTTAATGATGACACTGAAGTATAAAGAAAATCGTTAATTGTCTTTCTATTTCATGTATTTGTTCTATAAATAGTTGTTGAGTCCTTCTGTACACTAGGTATTATTCTTGATGTTGGGATTCAGTGGTGAGCAAAAGAGAGGAAACCTCTTGGCTTTGTAGAGCTTACATTCTGGTGAGGGAGACAAGAAAGAAATCACACTATGCAGAACATAAGAAGGTGATAAGGAAGCTGTAGGAAGAAACTGAGCAGGATGGGGATAAGGAGTCTTGGAGAGTCATGGTTTATAAGTTAAGATAAGAGGGTCATAAAGGGAAGGAGATATTTGGGAAGTGATTTAAAAGAGGCGTGAGAACAAGTCACAGTTGAATCTGGAGGGATAGCAGGAGGAATGAACAGTGCAAAGGCACTGAGGCAGCAGTGAGCCACATGTGGTTGGAACAGCATGGAAAAGGGTTCCATTGGGAGGTAAGATCTGAGATGTGAGGTGTTGGGGGGTAGGGGCAGGTGAAGGTGTGGGCTCAGCAGAGGGTGCTGGCCCTGGAGGCCACCATAAGGACTTTCCTTCTTCTCTGGGTGATATTGAGGTCCGTTGGGTGGTTTGAGCAGAGGAGTAAACATGCTTTATTATCTGGCTTATTTTAAAAAGGATCATTCTACTAAATGCCTTGAGAAAAAAACAGCAGGAGGGCATAGGTGGTCACAGGGGATCCCAGTTGTAAAGGTTTTGTAAACTGGGCATATGTCCAAGGAGCAGTGGACGTATGCTCTCAAGTTCTGTAGTCTAGCTGGGGCTTTTTCCACAAACTGTTGGGGGATCTTGAGACAACTACTTAATGTTTCACTAGAAACGGAAATAAAACTCAACAGTTAGAAAATGAGCCAATTTCCTCTTACTCCCTATGATTTGTAGCCTGCTAGGATCCCTGAGTTTGGTTTTCTTTTCACTTTCTAATGCCAGAGTGTGTGTCTGCTCACCCCACCTCCATCCTCACGGGCTGTTTATTATCAGCTCTGACTTCCCTTCCTGACCTTCCTCATCACATGCGCAACGGACAATGGCTGTGCTAGGCCCTGAGTCATTCTGGAGTTGTAGGTTGCAACCCACAGCCTACGCCTTTCATTAAAGCAGTCAAAACGGAGTTTAGAGATATTTTAAAGGTTAAAAAAAAAGCAACTTGAACAACCTACCTAATCACTGAAGTATTTCATATTGCAGAATTTATAGTCACCGTGGAAGACAGACCACTGTGCCGGAGTTCTGGGACTGGGCTATGCCATGTGCATCCGTGTATCAGCTCTGTTTTGGTTTCATTTCACTTTAGTTATTTGATTGGGTGTCTGCAAAAGCCCGTGTGCACATTTTTATGAGCCTTGGGACAATTTACTGCCAAGCTTGCCTGAACTCTAAAATATGCTTCTAGTTTCTGAGAACCACAAATTATTTACCAAATAAGCAAGGAAATAGAGGTCATTGAGTTCACTTCTTACATAATTTTAAACTTCCTTTCTGAGTACTGACATCTCCCAGCAGTCAGAGTGATGTGTTTTCAGGCAGAGTCAATAACAAAGCGGAAGGACTAGGAAGTGATAAAAGGGCTAACTGCTATCCTGCTCTGTTTGCTTGCTCTTGATGCTAAATGCCAAGAATCAAAGCTAGAATAGTGGAAGGTACATAGAAAAGAATCCTTCCTTTTCAATTTTATTGTGTTTATAGAGTTGAGCAGGAAATGCTGATAATACTCTATCTTGTGGGAAGTAAATTTATTTAAGGTGAAAAATAAGTACTTCCCTAAAAGAATAAGTAATCATTAAAATGGAATTAGAAAGCAGTATAGAAAGTAAATCTTCCGAACACGAACTGGTGTCAGTTTCTTCCAAGCTATTTCAAGAGTGACTGCACATAACTAGCAAATATATTCAGCAGAAAAAAGAAAGAGTGATGATGAAAGGGTGATTCTATGAAATGTAAGGGGAATAAGTAATGACCTTCGATCAAATGAACAGGATAAAGAAGGAGGGAGTGATAAGTCCTGTGTCTAGTTTGGAACGATGATAACTCAGTTGAGTGAAGTGGGAAGATAAGCATAGATAGTTTGAAAGTTAGGAATTTCTTGATAGTTGGCAAATTTCTTATTGTGTAGATTTACGTATGATAGATAGTACATGGGTCCATCCAAAGGAGCTAGGATAAAATGTCACTTTTTTTTGGGGGGGGGGTCCTTTCCCCTTCAAATTTTATCTTTTTTTTTTCTTCCTTAGAGGGCAGAGGAATGAGAGGTACTGGGTGCTGGTGGGTCATTTACCTTGGAGATTCCCCTACTATGAAAGAAATAGCTTGTAGAGCCAGCAGAGACCTCTCCCTGGGGCATTCTCCAATTTGTGAATTGAGTTTTTGGAGATGAGAGACCAGATGTTTTCATGACATCAGCAGGGTGTATTGAATCAAGGATAGGACCCAGAAAGAAATTCAGTGACTGAGAGTAGGGGGCAAGATTCCCAACTGAATTTAGCTATAATTTCAGATGCAGAGAGAAGAGTGCTCCAGAAAGCATTGTTCCAAGGATATTATAAGTTATAAAATTCCTTCATGTTTATGATTTTAATTATCCCTGTTTCCCAAAGTGACCAGCAAAAAGAAGGAAATGGATGTGTGTGCCAGAAATTGGAAGGACTATATCCAATTTCACAGCCAGGCTTGTGGCTGGGGAGGGGATGGTGCAATTCAAAGAAGGGAGAGGGGCTGGCAGTTTCTAGGAGGAGAAGGTAGGAGAGGAGAGCAGATTTGGTCCATGATAAAAAGACTCATTGGGAACCCAGGCTAATTCCATTGGGATCTATAACACTCCAGACAAAATCCAGAAGAAAAAAGGAGTTGAAATGGACCTACAGATATTGAACTGTCAGAAATGATTTACATAATGGAAGTTCAGGCTATGAATAAGTTCACTTTTACATATATGTATGACCTATGTAAAGTATGTGCGTTTCATATCCATGGTGGTCTCTGTAAAGACTCTTCAATAATGCTTGGCACCTGTTAAGGGCTCAATAAATGTTGACTCTTTACCTCTGAGTCCACCCACAATTTGTGCCTGATTCTCTATTTTTCTGGTACTGTGAGCAACCTTTAGCCAAGCTTTCTAAAATGTAATTCTGTCCTTTCTAAAGCAAATGCATGAAGTAAGAGTTAAGACTCTGTATTCTTGACTCTATATCTTTGGAATTACTTTCTCAGTGTTCCAATGTACTCATATTGGTCAGGCATGGAGATTCTTCTTGCAAATGGTTTTATTTATTTCAATTATAGGACAATTTTAAACAAATGGTTTCTATTATTTCTGAAAAGCTGCTAAAATAGTCAAACAATAAATACAATTTATGCATCTTTCATTTTTGCTTTGAAGTTATAGAATTTAATTTCTCTTTTAAAATTAACAGGATTAAAAAATAATTTGTAGCACATTCCATTTGAGTTTAAAATAAGATCTTTAGTACAGTGATCATCTCGACCACCTGAATTATGGTGAATCTATTGTCTTCCGCAGTTTGATTTTGATGGAACTAGTTATGGTTTTTTTTTGTTCTGTTTGGGGTTAGTTGAAATTCTTGAATGTGAGGGCTTCTTTCTTTAAGATCTTTGGAAAAGACTTGACCATGTTTTCTTCATATATTTTTCCTGCTCTATTCTTTCTTTATTCTTCTTCAGTTAACTCCAATAATAAGGATGCAAAATTTTGCCCTATGATCTGCATAAGATCCATATGTGTATTTTTATGTTCTCTGTGCTGAAGTCAAATATTTTAGACTAATCTGTCTTTGGGATCATGTAATAAATCTTCTGCTGTGCTGTTAAACTCATCCAATGAGTTATTATTAATTTCATACAGAATATCTTTCAATCTTAGAGTAATGATTTTTATGGATTCCAATTCTTTAATGAAATTCCACATCCTTTCATTATTTTGTCTATATTTTCTTTCAATTTCTTTAACCCATTAATCATTATATCAAAGTCTTTGGATGCTAACTACAGTGTCCATTTTTTTTTTAATTTGCATTTGCATCTGTTGTCTGTTCCACTTGGTTATTGGTCACTCTTTCCTACCTCTTTTCATGTCAGTGATTTATTAGTCTATGGCAAACGTTATATACAGTGCCAGTGTCCAAGCTCTGTATGGCGCTGCTTCTGGCAGACAAGGTGAGGAGCTGATCACTCCACTCCACAGGGCCTGAGCTGAGTCAGGGACAGGCATCTTAGTAAGACTCCTTCCACCTCTAGCTCTGCCTTTCCCCTTAGGCCTGTCTCTCCTGAACTTCTGACTGCGAGCTCTGACAGACTGTGGGAGATTAAGTCTATCCTTTAGTATCTTGCCACACACTGCTTCCAAATTTGATGGATGTCTTGGGGAGACTGGTGATGGTTCTCAGCCAGGCCCATTTTCTTAAGTGGGGCTTTTTCTCTTACTTATTATGGGAATACTGGAGATTTTAGTCTCCCTTACAGAAGTTTTCAAACCTTATGCTCAGCCCCAGAATTCAGCAAAATGCTATGGGCCAAACTAACCAAGCATTTATGGATGCTTTAGTTTCCAAATCATTGTGGTCCCTTATTTGAATGCCAAAATATTGGCTGGTCTCTCTTTGCCGTCTTACGATCCTTCTGTGTGGCCCGGGTCTTACCCTCAGATTGCAGTTAGAATCAGCAAGTGCTTCAGGGAAGAAAATAGCCCTTGAAAGGCAACTCACCTTCACAAAGCTCTCTGCTCCTCTGTTGAATTTTTGTTCATTTATTTCTATTTATTTCCACAATCTCTGATCTCTTATTTTCTTTTAAATTTTTTTCTTTTTTCTTTTTTTTTAAATTGAAGTATACTCAGTTCACAATGTTGTGTACATCAGTTTCTGGTGTACAGCGTAATGTTTCAGTCATACATATACATATATTTATTTTCATATTCTTTTCCATTATAGGTTACTATAATGTATCAAATATAGTTCCCTGTACTATACAGAAGAAGTCTCTGATCTCTTTAAATGTGATTTTTGAAATCAATTTATACTTTTTAGTTGACGCAAGAATGTGTTCTGCTGCAATCAATTGCATTCTACCTGAAACCGGAAGTCCCCCTGGAGTCAACTTTTAAGAACTTGGGGCAGCTATGTCCTTCCAACTTAATAGCCTATAAGGAGGTATTCACCTATTTTTCCAGGAGCTTCAGGTGAGACTATAACAAAGAAAAGTGTGGTTGTTTGTATGTGACAAGTAGAGTTTAAAAATTACATTTGCAGATCCTGAACTACAAATTTTTGTATCTGCAGATGCTACCATCTGTAAGTAGGTGAACAGCAAGGTCTTGCTGTGTAGCACAGGGAACTATATCCAAAACCTTGTAATAGCCTGTAATGAAAAAGACTATAAAAAGGAATATGTATATAAAAAACAGAATCACTATGCTGTACATTAGAAATTATCACAATATTGTAAATTGATTATACTTCAATAAAAAATTAAATTAGTATGCCAAAAGTTCAAAGAGAATTCTATTTTCTGGTAATTTACACTCCTATGACATACAAGAATAACGATAGTATTGAAAAAGCCAAATTAATCACTTTTTTCCCCAATATGGGAAATATTTGTCGTGATGAATACTGTAGGAAAGATTGCAATATTTGAATCTTGTGGGTGATAATGGGACCTTAAAGGTCTTGGCGTGGGGCCCACATGAAAAGCCTGACTCTCCTTTTTTCTCTACATTGATGGAGGGAGAACAGGGCTTACTGAGAGCTATGTGGCTGCCCACAGAGCTTATCCTGCAAACCTCAGTGCAAGAAAGGGTGTTAGTTTGGATGGGAACCTAGGAAAGTGCTGGATCCGGGGAACGTCCACTGAGTCAGTGGACTGACGTCTAAGGAAGTGGCTGTCATCACCCTTAAGTGTGGTGGCTGTGTCTGTGACTTCAGTAGACCCTTTTGTGTGTCTTGAATAAATATTCCTTTTGGACATGAACTTCTGGAATCCTTCATTTTGGTCTGCTCTAGTTTTCTTTCTGGCTTTTCTACCACCATGATACCCCAACTCTGCTCTTCATGTAAGTTTCCCTGATCACATGGCTGTACCTTCACATTTTAAAACACTTAACAGACTTTATTTCATTTAAACCTTATAATGAACTTACGTGGCTTGGCCTGGCCTAAGTTCCACCTTATAGACAAAGAAATCACAGGTCGTGAAATTAAGCACAATCAGTCATGGCAGTGACAGGACTCAAAATCAGGTCATTTTACTTCTTTTTTTTCTTTTCCTTCTTTATCATCATGTGAATTGATCCCAGTTCTAAGATGACAGATGGCACTAGAGCAAAACAGTTCTTTACATCTGGTATATAGCTGAAAAGTGAAGATTCTGCACAAATAAATATGAAAGGAATTTTTACCATCTCCTATAACTTCCTTTCTGAGACCTGGCACTATCCAAGCTTGGATAAAAGAAAGGGGCCTTACATAACTCAAAGTAGAGAAAATTGCAGACTCACAGCATCAGATAGCCTGCGGTGAACATCGTTGAAAGTATGGAAGGTCTGATGGTCTTGGAGATGGCTCGGCCCTGAATTGCACCAGCGAGCTACAAGTTCCTTCCTGCCGCTCCTTCAATTTCAACTTCACTCATGAATTGGATACTTTTTTCTTCCCACATTGGTCCATCTAGGAGAGACTGGGTGGAACTGAATGGCTGGATGTCTAGGCTGAGGCAAGGAGAAGAGGGGACTTGGAGGAGTGGAAGTTCCTAGAGGAGATACTCTGATAAACTGGAAGAAAGACAACTACATGGGGGAACTGAGAAGAGAATGAAGAACTTCTAAGCTCACTGAGAAAGAGGATCAGTTGTATAAGGCAAAGCAAACTTGTTGAACCGAATGTTTTCCTTTGGTAATTTTGTAGCTTAAAAAATGATAAAATATTAGCAATTGTATATGATTTGACCCAATATTTTGTAACTGCTTTTCTATGCTGGAAGAATAATCTTTGACAATGTAAGCTATAAACATACATGGTTTAAAAACACAATGCCCTGTTTCTAACATATTAAATATTTTGATAAGTAAATTCTCAGTCATGACTTCATCCTCACTTGAAGACATAGTATATTAGCCAGATGCTTGCAGTCTAGGAAGATTACCCCGGGTTCCACAGCTACAAGTGCAGATGTCACTGGAGGAGTGCCTTGGTGACTTAAATAACACTAGTATTTTGCCATACTTAGAACTTCCACTTGGCCAGCTCACGAATTTCCACATTTGACTTTCAATCTTTTTCTTCTTTCTGGCATCTGAATTCCCTTTCTCTCTTCGGAACTCATTTATATATTTTTAAATACATTTAGCTATGCTTTAAACATGTCTGGTAGCAAAGGATGTTTCTTACTGGAAAGCTTTCCATGTTGCCGGAGATAGGGGACATGCCAGTTTGAGGTGAAGGAAGTAGAGAGATTTCACAAGTCATGAAAGATAAGCACACAATGGCTTTCCCATAAGTAAGCATTTCAAAATGTATGTGTGGAAAGGAAGTAAAGGAATAAAATGCAAATCAAGTTATTTTAAACTATTATTTTCAGGGCCAAGGAAGAAGTTACAAGAATAAAATCCCTACAAAACATTTTAAGTCCTTCGGTGGTGTTTTTTTGGGGAAGTAATTTAGAGATGATTGGGTATTGTTATATTTAATTTGATTTTTTAGAACAAAAGTTTACCCAAATAGAAAGCTTTGTCATTCCTTTTCCCCACAACTTTAAAAAGTAAACTATGAGTCTTGAGTCAGCATCATTTTTCTTTTTTAGATTCCTTTGCTTGCAAATTCATCCACCATCAAATTACATTGTATTCCTTCCTCTTTTGCCTACCTGTGGCTGAGCCTTTTATAAATAAATCCAAAACCTGGTCATCCTCTCGCCTGTTGCTCTGAGTAAACAGTAAGAAAGCAGAGGCCTGAGTCCAGTGATTTGATTTTATACAAATGGATCTTGTTAGAACATTTCTTTCTGCCTGGGATATCAGAAGATTTACTTGTAAACTTCTTTGCCAAGAGAACAATGGTGGTATTTACTGTTTCTACCATCTGTTGTAGTTTCAAAGAATTTGCTTGAATCCTGCCAAAATGACTGAATTAAGAAATGCTTAATTGACTAATTAAAAAAAAACCTCATTTGAATTATTCAGCTGTTTGGTCTTTACCAGTCCATGCTATCTATGATTGTATATTTTGAATTTTTGTTCTATTATTTCTTGGCAATGTGTGGATCCAGCTATTTTTGCTAATGATACAGTCCTTTGAACTCCAGCTAGTCTATTGTAAAATTGAATAAAAATCTATCATGTCTCCTTTCAAAGAGAGCACTGTATGTACATGGAGGGTGATTTGAAACCACTTGAGAAGTGGGGATGAGATCCCAAAGGAACAGGCTAAACTAACTCTGGGGAGAATGGATCCTATGACTTGTGGGGCTTCTGAGTAGGACACACAACTTTGGGGCCAAAGCTGAAATTCTAAGGGCAATGGCCATGTAGTGGAGCATCCTTCCAGTCATCTCTGTTTTCTGCCCCTCTCTTACCTCTTCCTCGTCCCACCCCATGTAATTTGCAGCTTCTCCTCTAAATGTTGAAGATATTTTTACATAGCAAAGCTATGTCAAAGTACATAGCTGCTCAGGTTGCTCACATGTCTTGGTTTAGGTCTGATCAATTGAAAGAGTAAGGAGGAAACACATCGCTAGAGTGATTTCTGTCCTTCATTTCTCCATGTATATTGGTGTTAATTGATTTTTTTTTTTTTGGTTGTAAGATGCTTTGGAACTCTCCCTCTTTCTTCTCCTTTCTCTTCTTTCAGAACGCCACCAAGAATTAGATAAATGTATCTATTATAAATGCTGTGAAGAGTGATTTGTAGTGATTTGTTGTCAGATATAGGGCTGACCTTGGGGAATCAGGGATTGGGTTAAGGATGCAGGTGGAAGAGTAGGGAAGTAAGATGCTTCCATCTTCCCAGTCTAGAGAAATTAGGCTGGAGCCACATGCTCTGAAAGAAAAGGAGGTGTTTGCATTTCTATCATCTTTGAGCTCTGATTACTAATGTAGTCATCTTTAAAGACGTCTACTGTTTACAGTAAAACTGTAATCTCCCTCCTCCCCTCCTCTCTCCTGTGTTGCACAGCTCCTGATTGCAAGTTTATTTTTGGCATCTTTGAATTGCAAGGATGCTTTCACGTTCTTTCTCCTCCATGCACTCTTCCATCCCTGCTGCTGCTCTTCACTTCCTGCTGCAGAAGTGCTGAGTCCCTTGTAGGGTATCTCTCTCAGCCAATGAACATCCAGCAGAGAATGGAAACCTTCCACTTCACAAGTCAGGAAGAGGCTCCTTACAAAGTATTATATTTTTCAAAAAGTGGCTGCAATTGGTTTTGGTGTTAGGCAGCGAAAAAGCCCCCGAATGATTTAACATTGTTTGCATAATACAGATTTTCATTTACTGGAAGAAAACTTTGTGTTAAGTGTGTGTGTGTGTGTGTGTGTGTGTGTGTGACCATAAACATATTTCTTGAGTAACTTTTATGTGCCAGGTATGATGCTAGTTGACATATAATTGAACAGAACAACCATGGTCTCTTCCCTCAACCAATTTACAATCTAGCATAAAGTAGACCTCACATTTCAAATCCAGAATGATATAATTACCATATAACCACTGTATCTGAAGAAAGCAATAAAAAGTACACAGAACTTATAAGATGATTTAACAGGGGAATTTCATCTAGCTTGGAAATTGGAATAATCCTTCCTAAGAAAGGGGATTTAATATGAGAGCTTAAGGATGAGTAGGAACAGAGCAGATGAAATAAGGAGCCAGAAGCTGGGGGTAGAAATGAAAGAGAGGTGGGGAGTGTAGAGGAGGTTGATGGATGGAGATAAAGTGGTAGTGTCATTGGATTGTAAGTCGCGATGCAGGGAAAAGCGTTGCAGTGAGGGGAGAGCAACGAGGCATTTAGAAAGAGAGGAGGTTAAGGGTTGTGTGTGTGTGTGTGTGTGTTTGTGAAATTGTGGCGGCATCTTGAGTGCAGTTTCTAATTATGACTAAATATATGGTGTGGTTGTGGAAGCTGGTGCTGCAGGTGGAGTGATGGCAAAGACCGCTGGGTATCAAGTTGGGACAGTGCTGGCCCAGGTGTTGATGATGTGCACACGTGATGTTGAATTTGCCTAGCTCCATGGCAGGCGTGAGATGAAAAGAAGACTGTGAGTCAGTGTTAAATTCTTTACTGAGTGACCAGATGGTTAAGCAATGGCTACAAGGAGAAGAGGCTCTTATGGCCACTTGCTCAAAGGAGCCACTTACAAAAGAGAGAGCGAGCATTTGTCTGGAGCTGGCACTGGGGAATCGGGAAGACATCACCTCAGCACTACCAATCCTGAGATATCTGGGGCTTGAGAATATAGCATAGCTCCCAATCTCAACTTGAGACAAGTAGAATTTTGAAGGGAAAGTAAGTTTCAGGGAAATCAAGGTAGTGTTTGTGTATGTGTATGTGCGTGTGTGTGTGTGTGTGTGTGGTAACTTGGAGATGATTATGGGTCAGAATCATGTAGAATACAGTAAGAAGAGACCTCCTAAAAATCTATACTCTAAGCCATTCACCCAAACCTTGACTCTCTTCTATAGCATGTTCCAAATCACAGTAAAATGCCTGCTTAGAAACTTCCAGCAACAGGCAAATCACTATCTTATAATGCACAGCATTTCACTTTTGGTAGCTTTTTCTATTGGAAAAAAAAAAAGGTTCCGTGTATAGTAGATAACTTTCTAGCACTTTCTAGGTAAATGAGTAGAAAAAAGTGCTCAGAGGTGTGCAATGGAGGGGTAGACTAAAATGTTATTTTATTTAAATTTTTGTGAATGAGAATTTTCTCTGTAATACGTTTGTGATTTAAAATATAAACACCAAATTTTTATTTTAAAAAATTGCAGCACAATCTTGAAAATTCATTTGCATAGGTTAAAGCTCTAATCCACAATGTGACTGTGCTTGGAGATAGAGCGTTTAGGAGGTAATTAGGGTTAAATGAAGCCTAAAGTTGGGGCCCTGGTCCTATAGAATTGGTGTCCTTCTAGGACGAGATACCAGAATGCTCTCTCAAACTCTCTCTCTCTCTCTTTCTGCCCCAACTAAGTGAGGGCACAGCAAAAAGGCAGATATCTGCAAGCCAGGAAGAAGGCTCTTACCAGAAATCACACCAGCCAGCACCTTGATCTTGGACTTCCCAACTTCTAGAACTGTGAGAAATGAATTTCTCTTACTTAACTTACCCAGTCTGTGGTATTTTGTCATTAGCAGGCTAACGCAATATAGTTGGAATTATGAATGGAATTAGTTTCCTGAATAAGTATTTTGATAATTACCAATTCTAATTATTCTTCATATTTCTCTTATTTGAATGGTAACCAGTTTACACTTGACAGAATAAATAGTAGCAGATTGAGAAAAATTTATAGATATTTTAAGTTAATTAAAAATATAAATTCATTTAATTATTTTTTGGATGGGGTCTTGACTTTCTATATCCTGAAAATATTGTTGGTGTTTTCTTGCTGTAGAGTAAATTTTGAGTCCTGGGGATAGTAAGAACGCTCACTGTGTAGGCTCTGTTGTATTAAGGTAAATTCTGTGCCAGGAAGTTACTTGAAGGCTCTTCTGGAAATGTTTTTCTAAGTCATTGTCCCCCTGGGTAGCAAATACTGCCGCATCTACACTTAAGAAAACTATTACAGACATTCACTTGGCCAACAGGCACATGAAAAAATGCTCAGTATCACTAATTATCAGAGAAATGCAAATCAAAACTATGATGAGGTGTCACCTCACACCAGTCAGAATGGTCATCATTCAAAAGCCCACAAATGATAAATGCTGGAGAGTTTGTGGAGGAAAAGGGAACCCTCCTACACTGTTGGTGGGAATGTAGTTTGGTGCAGCCACTGTGGAAATCAGTATGGAGATTCCTCAAAAAACTAAACATAGATTTACCATATGATCCAGCAAACTCACTCCTGGGCATATATCCAGAAGTCATTCTAATTTGAAAAGATACAGCCACTCCAGTATTCATAGCAGCACTATTTACAATAGCTAAGGCATGAACAACCTAAATGTCCATCGACACATGACTGAATAAAGAAGCTGTGGCATATTTATACAATGGAATACTACTTGGCCATAAAAAGAATAAAATAATGCCATTTGCAGAAACATGGATGGACCTGGAGATTGTCATTTTAAGTGAAGTAAGCCAGAAAGAGAAAGAAAAATGCCATATGACATCACTTATATGTAGAATCTTAAAAAAAGATATAAATGAACTTATTTACAAAACAGAAACAGACTCACAGACATAGAATACAAACTTATGGTTATCAGGCAGGAGTAAGGGGTGGGAGGGTATAAACTGGGAGTTGGAGATTTGCAGATATGACTATACATAAAATAAACAACAAGCTAATACTGCATAGCATAGGGAACTATACTCAACATCTTGTAGTAACCTACAATGAAAAAGTATGCATGTATGTATATGTATGACTGAAACGTTATGCTGTACACCAGAAATTGACACAAAGTTGTAAACTGACTATATGTCAATAAAAAAGAAAACTATTACATCATATTAAAATGGTTCAATTGTCATAACACACCTGAATCTTCTTTTCACTAAAGTATTTTTATTACTATTTTTTTAAGAGTGAAAACTTGCTCATAGGGCTTTTTCCATGAGAATTGGAGACTGATTTCTTTGATTTTCCTTCTTATCTCCTCCCCAACAGAAGCTGCATGTTTTGAGAGTAACCACTGGGTTACAAGCAAAATAGCCCTAAATAAGCACAAATACTTTCCAACGAATGGTCATTTCTGGTATGATCTTAGATTTAAAAGCATCAAATTGACTGGGCCAAGACTGCCACCAGCATCCTGTAGCTCAGATCTCAGGCTTTACCCATGGATACATGTGTCTTGTAATGACAGTGCCTTCTTCTTTTAAAATCTAAACAGAGAAGTGTAGACAGGTGGTCTAATCAAGGGCCAGAGAAGTTTTGCCATTTTTGAATGGGCTTTTGAATTTGTCATTAAACTCAATATATACTTGTGTTATCAATTATGTGAAAACACAATTTTTTAGTAGGTAGAACCCATGTTTGCTAACAAAATCTTTTTTCTCTCTCTCCTTGTGTATTGTTTTTTGATATTGATTAAGTGTAGATCTATTCATTCCACAGATTTGACTGTGTACCTACTATGTGTCTGGCATAATGAGAAATGCTGTTGATACTCAGATACAAGGTACAGCGCCTGCTCACAAGCAGATAGAACTATTTATTAAATAAAGGTGGCAAGTTTGCACAACTGACCACATGCGAAGAGAGTAAAGAGGACCAGAATCTAGGATGATGTACAGATTTCTGGTTTCAGTTATTGAACTCATGGGGAGTATAATTATTTTGACAAAGAACATGTCGGCACCTTATTTCTAAATAGTGGCAGGCTGGAAACCAGATCAAACTCCCCAATTTTGTCTCCTTTAACATATTAATGAAATGTACGTTCTAACTATGAGAACTATATTCAACTATGATTTGAAGACTGGATTCATTTCCTTCCCTGTTGCCTTGGGGAACAAGAAGTGAATTTCATGGACAAGCAATTCATCATTTGAAAGAGCTGTTAACACTTGGATTTGTCATTGATTGCTGAGATAATTTACAAAGAAGTTCAATGTGTGCCTCACATGGTAGGCTGATCATTGCCATGTCTATTTTCGAACTGTTAATTAATATGCATTTTGTTGTGCTGTTCTTGGTATTCTGACCCAAATTGACTACATGTATACACACTTATACAGGCTTATTAACATAAAATTGGATCTGGAGAGCCCAAGGTTTTTAGTAAATGAGTTATTATTTCTTTAAAAAATTCACAGTGTCTCAAAGTGCTTCCTCTGACAATAGAAATATTGTTGGAAGACAATTGTCCACAAGCCATTAGTATTTCTAGATGTCATGTGAGTGAAGGGCTGACCTTTGTTCTGGAATATCTTTTCATGGATATGTGTACTGTGAATAGACTTGGAAGACAGAGATGGTGTTCCCCTCTGGAGCAAAGGGCAGGCATTCGTGGTGCCCATCATAAAAGACTTGGGTTTCCTAAATTAAGGGTTCCTCTACTATAACACAACCTGCTATGTATGCAGATGTCATCTGTCCCTCTTTTCATCATTCTGCAAGACTAGGGGTCTGGGGAACTGTCACCAAAAATTCTGACACTCTGGTTACTGCTATTGCTATGATTAAAAACTGTCCTTTTTCTCTGACTCAGGAGTCTTGTGTCTTGTACCAGCATCCATGAAATTTCTGGCAGGATAACTTGTCAGCTTGCAAGTAGGGTGAATTCTCAGATCCTCCACAGCTCTTGACAGTTACCATATTTCAGGTTTTTATCTTCTAATCCATAGGCTCTATATTCCACCATCAAATATAAAACATTTTCCAGCATTAATAAGGTATAACTCTAAGTTATAGATCAAATACCAACAAAAAAAATTTATCCGATTTTTCTTGTGATTGCAAATAAATATGATGTCTATGATACTCCACATTTACTATATATCATAATTTAAAAATCTTATTGGGAAATATTGGAGTATAAGAGTACATTCAAAAGCAAAAGCTTTTGTGAAAATGTGAAAGTTACCAATTATTTACAGATAGTTTATTTTCAGTACACTTAAATGCAAGCACAATAAATAAGTGTTTTCCTTTTTTTTGTTTTTGTAATCAACTTTATTGAAGTATAATTTACGTCCAATGTAGACTGCATCCATTTAAAGTTTACAATTTGATGACTATTGAGGGTTGAATGTGGTTGTAAGACTACCATTGTAATCAAGACACAAGACATTTTCATCACCCCAAATGATTCCTGGTACCCTTTTTCATCCCTTTTCAATGAATTTTGGTAACAAATGCAAGCCCTTTACAATGGGACACTCCAAGAACAATTTCTACTGAGGAACTTTTGCCAGTTTCCAATTTTATTTCCATTTTCAATCATTTCAAGAATGAATATTTGATTTTTTCCCTTAAATATTTTCCCTGACAGTTCCTCAATCTAGTCTTTTCCTCTCTTCCATTTCCCTTGGAGCAGAAGGGCTGAGTAATATTCATGAGCTCATATAAATGGAATAAATAGCATGAATTTGAAACATATAAAGATTAAGTTGCCTGGCAGAAAAAAAAATCACATTCATAAAAAATGAAGACAGGTGTTAGTGTACTAGAGTGTGGAAACTAATCATGGAAGCAATGAAAAATGGTAATTATTTGTGTAATTAAGTGATAGATTATATATAAAAGATATACTTCTTTGTTGACATTAATCATGATGTTTGATTTTAGGGTTTTTTTCTTCACTCAGTAATTGATATGTTTCTAGGGAAGCTTTTTTCAAGTATTTGTTTTCATCTGCCTCTTCATAATCATGGCTCTCAAATCCAAGGATGGATTTTGAATAGTGTATTTCTCTCAGCGTGTAAAATAGGTCACATGGGTTACTTTGTCTTGAGACCTTTCAAAGAATGGAATGTGAGCAGAATTTGCAAAGCAGCTTTCCCACAGCAATAGTTATATGTGAAGGACAAGGCACATGTTCTAATTTTAAATGTGAAATAGGGCTAAATCATATATTTGGTTACAGCTTTTCCAGTTGTTATGTGATTTCTGATTTATCAAACACCCATTTTCTCTCTTTTCTCATCAGTTTCGAGAGTAAACTTTATTTTTAAAAATTTGGATGGAAATCGTAGTCTTCTGTCTGCTCTACCTAAAAAGAAGGACATATTCCAAACAGTTTGGAAAACTATGAAATTGAAAACTTGAAGTCACTTATCTAGAATTTTTACATCACTCCTCTCTCAACCTCCCACTTCTTACTGGTGAGAGTTTTTTTTTTTTTTTTTTTTCTCTTAGTTTGAGAAGAAACATATGCAGCAACTCTAAAAATGTAAAATAAAGCAAGTTTCTCTGATTAGTCTGCAATCTCTCTTTCCTTTTGCATCTGGAAATGCTTAGGTAGACATGTTGAAATCCACAGCACACACATTTTATCCCTGTGTGTCTGTTTGCATCTTCCATGCCATTTTGCAGCCATGCCTGTCTTTTGTTAAGAATGAGATGATCAAAACAAGAACAATAAAAATTTTAAATCAACATCCCACCATCCCTTTTCAGCATTAAATATGGGACAATTTTTGTGTCTTTTCCAAAAAATAGTCTACCATAAGGAGCAATTAGTAATTCGAATTTAAGCGGGGGGTGGAGGGGTGGAGGGGTGGGTGAGGGACCTTACAAGGTCTGTTCCACTTACAAACATATTGTATAGCCTTTATTATAATTTAGAACAACATTATTCAATTGGACTCTGAATTTCTAAGTGTCACACTACAGTTAAACTGTAATTAGAAAGTACTTGGCTTAGTGTGGGGCGGGTTAGCTGGGGTTCTGTTTGTTAGAATTAGATCAACTTCTGGTGCATCAAATGCCTAGCGGTATCTTTTTGTGAATCACCCACCCAGATAAAGAAATATTCTAATTTACACGAGATGTCCAGTATATGACAGTAGAACATTAGGTGGGTGTGGGGCTGTTACACCTTCACGTGGATTGAGGTTTAACAGTATCCTATTTTCCCTATTTGGTTTCCAGCAGAAACAGTGTGATGATTTATACCTGAGATCCTTGTTGCTCCGTACCTGGTCAGGATTATCCGTCAGTTCATAAGTATGGGGTGCTTTGATCTAAGGGAAAAATTTTTCTTTGGTTACTTTTGTTTTCATTTGTTTGTTTGGTTGCTTTCACTGCTATACCAGTTCATAGAGGACAACACCATAATTGGGAAATAAAGCAGACGTGTGGGGGCCAGCCAAATAAGGAGTTCACTAGACTGAGAAAGCAAAGCTCAGGGAAGACTGAAAAATTGTAGTAAGAGTTGGAGTCGGGGTAACAGAAGCAACTGGTTTGTAGATAAGATAAAGGCTAGTTCAGGATCTAACTTCATAAAGGGAGTGCACTTGCCCTGGCTGAATACTAAGTGAGTGTGGCCAAAGGACGCGATGGGCTGGAGAGGCTGGTTTTGGAATTTGGACTTGGTCAAGATTTCTGGTCCAGAGAAGTTCACCAAGGGGTCAGTGGGTACAAATGCATGTAAGAAACACAAATCAGGTAATAGGGATCAGAAAGCCAGAGAAGACTCTTGGAGGATCAAGATCCAGGGACCTATGTCTGTAAAGAAAACATCAATAACCTTGACCAAAGATTAGGGAAAAAGTCAGGCTCTCAGCACAGGGTCTGCGCTGTGTGGTACCAAGAACAAGAATAAAGCTTGATTTCAAGGCGTAATGTAAGTACCACAACATCTTCTCCTGCCTGTGTGTGTGCAGAACCGATGTGCAATTTCGAGAAAGCCTGAGAATGCACTTTGTAGGAAGTAAGTTCTATCTGATCAGAGTGTTTGAGCAAATGGAAAGAAGTTTATTTTCTGATGCATTGTTCAAAACTGGAACATGTCTGTTATTATTTTAAAACAAATACAGAGGGACGCTTTTAATATAGATGATAATACTCAGGAATGAACAAGGTGTAATCTCTTCAAAACATCGATTCTTTACATTGAAGCTTAGAAATATCTGCCAATTAATTTTCTCATTAGCTCATGCACTTACTCACAAATACTTACTAAATGTCCACAGTACATAATGTCTTACAAAATCTTAAAAACTTTAATACTAACTTCTATTATTTGTATGTTTAGAATTTCAATAGCAGAGAGTCAATAATTAACATTATTAGCAATTAATAATGGAGTGACTGTTTAGGCAAGTTCAAGCTCTGGGGAATTATGAAACTTACCAGAAAATACTGATGACAATGGAGAGAAATAAAATAAGGTCACAAAAGCCTGAAGTCGTGATTTGTGACTAGAATATTGATTTGAGAATGTATTATCTGAACCACTTAGCTACGATAATGGCAGAGTTCGGACGTCTGCATGGAAGTGGTGATTGATCGTGTGGTGATAGAGAAGTTGGTCCAAACCCCCTACACTGGGTGAAAAGAAATTGATTTGGCAGCTTCCTCTGCATTTGTTATTTGAGATAATTTTAGCAGGGAACGCCAGGCTAAAGCGTTGGCTTATATTTATTATTTGAGATAATTTTAATATGGAATCCCAGAGTAAAGACATTTTTTGAGGGACACTGGCTCGAGCTGTTGGCCAGAAATAAAGTCTAAAAATTTTCTCCTTACTTCCTATTTGTGACTTGTGGTTTGTTGAGCCAGTCATTGTATTTTCCTGAAAGAATGACTACTTTTATTTAGTTCTGTTTTAAACACAATGAGAGTACGTGGCTGGGTGTGAATAGAAACACAGCATGGGATGTATTGGGGCTGCAGGAGACAAACAAAGAGTTCAGGAATATGCTTCTTTACAAACTACAGAGCAAATATTATTTTGAATAAAACATTATTAATTAATTAATTTAGTGTAGGAGGAAGGTAAGTAAGTTTATTTACTTAGTTTCTTTAGTGGAGGTATTGGGGATTGAACCCAGGACCTCATGCATGCTAGGCATGTCCTCTACCACTGAGCTATAACCTTCCCCAACTAGAGAATTATTTTCAATTACAAATTATCCTCAGGAAGTTTTATATTCTTTTTTCCTTAAGCAAACTTTAGGTATGTATTATTTTAATCAGATTAAGAGTCTTGAAAGGAGTCAAGGTAGAGATTTAGAAAAAGAGGGTTTTTTTTGTTTTGTTTATTTATTTATTTATTGTTTGTTTGTTTGTTTGTCTGTTTTGGTAAAGATGAGAGACTTTGGGCAGCTAGTGGGAAAGATGATGATACTGGAAACAGGAAGAACCATAGATAAGAGGCAAGACAAGGAGAAGGTTTCAGAAAGGGAAGTAAGAGGAGTATTACTGAGTTTGCCCTGGAATTGAGTGCCATCAACCTTGCCTCTTCTTCCTGAGTTAATTATTAGAGCCGTTAGTGTTATAAATTTCAGTGTCCTTCAGTTTGACCCTGAGTACCTAAAGCAGGTAATTCAGTAGTCTCTTGTTTTGATGGGTTACTCCCTATTTAAATTCTACTCTTTCTGGGAGTAGAGAAGAGTGAAAAAGAGAAGAAAAAAATTAAAAATAAAAAGGAATAAGAATCTTACAAGACATTTTTATCTTTATTTGTTTGGCTGTTAATGTCATTAATCTTTCATAAATACTTGAGTCTTTTCCTGATTTCTAGGCCCAGTGAATGCTAAAGTTATGCCAAGAATTAACTCTCTGCTGACATAATAGATTCATGTTATATGAATCTTTAAGACAGGAAAATTTAACTATCACTTGACTATGGGAAAAATAGACAGAAAAAGAATATATGTATAGGGAGTGATTACACTGTTCACTCCATTCAGTGAGTGTGTGCTTTGCCATGAGAATGAGATGGGAGACAGGAGCTGGAATCCCTCAACCTCAGTTCCTGGGTGTTATTCATGGAGTGAGCATTGCAGAGTGCTGAGATTCTGGTTTGTTTAAGTAACCAATGGATCGACCTACGAGTTGACCCTTACTTGATCCTTCTTGGGTCAATCCTTCATCCACAATTTCAAAATGGGAAACTAACAGGTTTCTATTTTTCTAATTCATTTAGTGTCAAAACCCAACCTAAATTGATGTGAACATTTTTTAATAGTCTTTATCCTATAATTTAATATTTATACACTTAACCTCAGAAGTAATTAATGTGTTTGACTTTTGAATGTTTGAGATATTTCATAAAATATTGCATATACTCATATTGCTTAACACCCCAATAAATTTGGCCTAATGGCCAGATTGAGGAGAAGAGAATTACTTTATTTAGTCCTTATAACAACCTCATAAGGTAAATACAACATTATACCAATGGAGAGACCTAATGAGGTTAAGTAACCTACTTGAGGTCATAGAGCTAGTAAGTAGAGAAGCAGGCCTGTTGAATTTTTAAAACTGTTTTACATGTGTTTCCCCTCTTTTGTTTTAAAGTAAGTGTGGGAAAATGCCCCAGGAGTGTATGAAGTATATATTCTGTTCTAAGTCCTTTACCCCATGCTTCTCTAACTTATTTCTCAGATCTACTGATGAACAGTTTTGTGTATATCTTTCCAGACTTGTTTTCTGTCTCATAAATGTAGACACATATAGTAAGTGTAAAATGTAAGTCTATACACTCAAGAGTATAAGAAATGCATCTGTATATTTCTCTTAAATGTCATTTCTTGTTTAAGCCCCCATTCCAAGATTAGAAGAAATAAAATCTCAGAGCATAGGATTATCTCAAACGATTCAAGATTTCCTCAGGGAAATCATCCCTGCCTTCCCACCTGGAGGTCAGGTCTGAAATCAAGAATGAGTTGGTGAAGGTTGCATCTACTCCTCCGTTGTTGTCTTCTTTGCACACTTGCAGCTGCCAAGATGTTTTATTTTTTCATTGCTTGCTGTAGGCGTTGCAAGATATATCTTTAATTTAGCAGGTGTTACTTTAAATTAATATTTATTACCTTATGTGAAATGTTAGGATCTTACAATTGTGTAATTTCATTTACCACTCTTCCAGGTATTTTTTTCATACTATCACATATTTTACTTTTCTCTGTATTTTGTTTTTGTTTTTTGAGGAGGGTAATTCGGTTTTTATTTAGTATTTAGTTTTTAATGCAGGTACTGGGGATTGAACCCAGGACCTTGTGCATGATAAGCACATGCTCTACCACTGAGCTATACCCTCCCCTCACCTTTTTCTCTGTATTTTAAGGTTCACAGTACATCAACATTTTTTCTTACGTTAAATGGTCAATTGACTTTTAAATAAATTAAGAAAATCATTTTTTAATATTGACTAGAATGTTTACTAGTTCTTGTATCTTTATTCCTTCATGTAGACCTGCTTTTCCATTTTGTTTTATTTCCTTCAGCCCTACAGAATTTCCTTTAGCATTTCTTGTAGTGAGGTTTTGCCTATAATAAATTTTCTTAGCTTTGTTTGAAAATAACTTTGATTTGCCTTTATTTGTTGAAGGATATAGTTCCTGGTGGAAAAAAATAAATTGAGAGATATTTCATTTAGCATTTTAAAGATATCATTCCATTATCTTCTATCTTCCATCATTTCTGATGAGAAGTCAGTTATAATTCTTACGGCAGTTCCCCTGAACTGATGTGTTGTTTTTTCTCTGATTGGAATTAATACTTTTCTTTAATATCTTCCTTTTTCTTAATTATCATTGGTTTTCACTAGTTTGAAAATAAGGTGCCTATATATGTTTGTCCTGTTTGAGGTTCATATGGTGGGGTTGAGGGGTGTCTGCTGATGTCTTTTTATTGGTTTGGAAATGTTTTAGATATTTTCTCTTTAAGCATTCTTCTGTCTCATTCTTATTTCTTTCTGGATCTTCAGTTACATATGCCAGATCATAAAATATTGCCCCACAATATTATATACTTCATTATTTTATTTTATTTTTTTTAGTTTTTATCTTTGAGTTAATTAACTGGTTCTTTCTTCTATAGGTCTAGTCTGATGTTAAGCTGCTTTAATGAAATTTTTAGTTCTGATATTGTATTTTCAGTATGTAATTTCTATTTGGTTCTTTTTTTTTTCTCTTCTCCTTCTCCTTTTTCATTTTTTGGTTTATACTCTGCTGAGGTTTCATATCTGTTCTATTTTTCCATCATTTATTCCAAAATTCTTTAGTAGAATTCTGTTAATTATTTCAAAGTCTTTGTTAAGTTCAACATCTAAGTCTTATGTGGGTTAGCTTCTTCTGATTAATTTTCTTTTCATTAGTTTGGTCATATTTTCATACTTTTTGTATGCCTATTAATTTTTAATTGGATAATGAATATTTTGGATAATAAACCTTCTAGATTGTTGTTTTTTTCTAAAGAGTGTTAAATTTTGTTCTGAAAGGCCATTAATTTACTAATTTAGCATAGTCCCTCGATCTTTTGGAGACTTGGTTTTAGGGTTTGTGCGTGGATGCTTGTTTTGGTTTTGCTGTTAATCCCATGCCATAGACTTTAGTAATAATGCATGTTTCTTACTCCTAAGGTGTAGCCCTTGTAGAGTTTCAGTGAAAAGTGAAGGTATTTATCAAGCTCTGTTAGCCAGGCTAGATTTGAACCTCAAACTCTCTCCACTATTGGGTAGCTGCTGATATAGTTTTTTTTTTTTTCAATATAGTTATTAATCCTTTCAGCTGCTGCTTTCAGCTGAGTCCCTTAGATTCTCACCATAAACATGTACAGTTTAGGTGTAGCCCGAAGATTTGAAGAAAATTTGTATGCAACTTGTGAAATATTTCCTCTGTGTTTCTTTCCTCTATGAAATTTTTCTTCCAATTTACTGCTCTGCTAAGCAGCCCTACACTCCACGCTTTGTGTTCTCTTCCCAATAGGGTATTGTTTACTGGTTTGTTTCTGTTCTGTCTCTAGACTTCAATAAGCCTAAGAATGTTCTCAAGGGAAAAGTCCACTAATTATGGAGCTCACCTAGTGTGGTTCCCTTCTCTTAAGGATTGTATCATCTTCAGTTTCTTCATGCCTTTGGGTTATACACTAATACCCTCAAACAGTTGCTTTTTTATATTTGTGTAGAGTTTATAATTGTTATTTACAGAAAGTTTGGTCTGATACAAGCTATTCCACCATGAATGGAAACAGAGCCTCCTCATAAACTAACAGCTAATACGAATTCACTGCCTGTCCTTTGTTACGTGCTGTGTGGATTTTCATATATTAACACTGACGCACATAGCAATTGTACAAGTTAGGTATCATCAGCACCATCATTATTTCACAAAATAAGAAACCAAAGCACAGAGTGATAAAGAAACTTGCCCAGATTTATAAGGGACAGATGCAGGATCCAATGCCATATATGTTGAATATAAAACTTGTGTTACTTTTACTATTCCAGTGATTCTCAAATTTATCTGTAGACTGAAATTCCCTGGGGAGCTTTAAAACTGTCAATGCCTTAGTTCCAGCTCTAGAGATTTTTTATAACTAGTTTTTACTATGATTTGTCTATTGAGATTTTTAAAAGTTCCCCAGATATTTCAAATATGAAGCTAAGATTAAGAACCACTGTACTTTTTAAAATATTGAAGTATAGTTGATGTACAATATTATATAAGTTATAACTGTACAAACAATATAGTGATTCAGAACTTTTAAAGGTTATACTCCATTCATAGTTCTTATAAAACATAGGCTATATTTGCTGTGTTGTACAATACATCCCTTATGTGCAGCTTATTTTATACACAATAATTTGTACCTCTTAATCTCTACCCCTATATTGTTCCTTCCCCATTCCATCTCCCCACTGGTAACTACTTGTTTGTTCTCTACATCTGTGACTCTGCTTCTTTTTTGTTATATTCACTAGTTGTATTTTAGATTCCATGTATAAGTGGTAACATACAGTATTTGTCTTTCTCTGTGTGACTTATTTCACTTAGTATAATACCCTCCAAATCCATCCATATTTCTACAATGGCAAATGTTCATTCTTTTTTATGGCTGAATAGTATTCCATTATGTATATGATTTTTATAAGATATGATATATATGTATATCTTTTATATATATATATATCTCATATCTTATAAAAATACCTTAGTGTAGCTTTTCCATTACATCCCTACATAAAATAAAAACATTCTTTGGAAATCCACAGGGTTCCAGTCAAATAATATTTTTATGCTGGTAACTTAGAAACACAATCTGATGGTTATGCTGATTACAGAAGAGATCAAAAAAGCATTTTTTAAAAGGTCATATTATCAGGGGAAAGGAAGTAGCATTGTTTGAATACCTACTATTTTCTAGACACTGTGTTAAATTCTTCCTTGAATTGTCAAATAAAATACTAATTACAAATTCATAGCAAACTGTGATGAGTTGAATTGTGTCCCCCAAAATGTATGTTCAAGTCCCAGTGCCTTACCACCTGTGAATAAGGGCATATTTGGAAACAGGGTCTTGACAGATGTAATCAAGTTTAAATGAGGCACACTAGATTAGGGTGGGCCCTAAATCCAGTGAAAAAGGAGGGGCAGATGGGATACAGACCCTGAGGATACACATAGGGAGAAAGTTCTGTAATGACAGAAGCAAAGATTGGAGTGATCCAGTTAAAAGCCAAGGAATGCCAAAGATTATCAACAACCACCAAAAGCTAGGAGACAGGCATAGAACAGAGAGTCTGCCTCAGTCTCCAGAGGGAACCAACACAGCCAATATCTTGATTTTGGACTTTTGGTTTCCTGAACTGTGAGAGAATAAATTTCTGTTGTTTTAAGTAAAAAAAACCCCAAACCCAAAAACCACTGTGTTGTTCCATGCTTCCTGTGATACTGACTAAATCTTAAAAGCAGGCCAGTTCCTATTAATTTTAGTTTTTCTTTCTAAATAATTATTGCATGAAAAGATGTTTCATGTCTTTAATATTCTGATATCCTGATATTTAACAGTGAAAGAAAGTCTTCCTGACTATTTTAAATTAGTTTTTTTTTTTAATAAGCCAATCTTTAGTTTGGTTGCTGTTACCTACATGATCATACCATTTATGAATATAACTAATAGTTGTATTTAGCCTCTGATAAGAATTTTCTATTTGTTCACTTGTTTTGTGCTTAAGAATAGGTAAGTTTCCAAGAGCTACTGGAGTATTTTTATCTTTGTTAATCAATGTAAAGGAAATAAACAATAATTATAATATAAGCTAACATTCGCATGTGAAGTCATTTGTTGATGTTTTTTGACCAATTGTATTTAGCGGTACTTGATGTAATAAGGAGCAACACATTGTGGAAGATGATGGGTTTGAATGGAGACTCTGGGGACTTCAGTTTCAGATATTAGCCTTGTTTGTGTGACCTGAGAGAGTCTCTCTACTTTTCTGGTTCTCAATTTTCTACTCTATAAAATTTACAATTGAGGCCCTTTTGGCTCCAAAGTTTTATAAATATAAAATTAATTTCCTGCTCAAAATACCTTTTGTTTTCTTGCTGTCATGGCTCTAGAATAGTTATTAGAATTAGACATATCTGTAAATGTAAAAAGTAAAAGCATACCATTTGAACATGTTTTTAACTGCATCTGTTTCAGTGAATAAGCCTTGTGTGAACTGATGGCTTGGAGGAAAAGTGGATACTGTTAAAAGTTCAGTTCATTGGAGAAAATTCCAGCTAGAGATGGTTTGATGTAGGCAGAGGATATGAAGAACAGTGATAAAATTTAGGAAGTATCTAGTCACATCCAACCCTTTATGTCAGGAGGGAACCCAACATGCCTTTGTTGAGAAATCTCATGACACCACGCCATGCTTTCACCTGGCAAGTAATGCTGGCATAGTAATCGCCCACGTTTGGGCCCCTCTTTCCAGAATGGCAGCACTGCGATTTGCCTTAGTCAGGGCTGCTATTCTTACTGGGGGAGCTATGGTTGGGATAAAAAAGGTAATTAAGCCCACCAAAGGCTGGTTTTGTTGGCTGGCTATAAGCCTAGGATTTGTGAACAATAGATGGGACAATAATGTGGTGTTTGGGAGCAGTTCTGCTTTGATCTGGGTTATCATTCATAGATTGAGCACAGAGCTATTTTCACTGGTAGTTAAACATTTGGCAACTGCTGATCAGTGACAACGAACTGGATGTCCTACTGCAGGAGCATGGTTCAGTAGGCAGAGCGTCAACTGAATTAGAGTGTAAAAAATTTGTACCTAAGTGTGTCTGTTTTGCTATTGATCGGCCTTGTGAACTTGTTTTCATCCTTCGGCATCTTGATGTCTGTGTGTCTGTGTTTCTGTATTGGTTTGCTTAGGGATGTGGAGTCAGGGGATAGGATATCTTTGATAAGATAAATTTGAAATATGATGAGTTAAAGCATTTAAAGGATTAACCTAAAGAGGTGGTCAAAATAAAAAAAAATCATCAGAAAACAAATAAAAATGATAAGGGATGTGAGAAAGCTGAATCACAGCATATAATTTATGTAAAGATATTCAAGAAAGAATATGTGAGATGAATATTGAATATTGAGACGTTCGAGACTCCTATCTTAAGAACAGTAATGTAACAAAGGACAATGTAAAAATGTAGCAAAATACAGTGAATCCATAGATTTGCTAGTGTATTACATATTGCTTTACTTTTACAGTCTTTGGGTAGTTTTAGTTGTACGAGTTCAGTTGTCTGCTTTGTAAATCCATATTGCCTGGTAAAATCCAAGGCCATATTCTTTGACCATGTCTTCCATCATATCAGAAGTTCACACAGTCCACTTCCATTTTTCAAATTCTTATTTGGGATAAGTGCATGTTGGAATCTCTGTCTTCACTGTGTGTGTGTGTGTGTGTGTGAGAGAGAGAGAGAGAGACAGAGAGAGACAGAGAGAGACAGAGAGAGACAGAGAGAGAGACAGACAGAGAGAGAACCTGATTATTTACTATTAGGCAACCATTTTTATGTACCTTCATTTTTAAGAACAAATATACAAGTTAAATGTAATCTAGGTGATATTGGGAGTAACATGGCTAGACAGTAATAATTCCAGAATTCTTCAGACCAGGGGTATTTAAAGGTATTCCATAGAAGTAATCCTGTTCATATTTTTCCATAAAATAGAGGAATTTATTTTAAGCTTGAACTAAACTAATAAATTCTTTTCTTGCTTACTTGCCATAAGGATTCAAGTTTAAACCCTCTGTTCTTGAATGCAGGTTTACAGAACCTGGGAGGCTGGAAGAATAGATATGAAGAGGTTACAGCCCCAAAGGCAGATAGTCAGAACAATGCACTTTACTGGGAAAAAAAAAAGATACAGGCTTATGTGATGAGAACTCCCGTCCCCAATCTTCTCAGGAAAACAGAGCATACTGGATGAAACATTTTTTTTTCCTTAATAGGTAAAGATTCAACACTTTGAGTGAACCTTGGGAAAATGCATAATTAGTCATCAAATTTTCCACCAAAAAAAATTTATGACACAATGAAAGAACAATCTAGATCTTGAGGCTAGATTTGCATGAGAAAGGAATCACATGAGATACATAAAAAGGAGAATAAGGAAGCGCTGAAAGAAATTATATCCAGAATGCAAGCTTCAATAATTACACAGAATTTACTGTACGTTGGGTCCAGTTCTAAGCAATAATTCTCACTGCTACACTATTTCACATATCAGGGAGTCTGCTCTTCCTGCTCCAGAGGAAATGTGATGGGGACAATGAGTGCGAGTCGTGCACAGTTACCCGGGGGAGGGGGGGGTTGAATCCTGACTCCCTTAGCTGCGACTATGGGCAAATTTCTTAAGTTCCTTGCACCTCAGTTTATTTAATTATAAAATGTGAACATTAAAGTACCTCCCTCATGTGTTTTTAAGAGTAGTATATTAGACAATTCATGCAAAGAATTAGGAGAGTTCTCAGTCAGTGTTAGCTGTTAGGATCTGCCATTTTTGACCAGGCTTTGTTGCCAAGGCTGGTTTAGATTCTTAAAAATAAACACATTGAAGGATAATTGAGCATTTCTACAGATATAGTGAGTATTGAAAAGTTGTTAAAAATAGGGTTTTCTGCATGTAAGTTGTATAATGAGTGCTAAAGATTGAGTTTTAGACATAAGTTTACGAGTGTTATGTTGTATAATGGAGAAGAATGAAATTTGGACACCAAGAAATGTTATCTCTTGTAAGTAATCTTGAGTATGGTTTTAGGTAATTTCACCGTTAAGTATCTGTGCTGTAGAAATCTTTTCCATAAGCATTTTCACAGCATAACTAATTGGATATAAGGCAGTTTTGCTGTAAAAAAATAAAATAATAATAATAAAGAGGTACATTAAGAGGACATGTAAAACATGAAACACGAAGCATAGATGGCAATATTAAAATGGCTTTATTACATTTTATTTTGTGGGTTTTTTAAAATACTGATCTTTGAAGTTGTTTATTCATTGTATTTTTTTTCTGCTGTTGATTTTTTCCCCATTTGCTATTGCACTTTTTCTAAAAATTTTTTTTAAAGAGCGCTATCAATTTCCAAATACTAGTATGCATATTTTTAACTGAGCTGTGTATTGCATTGTGAAGGCTTCTGCATTGTGTTTTGTATCACATGTCTGTTGATACACATTCCAACTCTGTGCTTTCCAGGCCTTCTGCTTTTTTCAGATTTATTTAAAAATGGAAGTATTGTGTCAATGGAGAAATAAAACAAAACAGTCAACCATTTGAAACCAAACTGGCAAACTGTCAACCAGTTACCTTTTACAAAACAATTGTCTTACTGCCAATTAGTTACATGGCAAAAGTGCTTGCAGTAAAGATGTCTATGGCAAAGATGCTTACGGCAAAAATACCAGACGAGGTTTAGTATCCAAAGTGATCAGAGTTTGTCACTGAGTCAATGGAAAGACTTTTCCAATAAAGCAAAATGACATACAATGGACACCATCACAAGAGACATGGGGTGGGAGACTGAATTAAAGAGGCATGGTGAAACAGTTTGATCATTCTTTCAGGATTCTTTTAAAACAAATAGAAAAGACACCAAACAGATATTGAAGAACTCATTACACACATCAAGATATTTCTTACTACTCTCTTAGGTATGTTGGTTCAAGTACAGTATTAATGAGGTCAAGATCATATCTTAGATCCCTAGATAGTCTAGTTAATTTGCACAAAGAAAATTACATTTTATAATCATGAATTCCATGACTAACTTAGATCACTTATGAAATATGTGTCGCTGATCACTGAGGACCGTTGAGGAGAGGTACACAGATGTTTCAGAGGAAAAGCCGTCATTACTACTGAGAAAAAACTTTAAATACTTGCAAGTTTAGAATTTCAGGAATACATGTATTTTAGAGATTTTACAACTTAGTTATTTTCAATAAATATTTTAAGTGCAAAATTCTTTATTGAAATTCTTTTTTTGGATGCCCAGTATAGAAAACAGAGCTGCGTTGACTGATAAGGGAGTAAATAGGTCTGTTAACAAACAGCCTGATGATTCTAATGGCTTCCTACTTCTCTGGCCCTCATCCTCTCCTCCTCCTTCAAAATTGCTCTCTGAAATAATTTAAAAGTTGTAAGAATTAGAGTTCTGTGAAGCACAGTTGTTAAAACACTGATCTAGCCAGATGCTGTCATTTTAGAAATTAGGAAATTGCAAATTTTCTTATCATCCGGCCAGACAAGACTAAAATTCATGTAGTGGAATCCTTTCTGAATAGTCTAATCCAAAGATTTACATCTGTTTATCTGTCACATGACAGGCTGAGTTAAGTATTCCAGATGGGTGAGTAGCTGTGCTCCACACTGCTATTCAGGGATCCATGTTTGCTCTCGTTGTGTATTTCCATCTCCTCCTTGGGCAGTGTCATCATCTTTAGGGGGGAAAGTTGGTTGCAAAGGATCCTGGTAGGTGCTAAGAAGAAGACGGTGTGGAGGAGGCGTGCCCATGAAATTGAAACAGAAGTTGGGAATAGAACTTAAATACATGGCTGGCCAGACTTTTTTATTGCAAATGAGGCTGGGCAGCTGCATGCAGGGAAGTGAGGACAGATTTTGAAGGATGGGAGGGGGTCTCTGTCAGGGACCCTGTGGATTCCTACAAATTGTGAAACAGAAGCATAATCTTCAGTTCCAATAAAAAAAAAAGTATCTTGTATTTGGGAAATCTCCAGAATTCTTTCATATCTGTTCCTCACTGGCTCCTCATGAAAACCCAGTGAGGTTGAAAAAGTAAGACTATCCGTGTCCATCTCAAAAGAGAGCTGAAATCTTGAGGAAATACAGCAGGAACAGCCTTTTAAGGGAAGATTGCATAACACACTAGTATTCCTGCCACCATGTTTGTCAAACCTCTAACAAAGGCAGCTCATTAGTAGAAATGATGTTTTTGACCAGGTTGTAAAGCCTTTTTTCTTTCTTTTTACTCCTATTTCCTTAAACATATTTCATTCACTGTGTTGATTTGTGAAGATTTTCTGCTTCTTTCAATAGATTATGAACACCTTGAAGGAAGTATAAAGTATTATCTGTCTTAGGATCACCACAGCCCTTAAGGAAATGCCTGAAAAATAGATATTCATTGAATAAATCTCCTGTAAGTTTTAAATATTGATTACTTCCTACATGGTAATGATTGGATCAGAGCAGTTAAATAGAGATCGCAGTTAATTCGGGAGGAAGTTTCTCATTGCTTTGAAGTAGGCTAATGAGGCTTGATAACAAAACTTTCAACACAGTAAAAATAGATAAAATAGGCATTAACATAAAAGTAGCTTTAGACATCAGTTTGTAAATAACACAAAATTCACACATGAAAATCAGGTACTATAACACTATTGGTCAATAAACTGACTTTATTATGTGAGCAAAACTGTTTTCAGAAAGAGAAGTAGAACATTTAGGAGCTTCTATTTGATTTTCTGCTGTCAATATATTTTGCATGGTAAAATGTCAAATGCAAAAACATGACTTGGTAAACTGAAAAAAAAAAAAAAAAAAAAAAAAGGAAAACCTCTCTACTCTTTATCTATTTATCCCATTGCCTCCTTCCAGGATTTTCTGGCAGTTTTAAAGGTAAAGAAAAGCTATATTGTAGGTAATTAGTTCCTAGATCTGCTTTGTAGAATCATTTTTGGGGGCAATGCTTAGAAGGCACAGCATTTTTAAAAAGTTCTCTCTAGCCAAAGAAGTTTGGAAAGTGATGCATCCTTTCATCCTTTTGGAGGTTCACAGTAAACAACAGCATATTAAGTGATATAGGATGCGCTGAGGTACACATGAGCTGCTTAACCCTCTTTAACCCCTGTTTCTTCTGCACTGGTTTGGATATGACACTCCACCTCCAAACTCCAGCTGCAAACACTTATTATCATTTCACAGATCATGGGTTCATATTTGTTTTTAGTTTTTAGAAACTCTGGTAGGAATAATCTCAGACTTCTGAAACAAGGTAACAGGCATATGTAGAATGTCACAAATATTTGATTTCCATTTAATTTTTCAAATATGCAAAACAAAGGCAATTATAGCAGTTTGTATACGATGTTGTCTAATAATTTCAAGTTTCATTTTCATAGAAAGCTTTTGCTGCCGTTTCAAGAAGCACACACACAAAAAATCCCCGAAATAAAATTTAGTCTTTTTTTTTTTGAAATTTAATATTTCTCCTTACACACATGTGAGGTCACATAAAGGCATAAATATGGTCATATTATTTATGTTTTTGACTCTGTTCTTTTTCTCTCTGCTCCATCCCCTGCATTTCTTCTCTCTTTCACCCCCATTAGCATTCCCATTTCTATCCCAAGTAACTCACATCATCAACTTATTATGTATTATTGTACGTATTTAATCTGGAATCATGCATCTGAAGACACACCCATACATACACACACTGAAGGATAGACTTCTCGGGGTCAACTTCTTGGATTTGCACCTTGGTTCTGACACTTGCTGTGAGATCTTGAAGAATTCTGACCTCTCAGTGACTCGGTTTCCTTGCTTTAAAGTGAGATTAGCAGGAATGTTGTGAAGATTAGATGAATTGTTTCATGCTATGTGAATTATTTCATGCTGTGTGTTTAGAAAAGTACCTGGTATACAATAATGCCAGTTTCCAGTATAATTATTATTATATGATTGCATTTGTTGATATCTTGTTTTTCAAAATGGTGATATATATGTACAATTTTCTTCCTCTTACTTTCCTCACTCAAATATACTTTGTGTAAGTCATTTTAAACCAACTGATTTACCTTAAGTTAATGTCTTCATTTTATTCTATGGTGTGCATATATCATCAATTATTTAGCCATATTCCTCATAATAGATTTTTCTTTTATTTCTAGTGTTTACCATTGTGAATAACGCTAAAATGAATATCTGAATAAGTATGTTTTTCTGTCTTGTTTTTTCCCCTTTAAAAAATTAAAAATAAAAACCTTAACTGTGGTAAAACACATACAACATGAAATTTACCATCTCAACCATTTTTAAGTACACAATTTAGTAGTATGTACATTCACACTGTTTTGCAACAAATCTCCAGAACATCCTTTATCTTTCAGAACTGAAGCTCTGTGCATATTAAACAGTAAATCTCCACTATGCTGCCTCCCAACCCCTGGAAACCACCCTTCTACTTTTTCCCTCTGTGAATCTGACCACTCCAGGTATCTCACGTAAGTGGAATCACACAGTATGTGTCTTTCTGTACCTTGCTTGTTTCACTTACCATAATGTCCTTCAGGTTCATTGACGTTGTAGCATGAGTTAGCATTTTCTTCCTTTTCAAGCCTGAATAGTATTCTATTGTATGACCATACTACATTTGGTTTATCCATTCATTTGTTGAAGAACACTTGGATTGTGTCTACCTTATGGCTATTGTGAATAATGATGCTATGAACATGGCTGTGTAAGTATTTCTTCAAGACCTTGCTTCCAGTTCTTTTGAGTATAAATCAAATGGAATTTTGGGGTCATATGATAATTCTGTTTTTGGTTTTTTAAGGAACTGCTATTCTGTTTTCCATAGCTGAAGCATCATTTTACTGTATTGATTTTTACTTCTATTGGCTTTCTCTTAACATTTTGAGCCCTTGCATAGATTAATAACTTTAAGAGATTATTTACATAGGAATAAGAAATAATAAGTTTTTTTATCAAGAAACTTAAGACTTGAGTACATCTAATAAAACCAATATCTGGGGGATAAAATCAAAACACAAAGTAGGAAAAAAAGTTGACACTGTCTGGGTCATATCAGAACCCAGAGAATCTGTATAAATATATACATATGTATATAATTATATATATACCATTTAGAATTCTGATATAAAATATTGTGGTAGTTAGAATTCTTATATGGTGAAGAGTCTCCATTCTCACATAAAGATTATGTAGATCTGATGATCTGCTGATGAAGGAGGGACACTACTGCACTATTGTTTATCTTATGGAGACACTGTAATCTATCGAGATTTTCTAACATATAATTATTGCATTTAGGGGAATATAATGTCAACACTAGTACTCATGAAAAAATGCAGAATCCTGGTTTACCAAAGCATAGAGCTGGCTATCAGGAGTCAGACAGGATTTCACGACCTGGGAATTCTCAACAATCCGGAGGAGTTCAGATGTCAAATCCTGGTTTGGGGACTCGATTGCTTTGCAAGAGGAGACTGGAAAATTAGATGGTGTGTGGTACAGATGCAATAAAAAGACACAGGACTGCCATTGACCTCAGGGGTGAATGGGAGGCACCAGCCGTGGAGCTGACTACTTTAATAAACTGTGAGTAGAAGTTCAGCTCATTTTTAGAAGAAAAGTCAGAGTCTGAGAGTTGATGCCTACTAGTCCTGAGCGTCTCCTTTCCTATGGGATTTGATCTCCCTATGCATCCTTCATACTTTTCTTTTTTTTCCCTGTGCCTCTGTCTTTCTCTTTCTGTTCTTATTTTTCCTCCTTTTCACCTATGCAGTATCACTGCAACATTAATACTCTTCTCATTATTATAAAGGAAATCACAATATGGAGTTAGATGTGAGTCTGATGGAAGCTATTTTGGATTAATTGATTCTAGCAACACATATTTTCCAAATAGATTTTGGCCTGATTTGGAAATTAACAGTAGGTAAGAAATATCTTTATAAACGTATACTTGTGGACTCAGAACTAAGAAGTACCACTGTAGCAATGGAAGCTTTTTACAGGAGACTAACGCATTATAATGAAAAAAAAAAAGACCACTGACTTACAGAATTTATAGCAAGGTGCCTCTAATTCTTAATATGAAAAGATATACAGAATGCTATTTGGTCAGTACGAATATAAACTATCACAGTTAATATTTTTATATTGCTATTAGAGCTGAAAAATGGTGTTGGAACCCAATCATTTCCTACTTTCTAATCATCCTATTTACAGTAGAACATAAAAGTCATTTAAAGATTACATGGACATTAATCCTATCCTCTATTTTTAATAAAACATGTTTTTGTTTATTTTTCCCATGTAGATGGAAAATAATGAATAATGAAAACAATTATAGTCAGAACTAGATACATATACACATATGCACATGCACACTGTGTTTTAATTCAGAATAATTTAGTTCATTAGGCCTGCTCATAGTTTCTATGTGTATGTAAATTACAATATAAATATTATAAGCATTATATAACATATATTTGTATTGATTTTTAAATGTTCAAATATTTCTAGAAGAATCATGAGATAATTAGAATAAAAATAACTAGAAAAAGGTTTGCAAAAGTCAACCACTATATATAAAAGTAGATAGAAAACAGATTTCTTTTGTATAACACAGGGAACTATATTCAATATCTTGTAATAACCTTTAATGAAAAAGAAAACGAAAACAAATATATGCATGACTGGGACATTATGTTGTACATCAGAAATTGATACATTGTAACTGACTATACTTCAATAAAAAAATCTAGAACAAACACCGATATATTCATTGTAAACTCTGAAAGTCATAGAAGAGATCATTTTTTGTGAGTGCTACTGAATATACCTGTGGAAAACAAAAGATGAGCAGGGCTTAACTTCTCAAAGTTACAATTAATCTCTAAATTTAGCATTGTTCTGCTGCCAGAATAAATTCTTATATAATGCATGCTAAGTATGTAAATAAACTCAATGCAAAAGTTTACAAACTTTCAGCCATTTCTCTTCCAAATTCCTCTAAAGCATTTTCGTTTAGGTTTAGTTCATGAGCTTGTCCTGATGTCTCATTTTAAAGTAGCCCTGTCACTATCACATCAGCTTCCTCTGCTTCCTGCTTAGCACTTGTCTGTACTGCAAATGATCTTGAGTATATTTTTACTTGCTCACTATTTATCTAATCCAGAGGCACATCAGAAGCATATGCAGTTTTATGATCCTTTTACAGAAAATAATTCAAAATTATAAGTACAAATTAAATACAAGTTCTCTTGGAAAGACCCTGGCAAATGTGAGGCTATGAAGTGTTGCTTTCTTATTTTCAGAGTAATTCCATTTCTGGTCTCACCTATTAGCTTATAAGATTCCTGGGAGCCCAGACTTATGTCTTGGTCACCCTTTATCCCCAGCACTTTGTATGCACTTAGTAAATATTTTTTTGAATGAATTCAGGAAGGTGCACGCCCCAATCACACTTCCTTCATTGCCCGTAATTATTTTTCTCGTAACAAACACAAATTCCTCCTGTTACAAATAACAGGGCACAGCGGAGCCATGTTACTTTGTTTTATGTGTGGTCCTGTGTTAGTTTTGCTGTGGTGTTTTGTGGAAAAGTATTTTATTGTAATAAGGACTGCATTTTTCTGTCTAAATGGCTATCCAGCATGATGTCGCTCATGATATAGTGTCCTCTGACAGGTAAAGGATGGCTGTGAAAGATTTAGCAAGATCGTTTTACTTTTCCTTTTGAGGATTTTAAGGGTATGCTGAAGTTTTTCTTAGGGAGCACATATTGATTTTGTAATTAAAAAAATAAAAGAAATTCTTTAATAAAGAGTAAGTTAAGTTCTCACTGTTTGCCTAACTGTCACCATTTGGGAGAACCCCTTCACTATGTGAAATTCCTGTTCACATTTCTGACCACTTTATCCTAATTTTTACCTTCAAAATGGTGGTGGTTATTTTACAGTCCAGGTGGATATCTACTAAGAGGTGATGTGTTTATCAATGCAGAGTTCTCAGGTGTGAATTTTATAAAAATGAGTTACCCTTCTTGCTCTGTTGAGATATCTTGAGATTACATGTGAAACTGCATCCCTCTTACCTCTTTAAGAGTGGGTCTGGCCCCACAGCTGTTCTTACTGCATTTCTTCTCTGAGACATTTTAAGGAGTTACACTTTCCCAGTTTAGGTATATTTGATTTTAAGTAATTAACTTCAAAGCATCTGGGACAATGTGGCATGATAGTCCAATCAGCGTTTCCCTGCCTGTCAGTCGTGGAGGCAGGATGCGTCACTTCAGGTGGTGTCTAAAGTGAAGAGTTACACGTCTGGTATGAATGTGGAGGTGGATTGCAGCCAATGACATAGAGACTTCGCCTTGTAGAACACTGGCTGAAATAAAAATTAAAAAAATGTATTTTGAAGATTAATTGTAGCCAATTGTAGTACTGTTTTTTTTTTTTTCCTTGTTAATATCACTCAGCATGTTCAAAATCCATCCCAACACTGCGAACTCATGCTGAGGTCAGCCTCAGAAGAGTATAATTAAGAAGAAAATCTACTGTCCCCAAAATAAGCAAGTAAGAATCATGGGTTACACAGAAATGACTTTAAGATTATTTATTTGATTTGAATTATCCACAGATGAATATTTCATTAGTCTTGTCAATCATCGTTCTTTAGACAAACGAGATTCAAACAGGGATATATGCAAAAGCATAATCAATGAATAGTTACTGGGGGAATTATAAAGTAAGGGTGTGAAAAGTCCTTTCTGATCACAAAGACAACAGTTTTCAAACACTAGCTGAAGAGAATTGGATACTAATGAATCAAACTTCATTTACATCCAGTATTCGTGGTGGAACTTCTAGGAATTGTTTTAGAATTAGGAAACTGGAGGAAGTTGGAGTTCATAATCTGGCATAATGGGCCTGGGTTTTCAGGACGACTGGGGAGAACCATAATCCTAATGACCACCAGACCTGTAGTCAGCAAGTTTAGTGCCACTTAAGGTCACATGAAAGCACTGATGTGTATGTGGCGGATCTCTGTTTACGTATCACAACAGAGGGGCTGCCATCGCTAGACGCAGGGCATACATTGCTGCGTTTTTCCACTGACGTGGAGTTAATTTTAGTTTTGGAACATCTGGTCAGTGCTTTAAAGTAGAATTTCTAGGAAGGTTTTACCTTCAGCTCTCCCACCCTCATCCAAAATATTCCAGATAAAAGGTACCAGAAACTCTGTAAGTCTTATGTGTTAGATGGTTTTGATTAAAGAGAAATGCCAGCCAGCTGTGTCCACATTATTAGGAGCTCCTATGGGCTGTCACCATTAGTCTGGCACTAAAAAGAGAAGTGAGTTATTGATGTCTTAGTTTTAAATAAAATTAGATCTTAACAGTAAGAGTTTGTTAAGTGGTTATGACCAATGTCTTTGCACAGTGAGGGGTACACCGGGATGAAAGGACTGGTCCCTAACAGCAGCCTTGCAAGCAGAGGACCTTGGTTTGGGCTCTATCAGAAGGGGCAGCAATGCCTTCTGATCAGCTTTGGTATAAACCTCATCACTGATTGGATTATGGCATTTGACATTGTGAACTGACTCCTTGGGCATACTGCTTTAAGGCTTTGCAATGCTGTCTCCCTGATATTTGTGGCCACAACATTTCTCTAATCTTTGCAACCCACTACCTGTGCCCCCCCATCTATTAATATTATAGTGGCTTAATATTAACCTAAACGGACCAAACCTGCTAGGCAACACAGAACATTTTCACCCATTTTCTAGTCATTCTCCCTGGCTTGATAGTTTTCTTAAATACAAAATCAGCTGGATGCCTGAATATCTGCATATAGATTTTCCTTTTGTTTCTTACTTCCATGTTGCCCAGTGGTTCACAACTTTTAGTGTGCCTTAGAATGATGGCACAGGATTTCAGGCACAAAACATTGTGCCTTATTGACAATTTAGAGAATAGTCAATGGCAATTTTTTTTCTTTTACCATATAAGATTTTTACCTTGATGTTTAAAACCAAATGCCTGCCTAAGATGAGATTCCACTTACATATTTTCATGCATTATTTCTTGTGACTGTCACAACAAGCCCCTGAAACAGAAAAGGCAGGCGTTCTCTCCATCTTCAGAATGGGTAAGTAAGGCTGAGAACTTACATACAAATGGAAATGAGCTTTTGAAGTTCTATCTAGTAATCCCTGAGCTTTTCCCTTCTGCATTTCCTTCTATGTGACTTTTCCTCTGACCAAAGAGGCTTCTACTTTCCCTGGAGTTGAATTGTTATACCAGCAACATGAGAGAATCAGTCAGTATCTGTAAAAGCCTGATTTTGCTGAGAGAAGAAGTGCTCATGAGAATCACAAAGGAAGATCCCTGAAGGAGGCAGGATGTAGAGTTAATGTCGTAACCCCCGATTGGAAAGGGAATAAAATCTTGAGTTCGACTTGCTAGGAGACAAGGTGAGAGCATTCTGGTTTCCCAGGAGTGGGAAAGAGCATTTGATGGGAATTGATCTTGCAAAAGGTCAGCGGGTCACTGTGGGTGTAGACCACACCTGGGGGCCCATTGGGAGAATCTAGTCAGCACTGAGGGACTAGTCTGCATTGTCTGTGACCAACAGCAGGGAGTGAACGAATGGGAACCCAGCTAATGGTTATGGACACACTGTTGCCATCCAAGGGAAGCCTGCGTGTTAGCTGTGTCAAGGACCCAAATAGCTCTTCCTATAGCCACCTGGGTCTTTCATGACCCTTTCAACTGAGTTATTGTTGGCTTGTGCTCTCTTGTTTTTCTGAGTCCCATCCAAAATGACCCACATGGATACTCCTCTTTTCAATAGCCAAGATATCTGGTGGCTTTACCTGTCATTTGTAGAGGGACAATATGACATGGAATAGAAAGAAATCCTTGAATGCTAGTACTTAGATGGAGCTGGATGGTGGCGAGAGCCATCGCTTTTTCACATTTTTGCCAAGGATGGAGGAAGCAGTTAAATTGGGTTGGCATTTGCTTTTTTTTTCTCTACAGCCTCCGCTCTTGTCTGCTTTGCCAAATCAACTCTTCCTATTAGCTGAATATCATCCAAATAATAAAGGTACGTGAATGACTATGTGAGAAAGGGAAGAGAAAGCAGGAATCAGTGGAAGCAAGAGAAGACAGTTATGCTGATGTTTCAAAGACTCAGACTGGCTTAAAAGAGTCAGTCTTTTAAGCTATCTATCTTCCTTAACAGAGTGGCCAACAAAAAGCACAGATTTCTTTTAGCTCTGAAAATGCAAATTACCTCAGTCTATGCAGAGGTTTTGAAACATGGAATGGATTGTTCTTTTTGATGTAAACCATACAATTTAAATCTGCCCCACAAAATAATGTTTCAGTGCATTAATATTTATCTCTTGCTTACAAAGCTGTCCATTCTCCAAGGAACACTTATTTATTGTTTACCAAGACTAAGTGCTGAGGATACAAAAATAAATAAGATGTGGTTAAATAAGGATTTAATGGTCTAGTAGCATGTGAAAGGTAAATTACATATATATATATATATGTATTACATATATATAGTATATATGTTGCAGCAAGCATTAGAGTAGAGGTATGAAAAAAGTTTCATACTTTGGGCATAGGAGGATGGAGCAACTGCTTCTGCTTGCTATTTGCTTTGATGCTTGAAAGATGAGTGAAAGACTGAAAGGTAGAGAAAGGGGAGTTACTAGAAGAAAATGTTCCAGCACAGAGAAAGAGGACGTGTAGAGCGCCAGCAGGGTTCATGTGGTGCAGTGGTAAGAGACCCACATACAGAGGAAAGATGGAGGTAGATGGTGAAGGGCCATTTGGCCAAGTTATAAATGGGCTCAGAGATGATCATGAACTTGGATGACCCTCATAATGTCATCCCTGCCAACTTCTCTAACTTCACCATGTGCCACAGTTTCCCTCAAACACAGAAACTTTTTCAGTCCCTCAAGCCTACCATGAGCCTTCTCACCTTGGAGACTTCATATATGCTACATTTCTGTTTGAAAAGTGTTTTTCACTTGACTCTCCCTTCTTGCCTTTGTCCAAATATATCATATTTGGAAATCTGCTCCTTCTCATCTCTCAGGTTCAGTTTAATTCAGAAAGACCTTCCTTGCCCCCCAGACCAACCTAAAAAATGTAGGTTTCCACCTGTTATTCTCCTTTTAATTTTTCTCATAATATTTATCACTATTTAGAAGTATATAAATGGTAATTTATAAAGTACATACTCTGTAATTATTTTTGCTACCTTGGTTTTTTACTTCTTTGACTTAAAATTCCCCACCAAGTCCCTAGAATACTTTTCCTTCTCCTTGATGCATTTCAAAATACTATTATTCCCTCCAGATTCTGGCGCCTAAAGGAGAAATCAGGCTGAAGTATGAAATTTAGGATTATCTTCATATAGATAAATTTTAAATCCAGGATAAAGGAAGAGATCATCTAGGAAGAAAATATGAGGGTCAGGAGAACTCATAACATCGCTTGAGGATCATACAGGCTCCCGTGGAAGATGGGGGAGGTCCAGCTTGGATACTGCCGGCTAAGACACTAACATGTCATAAGGACACTGGATCTGATTTCTTCTCTGTGACTCAGACCAGCACATCAAAACTGACCAGAACATCAAAATTCTTATCTGATAATCTCATCTGCTTGTCATCAAGACACCTCAGACTCCACAAGTCCAAATCTCAATTCCTGGTCTTCCTCACCAAATACGTTTCTTTCTCCCTATATGTCCTTCTTACCTCTCCATCACTATGTCAGTCTGAAGTGTGGATCATTTTTGACTCCTCCTTTTCTGTCATCCCTCTTCATGTGTGATGCGACTCCCATGGTGATAACCCTTGGAAGGTAGTATCAAAGGGTATAACTGAGAGAATTTATTTAGTTTGGATAGTCAGGTAAGTCTTTCCTAAAGAAACAGCCTTTGACCTGAACGTTGAAATAATTAATTTCCTGGGTTGAGTGAAAAAATGGGGAAGGAGGAAATGTTTCTGGCAAAGTGAACTTCTCCCTGAGTTCATGCCTAGTTGAGGAAAGAAGGGAAGTCCAGTGTGACCACAGCAGAGGGAACAAGTGAAGTATAAAATGGGAAGAGGTGGAGAGGGACGCAGGATTACATCAGGGGGAACGTGACATGTTCAGAATCCTGGTCTTAAACACAACAGGGCACAAGGGAAGCATTCTAAGCGGAGGGATGTGCAGATTCAGCTCAAATTTTACAAGATCGTGTTGGTTACTCTGTGGACTAGAATGTAGGCAGCACGTAAGAGGAGCTGTGGGAAGACTAGTTAGAGATATAATGCAACCACGTGATAAATGATGGTGGTTTGGATTAAGGTCCTGGCTGTTGGGACACAGACAAGTGGATAGATTCAGGATTTGTGAGTGATTAAATTGACCAACAATTCAAAATTTTGCTTTACATGGCCCATTCTCTTGGGCTTCACACCACTTGCATGGTCTCATTCTCCTGCTAGAGTTCCTGCTGCTGCTCTGGCACAGTGGATGTGTTTAACATCTGCATCCTGGTCTATGCTTTGAGCTTCTTCCTGATGTAACCCCAATCTCCCTTCCCACTAGCCCCCAATATTTCTGCCAAATGCTTAAATTATTAACTTGAGATATTTTTTCCCTTGGACTCTGTAACTTTTATTATTCTTTTACTTTCCTACTGTATCATCCTCACCTTTTTCCATGTTTATAAGGTGCTATTCAAGACTACATCAAAGATCATCTTTATCTTAAAATTAATCATATTAGTTTAGCACAAAATGACCTTTTCTCCTTCTAAACGCCTATTGCTCTGATTTTTTAAAAATTTCCAATGGAATTTGGTGAGTTAATGCCTGTTCACTCTCAGATCCAAATTCTACCCTTTCTCTGTTACGTTCTGTATCTCAGAGAGCTGGTCTTTGCCACTATGTTTGCCAGTCTCCCTTCGCAAATGGCTTTCCTCCATGTTAGGTCAATGGGAGGCACTGGAGGGAGACTAGAAAGTGAGGGGAAGCTGGAAGCCAGTTACAAATCCTAATATGCTTGTCTGGGTTGCTGACACCTTAGTTTTGCTATGAGAGCTACTGAGAAGACAAATGGGGCACCATAGCCATAATCTCAACAGATAGCAAAGATGACTTCCTGGAAAGACCACGGTAGCCGGCCCAGAGTTGACACAGTCCCTAATCAATTAGCCCAGACGCCATCATCCAATCCACAGCACACAAATATTTCAATTTCCTAGTATGGACATACTGGTATTTTTAAAAGTTATTTGTACTTTTTACAAATATAGAAAGGGATTGCTATTTTCCGTCCTAAGACTCAGCTCCTAGAGTGTTATTTCTCTGTTGTAGCAAGTTCACTGCCTGGAAGCAAACTTCCTACGTGCTGTTCTTTGGTTCCAGGGTCTTACTTTCTGTTTTCCCTCTGTAGTCTCTCCCACGTGTTTCAGGCAATGACTTCTCTGGGGCCCTAGCTTCCTCTAGAAAATCCATCTCATGATCCCAGCCTTACCAAGCATCCCTCGCATAGGGCTGGTTCTCCCCAGGTGGCCCTGAGCCAGGCCACTGGGCTGTGGCAGTATCATTGCAGCATTCCCATGTCCTTCCAGACCTAGAGAGAGCAGTGGTCGCTGCTGATCTTTGGCATGCCTCAGTGTTCCCTGTCTGGTCTGTAAGTTTTTGCAATTAGTAATTGTAATGAATTTTCCCAAGTCAAATTTATTCTATGAAACTTCTTGGCATCATCTCTATTTTCGTTGACTACACTTTAACTGATAGAATGACTTAATAGAAAAAAATTCTGTATTCAGCAAAGAAAGCACTTTAAAAACAATTCCAAATTTGGGGTTTATTAACTATGCCTTTGAGCAACTAATTTCACCTCTGTGAACCTTGATCTTTTCTTTTTTAATATGGAGTTGCCTATCTTATTAATATATAAGAATTAAATATTAAAATGGATATGAGAGTACTCTGTAAAGTGCTAAGCAGATATAAATCTCTACACTCCTCATTTGTTATTCACGTTGTTCATCTTTTAGTGAACTTGTTTCCTATATTCATAAATAGGTGCTCAACTTTATAAGGGCATCCCTTATCTTGCGTCCCTTTGTATAAGCTCTCAGTGATGTAATACATTATTGTTGCTCCATGTATCATAGTAGTTCAATAAATATAATTGAAACATCACTAATAGAACGTATAGCAATGTTTTCTAACAAATACAGTTCCTATACTTTCAAATGTGTCCCAAAGAAACCGTCAATGTGTAATGTATACATAGTGGATTTGAAACCACATCCTAAGGAACAGGCTTTACTTCAGCTACTTCTGTAACTTGAGACAAGACACAATGAGAGAAGAAAGGTTTTCTGACCATTGGAAAGATTTTTTTTAGGTTACCCTCAAAAGATATTATTTTTTTCCCCCTGATTTTGAAGTTATGGCAAAAACAAAACAACAGTAGAATTCCTTCATTGACGGTCATGGCAGAAGGAATTAGCAAAACACATTTGCCTTCCAAGGAAGTTACTCAGGAGTGTCATACCTCCTGGGGTTCCAGCTTGGTACAGATTTTCTAATTGTAATTAAAACAGAGAAAGGCAGCAGCAAAAGAAACAGAAATAGAAAGCTAGAGCTATTGGTGGTTGAGGCAGAAAGCATACACTTTAAGAATTGGACTTTGAGCAAATTCAGACAGATAAAACAGCATGCAGTCAGTATACTGATTTAATACAAGGAAGTGATTAGTTTGGTATGAAGGAGCGAAGGAAGCAGAAATAGGCAGCAAGAGGCAGAGAACAGGCCCATCCCTTGGAAAGGAGACTTTCACACAAATGATTCTTTCTAGGTAACGACACTGACTTTTGACTTTTGGCAAGAGGTCATTAACACCAGAACCACACTGTAACTATTCTCATGTATTATTTACAATTAAAAATAGCAGCATATCTTTATTTATTTATATTTAAGTATATTTGATTTATTATGTGTTAGTTTCAGGTGTACAGCAAAGTGATTCAGTTATACATATATATCTATATTTACATTCTTTTTCAGATTATTTTCTATTATAGGTTATTATAAGATATTGAATCTCATGCCCTACACTATACAGTAGGTCTTTATTGTTTATCTATTTTATATATAGTAGTGTGTATATATTAATCCCAAATTCCTAATTTATCCCTCCCCCTCACCCCTTTCTGCTTTGGTAACCATAGTTTGTTTTCTGTCCGTGAGTATATTTCTGGTTTGTAAATAAGTTCATTTGTATCTTTTTTTTCCCCAGATTCCACATATAAGTGATAATGATATTTGTCTTTCTCTGTCTGACTTACTTCACTTAATGTGATAATCTGTAGGTCCATCCATGTTGCTGCAAGTGGCATTATTTTATTCATTTTTTATGGATGAGTAATATTCCATTATATATGTGTGTGTGTGTGTGTATACATCTTCTTTGTCCATTCATCTGTTGATAGACATTTAAGTGGCTCCAATGTCTTGGCTAAAATAGCAGCATATCTTAAATGATGTGGACATAATATATTCCAAGCTTTCATTCAGTTCTCAATCATCTTACTGTGTCTACAAGATTTCATGTTAAATAGCCCATTAAGGGATAGTTTTGATTAGGATCTTGGCATGATAGCTCTGACTAATGTTGCAAACCTTGTTCTCAGAAGACCTTTTACAGAAACACTTTTACATTTTATATTTTTGGCCATTTCAGTTGTGCGTGACTTCTTAAAATTTCTGAGGATGTAGTTTAGTGCCCATTTATATGGTTTTTACATGTCTACGTGTGAATGCATATCTATCCTTAGATACTTTCTGCAAACTCTTTCCTGAGCTAATGGCCTTTGTGCATGTGGTGGCTGTTAAGTCACACCTTTAGGAGATGCATGTTCCTCCTTTAATGGTTACTTTTCTTTTCCCAACCAGAGAAAATCCAGTGGGGGCAAAGTGATTAAAAAATAAAAATAACAACTATTGATAATTTTGTAACTTTCTAATTTAACCCTTGGTTAAGATCAACATACGTTCCTGGAATTTGAGGAAAATGAATGGAATTTTAGCTTTCTCTTCATTACCACCAATGATTTAATAAAATCATTTTCCCTTGTAGCTAGGAGAAGCCAATATTTATAACTCAAAAGAGGTGATATAGCACTAGGTTTATTTCCAGATTTATCACAAACATAAGGAACTGTGGTTACTGTTAAAAATAGGTTGGTTGAGGCTTGAAGTGTAATTAATTGAATGAAAAAATATATCATTTTCCACAGCCTTTTGACTAAATATGTCTTATAGGGTATCGGTAAGATCATCAGTTTAAGACTTGCAAAATTAAAGGGTTTCCTGCTTACTGAGAAGTCTTCATAAGTCTTTCAGGCTTCTATTTCTTTTTTGATAAAGTCTATCTGCCTAAACTTTATTTCCTATCTAAAGAATTTTTCCCATTAGGTTCAAAAATCACTACTTTGCCCTTTGGGAAAGGGGATTGTTCTTTTAAGTATATTTTAATAAACTACCATAATAAGATCTGCATAATAAAGTTATATTAAAATATTACTTGGAACCACTATTTTGAATAAAATATTTAACTTAATTATGCAATGGTTAAAGCAGGAATTTAGACGTAAATTTATTTTGGATTTGGCTGTATTTCCAACAACATGAACTTCAAGAGCCTCTCTAACCTTGATTTCCAGTTGAAAATAAAACAGACAAACAAAAATATGAATAACAAAAATTTCATAGTACCAGTTGCTTCACTTACTTGGTGTTAATTGGTTTGATTAATTCAGTTTTACTTAACTAACATTTTAATCATGCTGACTCAAAATACAATTTGTATTGTTACAGTATAGCAACAGCTTCTTTCTCTGTTTATCCTAATTCAAACATGCACATATGTTATGTTAGCCATCTTTTAATGGCCAAACAGTACTACTGAAGACATTTAAATTTTCTTCTTAGCGTCCTCTCTGCTGATGCTTGTAAAATCATTTGGGTACAGTCATTCTTATTGGCTACAAGCTAATTTGAACCAATCAATACAAATCAGGGCTCATATGATTTTTTCTGCTTTTTAGAGTTGATACAGATGATTTGTCAGTCCCTGAAAATTTCATAGGGACCTTTTACCAAATTTAGGGCAGCTCTGATCCTGACATTTTCTTGCTCCAAAGTCTTTAAAGGTTTCATGTTGCTATGGAAACGAGACATAAATTTCTCAGTCAGGAATGCATGACCATGGTTCCAGAGGAAGACCTCATTCATAGTTTGCTGCCCTATCCCCCCCACTTTCCCATGCTCCAGACCAATAAAAGGACTCCACTTTCCCCAACACACTTCCTCCATTTCCTTAACACAACTCTCTTTAAGTAGTTTACATAACTTCCACGGATTATCCTCAATTTCCAGTTCTCCTTGTAAATATTTTCTGATCTCTGAAATGAGATATAATTATATTTACCTTTGAATTCCATAATGTGCTGATTTAATTGTTGGGGATCCTTATTGTCCCTGGAATTTACAGCTATTTATGTACACACATTGTAGCATCTTGAGGACAGGCATTGTGCCTTTCTCATGCTGGTATTCCTTTTGTGTTTATCACAATGTTTTGCACATAATAAGTGGGAAAATCCTAAGCCTGAATGTCAGGATATGCGGAGGCCAGTTCTACTCTGTAACTATGCTAAAGGTTAATGTGGATGAAGATGTCAGGGTAACTGTTTTTGCTTAGAGTAATTGTGGAGGTCACAACAAAAGATAGAAACTTTGAGAAGGAGCCCACACATTTTGCCACAAGGAGCAAAGAAGGCTATTTTCCTGGTAGAGATAGGAAAGTATACAGATGAACTTATGACGTTAGGAAAGGGAGGGTCATTTTAGTTGAAGCATAGATTTTGTGAAAAGATGTGGATTATGGGAGATGAGATCAAAATGGCAATTTGGGGTCAACTGTGAAGGTTATATACGGTGAATCAAATTTGGAATTCAACCTCAAGTCAACAGGGGTGAGATAGAGGTCTGAAAAGTGGGTATGTGATTGCAACAGATTTGTTTTTTGGTGAGATGTGAATTCTGGGAGCAGTGTGGCAGAGAAAGCAGTGTCTATGGCACTGGGTCTTCAGCCAGAATCTGCAGTTGACAATTGCCATTCAATATATGTTTCCTGGTAAAACACAATGGCATAGCAGCTAATTAAATTAGCACCTGTAATCACCTGGAAGGACACACCCACTGACTATCAGATTTTAGAAGAGGTCACAGAAGGGCAAAGCGTACCATTTGAGTATATTGTATATAGTTTGAAACATTGCATTTAATACATAATTTTATAATTCAAAAACAAAAAAGTACCTATATTTGTATGCAAAAGAAAAACAATATGAGATTTCAATGCTCATAAAAAGGGAGATGTGCCTTCTAAAAGTCTGGGAAAGCAATTTTAGGTGAAGAGGCTTCTTTCAGATCACTTACAGAGCCTTCAGGCTGTAAGCAGAAGTAGGGTCTCTGTTTCTCAATCAACTTCCTCAATTCCACCAGGCTGGTTCCAAGGGCTGTTTATCAAGATAATTTGAATTTTGGGTCACATCCTCTGACTCTGCTGCCTTAATCAGCCATCAACCTCTGATACCACTTCTCCTTCCTTCTGTCAACCCTCCTTTTTTGGCTCTCTAGTTCTTAAAATATGTGAATCACATACACTTCCAGTTGAAAAGAATGTTTTTTCCTCCTTGAAGAGTGACGTCATTATTCATTTTTTTTTAATGATTCATAACTTCCTTCAGCTAAGTATGCCCCTAAAAATTGCTCAACAGATCATTTAGCTGAACCAGTTTTTATCCCAATAAAAGTGGGTTTAAATGATTCCTGCCATGGGGGAGACTGCATTGGTCCTAGAACACAGAACAGCTGTCTTAGCTGTGAGCTGGAGGTGACAGTGATGGGCCAATCGATGGCCAATAGATGGTGACTTCATGATCTCCAAGTCCTTCATCATAACAACTACCAGCCGAACTGTCTTTAAGTTCCTCTGTGTACTTGCTTATAAAATGGATCAGTTCAGGTTAATAGTGAGGGGTGCTCCTCCAGGTTACAACTAGGACTTGAAATGTCTCTCATCTAAAGATTAGGAGACCCAATTTAAGTCTGATTATCAGAGAGGAGGAAAGACTCTAACTCATCAGTGGGCTCCCATAGAAAGAGCTGCTTTCTCTTTGGGAGCTTTTTTATTTTTAGTTATACCTTCCAGTGAAAGTTTGTCCTGTCTGAACGTCTACATCACTGCCAAGCAAATGAGATTTGGATACAGCTCCAAGCCTTTAGTTTCTATTTTTACAACAAAATCTGCCCATAGCTGCCTGTTTACATTACTTTCATCCTATCTGGGCTTGACAAATGCTGTTTATTAGGATTTAAAAAAAAGAGAGAGAGAGATAAGGGGTAGGGATAGGAAGAAGGAAGTATGTCTACAAATTCTATATCTCTGAAGAATTTCTGAAGATGTAGGTTTTAAAGACCAGAAAAGTTCTTAGAACTCCAGACCTGTGTTCTCAAGTGAATTTCTTTTCACATTCTTTTAAAAGTCTACTTTTTTCTAAGTAATGCTCAGTTTTCATTAAAATGTAAATCAATAGATTTCTATATGCAGGGGATTATTTCATGTGTCTTTTGTTAACTTCAGATTTCATAAGAACTTTGAAGAGTTCAGTTTTATGATCATGACCGAATTTTAGCTTTTTATTAAGTAGTCAGAGCTACGAATTCTGTGGGAATTTGTGATTTGGGGGATATAAAAAGTTAATTTTTATATAGTCATAATAACTATGTGCTTTTTTTTTTTGGTGTGCCATAATCCTTTAGAGGACAAGTAAATGTTAAATGACAGCAATAGAAAAATAATTTGTTAGGTGGCAATTTTTACTGTAAAAGAGAATACATTCTCCTTGCCATGGACAATTCAGTTGTTATTGTGCTGAGGGTTCGGGATATTAAACTAGTAAGTTAGCAAGTAATGAGTCAATAATTTTTGTTATTTTTGTTTCTGATTAGTTTATTTTCTTACATTAGTCAAGGTAAAATGCATATGTGCACGTGCATGCACACAGCTGCCTCTACCAGTAAGTTCCAAGCAAATAAACCATATATATGCGGTAAACTGTATTGACTGGTGCACAGAAGATAGTGCCAAAATCCAGTTTCTAGGAACCAGTAGCTAGGAAACAGGAAACAGCTATTCTTGTCCTCAAACTTATGTAATCACTGTCTCTTTCCTGGTCACCCAGATGTGAATTTCCAATCTTTTCTTTGACATTTCATACTAATGTCATGTCACAACCTCAGACTTTCATATAATTGAGAAATAACTTATGTTTATTTCTTGTTCATATATTATTATGAATCATCATGTGATGGCATCTTCAAAGATGGCCACCAAAGATTTCTTCACCCTTGGTACACATTTATCACTCCTCACATCAAGAGGTCGAGCCTACTTGCCCTCTCTGAATCTATGCTCCTTTTGACTGGCTTTGACTATCAGAATGCAGCAGAAGTGAAATTCTACCTCAGGATGCAAGAGGTCCATAACTTTTTCTTCCTGCTTCTTGGAATCCAGCTACCTTCTAGTGAGAAACTCATTCCACGTAGAGATTCAGCATGGAGAAGAATCCTTTGACTGACAGTTCCAGTGACCTCCTGGGCAACAACCAGGCAATTTTCCAGCATATGAAGGAACCAGACCAGTCAAAACCAGTCGAGACCAGTTGAGACCACTCGAGACCAGTCAAGACCTCAGGCAATTGCACCTCCATTAGTGATCATGAGAAGGATCTCGTCCCAATGATGAGATCTCTCAGAATCATGAGAAAATAGAGTGGTTAATATTATGTACCAAAAAGCTTTTGAGACCATTTTTTGAGCAATGAGCACTGCTCTAAGTCAAACACCTGTTTTGTGACACTGGTTCAGCTTTTTAACTGCCTTCATCTCTCCTTTCATGGTTTGTAAAATGGGAGGGAGACACCTTACTGAATTAATATGGTTGTTGTGATTCAATAAGACAATGATAGAGAGTTCCTTGTGCAGTGCCTGGCATAATGTAGGCAATCAATTTAAGCTTATTTGAGTGAATAGTAATCTTTGCTAAGTTATAAAGAAATGTCCAATTGGAAAGAAAATAAAATAATGAAATTTTTGTAATCAGAAAGTGCAAATTTATGTGACAGAATACATCTCAATTCTGCACCTTATTGCCTTGAAAGTAGGCTTCATTTTTGCCATTGCATTTTGAGTTTCTTCAGCCAGCTCCCTTTTCATCTTTGCATTCATCTCAACATATTTTCTTCTATGAATTCCCACTCCAGTTTTATGTAACACATCTATTCTTGTATCTTAGTGAGAACACTGAGAGGATATTCTCTTACTAATTCTTCAGCTTGCAATAATTTTTTCAGATGTATTCTCCTTTTCCATTAGGTGCAGGATTTTTCACAGACCTCAAACATAATTGTTCATTTATTAATTCAACACACATTTAGTGTGCACCAACTGTATGCTGGTCACTAATTAGATTTAATTTCCTGCTGCACACACCTAATCTCTCACTAGCCATCCATTCTATTTTTCAGATCAAGGTAAATTATACTAAGAATATAATTTGTAACAAACTGTAGCCCATGAGTCACATCTGGCCCACTATCTGTTTTTGTCAATAAAGTTTTATTGGAACAGAGGCACATTTATTTGTTACATATAACTTTAAGTGTAATTTGAATGTCAGATGACAGTGAGCCCCCATCCTCCAAATTGGCAAAAAAATAGGTGAACAAAATGGTGCAAAAAGAATGAACCTTGCAAAGTATTCCAGCTTGATCCTTTTCTCCATTGTCCATCATGCACCATTCTCCTTTGGTGACTGCAGTAAACATTTATGATATTCTATTTCAAGTATCCTGTATTTTCTTTCAATATTTTATGGCCGTACTAAATTTATTTTTTTCAACTTGTTTTTTTATTAGCTCACATAAACTTGTTCTCATTGTTCAACTGATGTGTTCTATTTACAAAATTATTTGGCTATCTTATATTGGATGAAATATATCATACTTCTTTCCATTAAGATAAATGGAACTTTTTTATTTGGTGTTTTTTTACTTGGTGGCAGAGATTTCAGAAATAAATCAAGTTGGGCTATTGAGGGATATGAATATTGCATTGGTGTTAAACACATAGACTCTGGAGTCAGATTTCTAAATTTGAATCCCAGACTTTCTACTCAGAAATTATCCCCTTTTCTGAACTGAGTTAGTTATCCTTTCTCTGCTTCAGTTGTTTCATCTGTAAAAAAAATGGAAAATATCTCATAGAGTTGTGACAAATGAGATCATACACATAAATTGTTGGCAATGTTTGATACACAGTAATCATTGGACAAATATTAGTTTAAAACAACTCATTTAGGTGAAAATGTACCATTAGTAAAGAGAACAAGATTAAATTTATAACCTAGAATAAAATATATTTTTTATTATTTAGAAATCCTATGAAGACTTGAATGTTGCTGTTCACATGGTGTCTACTTTCTCTCATTGGAGGCTTGCAGTGAGTTCATAGCCCTGATGACATTTTTCTGGTTGTAGAATGTGTACATTTACACTCAAAATTGTAGAAACTAACCAGGCTGGTACTGGAAGAAATCTTAGACAGACTATTTAGACTACTATTTAGTTCTCATTTTAAAGATCGGTAAATGGAAACTCAAGGTTCAATGACTGACTGAAACTCACAAAGGTATTTGGTATCAGAACTTGGATGAAATGTATGTCTTTCATCTGCCTAAGTCTAATTCTAAATGTTACTTATCATGACAAGAGGGAAATCAGTGAAGAATATGGCACTTTCAAAATTTTAGACTAAAGAAATGAACCTAAGCTTTCACTATAGACAAATGTGTCTGTGATATTTTAAATGACATTTATTTATTTATTTTCGTTTTTGGGGATCTAATGGCTAATCTATCTCTTTTGAAGGGAAAAAGTGGCCAGCTTCTTACTGTTTTCCTATAATCTTTTTTTTTTTTTTTCTCTTTCATCTCCTTCCTTTGTTCTCTGTTGCTTGCTTTGTAAGGCATGTCATTAATTGTTGGTATGGGTTCTAGATTTAAGAGAGAATCATCATGGGCAGGTCAAGGAACTGAAAATCTCAGTGTTTAGGAAGCCAATTTTTAATCAAGTGGGAAAAATCAAAACACATTTGAACTTAAAGATGTCTAAATTTTTTGTCTCATTGATTTGATTTTGAGAAATTTGATGAGCTGAAAATGGAATACGAATGGTTCATTGGATTTGGGTAGAACTGTATTTGTTGTCTGAGATGACTTCTCTTTCACTTAAATTGTTTTCAACTCTAGAAAATTTATACAGGAAAGAAAGCAGTTGACTATGTAGGATCATTGGAACTAACCTGCAAATTAACACCTGTATCTCTCAGCATGGATGTTGCAAATAATAAGTCCCACTCTAGCTGGTTAAAGCAGGAGGGGATTTATTGGAGGGTACAGGGCAGCTTAGGTAATTTCCAGGAGTGCCAGATAAACATGCTTGTATGCGACACCAGGACATGGGACTCTTCAGGTGGAAATCCACTGCGAAGACTGACTGCTTGACACTCGTGAAAGTAGGGACTGAACCTTAAAAATCCTCTGTTGTTACTGCCACAGAAGACCACAGGTAACCCTGAGGTTCATACTGCGGGCCTCCATCTTCTGAATCTCAGTGGCTGTGTCTGCCAGTATATGTTGGTTCCTATGTAGAATCCTCACTTCAGGGGAGACTGAAATCCTCCAGGCTCTGATTTATATAGGGAGGCATGCCATAAAGAGATTGAGATGGGATTGACCCCAGCATTGTTGAGGTTGCTTAAAAGTGGGACAATAACTCTTATATTTTGTCTGGAAAGGAGAATGGGCCCTAAGCATCCCCTGTATCCTCTGTGACTATGTTAGCATGGACAGGTTTATTAGAACATACATTATTTTGGAAGGGGGAAGTGATGGAGAAACTAAGAAAATACACTTTGTATAAAATATACTTTGAATGGGAATAGGAGAAAAAATCTAAGTTGAATTATATAACTTGGTTCATATTCAACCAATTCTACTTTAATTCTAGATGACTCTGATGCGAGGTTAGAATACATACAGTCCTTAGTTTGCATATCTCCAGTACGCACAAGTTTCAGTTGCCACAATCTTGTTGAATAATACAACATGGTTCAAATTTCAATTACTATGGTGTGTTAACTGCGTGTCGTTGCGTGAAGTATAAACTTCACCCCTAACTCTTCGGTCTGCAAATCACTGGTAAATAACAGATGTGTGTCCTGATCAATGACCAATCATATCACCTGTAAAGTCTGTTGGCGATTGGCTGCTGGGCACCAGTTATTTGTTTCACATACCGAGAGCAGAGCGTGCAGTCATGTTGCTTCCTTCTGTGACAAACCTACGTGACATTTCACGAAGGCAGACAGCGGGAAGAGGAAACTGGCCAACAAATATGAAAGCCCAGGGGAGAAACAAAAAGTGATGACGCTGAGAGTGAAATTCACATTGAAAGTAGATGGAGCTATAGAAGGACCAGCTGAACATGGAAACGCTGACATCCCTACCATTTGAGAGACTCTAGATGAGCAGCCCGAGGAATGTGGTGATGAAGAACTTACTGACAGGGATGAGGAAAGTAGCCTGATGAAAAGGATGGGGATGTCTCAAAGGAAGTGATGCGGGCAAAAAACTTCACATTAGAGGAATTTTTGGAGATATCTCATGACATGAAAATGTAAAGGAAGAAATGTTGAAAGCTAATATAAATTTAGAAAAGAGTATGACAATTCACCAAGGCACAGAAGAAATGATTACTCCATACTGTGAACCATATGATAAGGAAAAGGCAATGGAGGTTCAAACCACCCTTGAGAAGTTTTTGTTCTTGTTGTAAAGAAATAAAACATTTTACTCTTCATGTTTCTAATGTTTCCAATTATTGTGCATTAAATAAATATTAGTTTTACTATTTTCCATTTTCATATACATTTATAACCCACAGAACATTTTAAATATTTTGACACAAATTTTTAAAGGTTATGGAAATTGGTAATTTCCCCACTGATTGGTGAGATCTCATTGTGGGGTTTCAGCTTGCCTAGTTATCTATATGCTCCATACTACCACGCAGAAAGAGGACTGTCTACTTAAAATGAGGGCATGCGAACATTTCAGGTTCCCACCTAGAAAGACAGCACTTCCTGGCTAAGAGGTGTATTGCAGTTTAAGACTCAATCTTGAAAATCATGGAGTCACTGCTTGTCCAAAGAGCCGTGAAATACAAATTAGAAAAAAGAAAACTGTGCTCATTATGATGTTGTCAATGGAGATGGCATCCATCGAGATAGAGCGCTGTTGTGCAGTGCACAGGACAGTGACGTATGGGTGGTCTGGGCTAGCTTCAGGGAATCTCAATCCAGGTTACAAAAATAACAACACAGGTAGCTGGATCACAGGAGCTGAGGAGAGGAATCTATCACTATCAACAGAGCAGGAATGGAAAGCTTCAAGGTGGACATAGCTGTTCACCAGTGTCATGAAGGTTAAACATCAGGGCCGGAATTAGGGGGAGGCAAAGAGGGACAAGTCATGAGAATGCAGGGTCAGATCCAGTCTTCATTTACATTTTTGATGTTTTATTCATCACAAATTTTTTTGCATTAATTTTGATTTTTAAAAATATTGCAACTGAATGTCATTTAGTTTGATTACTGAGTTTTTTGGGGAACTTCCTCCACATTTTGTGAGAGCCTCACTAACTTCATTGTATTCCTCACCATAGAATTTGTGAGGCAACTTTATACCTGCAAATGCTGATTTTCCATAAAAAGCAAAGAAAGTAGCATGGCCAGGATTTCAGGGACTGGGGAGAGAGAATTCCATTATTTTTCCTGATGTGCTTTGTTGCTATGAATTTAAAACACAGGCAGTGTTCATAGTTCAGTTTTTGCTACAAGTGACAGGAAACAGTAATAGTCCTTGAATATCTGTCAGCACTTGAATATTTGACTATAAGTTTATGACAAGCTAAGTGAGAGTTTTGTTTTATTTAGAAATTCAGATACATCTTGACACCCAGGTAGAGTTGCTGGACTTGACAAATGAAAAGATGGGTTAACCAGTTAAGCTTGAATTGCGATGAATAACTGATATTTTCTTAGTATAAGCATATTATACAAAGTATTTATAATAGACTTACCCTAAAAGTTCATTATTTATCTAAAATTCAAAATTAGCTGTGTCCTGTATTTTATCTGATAACCCTATACCCCATAGGATTATAACGGTTTAAGGAAAGTTAATTTCCATCTTTTGTCTTAGTTGTTATTCTGCAATGTTCAGGCCTCAACACATTAATGAAGATCACATATTAATGCGTTGAATGTGAAGTGATTTTGCAAACAGTAGATTTTTTAATATGTCCTTAATAAAATAGCTTCTTTCAATTAAATATGCTTCTCTTTTACTGTCCTTTAAATACTGTGACCTCTTTCCTCCTTTGGACTTCTAGCATGTCAAAATGAGGCTAGCAGGGGTCAGCCTTTGTCTTTTCATCTCATTCCTTTGACAGGTAAGAACAGAAAAGGAAGCCATGTGAGGCCAAAATATGAAACTGGGCATCCAGATTGCAACTTAGTGTTGCTTGTTCACTAGTGCTTGGTGTGTTGAAGCACTTACTTTCAAGCAACTTTCCTTTTCTAGATCACATAATGACACTAACCCCACTGTGTTTTGAAGTTATGGCGGGTTTTCAATCTTTCTATCATCTGTCTCTAGATCTAGCTAGCTGGTAATCAATTGTGATTAATTGGATGGCTAATAGCTAATTCAGCATTCAAATAGTGACAGGGTTAGGAAAATTGTCTTGTGTTAATCAACCATAGTGATTTACACTTTCTGTTTAGATCAGGGAAATCTTATTCTGCTATATTTTTCACTCTTCATTGTACTTTTGAAATAGGTTATTTCTTTTGCTTTCAAATTTTCCAAATGCTATCTTAATGCCGAAGCCAATATAAGGCATGGTGATAATTTGGGGAAGCCTGTCTTGGTGCCATCTTTCCTCTGATTGGTCCTCTTGCCCCAAATTGCCAGGCATCTTTCCTGCCTGGTAGGAAACTCATGCCATTTCAAGTCTACCTAGGCTGGTTCTTGCTATTTAAATATAGAACTCTGGAAATAGCCAACCCTTTGTCTTGCTCATTTTTTCTGATATTTTAATCATGGAGAGAAAAAAACACTCTTTCTGCTTATTTTGCAACCTGTTTTTTGTATTCTTAGAGCCAGTGGAGTCACTGGTTAAATCTATTGGACTGAGAGCTTGTCTAGTAGGGACAGAAGTAAATGCAGGATGTTTAACGACCCCTGGACCTGTCAAGAGCCCTGACAACATGCCAGGCATGTTGTCATGCTGAGTGCTAAGGGTGCTAAGAATACAGTCCTGAATCCTTTGGTTCTAAAGAGTTTGTATCATTGTAGGAGAAATAAACATAATCAAATAATTTGACTCTAATGTTGTTTAATGCTAGTGTTTTGCACAGAGAATTATGTGAGCTGAATTAGGGGTTCAAGGTCATTTTTTCAAGTAAGATAGGAAAGAAGTTAGTTACAGGTTCACACAATACCATTAAGTGATCTTTGTCTCATATCTGAATGTCAACAGTAAGGCTCAACACCATGCACTGTGAACATGGACCGAAATCAAATTGCTTTGGCCGCTACATACCAAGAGGATAGGGGTGATTTAACCTCTTTTTCTTCTGACTGTGAGGAACTGAAGAGCCTTTCCTTCCCAGCCATGGCCCTTCTCAATAGTCAGGGATGAGAAATAGAGCTCCAACTAAGAAGAGGCTAGTTGTGAGAGCGATTAGCTCTGGCAGGAGGCACTCAAGTTTGGCAGGTTTCCCAGCAGTCATGCAGTTCGGGAGCCAAGCAGAAACGTCCCACCAAGCTAAACACTAAGGACCTGTCACCATTCAACTGTCTGCCAGCAGTAAAAGTCAATGAGCTTTTGAGGGAGGTTGTTCCAGATTCTTGAACATCCTTAGAACAAAAAATATCAAATGTAGATAGTTTTTCTCTCTTTGAAAGCATCATTTTTTTTTCCTTAGCAGAAACCTGGGCAATTTTTAAAAAACATTTTTTTTTCAAAAAGCAGAGAGAAAAATAAGACAGAGGGAATATATGATAGCTTAAGCCTAATGATTGTAAAATATTTGATGGTATTTAAAAAATTGAAACCTTATTTAAAGGAAGGGGTGAGCCCTGGGATGAGGGCTGTCTTCACAGTCCTCACAGAGGTAATTTCGCTCCTCTCTGAACCTGACTTTGCAGTCCTGGCCGTGGCAGTGAATTTTATCAGTAATAAATCAGGCTCCACTGTGGTTGCTGACTTTTCTGAAGTTGGTGCCCATAGGAGTGTGAGAAGACTGTTCTTTCTGAATCCAGGCAATTCAATTCAAAAAAACATTTGTTGATTACTTCTGTATACTATTTACAGTAATTGGGGTAATGGATTTCAAGGGGAAGGGGAATAATTCTGAGACTGTTAATTCATACTTTTTGGGTTAAATCCAGGACAACACCTGGAGAATCCATAACTTGTGTTGGGTGAGGGATTTATTCTGAATCCTTGAAAATGACTATGCTGAATGTGATTTTTCTTGAAATACTTTGGCATAGTCAGTGGGAGGCACACACAGAGACACACACAATATATTCTGTCTCTTGGGTCAGTCCGTTGACATTTGTAGTGCTCTAACCAGAAATACATACCCCAGAAGTTGACGTTTAGCATTTAAAAAAGTAATCAAAGCCCAGTAGGTCTCCAGAGGTGGCTGGTAAAAGTGTGCCAGCTAACGTCCTTTCTGATCAATCCTAGAAAGTTTAAAAAATATTGCATAGTGGGTGTCAGTGAAACAATTCAATTCATGTTGGGGAAACAATTCATGTGACAGGAAACTTCATTTAGTTTGCAGAACTGGTACATGACTCTATGTGTGAATGGATATGGAACCAATTTTGCCTTCTTGTATGCATGGCTAAATTTTATCAGAGGCTTCTTTTACTGTAAGCTACCCTATGGTCGTAACATTTCAGGAGAGACATCCAGTAGCCTGCATGAATGAAGTGAACTCTGTGTTGGTGACCAGCAATAGCTAAAAAAATAAATCTGATATTCATGAATGGCTTTTGGATAGCTCCCAACAGTGTGTTTGCTGTGTCAACAAATGCTTAATAGGGTTTTCTCCTTCAGTAGCACTGGAGGGAGAAGGGCTTTGCTAATTAGAAGGCGGACTGGAGAATATGATGTGATATAGCTCTAATTATTTTTTCTTTACCTTTAGATGGGATTTCTAACAGGTATTTGGTGTTTGAAGAATTTTCAAAAGAATTTTCCTTTTTATGCTTCATTTCTTATGGCACCTTTTCTCTGGGACCAATGTCAGAGAAGAGTATTTTGCAAGAAAATTCTGTTGCTATGATTAAAAGAAACCTTCACAACATATAAAAGCAGTTTTATGTGGAAGAAGGCTGGTGCTGAAAGTGAGGTCAGGCAAAGGCTGGGAAATATTTCCCCAAACCTACGTAAAGGACATGTTAAAAAATCTTATCTGCAAACTTCTCTGGATTTAAATACACATAGTAGACATTTATTTGGTGACAAAGTAAAATGATGTTCTGCAGACTTTACATGAAAATCAGAACATTTTGCTTATAGTCTAACTATATAGTGTCTTTAAATAGTAATGAAGACACCGAAAAGAGGACAGAAGAAAATTGCTTGGTTAAAATATATTTCTTTTTTTTTTTTTTCCCCAGAACTCTTGCTCTTTTGCTTGTATGTTGAGTGGGAGGACTGAGTTTCCAGGAAATGATCACAACATTCTCTTCCATTGCTTGAGGGTGACGCTTATGCTCCAATGCCATTAAATAAGAAATGACTTACCATGTGTGCTTTCACTTCTTCCAGAAAATGAATTTTATCAGCACCTAACATTTGTACCTAACACATTTGCAACCACTTCATTTGTTGGAAGCAGGTAATAAAAATGAGATTTCCTTTAACACAATGATATTCTGACATTCGTAAAATTGAAGTATGGAATCAGTCAGCCAGCTTAGGAGAAGGCCACTTGACAAATGATAAAAGTTTAAATAACACAAAGTGCGGTGTCAAAGTTGTTCAAGTAATGATATGCAAATTTCTACTGAAAAGGTAGGGAGAAAAAGACAATTCTTTTTACTGGGATGTACCCTACGGAGCCCACGTTCTGTAGGACTAGTTTGGATAAGGCCAATGAAAACCCACAGTTGGTACCATCTAACTTACTCTGAAAAATTTGTAACAAATTGGGACTCAGAGAAAAATTCGTTCTACAGGAACCATAATGAAAGTGGGATAATTGGTTTTTGTTCTTTAAATGGAGTAAATTTAAACAGATTCTATCACCCCAGGATAGAAGACTGTTAGACTAATAAACTATTGGTTAAATAATAAATCAAGTTCAAATAAATGGATCCGATTTCTATAATTTTCTTCTAATTAAATTAATGTCACATTTATCTTTATGACCTTGCAGCTATATCTTTAAATTGAATTTGTGGGAAGTAGAAAATATTATATTTTTTCCTACAGAGCCTTTTATCAATTGTCTTTATTTCCACTTTTTGCTAATGAAATGGTAATGACAAGACAGTTCAAGAGACAGTGGCTCACTCATAATTGAATATATATATTTTTCAACACAAAAATGAGTAACATCTGAAGGTCAGTGGCTCAGGATAAAGCAGCTCATAACTTACAGATTTTTGTAACGCCTTATGAGAAAATTGTGCTACAAACACGGTTTTGTTTATTCTTCTTAGTTTCTTTTACTTGTTTCACTTTTGGGTCACCTTTTATCTTTTTCAACTGGACCCTGATGTGAAATTGTTAATTTAAAAATAGCATAATTAAAACATAATGAGAAGTGATTGTCATGAACACCTCAGACCACGACAGGCACAACTCATTATGCATGATTTTAATTTTTGTATTTCACTACTTCTCTCTGCCAACCAATATCACTGGCCATTTTCAAGTCCCGATGAGAAAAAAATAAGAAATTTGTATAGAAACAGCGTGTTTTACAACTAAAAAGAGATTTACAGTTTATCTGTTCCACCTTCCTTACTTAGCAGGTGAGAAAGTGAGGGTTTTGGAGGGTAAATGATATGCCGATCGTGACACAGGTCTTAGGCTCCTATTCTATTGCTGCTTTCCCTAACTTTGTGTTCAATTAGCTTATTGTGTCCAAGAAACCCAAAAGCCCTTTGAGTACGTTGGTTGCTGGCTGTCCCCTATTTCTCCATCTGTGTGGGCATCTGTTCGGCATGCTTTGTGAGCCTTCCCAGGGATCTGAATCCTTATTTCCCATCTGACTCTCTCTCTCTAAGCTGGCCAATCCACCCACTCGCTCAAAGGGCTGAATCCTAAGAATCACTTGGCTCAAGGGACAGCAGAAGGTTTGCAGTGGCTGTGATTTCTGCTGGTACCACTAATTATTCTTGCCCCATGGCTCATGCACACAGGAATACACATTAGTTCTATTATTTAACTATTGAAACAAATTATGTTTGAAAAATGATCTAAATGGTGTATATTTTTTTGCCCGCTTCAACAAAAGGGGGCCCTTCCATCCTCACTGCTAGATGGATGCATTTATATAATCACATTGAAAGAATCCAAAACAAGGCATAAATCCAAACCTTAATTTTGATAGAGCTTGATCAAAGATAGAGTCTGAAAAATAAAATTAACTAAAGAGACTTTTAATTAAGAATTTTTTTTTGCCTCAGTTGTGATGAATTTGTAATCTTCATTCTCTTAGGAAATGAAGAAAATATAGACATTTGAAAGAATAGGAGTATATAGTTGACATATCATATTTAATTATCTTTAGCTTTTTATTTGCAAGGAAACAGGAATCCAAAATTATGTCATTTAACCATAGAAAGCAAGCATTAGGGACTTCTTATTTTTAGATTTCTCTCCTTTTTTCCTCTGTTTTTGGTGTGCATTCTTTCCAGATTTTGATACTGAAATATGCCAGCTTCATGAAGTAGATTTGTAATCCTCTCTTCTACCTCGATGAGGTAAACACAAATAAGAACAAACATCCAGCTTCTAGGAAATGTACCTACTTTGAATGGTTATTATTAGAATACATGTATCCCTTGTAGTTCAAATGTATTCAGACTCTAAGTTCGGATAATGAGATTTCCAATAGTACGTTTAGATAACAAAGACCTTTGTGAATTATCTGAATCCATTCATGTCCTGAATTTTGGATACCAAGTAGTGAGAGTTTAGAAACTTAGGTATACCTACCTTTCTTCAAAGAGGGCTATGTTACCCATTTTATCTGAATCTATTCTGTTTCTAAGTTTGGAGAATGAGAGTTTTAATAGGAAATACTACCTGTATTTTTGAGTCTGTAAGGTTAGACCATTTCACTACCAGGCTTCCCACGGACACTGGATGCCTTTTGTTATCAATCACCTAAAAAAGGAGTTTTGGGAGGACTTTAAATAGGGGTGAGGTAAAAAGCATCTTTTTTACTAGGGAGTTAGGGGTGAGTTTGCTTCTAGACTTTAAAGCATGAAAATGTCTGGAATAAATCCAGTGAAGGGAGAGCTGGGGGTGAGGGAGGAGCAGTGATATGACTTTATTTAAGTGAAAGAGGCTCCCAAGTGTAAGAGAGAGAGAAATGTGTCCGCAAGATTTGAGTCTGGGCTTGGACAAGAGTCATAAATCATTCCTCTTACTCCATAACCTATCCACAGCCTCTGACCTCCAGCACAGCCTGTTAAAATTCATCATCTTATTTCTCTTGTAAATTAAGAGTTAAAAAGGGGCTCATTTCCATGTTCAGGCTGAAACCAACAAGGGCAATGTCTTACTCCCGGACAAGAGACAGGGATTCCTATTGCAATCACTGCATATAGATGGCAATGTCCCAGAGTGTGATACTGTAAGAGGTATTGGCAGCAGAGGCAAAGGCCTGGCAGCAAGATATGCTGCCTTGAAGGGAAAACAGTAATGCTAACGAAAATGCTAATGCTAATGTAAATGATGATGATGATGATGATAATAATAAATGACTGAATATGATTAATGTCTATGTGCCTGGTCTTATTTTAAATCCTTTTCACGAATCATCTTTTTCTATCCTCATGACAACCTTATGAGTTACTATTATTATCCCCATTTTGCAGATAGAAGAATTAAGATGCAGAAGATTAAGGAAAGTCTAAGGTCACACAGCTAAAAAATGTCAGAGCCCGGCTTGGAGGCCAGGCCAATCTACCTGGAGAACTCTATTCCTAACTGGTATATTATTCTACAAACGGATTCCACAGAGCTAGGGGTTAGTTACATGAGAGCTAATATCTGGCAATAAAGCTGGCAGTCTTTTTTTTTTTTTTTTTAAAGAAGACATGGTCTTATTTATAATCCTATTTCCAAACAAGTAATGTTTGAGATACTTGGATCATACTGTATGTTCCTTACTGTAAATTTTATTGGTGTTAGTACTTAATTTCTTCAAGAAAATATGATTTTTCTCTCAAGAAAGTCTTCAGGATATTGCAACTCATCTTTTAGTATAAAATCTATTGTGACATAGAAGGATAATGAGAAAGTTAATTTTACAGCATTCACCTCTGACATGGTTTCCAAATTTTTTTAAATTTTTTTATTGAGTAATAGCTTTTTTACAATGTTGTGTCAAATTCCAGTGCAGAGCACAATTTTTCAGTCATACATGAACATGTATATATTCATTGTTGCATTTTTTCTTTTTTGCTATGAGCCACCACAAGATCTTGTATATTTTTCCCTGTGCTATACAGTATAATCTTGTTTATCTATTCTGCATTTTAAATCCCAGTCTGTCCCTTCCCACCCCCTGCCCCCTTCGCAACCACAAGTTTGTATTCTATGTCTATGAGTCTGTTTCTGTTTTGCATTATTTTTTTTTGTTTTTTTAGATTCCTCATATAAGCGATCTCATATGGTATTTTTCTTTCTGTTTCTGGCTTACTTCACTTAGAATGACATTCTCCAGGAATATCCATGTTGCTGCAAATGGCATTATGTTGTCGGTTTTTGTGGCTGAATAGTATTCCGTTGTATAAATATACCACATCTTCTTTATTCAGTCATCTGTTGATGGACATCTAGGCTGCTTCCATGTCTTGGCTATTGTAAATAGTGCTTCTATGAACATTGGGGTGCAGGTGTCATTCTGAAGTAGGGTTCCTTCTGGATATATGCCCAGGAGCAGGATTCCTGGGTCATACGGTAAGTCTATTCCTAGTCTTTTGAAGAATCTCCATACTGTTTTCCACAGTGGCTTTCCTTGCTTCCCTCTCCCACTCTTAATGATTCAGATGTCTTCTTTTACAATTTTGTGTTTATTCTTTTTGTAATTCATGGCAGTTATCTCCTTTCCAGTTATGAGTTTCTCATTTTTGTAGCATCCTGCTTCTTTTCTATTTAGAGTACACCTGTCAAAATTTCTTTTAGCATGGGTTTAGCGTTGCTAAACTCTTTTAGTTTTTGCTTGTCTGTGAAGTTCTTTATCTCTCCTTCTGTTCTAAAGGATAGCCTTGCTGGATAGAGTATCCTAGGCTTCATCTTTTTTTCATTCAGGACTTTGAATATATCTTGCCACTCCCTTCTGGCCTGTAGTGTTTGTGTAGAGAAATCAGCTGAGAGCCTTATGGGGGTTTCCTTGTAACTCACTCTTTGTTTTTCTCTTGCTGCCTTTAGGATCATTTCTTTATCTTTGACTCTGGCCATCTTGATTATAATATGTCTTGGTGTGGGTCTGTTTGGGTTCTTCCTGTTTGGGACCCTCTGAGCCTCCTGTACTTGGATATCTGATTCCTTTAGGTTTGGGAAGCATAGTTTCCAAATTATGTTGATGTTTACTCTGACACTTACATGATGTTGTTTGAGATTTTAAGGCAAGGAAAAAAGAATTATTTTATTCCTGTAGATTTCCACTTGAGATATATGCACATAAGTGAATTGTGAACTTCTTCCATCTGTGGTCACACACTCCTCTGTAAGCTCTGCCTTAGTTGGTACCAGCTGATGGTCTAAATAGTTGTGGGTGTTAACATAGCATCATGGCACATTAGGGATGAAAGAGGCCTTGGGACCAACCCTGTCATTGGGGATGAGGATGGGAGAACTGAGGCTCAGGATCAAGGACAGTGGTAGAATCACTGGTTTCCCCCATAGCAGTTATATATTATATAAGAGAGTGAACAGGGAGTCATTTGATGCCTGATCTCTTTGAGCTGCAATCACACTGTTGGTTATCTGGTAGGTGTGTATTGAGGGAACAAATTGGTGGTTAGAATAAAGAAGTTTGCTCTTGGGTTTGGAGAGGAATGTTATTTTAAACTGAGCTTTATTTTCCTCATGTTTGTTTTTCAGGGCTAAGGATGAAAAATATTTTCGTTCCTCTCCCTTCGTCTTACCTTTTTTCCTCCATCTTAGAGTCATTATGGAATATTTTGGTGTTTGTTCTGATGTTTGAGAAAGAAACAGTGATTTTCCCATTTGGATTTCCTTTCAGTTTGCCTAATTGAAATTTGATATCACGTATCAAGTGATTCATCTGTAGCATTTATTTCTCGTCATCTGGGCAAGAAGCCCTGCATAAAGGCAATTATGTTGGGTAATTCCCAATTATCCACATGCAGCTCAAGCAGATATGTGCTCTTTAAAAATCTCCAAATGCCATTTCAGGGGAAAAAAAAAAAAACCACAAAGCCAAACAGAAATATACTGTTCTCAGCCAAAAGCCTCTTTTGGAACAAAGTTCTAGATGGCAACAATGAAAGAGCTAAACCAGGAATTCTTAACCTTGGCACTATTAACATTTGGGGCTGGATAATTCTTTGTTGTGAGAGTAGTCCTATGCATTCTAGAATGTCCTAGCTCTCTAAAATGCACTCAGTGATGTTTTATAAGTGATTCTCATCCATGCATGCATTTCTTTTAGACACCTCAACCCAGCAACAATAAAAGCATGGGCTTTCACATTTCTAAAAGTACAGGTTAAAAAAATCTTATAACTGTTCACATGAGTAGCAGTTTTCAAAACACTTTAAAATGGCATCTAATTTTTTCCTGCATAAAAGCCTTGTAAGATATGTTAGATGTTTGGTAATAGTATTTTCACCTTCTAGGTGAAGAAACAATTCACAGTTAAGGTCACCCAGCTAGTTCATGCTCTGACAGATTTAGAGTTTTAGTCTCTGTCTGTTGCAAATAGCTCCTGTCAGAGAGGCTGTCATGGTGAGTGGAGAGTGTGTGACTAGGACTGTTTGGGTTCAAATCTTCACCCTACAGATTACTAGCTTTGGGTATTTCGTCTAGTAGTTTAATCACTCTGTTTTTCAGTTTTGTCATCTATAAAATTAGGATTATCCATTATGAAGTTAGAAGGTACTTCAAAAAGTAGTGTGAGGAATAAATGATCAGTGTTTATACATAGTAAGTGCATAATAAATATAGGTGTTATTATTAACAACAATAAGAAGAACTATACTATATTTATTAAGAATAATTAATATAGAGATATTTATAATATATTTTTACTATACATATACTATGTTTATTCTACACTATTTTCAATAGCCAAGACATGGAAACAACCTAAATGGCCATTGACAGATGAGTGAATAAAGAAGATGCAGTATATATACACAATGGAATACTGCTCATCCATGAAAAAGAGTGAAGTAATGCCATTTGCAGCAACATGGATGAACCTAGAAATGATCATATTCAGTGAAGTAAATAGTACAGAGAAAGACAAATATCATATGATATCACTTATATGTTGAATCTAAAAAAAGATACAAATTTTATTTATAAGCCAGAAATAGACTTATAGACATAGAAAACAAACTGTGGCTACCAAAGGGGAAAGGTGGGAGAGGGATAAATTTGGAGTTTGGGATTAACGTATATACACTACTATATATAAAATAGATACACAACAAGGACCTACTGTATAGCATTGGGAATTATATTCAATTTCCTGTAATAAGCTATAATGGAAAAGAATCACTTTTCTGTACACCTGAAACTAACATCGTAAATTAATTACACTTCAATAAAAAATAAAATTTAAAAATGAATAAATATTACAGAGATAGACTGTCTGGATTTGAAGTCAAAACTCCATCACTGTGAGCCACATGACCCTGCCACACTGATGTGTCTTCTCTCTGCCTTAGTTTTCTTCTCCATAGAAGAGAGAAGATGATAATAATGTGGACTACCTTACCTCACAGAGTTTTTTGAGCATTAAATGCCACATACCAAAGCATCACTACAGTATTTATTATTCACTAAATACATAAGCAGTTTTTCCAGGCTCAGCTAAATTTAGGTTTAGCCTGAATAGTTCTGTCTGGATAATACCTTCTTCAGTCAGGATTTTTGTTGGTAATCCAGAGAAAGCAACACTTGTCATATTAGGCTACAAGGACGTTTTGGGACAAATACTGTGAGACAATCAGAGCAAAGCTGGAGGATGTCTGGGTCTAGAAATTGGTCAGATGCCAAGAGAAGCCAAAAGTCTGGGATCAGTTGCTTCAGCGGGAGTCACCCAGCAGGGTCAGAGTGGATGCTGTCACTGTGGTCTCTAGGTCCCCACACCCACTGGAGGGTCAACGAGCCAGGAGAGGGGTTTGCTCGACTTCCCCTGGATCCAGGGGGCTGGAGGCAGACAGGCAGCCTCTTGCACAGCCCCTGTGGTGGATGGGCACAGTCCCTCCCCAGAACTGCGCAATATGTGGGAAAAGGCAATTCCCAAGCAGAGCTGGGTGGAGTTATGACCAGAGGGCTGAGGGCATCTCTTACACTCTCCTGCCAGTGTATTTACTAGAGGAAGAAAGAGACAGAGACAGAAAGAGACATAGAGAGAGGCATTCCGGGTTTCCCCTCTAACAATTAGTCACTATGGTATTACAAGTAACATTTTATTTTTTCCATTAAAAAATCAGTTAGATCAGTTTTTCTATTTTATGACCCGATCATTTGTTTTGAGTAGAGTCACAGTCATTATGTCACTAGTGGGGATAATAATGAGCAACTACTGACTATGGAAGGAGATAATTAAAATAGTCAAGGAGGAAAAAAGTTAAATAACTTAAACTACTTTTTTTGGACACTTACTATGCACCCAGTGTCACACTGGTGCTGATGACTGAAAATGCAAAAAGAACATATATATATATATTTTTTAGTCTAGGAAGCTAGTGATCTAATAAAGATAAAGATATGTTGAAAACCAAACCAAACAAAAAGTAGCTGGAATATGGTGTGAAGTGGTCTCAATAAAGACGTATGCAAAGCGCTTTGGAAAAAGAGAGAAATGACATTACGACAATGATGTGAGCTGAGACCTGAAGCAGCACTTGGTCAGGAAAAATAAGAGGAAAGGCGATACGCCAGAAGGAGAAAAATCAAAGGTGAAAGAAAAAGCATAAGAAAGAGAGAAAGGAGCAAGTTCTAAGCCTGTTAACTGCTTGTTCCATCACATCTTGTTTGTTTTATTGGCATTGTATGTCCCTTGTGATTTTATTTTTAAAGAAGCGAAGTTGCTGCATAATAGTCAGCTGTCCCAGCAGATCATGTTTAATGTGAAGAGCTATGTTTCTGGAATAATTTCACATCAGTAGTATTTCTGAAAGTGCCCTCAACCCAGGACTGCCATGGAGAGAGCAGTTCTGTGAATTCTACTTGGGAAAGGGGAGAAATGCTGGCATTTGATGGAGAACAAGAGATCTCTGCCAACTAATTGCATCTCAACATGGCCTTAGGCTGATTTTGATAAGACTTAAATCAGCAGGTCTGGCTCAGGTACAGCTGTGGTTGTATCTGTTCAGATTAAGTGTTGCAGAGGGTGGCACGATTGTGGAATGAATTAGCGACCTTAATTACCTACTAAAATTAATTAAGGGAAAAGCGGGCATTGGGACAAATGACCCATGTGAGCAATTAGAATAGTTCCAGATACATAAGATAAATCTGCCTCTCTTTTCTGCCTAATTACAGTAAAACCATTCAGAATTTACCTCCTTTGAAAAAAAAATATTAAAAGAATCAAATAAATTTGAAAGAGACAAGTGTAGCCTGAGTTTCAATAAAAAATGGGGAATGATGATTCCAGAGTTTGGTCCACTTAGATGAGGGCTCAGCAGACATTTTTTTGTAACGAGAAAGAGAATAAATGCATGAGGCTTGGGCCATAAATCTGGGTTACAACTATTCAACTCTGCCCTCGTAGTGTGAAAGCATCTGTAGACGATGTGTAAGAGGCACGGCTGTGCTTTAATAAAACTTTATTTATGGATACAAAATACAAAACTAATTTTCACAGATTATGACATATTCTTCTTCTTTTGATTTTCTTCAACCTTTAAAAAAAGTACAAACTATTCTTAGCTCTCAGGCTGTGCAAAAACAGGCGGCAGACCAGATTGGGCCCACAGGCTGTATAGAGTGTCACCCCCTCAAATAATAAAGAAATGATGGAAGGAGAGGACAAAAGAGCTATGGTTCCATGTGACCCAAATAGGGCAGAGATAAGTAACATATACACTAGCCTAGCACCACAAAGTATAAAATGAAGTGGGGAGCAAACCGCATTTTCAAAACCTTTCATCAAGTTTTTCATCAAGTTATGTGGCTGTTCTCCAAGGTGTGATTTGATCACATATTAACAAACCACCTTCAGAAATTATTCACCATGAAGTACCACTGATCTTGTCTATACAAGAATATGACTTCAAATATCACTTGAACTCAACTGGTTCAAATAGCTTTTTTGTTTTTTGAGTAAAAGTAGATTTATTTACAGAGATGGACAAGGTGTTGCGGGGTGAGATGGTTGGTTAAAGTAAAGGTAGATATACACTCCATAGGCAGGGTGCGGGCTGTCTCAGAAGGTGAGAGAGAGAGAGAGAGAGAGGCTAACTCGAGGCCCAGTGTTGCCAGTTTTTAGATGCTAACAAATGAGAGGATTATTCCAACTACTTTGGGGAAGGGGTGGGGATTCCCAGGAACTGGACCACTGGCCTCTCTTTGACCTTTCCTGGTTAGCTTCGGAACCGTCATGGCACCTGTGGGCGTACTAGTACATTACAGTGTATAATGAAGCTCAAGGTCCCCTGGAGGTCAAATCTCCCACCATAGTGGGCCTCAGGGTCTATTGGGAGTTGACTTTTCCGCCATCTCCATGCTAATTGCTGTGTCAATGCTTTAATGTCTGTGTCCCGCCCCCTTCCCTCCTGTCTCATTCCCTCCTCAGAGATTTTACTCCCATAATCTTATGGGGGTGCAGAGGGGTGGCGGTCCATCTTCTGTAGCTGCTTCAAGGCTGAGTAGCGGTGTTGACCCTGCCTATCAAGGAGTAAAAAATCTCTGAATGCCTAATCTAGGGGTCCCGGGGGCAGGACAGCTTTCTGTTTCTTGAGTCCAAGACATTCAAATAGCTTCTAATTGCACTCGAAAATTTCTTTTAAATTAGTCCAAATTTTTGATAAAACTGATATTTACTGAAAAATGAGATGGATAATGTATCTAACAGCACCAACATAGACTCTGTTAGGCGTGCTGAGGAGGAGCCATGGTGTGATAATGTCACAGCAGTATTATTAAGTTAGTAGTAGGTACCCCTGAGAAGAGTGACCAGGATAGGATTTTTGTATTGATTTTGACTTAGGCCCTCTTTTTCTTTTGTTTATTGGAATGATCTGCTGATTCTCTTCATTTTTAAAAAAATTTATTTTTGAGGGGGGAGGTAATTAGGTTTATTTACTTACTTATTTTTTATGGAGGTGCTGGGGATCGGACCCAGGACCTCATGCATGCTAAGCCAGCACTCTACCACTTGAGCTATACCCTCCTCACTGAATGATCTGCTGGTATGCCTTGGCTAGGTCTGTGTCCCACACTATTCTGGTAGATTCCTGGTATCATTATGTTGTTAGCAACTTACTTTTTCTTTGGTTACCATGACCCAAAAGTTGAATTTTCTCCCCTACTCAGTCCCAACTTTCCTTCCTTATTGACAAAGTTGCCCACTAACTGTTTTTGTGTTGCACCATTTCTCTGTCTTTGTTTTTATTTGTCAATTCAAAATCCTGTGGAAGTCTTGGCATGTTGCTCTTTTCCAATGTGAGATATTCTCCCCTGAGAATTGCTCTAGGAAAAAAGAAAAATAGTGCAGAATACTTTTGCCAAATGTGTATAAATGTCTTGTGGTGAGAAGGGGTTTGTAAATGTCTTGAGTTTTGATGGGAAAAGGGTTGCAGTGAAATTTTGCCTGGAGGACATCTATCCCGCTATAGAAGTCCTATTAGGCACAGGTCCATGAACCTTACCTTCAAGCATGTTTATAGTCTTACACATATGTGCATATATAGTTATTGTATGTGTAGTTATAAATTATATGCGTATGTTTCTGTGTACATTACAAGCACATGGGCAACAGAATTTCAGAAGGTCAAGATGCAAATAAAAATCGATGTTCTAGTGTTTTTCTTATTCAGTCTGGTAAATTGCTTTGTGTGCTCTGGGTGCATCTCCCACTCTGGAGAGCGAATATCCCATTGGCTCTCGTAGCTGAGATGAGAGGCCGCCTGTTTTCTGCTTCACTAAGGTTTTGTGTTTTAATGGCTTCATAGAACACTGAGTCATATTTTTGTTCATTTGGGTGTGAGGATACAGAATTAAACCTACGGGATATTATTTTCACTTGTGGCCTATGATGAGTTTAGGGAGTCTGGCGATTTCCACGATGAAGCAGGTTGTTGCTGGAGGACCACCATGCTGATGCAGCTTGTTGGGGAGTGAGGAGCCTCATGGTCAGTGTTACAGTGCAAATCCCACAATGCCATGCCAATTTATTTTGGCACAAGCTGAATTTTATATTCATTCTGATGACTGACTTGAGGCAAAAACGGTCAGTTTTGAGGGAGTTTACGATTTTTCTAATTGCTACCCAGGGGCACCATTTAGCCCCTTTATGGTGGGTGCATGTCATTTTATGCTACAGTGGTGGAACCCAGCACCATGCATATAAGAAAGTGTCTAATCATCTCTCTACCATAAGTTTAAGACACTGTGATATCCCTTCCCTGCATAGTTGGATGTAAATTTTCATCTAAATATTGAGTAAAGGGATCGCAAATGTTAGTGACTAGACAGTGATAAACGCAGAGATTAGAAGTCTTCCTAGCCCCTTTGCGCTCACTGTGCTTGTTGTACTCACCTAGTCTCAGCTTTTAAATACTTTCTCAGTTATTTGAAAGAAGAGATAGATCTGCCAAACCAGGTTTCACTTCTGAAAGGGTACGTTCACAAAAGGTGGTGTCAAGAAAACCAAAGTAATAACATAATTTCTTTTAGAAATGCTGAGGAGGTGTGGTCAGCCAAAAGGGAAGGAAGATGTCCGAGGAGGGTCACTATCTCTTCTGTACTCGAAGAGACAGTAAATGGCAATTTGGGGAAAATTATCTGCCAGACTGCATTCTCTCATCCTGATCTTGAACCTCACATCTACATTCATCTTAATCATGAAAATATGGAAGTGAATAGGATTAATTAGCACATTTTGAAATGGTATCAAGATAGAGCCTATTTTAAAATCAAATTAAGAATGGAATTAATAGAAATGGACATAAATAGGTGAGTAAAGCAGTAACGCTCATTAGAAATATACAAACAATAACACAGTGCACAGATGGGCTGATATTTAATATTGGGCTGAAGGTCTGGAATGAACATAGAGTTTTACTGGAAATGGAAATGGCATTTTACTGGCAAGCAGGAAAAGTAATAACTGGCTACTTGGGATAATTCCTAATTGAGGACTTAATAGACTTTGGCTTAATAGACACTTTTGAGATTTGAGTTAAGCTAGGAAACTAATAGCTTTTATATTAATTAACATGTCAGTGATAGATTAAAATATCTGAAGTAAAGTTGGTGGTGGTTTCTGAAACAGTTACGAAACATACTAGTAGGATCAGTAATATCGACATTATATTGGTGGTTGAGAATGTATATTCTGAGACCAACGTAGTACAGGGATACCAAGATTTGATAAATTTGTTTAAGCCAGGCTAGGAACCATATGTTTACATTTGAGTTTCTGCCATCAACAGTGCATTTAACACGGCCAACAAATGTACTCTGGAGTGAGTAACAAAATCAGAGCAGGAGGCACGAAAGTCAATATTCAGTATGCTTGAATAGGATATATGACTCCAACTTCGCAGGCCAAATTCAATATCTACTCTACTGTAAATTTTTGCCAAATATGTATTAATATTCATTATTCCTTCCAAGGCATTTTGGACATTAATAAAGACTCAAGGGAGAAATGGACACTTTGGCAACTTCGTGGCCATTTTGAAACGGAAAGACGCCTAATGCTAAGTTTAGACTGTCGGTTTGTGATGTTTATAGATTTGGTATCACACTGTCCTGTGAGTTCTAAAGACAAATATTCTTTAAAAAGTCTCACAAAACTTCTGAGCATTAAATAGCCTTTCACAAATAACATCTTGGTGAGTTGGATGTAAATAAGCCAAAACCATGAGTAATAGGTTGCTCTGGGCTTCTACATGAAGGGGGAGAGTACATGGTTAACTGTGACCAGACACTGTAACTGTAGTTTCTATTAAGTGTTTGAAGGAAGAATTGTTTGATTCAACAGTTTTATCAACTGCCTGCCTCTCTTCTACTGAACACCTTTCCTGGGTTGAGCCAGCTGCCTTTTAGGTAGAATTTGATCCAGTTCCCAAGCCTTATTTATATCTTTGTGGCAAATTTGTTTTCTTCCTCTCCTTCTGTGAGCCTTTTTGCATACTTCTCAAATTCCATATATATTCAAATGACTTTATCTTTTCTTTGCAATAGCTCCCACAGTTATCTTTTTCTTCTCTCTCTCTTTCTTGAGAATATAATCAAATATTATTAGAAAAGTTCCCAGTGAGGCTAGAGGTCATCTTAGGTACCTATGAGGACAGCAAAGATCAGAAAGATGACTTTGATTGTCATGGGAGTTTGGTCCTGAAGTGCAGGTCTGTGATTTTGACCATGGGTCAAATCTCACTTTGTTTTGGGGCATCTGTGAAAGGCCTTTGGATTCTGATAGCTTCCTTTTTCAATTTCCTCTGCCCGATTTCTTAGGGAAAATTACCTGTTCTTCCATTTACCAAATACTTAACTGATACGTACCAGGTGTTTTGCTAGGGGCTGGGAGCCAATGTATCCCTGGTAGGACCAGCTACATAATTAAAAGAATTCAGTGCAAAATAAAAATGCAAGGTTCCTTGTTCAAAACTTATTAAGAGTCTCAAGATGGCAGGAGCAGGGCCTCAGGCCAGGTGTAGGGCTCTTCTGAGTCCCAGGCTCTGTGTGACTGGCTGCACAGGTCACACATGCGTAAAGCCAACCCCAGCCCTGGGTTCATCTTCATATAACATTCTTTTCATCAAGTCACTCTGCTGATACATTACTAAATGCTGCATTTCTTAAATAGTCGTGTTTAAGTTCCAAGAACCCTTAACCATTTGGCCCAAACCTGAATTTTCATCTTTATTTGTCATGTTTCCACTAAGTGAATGCTGCCTGCCTAACTAAGATTATACAGAGGGGGGAAATCCACTTTCTTAGTACCAGGAAGCAGAGTGGCAAACTATTTGAAGAAGAGGTCTTGGTGAATCTCTCAAAATGGAGAAGCGATCCTCAGAAAGACACTGGATAGCGAGAGGATGAGGAGCTCTCTACACAACAGAAGGAGGAAGGGAGGAGTGGCGATGGAGCAGAGCCACAGGGTTTAGTCTCAGAAAGACTCTTGGCTTCCCTGGCAGCAAGCTTTCTGGGGAGAAGAACCATTTGAGTGGAGGTCTATATTCTTGTTATTGTATCCGGAAAACCCTCCTCTATCTTCCCTACAAAATCTCCAGCTAAATTTACTTTGTTCAGTACTGCATTTGATAAGAATGGAGTCTTTTTGGCAATGCATGGAAACTCTGAGTCTGTGTCAGGGTTGCTATATTACAAAATCAGTGACTTTGTGATGGGGACTACCAACAAATGGCTTCTGCGAGTTATTTTGCCATTTCCTGTACGTGTCTGACATATACCATTCCTGACCTACCCCTTCCATTATTCCTTCCTCTTTGTGCTTTGCTTCTTTAAAGCCTATATATCTTGTGAGGTCAAAATCAAACTTTCCTTTCTCTAAGAAATCCTAAAAACCATCCTGCCTCCAAATGATCACTTCTGCTACAGGTGCATTTTACTTATTATGAACCACTGAGCATTTACTTAGTGCCTCTTTCTAGATAGGATTGTTTTACATGCCTCTGCCTGATCCTCTTATATTCAGGAAGCTCACTGAGGACAGGATTTTTTTTAATCTCTTTTTATCATCACACCCAGCCCAGTACTATGTCTCTATACCTGAAAGGAGGCTGATCTTAAAGGGATAATAAACTTGACTGGATTAGAGAAAACCTTAATGTCAAAGAGAAATAAAAGAGAAGCAGAAAATACTCAAGTTTTAGAGACAGGTTGACAAAGCTTTAGTAACACTGTGTGATCCTGTTCCAGAGAGGCAGAGCCTCTCACAAAAGTCAGCTGATAAATATTCTCTTCTAAAAAGTGATATTTTGATCAGATACATTAGTACATCTAAGACTTTTTAATAACCTTCCTGAAGCAAGCAGCAGATATCCCAGTATAGGAGTCACAGGACAAATGCAATAAGGGACACACTGAAAATATACAGGCTTCCCCAGAATGTCTCTACTACCTGTGATACGAGGCTCAGAACAATCACGGATGCCTTGGGAGGAACCTGGTATAACGTACTAGGAATATATTCCATCACCATAGTCATCATGCTTAATGAACTCTATGTTGTTTTCATGACAGTGTATGAGTTCGGTCTTCCCATCTAAATTATTTATCACATTCATAACGTTCTGTAGGTACTGTTTGAACACACACCTGATGGGGTAGAAACCGTGATGAGTAGAGTCAGTATTCTGATGCCTGGAATGGGCTACAGGCAGGTAACCAGCACAACTTGCAGTTTTCTTTTAAAGATATTTGTTTCTGTGTGGACGTTCTACATAGTGTTTTGCTAGAAGAGGAGGAAGATGAGATCAGCTGAGAAAGCCAGGACTGACCCTGCTGGAGGAGAAACTCTCAAGTAGGAATACAGTTTTGTTATACCCACAAATATATAATTTGATATCAGAAGACATTGGGAACTGAGAAGTCAAACATGGCGAAGGTGGCAGTGTAGATGTCTACACCACAGAAAATCCGAAGGACCTCCCTGTATGAAGTCAAGTGAGTAGGTAGCAATACGGATCCATGGATATTATATGGTTGGGGATTGAGAAGTCTTAGTAAGAAAATGACTCACTCATTCAAACAACTTTTTGCCTGAAGTTCTTTCCCCCTAGAAACTTACCAGGGAGGCATTACCTTCGAGAGTTAGTAAGGTGCTTAAGCTTACAGGCTTGGAAGGTTGAGAATCATCTGTCTCTAAGGCTCAGGTTTGTATTAACTGAGTTTGATGCTGATATGGGACACAGAATGTAAATTTATCCTTTTGCAGTGAAAGCTGTAACTGCCATAGGAACCAGAGCGTTTATGACCTCAGCATCAGTACATTCTCTCCCTGCAGGTCAGCCTGTAAGGGAGGACACATTCTAATCAGAACTCTTGCCAGCGAGGCATCAGAACATAAAGCATTCGTTTGATGAACTACAGTGTTTCTCAGCAGTAGGCTAAATTAGCCTGTTGTTTTCATCACCACAAAAGAAAGGCCTTGACAATGGACCACAGTATCTGCCGTCTGCTGGCTGGGCCCATTGCTTATTCAAAATGCTTGAATAAGCAGCTCACATGTACCTTTCTGACTCTCCTGTTACAGCTTCTAGAAGCCGCCAAGCCCACTTTGGAGCAACATACTCTTTCTTAAGACTTTTTAATGAACTCTCTCTGACCACATTCAGATCCTTTAGGTTTAAGTCCTTAATGTGACCTTGCAAAATGCAGTGGCCTTTTAGAAATGATTGTATTTTCTTCTTTTCCTGGTTCGTCAATGATTACTTAATTTCAGCTTGTGGACAATAAGGAGACAAACCCTAGTCATTGTTGGTGATGGGGGTCTGGTGGCATTATTGAGTGTTGGGGTGGGGAGTGACAAGGTGTTCAAGAAGGGAAGTGGAGACTAGGAAAGCTTTCTAGTCACCAGAGAAACCAGCCTGAGTTTGGAGTGGGAAAACTTAGGAGATCATTTGTGTTGATTCAGCTGGGATGGTCGCGGGGTGCTGACGTACTGGTGCAGAGAGTTTACCCTAAGATGCATTAGTGCCTAAATTTGTGGCAGCAAGAAAGTGCAAATGCGGGTGAGTGATGACTGCTCCGGTCAGGAGGAGATGGTGTAAATCAGACCCAGTGTAAACTAAAGACATGGACACCTGAGGCTTGGAGAAAAGGCCTGATATAGGGAGTGGGTTTGGTAATTCTTTCTGGACCACTCAGTCCTATCCTGATTGATGGAGGCAGCAGAGAAGGTAAATTTTCACTTCACTTCTTCTTGTCTAGTCTACCCTTCTTTCTAATAGAGAGAAAGTAAATTGGAGCATGGAAAAAGTTTTCTTAAAAAGATTCAACTAAAATCTTAACTAGTAAGCATGTCCACATTTTTCTTTTCCTTTTTACGGCCATATTCTGACAGAATTAGGACAAAATTTAATTTGTTTTGGAAAGCATTACAGACCCCTCATCAAAAAAAAAAAAAAAAAAAAAGCAAAAATAAATGTCTTTCAGAGGGTCTGTGTCACTGGTTTCAGACAGATTTTGTTAACAAATCTGAACTTTGTCCTACAGTACTATTTAGCCATTGTTTTGTGAATTGAAACCAAGACATTATTAAATTCTAGCAAGACAAGAAATAAACTAGTTGTTTAATTGACAGGTTTTTTTTTCTCTTCTATCCAAGATAAAGAAGCAAACAACAAAAAAAAAAATTACAGTGCTATCAGCTGCACTGTGCACGTGCCCTTATGACAGTGCTGTGTTCTATACCTGACTTCAGTAATCAAATTTCGGGAATATACAAGAAAGGGTTTTTTACAAATAGCTCTGTTCTTGTCATTAATCAAATGTGAACCAAACCATTTAATTCCATTTTAGAGGCATTAAACTGATTTTAACCCTTTGTTTTCACCAGCCCACCCTTCTGCCCCTATCTTGTACATGTTGTTTCTCAAGGAGGTACTCAAAAGAAGTAAGAAATGATGGTGGAATTACTTAAATCATGGAAAACACAATGGCATTTAGGGCTCCGTTGGAGTCCTGCTGTAATATGTGTCTGGGTTCAAGCTATGGATCTGCTTTAAATGTGATCATTTTAGAACTAGATCTCTCAGAGTAAATGAGTGGTCTTTGATGTGATTCAACAGTGGATTTTTTTAATTACGTAGCTCTCTATCGTATGTTGTTGGGTTGCTTGATTTTTTTTTTATTTTGATAAACTTTCTTTGAATATGAAAGTATAAGTATAGTCAATTCTGCTATAACATGACACGTGATCTTAAAAACCACCCTCCTATTCAAAGCCACACAATATAAAAGACAAGGCTTGTGGCGGAAATGGGGTTTCGGGGTATAACACTCAAAAACTGTTACCGACACATACAAAGATGGAAACCTAACAAAATAGGTAGTACGATCTTATACATGTTAAAGGTTAAGAAACATATAAATGCTACAACACAAACTGCACTTTAACCTGTATTTGCTTGTAAAATTGCTACAGTTTGTGAGTTATTGGGAAGTGGTGGGAAGGCAGTTATTTTGATTTGTAGGCTTCCTGATGATTTTCTGCAAAGTTAGACCATGGAGGAGTGAGTAGGAACTTGAGGGTGTTGGAGGCCATGAAGAGTGAGCTTGCGGAGTGTACCTGCCAAATTAAATCACATGAATATAACTTTTCTTGTGGTCATGATCACCAGTGCACCAGAAATACAGAAATTCAAGAATATAACTAAGTCAGCTCAACCCCAACCTCCAAAGGTCCCACTGACTTCAATTTAACGTGAGACTTATCAACGAAAAAGGAAATCAGATCATGGCTATTGTATGAAGTCTGTTTTACTACTGAAAATGCAAACTAAAAAAAAAAAACAAACCTGATTTTATGTATCATTTAATTGCTATTAAATTTATTTTTAATGATTTACTAATTTGTAATGACATTCAAAAAAAGAAAAATTACACAATGCTGGAATCTCACATTCCCTAAATAAGTCCTTCAGTTAAAAAATAAATACATATTATATTATTATATAAACATAAAAAATACAATACTATGGAAAGTGGAATAATAAGATATTATTTCTTTATCTATGCATACAGTTAAAATTTAAAGCATTCAATTTATAATCAAACATTTGACTCCGTAAAATTTTATGCTCTTGTTCTCAAAGGGGCATAAAACATAAACAACATCCAATATGTAAGCCTACATCTTGAAACTTATGTGACAGAAAAAAGATTCAGGCAATACAAAGTAAAATTGATCTGGTGTTCGTATTCATTAGCATAACAGTCAAGTAAGGGCAAGGATATAAAATGTACAGCATACATGATCCAGAAATCTCAAGTGAGTTCCAGGAAAATGCTTTATAAGACATCTCAGCCAAACTTGTTAAAGCAATTGCAACTATTCTGACTTGGCATTTGAGGTGTATTACTTAAACCTGGGTTGGGAAGTAGGCAGAAAGAAGCTGAATTCTGGAGCTGTCAGGGCCATGTCATTCGCTGTGTGAAGACAGCCAGTTTGCAGTGAGGGAGAACCAGAGACACACAGATAAGGGACAGGCAGCATCCCGTGCCATACAAGCCCATGGAACTCCCACACGCACTCTCGGTTCCACTCCAAGCTTGCCATTTTATCTGTCCCACCAACTCCATGAATCAATGTATTTCCATTTTTGCTTAAGCTGTGTAAGTTTCTGCCAGTGGTATGCATACCGTTTTAAGTACCTATTATTACCCCACACTTAGGGCTTTTTGTGGCTTTGCTGCCCTGACGGTCCTCCCCAAACACTGAAATGTTCTTTCAGCACACTTCTGAGCAATTCCTCTGATGCTTTTAATGGTTAGATCTCCAAGTAAAGTACAATCACTAAGTTGTAGAAAATGGTGCCTACTTGACTGAAAATAAAACTGAAACCTAAAAGACAAAAGTGGATACCGACTTGCTCATCTTGAGTTCAGGCAGAGACAAATTCCTTTTCAGGGAAGAAGAGCGTCCCCTAAGCTACTTACCATTGGGGGCTTTTTGGTGAACAGAGAAAGTATGGATCCTGGGCTCAGGCTAGTATATTTAGGCAGGGTTAAGGCAAGAGGAAGCTAAACTGCTCTGCCTGAAAAGAGAAGAAGGGAGTTTTTAAATTGGACAAAAGTCAGAGTAAGGCCACAGGGTTTACCAGCAAGTCTCTGTGCAACAGAACCACTACTTACGAGCTTGTGCATTGAGTGCAAAAATCCCCCCTTATTCCCACAAAGACGTTTCTTGGTTTCTGAGTAACTAGAGTTTCTGGTCAATAGAAATTCTGTGTCATGTTCAGGGTTGGAAAGTTAACCTCCTTTATGTTACTTTTGACATGTTCATTGGATTCACAAGTTAAGCTTCTTTGGGTCATGCTCATTCTCGTTGGCTCAGGCTGTCTTGAATATGCAGGCTCTACTTGGCAGACCATTTTTGGGATCAACCATGTTACTTCCTTAAAACTATTTCTGCTCCTCTGTATTATCCAATTTGTTGAATCTGGGCTCTTAAATTCAAATTAAAAGCCACACTGTTAGCCTTTAAACTTCCTAGTTCTGGACTGAGATGTAGTAAGGTGAACATTCCTGTGGGGGCATGGGGTACTGTTTTAGCCTATTAGCTATGAATCTTATATGGTTCCTTCAAGGAAGGTTCTGACATACAGCCCAAATACATAAATTCTGTTGAATGTATATTTATTTTTGTTTAAGCTTCTTTAATATTTAAGATCCTAGAGGGTATAGACCATATTGTCTTTAAACTACGGGTAACGAGCTACCATTATTTTAGAAAAGATACATGAAACACACCATAAAAGACCACAGAGCAGACAAAAGGAAACTGAACTCTTATTCTGACAACTTCTGAGTCAAAGAATTAGAAGAATTTCTTTTTGTAGTTTCAAAGAAGGGAGACTGAATTGAGAATATGGTTAACGTAGAAGAAATAATATCATTAATTAAGAAATAATCTGCAATGTTCTATATCTCAAATTCTTTCTTCACTTAAGATAATTACTTTGAGTTGCACCTGTTAAGTTGGTTATTATTAGTAGACGTCAACTGATTTTGCTTCTGCTTTGAAATTACAATGTCAAGTTTATAACTTTCATAAATTTAAAGGACTTATTTTAAACTAAAGAAACATTGCACATTCCCCATAACAACTTTTGCACATTAGATTAAGTTTTTGGCTGAAGCACAATATGATTTTTTTCCCTCTGATAGGGTAACCTTAAAGATAAATCTATATTTTAATTTATTCCTTCAATGCACTCTCATCCTGTGAATAATGCCATTTTAATAAATTTTACATTAGTTCCAAAAATCCTGAGTCACCTAATATATTCCTATAAATTTCATACTTTGGGGCTTTTGGTGCCAAGCTTTAAATCTAATTTAATAATAGTAAAAAATTTTACTCTATTTTTTGATGCCTTCTGAACTTTATGTAGGTTACAAATATAAGCAAGTCAATCAGTAGAATCACTGCCATGTCATAGGCATTATAGTTAAAACCCAGACCACAGAAAAGCTGAAGTGGAGGCAAAAAAAAAAAAAAAAAAAAAGAAGAAGACAGCAACAAGATATATAAAGTTGGGCTGCCCAGTTGAGAAACACACGGAAAATGCACAGGGTACAAGGGTCATTGATTTCATTGTTGACTTTAGGACAAGTTGATGTCTATTGTCTTTATTTTTTTTAATCAATATCTTTTTCTGATTATGTTATCCAGTTTTTAGTGTAAGGATACCGAGAAAATATATTTTTAGCAGCTCTTAAAGATAATCATTGTAGGGGGAGATCAACTTTGCTGAAAAGACACTTTCTAAGTTCAGATTTCAGGGGGAAGAAGGGAGCTCCTTGTCGTAATAAAGGAAGGAAGCAGGTACAGTGTTGCAGAGGGCAAGGCAGGAGAGGATGGCCAACTGCTGGGGGTGGAAAGTATGCATTTAGGAAAAGAGAGAGTTGAATGAAGATTTCTTTTTAGTGGAATCCTAGAGATCCCGTTGAAACAAATCTTTGATAATCCTACTCCAATTCTGGGGGCAGATGGATTTCTTAAAGAAACTGGTGGGAGGAGTTGAGGTCTGAGTTAAGGTTGCACAGAGATCAAAAAGAGTTAAGTTTAGCTGTAAAGGTCATTTTCTGTTTCATTTGATGATTAAAAGCTACTTTTAATACACAAAAGTGAAGTTTTAAGATTAGATTTGATTTAATTGAAAAACCTGGTCTTAAGTGGTATACTGTCTGCATGACATTAACAGAAATGCAGTCCAGTCATAAAAATTAATTAAAAGAGATTAAATTAACATTACCAAAAATGTTGGAGGGAAACTCATTCATAAACCACAGTTTACAGGTTAAAATCCTCTTCTCCGCTCCTCCACCAGTATTTTCCAGATCCTGTGGCTGCTCAGAAACTAGTCTATTGACCCTTCTCTCTCCAACCCCCAGACAGCATCTTATCCTTGTCCCCATCTCCATTTCCAATCTAAATCCAACAAATAGCAGTAGATATTTATTCAACATCTACAACTGGTGAAGCAAGCCAATGAATGATGAAGATACATCCAGTGGTGGATAAAATAGAAAAGCAGTTCCTGTCTTCATGACCTGCCATACATTCTCATGAGGGAAACAGGCAATAAAAGAGAAAAATCAGTAAAATATATAATATGTCAGAAATATACATAATATGTCAAAAACACAAAAGATGAGAGCCAAGAGCAGTGCTGATGAGTCTGCCGTGTCTGTTGGAGGTGGTGGTGGTCAGTGAGATTCTTACTGAGAAGGGGATTTTGAGTAGAAACCTTAAAGAAATAAAGAAGCAAGGCATGCAGTGCACAAGGGGAGAGGATTCCAGGCCCAGGGAACATCAGGTACGGATGGACGGTTTGTGTGGTAATTCTGGCATGTTCAAGTGTGGGAAAGGAGGCCTGTGAGGTGAAGAAGAGCGTAGAAGGGGAAGGTTAGTGAAGGAAGGGTTCAGAGAATGTGTGTGACTTTACAGGTAACAGAAGGACTCCTCCCTTTATTCCGCATGAGATGGAGGCCACTGAGAGTTTCTGAGTGAAAGAGTGGTACTATCTTGTTCTGTTTTAACACTCTCTGAGTTGAGAATAGACAAACCAGAGTAAAGGGAGGCAAGACTGGACACAAGAAACTCAATCAGGCGATTTTTGACAATAATTCAGGAGAGAGACAACAGTGTTTTGGACCACGTGATGGTAAAATGAGGGTGATATGAGGTAGCAGGATCCTAAATACATTTTGAAGGTAGCACCAATGGAAATATTTTTGGTAGACCATATGGGAAAATGGAGATGAAACAAGTCTGGAAGAATATTTTGGCAAATGGAATCAATATACAAAAAATGGCAAGGTGATACTGTAATGTGAGACGCTGTCCACTCAAGTCTGGAGGGACAACTTGGGGCAGTGTGCTCAGAATAAAACCTTTCCATTCCAGACTTGGCCAACCAGGCACATCTTTATTTAAAGTGGCCTGTAATTTCCTTTTCTAATCTAGGTTTTGACCTCCAGGTATAACACTTAAAGAGGAAAAGGATAGCCATGTAGAAATGCAAAATTAGGAACCACAGGAGACTTTTTCATGTTGTACCTGGACCTAGGATGAAAAGAATCTACCTCAGTTTCAATAATTTTGTATTCTGGTTATTTCCTTAGTCGTATGGATTCAACGTTACATCAAAACCTCCAAGCCTCTACAATATCCTAGAAAAACTGACAGTCCAAACATCCAGCAAGTTAACTTCTTCTAATTTAAAATGGTCCTCACGAAGAAATGAGATTTTATTCCTATCACTCTAGCATTTGAAATGGAAACAGAAATGTATTCGATTTAAAAGATTGTATTTGGTCACTGGGGTAAAATAATTAAAATGTTAAATGTTGATCCCTGGTTATCTGTATCATAATGACAGAATTTGTGAATTATCTTTGATTTCAGATAGTTACTTGTTTGGGAGGTAAGATAGCAAATGACTTGCACTTGTAGATACTGGTACACATTCTTAAATTAGAATCAACTGTCATAAAATCTACATTAAAATGAATAATCTGCTAGAAGTTTCTCAGTTTGGCTTGTCTGGACACGAGACCAAGTGAGACAGACTAAGCCAGAAACAGGAGGCATCTCGAGACGGACTCAGCGAGATTTCAGCTGGTGGGAACGACGTGGGCTGAGCAGTCTCGCGAGACCTGAAGGTACCGCAGTGGTGGCTGCAGCCAGAGGGAGGAAGAGAGGACCGGAAGTTCTTCATCTTGAGCATCCAGTGCTGAAAGCAACCTGGGTGGAAGTTCCACCTCCTTGAGCCCCCCCACCATTCCAGAAGTTTGTCTGTCACCTGTGCTTGCCACGACCCTTTTCCCCGTTTTATCCCTATACCAGGAAAGGATATGTTAATGTCTGTCTCCCAGCTCCACTGAAGGGGATGGAGCCAGGGTTCCTTCCCTGCGCCGCCATGTAGCTGGGAAGTGGGACCTGGCGGTGGTTGGACCTCTGGGATCCTGAAGGAAGTGGGGAGACGCTCAGAACTCAGCTTCTGTTTCTGCTACCAGGACACGGCCTCCTCCTGCTGCCATGCACCCTGCGGCCTTCCGGCTTCCCGTCGTTGTGGCCACTGTGCTGTGGGGCGCGGCCCCTCTCCAGGGCCTCATTCGAGCGACTTCGGACCACAATGCCAGCATGGACTTTGCAGACCTCCCAGCTCTCTTTGGGGCTGCCTTGAGCCGGGAGGGACTTAAGGGGTTCCTTGTGGAGGCTCATCCAGCCAATGCCTGCAGCCCCATAGCCCCACCGCCCGCAGCCTGGGTCAACGGGTCAGTTTTCATTGCACTGCTTCGAAGATTCGACTGCAACTTTGACCTCAAGGTCCTAAATGCTCAGAAGGCTGGGTACGAGGCAGCTGTGGTACACAATGTGAATTCCAATGAACTTCTGAACATGGTGTGCAATAATGAGGAAATCCAGCAGCAGATCTGGATCCCGTCCGTGTTTATCGGGGAGAGGAGCTCTAAGTACCTGCGTGCCCTCTTCGTCTACCAGAAGGGGGCTCAGGTGCTTCTGATCCCAGACAATAGATTCCTCTTGGGCTATTGCCTCATCCTTTTCACTGGGATTTTGGGGTTGCTAATCCTGGGCACGGGAGCAACGATGACAGTTCGTTTTATCCAGCTCCAGAAAGAGCTCCGGCAAAATCGACTGACCCAAGAGCAACTGAACCTGATTCCTACACATGACTATCGGAAGGGAGACCAGTATGATGTCTGTGCCATCTGCCTGGACGAATATGAGGATGGGGACAAGCTGAGGGTCCTTCCCTGTGCGCACGCCTATCACAGCCGCTGTGTGGACCCCTGGCTCACTCAAACCCGGAAGACCTGCCCTGTCTGCAAGCAGCCTGTTCATCGGGATCCTGGAGAGGCGGAGCAGGAGGAAGAAACTCAGGGACAAGAGGGTGAGGAGGAAGGGCAGCCAAGGGGCCACCCTGCCTCAGAACGGACCCCACTTCTGGGCTCCAGCACCGTACTTCCCAAATCCTTTGGCTCCCTAGCCCCAGCCCCCTTTGTGTTTCTTGGGTCTTCAACAGATGCCTGCCCTTCTCCATCCTCTTCCTCTTCAGCTGCCATCCAGATCTAATACTCCCCTTCTGCCCCATCTTTGGCAACCTATTTGCACAGCCCCTCTCCTCCCTCCTGTCTTAAATGCTGAGGGATAGGAGAGATTTCCACTACAGGTTTCTCCCTCACCCACCCCCATCCTTTTGAGGGGATTGGACATGCAAAGGGATGGAGTCTTCACTAACTAGGTTAATAAAATTGTTTTTGTGGACTTAAAAAAATTCAGATACTTGTGAAAGCCATAGGTGAAAGTTGCCAAAAACAATTTAAAAGAGCATTTTTAAAATAATTTGTGTCAAGGATTAAAAAATTATTAGAAACATTATATGAAGTAACTTAGAGTATTTTAAATTTGTTTTGGGATATTAACATTTCACATTTGGCTTCATAATGCAATTTCTTTTATCTGTAAAAATTTCACCTCCTCCTCTTTAACCATTTTTGACTGAGGTGACTATGAAGTAATCTACACTTATCTAAATGTTTAATTGTCATCATTTAATGCCTAAAGAGTGCACAACTATTGCAATGTCTACGTGGTCATGACAAAAAAATAACTTGGAGGTAGGTCTCCGGTCCTCTGCTTTTCCTATATGTTAAGTGGCTGTGTAAATACAACGGATTTAATTTCTTTGTAGCATATGGTCATTTAGTATTCTCATCTGGCTAATTGGGGTGGAATTTTAAGAGAATGCTTTTTAGCTTTGTCTTTTCATCTCTTGGAATTCAAAGCTTATTTAAATAAAGGAAATATACAAATCAAATACTTTTCACTTGAGAATGGTAATTGTTCAATGATGCCAAGTGTCTTCTGTGTCTGGATTTGCCCGTGTAATTGGATATGATGGGAGTTAGCTAATAGGGGATCATTAAATATGCCCTTCCTTTGTAGAGATTAAGGTCATTTTCACCCTTTAATGATTTCTAATGTGAGCTAGGCTGGTTTTCATTTGTATTGCCAATTTCAACCCACCTCAGACTTCCGGATACTACACTGATAATGCAAATGACTAAATACTCTCAGTATAACTGTTATTTGGATTAGAATGTTCTGTTTCATGCAGATCTTGAAATAAACTCTTAAACCACACTGAAAGACATTCATCTTGGAAAACAGAATCAATAAGCAGAATATTTATTATTTAAGCTAATACATGGTTTTATTTCCACAAAGATGCATTTCAAATCACAATTTTAGAGCTGACAAGATCCTATTAAATCAGTTGTTAATACTACTGTAATTGATTATCTGTTCTATTCACTACATGATATGCCAGTTTTTTGAATTGGTATTTCTCACTATATGCATTCTTTGGCATGAGGCTTCACTGAAATTTATGCATTGATAAGTATTACCAAATACTGAGGGCTGCAGTAGGTTGGGGTCCCCAAGGAACGGACCCTGAGGCAGAGTTTTGTGTGCATAAGTTGAGTAAACTAAGGACGCAGAACCAGGCAGCGGTAAAAGTTGGAGGATGGTGCAGGTACACCAGAAGCCTCAGCAGACTCCCCGGAGAGTGCTGGAGCTGGGATGGTTCTGCAGAATTGTCCCAAATTAAAGCAAAAGGCCTGGGTCCACATGCCCCTGAAGCGACCCATCATTTATTACAGTCTGTCACAGGGGAAGAGGAGTGATCTTGGGCTAGGTAGCTTTGTTCATACAAGGACAATTCCTGGAGAGACACTCTGCTGTGAACCTTAGGTTACCAGTGCCTTCAGGAGCTGCAGGAATGAACTGTTCAGAACTGAGGAGGGCTGGTCTGGGTAGATCAGCGGCTACTCCACGAATTTGCTGGGGGCAGGTGGGTCAGGAGAATAATAAGCATGAGAAAGTTCACTAGTGTACCTAGTGCAGGGGTTCTTTCTGTTTTAGTATGATTCTCTGAGTTAGTACCAAATGTGAGCAATATACAGAAGTTGCCTAATTAATATTTATATGAGCTTTCTGTAATGTGAATTAATACCAGAAGAGAAGCCTTTGTTAAGCTGAGTCAGTAATGAGATGAAAATAGGAAGTAAAAACTGCTGAGTGTTTGCAACAGAATTTTCCCCACGTCCCAGGCTTGAAAGGGGCAAATGTTTAGTGTTTCATGTATTCATTACAAGCACCTACTGAACGTCTATAATGTTCCAAATCTGCATGGGCCAGTGACGGAGAAGAAAGATCTCATCCCCAACTCTCTGATCTTCAAGAGAAAACTGTCATTACATAGCATGGTGCTTGTGACAAGTAGCAAGAAAGGGTAAATGACCTAGAAAGAACAATCCACTGGTGCACTGGAGGGGCTCATACTGGCTCGAGAGAGCAAATTGTGAAATTTTTAGAAATTTTGCCACATTGTTACTAAACAGGGGTATTGTTAAAAATTAAATTATATAAAATTACCGTTAAATAAATTATATTAAAGGCACAGTTGATAGATACTCAGAACTCATCACTTCCTAGTTATTTTACTATTATTTCTGTTCCTGTGGGTCTCTGTCTATTAGGACAATCTGGCGGCAAAGCCATGTAATGGTGTGCTATTTCGGCGTATCTTCCCATCTCTGTGTTCAGTGACCTTACACTAGAGTTTGAAATTGGTCATGATGGGAGTATTCACACCACAGAAACTGGCAAATGCTTTCTCTTTCACTTCACTTCATCAGGGTTTGATTTATTGTTTTGTTGATTATTTAGACTTAAGAAAGTAACAGAAAAATGTTAATAAGGTAGATTAAGCTTGAATATGTCATGTCTAAAGCTGTCATATTGTGAATAGCACAAAAGATTGAGGAAATATTCTCCCAGTATTTGAAAACTATTATCTGATTGGGCAAATATGTCCTCACATCATTAATGAATGAGTGAAGTTGTCACATACATCTTCATTTTCTTCATTTTCCCCTTTTTGTATCACGCATTACAATAATGGAAATATCAACTAATATTTATGTCAGAACTATATTATCTTGTCAATGACATGACACTTCTGAATTAGGAAGTAATCAAGCATTTATTCATAGCCTGATTTTATGAAATCATGTTGGAATTGCAACTATAGTTTGGCTATGAATACAAGATTTCAGCAAAAACCAGGCTAAATATTCTGCAAGAATAAATTGGCTACATAATGTTTACAGTAAAGAGTATTGCATATTTTATTGTTTTTGTAAATTGTGTACCACACATCCCTTTGTGTTAGTAACACTTCTGTGCACATAGATACCCTTACATTTTTTTTTCCCTCATAAGAGCAGGTGGTTAAACCTTTACAGCGCACCCCTGGATAAAACAGGGCTAATACTGAACTTTGCACAGTTACTGTATGAACACATGGAGAGAATTGTGACAATGGGAAAGGATGGAGTGAGGAAAGGAGGAAGAAGAAAAGGAAGCCTGAGCTGAGGTCACTGTAAGAATTCAGGTTCCTCTTCTTTCTGCTGTACTATGCTCTGCTGTATAACAGATCATAGAGAAGATAAAATTCACAGCCTCATTCTCCCATCTGTACTGGTGATCACAAATGCACTAATTATTGATTGGACTAGATGAAGGTACTCAGATGCAGCCCTTCTTACAGTCCATCCTGTTTCTGCTACAATCACGTTCTTTTGACAACCCATTAAGCACTGTTGAGACCGCCTGCTTTCCCTTATGAGACGCTTCTAGGCAACGTGGTTTTGTGTGAATTCTCTCTTAAGTGCTCACTATGCAGAACAATTTCTTTGGGTTTTGGGGGAAACCTAAATCTCCCCATCACCATTAGAAAGCACCATCCATCTATTATCCAAAAATGGCAAGGCTATGTCCCCAGGGTCCTGGTTTCCATATTGGATGTAATGGGACTCACCACCTTCCAGGGACTGTGATGGAATATTTCGCTCAACACACAATAAGAGAGCACTTCTTTAGGTAAGATCCTGCTTTCAACCCTCCTCAGATCATTTTTCCTATGTCCAAGCTCTCAACTCTACCCCTATCACATTTATTTTGTTAGTTTCCTCACGTGGATGTGCGTTATTTAATCTTTGTAGAATTCATAAGATGGGATATTTGACAAATCAGAAATATCTTTAAATGTAGATTCATATTTTTTTCCAGTCAAAACATTTTAAACAATTTTTTAGGACTTTTAGAAAATGATGTGTAAAAATAGTCCCTTAAAAATGATACAGAATTATTATAGATTAACTTTATTTTAACTTTAAGTTCATTGTATAGCACATCCTTAAACTGTAAATTCCTTAAGAGAAGAAACAATAAATTTCACCCAGATATTGTCAAATACCTGAATGAATACGTAAACGAATATTTTAAAATCACTTCTTTGAAACTTGATTATATAAGTGAGGGTTTAAACATTTTTTACATAATGAACATGTCTTGTACCAAATCAATGTGGAGAGAATTCAGTGGCATGTTTTTAAAGGTGTATTGATGGCAGCAAGGGCACTGTAGAGTTCTGTTGTCTCTGCTCTTTTCTCAGATAGCCATCCTAATGCCACACATCTAAAAAAAAAATCTATCCATCATCCCTCCATCCTTCCACCCAGCCAGTCAACTAGTCATTCATTCTGTAAATATTAAATTGTATACTGGTTGTATAACCATGTCAAGAAAGATATGACCCTGCCCGCATGTGGAGAAGAGTATTAAGTCCGTCACATAAAATGTGAGAGTACTATGATGAAAAAACACATCTTGAATCATTCTCAGAGGAGAGGATGTTAGGTGGGGGAAAAGAGGGAAATAAAAATTGTGCTGAGACATTGAGGGTGGATAGGGGTTGACCAAGAAATTGGGAGAGGCAAGAGCGTCGAGGCAGACTGAATCATGGTATCTATAAATTTGCATAGGAAGAGAACATGACATGTTCTAGGAACAAAAAGACTTGCATTGTTATGAAGGCTTGGACTGTGAAGCTGGTTATAAAGATTCATGAGGTTGCCACTATGAGTCAGGGCTGAAACTTGAAAGGCTCAATAAACTAGTTAGAATTCAAAGTTCTCATCATGACTGAATTGTAGAGAATGAGCTACTAGGTGAGAAGAGGGGGCAAGACTAGGGCTGGGAGGCCAGTTAGAAGATGGTGCAATAACCCATGTGAGAGAGATGGTTACCTCACCCCAGGGAGTGGGTGCAGGATTCAGGGAAAAAAGGTATCTCAAGTAAACTCTTAGTTTCAAGGGACTGGAGGGATATGAAAAGATCCAAGCAAATAAATCTTCACTGTCAGAAGACACAGGTGAAAATACGTCTCTATGTGGGTCAGATGTACATCTTGGTAAAGGTGCTCATTTATTTTTGAGAGCTGTTGTTTAGTTTTTCCTTGCAATAAAACTGATTAATCTTTCCTACAGTTGGAAAGATGATGGAAGAAACAAAGAAGGACATTTAAATAAAGCAGTATTTTCTGGTGTCCTGTATGTTTTTTATGTAATTTGGGAGAAAAATCAAAACACGATGCCTGATTGCACTTTGTATATATGCCCTCTGAGCCTATGAATATAATGTGGTTGGACAGACCACATGCAAAGTCAGGGTCTCCTGTGATTTCTTTTGAAGCAGATGAAGGCCATAGCCAAGGACTAAAAAGCTGGGAGGGCATTTCAGGTCTGGAGCTTCTGTCCTCTTTATTGAAAAAGGGCATTAAGGCATTTGGGACAATAATATCAGAAGAAGACAAATACAGTAAATAATAATTGTTGCATGAAGACATGCAAAATTTTGAAAATCATACATGTATTTCTATAATATTTATTTCAATACTACATAGAAATGATGCTTAAAAGATACCCATTAGTCCATTTGATCTTTATTCAACACTTGACCATAATTAGTAATTATTTGTGGCTGATTTGTTATTGTTATCACTGTAGGTTGTTGTTTTTATGAATTTCAAATTGCCTATCTTTTGAAGATGATTTTATTTACTTAAAGATGAAAAGGAATTTTGATTGTCTGAGATTGCCTGCAGTGGCCTTAATAGTCGAAGAGCTGGTTCACTCTGCCTGGAAAAGGAAATGTGACCCTGGGATTACACCCTTGAGAGATGATACTTCAGTTCAAATTGGGATTCACAGAGTAATTGCAGCCTGTGGTAATGCATCTTCAAGGTCTTAAAATAGCTGTTAGATGGGTAGAGCTTTCCCCTAGAGAAATGGCAGTGTTCACTAGGAGATGTCTTTTGTCTCTTTCAAACCACAGGAGCAGCCTTTGAACAATGCACAAAGAAATACAATATTTAGTATTTCCTGGAGTGATTTGAGAATTAACTGAGAACAAATATATTCTTATCTGTTTTGGATTGTGCTACAAATAAAACAAATAAATAAAATAATATCTGGAAAGACTCTATATTTGGGATTTGTGTGTGTGTGTGTGCTTCTCACAGTGAGCATAAAATTTGGACTTCCTGGAGCCCTTCCTTCATCAGCAAGCAAATAACTGAACAAACTTTTCATATAATGGGTCATTAAACTCATTTTATCTGTACTTTTTACAGAAAAACACAGAAAGAATCAAAGTATGTCACTATCTTTTTCTACCCCTTGTAGGCAAACAGTGACTGACGGCAAACAGTGAGATATTTCTTTATTCTTAATTATACACATTGAGCCAATGGTTTTCTTAAATATTTAGTAAAGTAGGTTACTTGCCTATTTTTGTTGGTTAGAACTTGCACAATAAATAATGAAGATATGATTTACAAAGGAACAAAGCCCTTTGAAGAGTTCTTTAGTCACATGGAGAATTGTAAAACACAGAAAAATGTGAAGATGGAGTGGAATGTGGCAGGTGGGAAACTGAATCACACCTAAAAGATAAAAGACTGTGAAGGACGATGCCAAAGGCGTTTACCAATTCTTTATTTATGTCCAGAACTTTTGGACAGCAAACTGCTCCCTGGGAAGTCTGTTGGGAGGGGAGTACCTGGGTTGGGATGAGAGAGCATGACTGTCAAAATGGTTATGAAAATACCAAACCCAGAAGAAAAGACAGAAGCCAAGTCAGGAAAGCAAGTGGAAAGGCTGAGAGTCCAGAGAGAAGGGATTTCCATCAAATTGGAAGAGCAAGAATGTAAATGACAGACAGGTAGCAAGGTTGAGTCATCAGAGAGACTGGAACAATATGAGGAGGAACAAGGTGTCTTCAGGTTGATCCAATCAGCACAGGAACAAAATCTGCCAATGCTGAGAGGGAGCGAGGCTGTTAAATTAGAAATCCTTGAATACAGTGATAGCAGCTTAAAAGAAACCCATTGGGTTCACTAGAGCACAGGCAGGGACTCAGCAGTAAGAGTAAATATCAGACTCACTTTATGCGTAGAATCCAAAAAAAAAAAAAAAAAGATACACATTTTATTTACAAACCAGAAATAGACTCACAGACATAGAAAACAAACTATGGTTACCAAAGGGTGAAGGAGGGAGGGGGATAAATTAGGAGTTTGGGATTAGCAGATACACATTACTATATATAAAACAGATAAACAACAAGGACCTACCGTACCACACAGGAAACTATATTCAACTTATTCTAATAAGCTATAATGGAAAAGAATCTGAAAAAAAAATATGTATGTGTATGTATAACTGAATCGCTTTGCTGTACACCTAAAACTAACACTGTAAATCAACTACATTTCAATAAAAACTTTCTTAAAAAACTAAAACCAAGAATAAATATCAAGGGCTTCAGTGAGAGTAGAAACAGAGAGAGATGCAAGCTAGGCAATGTCAACAAGCAGCGCAGCTCTGGAAGCTGGGGAGGAGGGCAGGTTCATTCAAACACTACACAGAGGGCACCAGTGGCGTGGTGGGTACAATGCACAAGTTACGAGGAGTTATCAGGGTTGATTCCTTTTCCTCAAGAATCTGAAAAATCTGCTAGGGAGTCCCCCAGCAGCCACCCCCTCTTTTTGAAGCAGACTAATGGAGCTCTCTTGCAGAGCTGCCACTATCTGTGTCTTTACATTTATTTTGCTTTGTGATTGGTGAGTTTCAGGCCCCAGCCAGCCAACCCCATCCTAAGGCTTGCAATGTGGCAACGCTTGCAACAGTTCTGAGAGAATTGATGCTGCTGAGTGGATAGGAAACAGACCAGGATATTTTCTTGACATTTACCATAATTTATCTTCTAGGCATGTAGCCATGGGATTCTGAGCAGCACAGTAGTTCTGGAGGCTTCTCTTTGGCTACACCAAGCACTAGACCCAAGATGAAATTGCAGGAAAGGTCTTTAGTGTGGTATTGATGAAAGAAAGAAGGTTTCATTTGCTAAGAGCAGAACGGGCAGCCACTGCTACCATGTTATGAAGAAGCCCAGGAAAGTCTTAGCTACTATGAGAAATGAACTTAATGTCCCAGGAAGTAAGACCAGCAGCAGAGCCAGCAGCACACTGTGACACTGTCCTTCTTCAGTTGTCATGCTAAGCATTGGCAGCCATTTTCCCTCTGCTGCTGATAAAGAATATCTCTTACTTTTTCATGACTGATCTAGTGAGTCTATTTTTGGTACTCAAATTCTTGAATGTTCTCTCTAGATATTATCTGTTTATGTGCATGATATTGGGATACATGGATGGAGCATCTATAGCAATGGTCAGGAAACCACATGCCTTGGGCCAAAACATGTCATTGTCCATTTTTGTAAATAAAGTTTTATTGGAGCACGGCCAGACCCATTCACTTACATATTGTCTATGACTGGTTTCCTGCTACAGCTTCAAAGTTGAATAGTGATGTTTGGCCTGCAGCCAAAACCATTCACTATATGGCTCTTTGAGAAAAAGTTTGTTGACACCTCATCTACAGCCAGTATATTGCCCAGTGGTTAAAAGACACTAGGTCCAAATCCCACCTTTTCCCTTTCTTGTCTTTGTGAACTTAGACAGTTTATCTAACTCTGCTTTTTAGTTTCTTATCTGCAATGTTAAGATAATAATAGCTCCTATCTCATAAGTTGGAAATGAGGATTAGATTAATTAAATCATGAGGAATGCTTATAATGACACCTGTTGTGCTATAAGTACTCAATAAATATTAGCTACTGTTATCATTAACTGACAGTGCATTCTTTCATTTACAAAAATATAATGGATATCTGCAAAGGGCTAGGTGGTTAGTCGGGGCGTTGGTATATTCTTCCCTTGAGGGGATTATGGTAGAATGTAAAAGGTAGACATAAAAATTGCTAATTATAATATAATGTGCTAAATAGATGTATGTTCAATGTCAGTGGAAGGTTAGTTTGAGTGCTGAGATTTGGCCCAAATCTTGAAGTGTCCGTGGAGTTTTGTAAGGAAGATCCCATGTAGAACAGCATGATGGCCCAGAGGAGGAAGAGACTGCAATATTAGGGTGGGGGAGAGGTATGGGGGAAAGTAAGGAAATATAAGGTGTTCTTTAGGTCCATGTGGACAAGGAATAGAAGAGGAGATGGGAAGAAGAAAAAGATTTTAAGGCAGGTAGAGAAAAATTGCATATTTGAGCTGCCTGGTGCAAAGGGTAGAGTGAAGAACAGTGACCAAAGCCAGCGTGGGGAAGCCGGTTTCTTGAGGGTGTCTGCACTGGAACATGGAGAGCAGAATTGAATCTTAGAAGGTGCTTGAAATAGAAGACTTCAAGGTGTCTTATTTATCATTGTGTCCTCCATGCCTGACATTGTATATATTCCTTAAAGGAAACTTCAAGTTGCTCACCATCAATATTGACAGTAAAAATGAAAAGAATAAGCTCTACTTTTTGAGGGAATTGGTTTAAAGAGAGATGGTTATAGTTGGAGAAGCCCTGTCTGGCACTGACGTGAGGGTGGTTGTCTTTAAAGCAGCCCCTCTGCAGTCGTTCCGGGTCTCTGGGAGTGCCTCGGAGACACAGGCCATGCTGTCAGGGGGCCTGTATTATTGCTTTTTTCCCCCCTAACTGTATAGGTTTCAGCACGTCACCCAATCTCTTGAGCAACTTGTCCGTAGCTATATCCTGGGATCAAACATACATGTGGGTAGTCCCAGAGCTGAATATCCACATCTCACCAGGGGCCCTTTAAGACTAAATCTGGAGCCACTGTTTCCCTTTCTATTTCACTATTCCAATCTTGAAAGCATCAGAAATGATGATGAGAAACAGTCTAACTTTTTTTTGTTTGTTTCCTGAAGGAATAGAATATGAAAGTCAGGAAAAAATCTGTTCTCTTGTTACAGTGCTAAATTTGACTTTTGGTAGAATACACACAGGAATCGTCACAGGGATTGAATGAGTACAGCATTTCTTATAAAAGAGAGGGTGTCGTGCTTTTTGTGACCTGCCAAGGTTACCTGTCTGGTAATATCAAGGGTGATGGGAAAATATGAATACGAGTGATGAAACTCAGGCTTTGTGAGATATTTCTTCCCGTGCATCTTAACTATCCTTAGAAGATCCTCTCTCAACAAGAAGCACACAGCCAAGATAGAAGCTTGTTTTGCAGGGAGTGGGTGGGAGAGAGAAAAGAAAGGGGCATGAGGTGAATATAAGCCTATTCCAAAGTGAAATTTTGTCATTTTGCTGAGGGCGAAGGTGGCATCAGTTGCTTCAGTCATGAAGGAATCTGGGTTAATTATTACAACCAGAGAAGAAAAGAAATGTATGGTTCAGTATTAATTAATGACTTACTTGAGTTTTGTTTGTTTGGTATTTAGCTACACACAGAGTTAGCCTAGGACAATACATTGAGTTAATCAAGAAGTTCCATAAAATCTGTCTACTCCTCTGTTTAATCTGTCGGGTTCTTGGTGGTTTCAGGGAGCGAGGCGCTGTAAGTCAGACTCTCCCTGGAAGAGCCAATACCCATGCTGTGATTTCACAGAGTACAGTCATTTATTATTGAAGTTGATACATTAAAAATGCACAGCCAGCTTCCTAATGTTCTTGAGAAATCAGCTCTTTTTCTTTATTTATTAGCATTTCTTTTTGTCTAAAAGACTAAATATATTTTTATTTTTACAGGAATTGTGAGGATATGCTGTCTACTGGTGACTATGTGAAACTGGGACACAAACTTAAAAAGATGGTGTCCTATTTTTAATAATAAATGATGACAACTATTTTTTATATCCAATTTTCCCTACAGCTCTTAGCACTGTTGCTTCCTATTGTGACATATTAAAAGTGTGGAAATTCTAGATTTTTCTAAGCATCCACACCAGGAAGTGACTTGTGAAGATCATCAGAGAGGTGTGAAAGGAGGACATCAGGGAGAAAGCAAAGAGAAAGCGTAAAGAAGCAAGAGATCTTTCTCTCGGAAGATCTTCCAGGGAAATCTTTCTGTGGGGACCAGTCCATCTATTTCAGGCTTTTTGGTTAGGGCTCCTGTCTTTTTCTCTCACCCTCCTTATCCAACCCATTAGCAAATACTGTCGGTTCTGTCTTTAAAATCGATTTCTGGTTTGACGGGATCTCACTATCTTCTTAGCTCTATTACTTTTTCACATGAGCAATTTCAATAGCTTATCTTCCCCCCCATTTCCACAGTTGACCTGCTATATTTCTTCTCTGTAGAACAGCCTGGTCCCGAACTGAAGATCAGATCATATCAGTTTCTTGGCTGAAACTTCTCCCTGCCTCCCAGTCACTCTTAAGGTAAAATTCCAGCCCCTTACCATGGTTCATGAGACCTCTGTTGGGCAGACTTCTAGAACGTCCCTCGATGATCCCTGCTCCTGGTATTCATGCTCTTACATAATTCCTTATGTAGTGCTTGGCCTAGACCCAGTCACTTGTTCTGACAAATAGAATAAAGCAGAGTGATGGGGCCTGACTTCTATGATTAGACTACAAAACTGTCACTTCTTTTGACTGGCAGACTCTACTCCTCTGCTCACTTTGATGAGACAGGCTGCCATGTTGGAGAGGCCCACAAGATGAGGAACTGAAGGTAGCCTCTGGCCAACAACCAGTGAGATAGCGAAGCCCTCTGTCCAACAGCCCACAGGAAAGTGAATCTTGAATTCACAACCCTGTGAATGAGCTTGGAAGTGGAACCTTCTCCAGTTGAGACTTCAGAGGACCCCAGTTTGGGCCAACACCTTGAGTGCAGCCTGCAAGAGACTTTAAAGCAGAAGGTCCAGTCCAGCTGTGCATGGATTTATGATCTACAGCAACTGTGAGATAATAACAAATGTTGTTTCAAGTCTTGAGGTAATTTGTTACACAGCAATAGATAACTGATACATAGCCCTATAGGATCTGGTCCTTGGCTGCTTCTCAAACCTCACCTCCCATTACTTCTCTCCCAGTCACTTTTCTCCAACAGCTCTGCCCTTATTTATTCTCCTTGGACACACCAAGCTTACTCCAATTCCATGGGCTTTATGCTTATTGTTTCCTGTGTCTGGAATGCTCTTATCCTAAACCTTCTCATGACTGTTCTTTCACACTTTCAGGCTTTGTTTCAATTATCACCTTTACACAGAAGCTCTCTCTGACCTCCCTCTGTGGAGAAGCTACAGCTACTATCTCCCTTCGCCTCCTTTTTGCCCCCATTCCCTCCTCTGTTCCTTTATCCTGCATTATTTCCCTCCCTGCCCTTACTCGTCTTTTTGTTTGCTCTTTATTGTCTGTCCCCTGCATTAGATGCTTAAGCTCCACGAGGGTCAGGGTTTGGTCTGTTCTCAGTGCTTAGAGTATATTATATACTCACTGATTAAACATTTATTGAACTAAGGGGTATATTTTACTATAACAAGAGGCTTTTCCTCATCTATAAAGTAATGATGTTGGAACAAATGCAATTTAATTCCTATCTATATCTAATCTTCTTGTTCTATGACTATTATGGCAAAGAGACTAGACAGCAAATCAAAATTAGACCAGAATGAGATTTGGGGCAAGGAAATTTTTTGGAGTGAAAAACATGGGGCGTGTGAGAGATTGTGGCTAGAGAGGATGTGAGACTGATGCCCCTGAACAGACACCATCTGGTCCAGGGGTGGCCCCTAGAGCTTCCTGTGATACAGAAGTGGTCTCTTCTGTGCTGCCCAGTGCAGGAGTCATGAACCACCACCTGTGGCTACTAAAATCTTGAAATGTGGCTAGTATGACTGGGGATCTGAGTTTCCATTTTTATTTCATAAATGTAAATTTAACTGGCCCTTTTAGATTCTAAAGGATGTAATTCTTCTTTGGCACTCATATCTTACTTTCATAATCTGCTCCCAAATGAAAGGTAAGGGCATCCTAGGATGGCACAGTCAGATGGGTACACTGACTTCAGAGACTGCTAAATGACAAAAGAGGGTATGTCTTCTATGTACTTGCTTTAGATTTATAACTAAAAAGCAAATTAGGAAAAGTACTTTTTGCATGGAACCAAAAAAGATTTGATGGACTAGTACTCAGTACCAATTAAGTGCTTTTCTATAACAATGACAATTTGCCACGTGTTTGAATTTCTTCTCTCTCCCCTTATTTTACTTTTTAACGTGTTTTTGGTCCCATCGCTGTAGTTTTGAACCCTGGTGAAAGTAATCAAAACAAGTGTTCAGGTTGTCTGACACATTGAGTTCAAGTGTTGATTACCACCTAAAAATAGCTTTGTGGCTGATTCTGAACTTGAAATAATTCGTTTGATTACTGTGTTCTTTGGATTTGTGATGTCTCTTTTGTGATCTGGAATTTCAATCTCTGAGCTGCTGTAGTTCTGCCCTTCTCGTCTTAATTTTTGTCCCTTTTGCCTCCCTGGAGAGAGTCTGAGCTGTCTTTTAGCAAGTGATAAATGCAATGAAATGACCACTGCCTCAGCTACACTTCGTACTCCAGGGAACTCCTCCTTAGTCCAGGCGCTTGGCTGTAACTCCCGGTTTCTTAAAGAGCCCACACCCTTATTTTTTCTTTCTTTGATAAAGATGTTAAAGGACATGTTTACTTTTCTCGATAATAATAATAATGACTCAAGGAAGTTTTCCTTAATAACACATGAATGCAATGGCATCTGTGATAGGTGGTGTGTTACACAAGATTTGAGACGAAAAGCCTGCGTTTAAATTTATGCTCTGCTGCGTATTCATATGTGACCTTGAGAAAGTTGCTAAACATCACTGCTTAGTTTCCATTCTCTCACAGGCAAAACAGGGATGATAAAATGCATGTCTCCTGGTTGCTGTGAGAACTTCCTAAATTCCTATATGCGAAAACATTTCACAGACAGACGGGGGCGGAGGTGATGTGAGACTAAATTAACAAACAACCAAAAAAATAGGGGAGCTCATTTTAGTTTTAGGAACTGTCTTTGAACTTGTTCTCTTGGGATGTTAATTAGGTCTTCCCCCATCGTGAATTCCCCCTTCTCACATGTGGGTCTCTCCTCAGATGTTGCCCTTCAGAGAGGACCTCCCTGACCTCTCTGTGTCTGTATCAAATAACCTTGCTTTAAGCAAAGCTCTTAGTTATGTCTGAAATGGTCAGATTTACTTATTAGTCTCCGTACGTATTAGCTGCCACTCTTCCCACACCCTTGAGGATATAAATTTCTTAAGGGCAGATACGCTGTTTTGTTTATTTCTGTATCCCCAGTGCCAGGAACATTGTCTACACATAGTAAGTGCTCAGTAAAGAATTGTTGACTGACAAATCCCCAGGAACACTCTTAAATTTGTCAGAAGCCAGCTGAGTTTTCCATAATAGGCAATATTCACTGAATTTATGAACTTTCCCACATATTATTCACTTTAACAACTTGGCTGCGATGGAAGCCATATTTCCTTTCAGACTCATTATGGGCTGCTGTGGGAAATACAATTTGTCACCCTGAATCCAGGTTAAATATTTTGGCACAGAGTTCCACAGTTCACTGGAAAGCTCTGGTAAATTCTTCACTGGATAGCATTACAGTCTATAATTTGTTAAGATAGATCTAGATGTATGTTTAGACTTAAAAAAGAAACATTTTAGTTCATTAGCGTCTATATGTTACGCTTTTATCACATAACCCTCAGTGGTGTTCTCTCTCTGCACGTTATGTAAAAATTCTAATTTTGGATTGCATTTAATTAATAATTAAATATTTTTATCATGCCACTCTTGCCGGCAGGAGTTGAAATAGTGGTCCACCAGCAAACATTTCAGAAAGTTTTCTCTTGTCATTTGCTAGTGCTCCAGCAAGGAGACTTTTTTTGCTGTGATGGGCACCCAGCTTTCTCAAGCTCTGGGGAGCAGAAGGAAATTCTGGTGCCCCTAATGGGACACTATTCCTAGAGAATGCCTGTAATTTGCTGCTTAAAGTGTCCAGCTGACAAAGGGGAAAAATGTGCAAAGTAACACAGTGATTCAGTAGCGGAAGAATTACTAGAATTGACCCCCCCAGTCTGGGGCCGGACTACTGATATTGTGGCATTAATTGACAAATTCAAGGCATTTCCTTGTGCAGAGGTTTTTATTATTCTTAGTGGACCTTCAAACTGGACAAACTCCTCTGAGTCACGTGACGTATCAGTTGTAGAGAAATTCTCAAGGGTCTCTTGTGCTCTGAGGATTTGTAGGGAGCATTGTACACGTTCCCATACATAAATTAACCTACAGTGTTCATTCCATTGCTTTCATATGCTCATGTGTTGGGGCCCTCTGATGGTTAATTCATGAACCACCATGTTAAATAAAAACAGGAAGAGTTTTTTTTTTTTTTTTTCCTTACCACGTGGTCCATGAGTGACAATGGCATCCTGGCAACTGGCACATCTGTTTTGAGTTACTGGTATTTAAAAAGAAATGAAATAAGGGGCTGAATTTATGTATTTTTTTGGTAACATATTTATAGTGCTTTTGAACTAAAATTATCTTGGTAAGTGATGCTATCAGGTAATCAAAATTCTTACTATGTCTCTCTGTCTGTGAGCCCAGGGATGCAGGAGAACGAAAGAGCAACAGAGCAAAATGCAGTTGGTCTGGAGACCGCACTGTGTTTGCCCACTGCTCTGCCTGACTTGGTCTTCAGCTTCAGAAGTTTGACTAAGATGCTTTTTGGTATGGATTTCTTTTGGTTTATCATGGTTCACTCTGCTTTTCGAATTTACACGTTTATAACTTTTGCCAAATTGGGAAGGTTTGAGCCGTTATGTCTTTGAGTATTTTTCTCATCTTTATCAATGACTCAAATGGCATAAATGTCAAAAATTTTGTTACGTAGTCCCATATGTCTCAGACTATGGTAATATTTTTTTCAATCTATTCTCTCTCTTCAGATTTCATAATTTAATTTATATTGCTTTATCTTCGAGCTTACTGATCCTTTTCTCTGTCCCCTCCATTCTGCTGTTGAGTCCATCCACTGAAATATTTTTTTCTAGCTATCTTATTTTTCTGTTCAAAAATTCCTATTTGATCCTTCCTTATAGATTTTATTTATTTGATGAGACTTTTTTTCCCCATTTGTCTCAAGTGTGTTTGTAATTGCTTGTTAAAGCAAAATCTCAAACAACTCCAACATCTTTATCATGTTGGTGTTGGGGCTCTTTGTTACTGCAGAATGATGGCTGAGATTTCCCCAGTAGATCTACACTGACTCCTTCCTGGCTGGGAGGGCTAAGAGTAATCATTACTGTGGCACCCATGACCACACAGAGCAGTGGGGTGGCCTCATTACTGCTAGGGGGTGGTGCAAGTCCTGACTCTCCCAAGACCTCCTCTGACACCTCCCTTTTACCAGTGGTGGGACTCCACTGAACACGTTGTGGGTGGGGTCCTTGTTACAGTGGTGAAGGTGGAAGTCCTTGTTCCTCACTTAGTCTTTGTTGAAGTGTGTGACAGTGAGCCACAGATTTTTTTCCCCCTTATATTTGGCTGGAGTCAAGTGCTTTTTGTTTAAAAGTTTCTGTCTTACCAGATACCCGTTTCCTGGTCTTTGTCTAGAGAGATCAAGCTTTTATTGGTTTTTTTTTTTTTTTTTTTTTTTTGGGTCTGCTTTCATTGAAACTTTTCCAGATTGTCAACTTCAATTTCTTTAGCTCTGTATCTGGGATATATGAGGTAACAAGAAATCCAAGGAACTCACAACTGGGTGAGTCCTTGAGTCCCAAGGTCCATAGCTTATCTGCCTTCTACTCTCCACATTTCAAAGTTTTCTGACATTTTTTATAGATAATGTCCAGGGATTTTAATTGTACCTCGTGGAGGCGTAGGGAAAAGTGTGTTTACTCCATCTTCCTGTAAGTAAATCCTTACATGATTTCATATTTACTTTTATTTATTTATTTTCTTTCACAAATACATTTCTGAAGCATTCAGAATTTATTTTGGCGTGAAGAGTAACATAGAGACCAAGCAAAGCAACTGCTTTTCCCTTCTTGTTTCATCTTTCAAGATTTCCTTTAAAATTCTCCTTTGGTCCCTGGTAGTTAGTCATCCTGTCTCAAGCATCTCTTTGAGTTTCATACTTACCTGCATGAGCGCTTTTCTTGCCATGTTATAAAATGGTTTGCTTTCCTATGTGATGTCCTCAAAGGTAGTGGATAATTTTTGGATCTTTCCTGTCCTTTCTTTTCCGCCAGCACTTAGGCCCGCGGCTGGCAAGGAGGAGACACTTAGCTGATGTTTGTTGAATGACTGAATGAAGGAGAGAATGCTTTACCTTCAGCTGCAGTTCCTTGCATCTCTTGGACATCCAAATGAGCAACTTCTCACCTTTGATTATAGCAGAGTTTTTCTGGTGATACTGGATCATAGCTTGGGCAGCCGGTGTAAAACCATCTCCAGAAAGGCCTGGGAAAGGAAAGGAAGGACAGATATTGGACTTGACTTGGATGTTCTTAAATAAAATTCTGTCCAAGTTATGACTCCATGTATATGAAGTTCAAGAATAGGCCAAACAAATCAATGGTGATTAAAGTCAGGGTTCTGCTTCTGTCTGGGGTTGGGGTGGGGAATTGACTGGGAAGGGGAATGAGGAAACCTTCTGAGATTCTGGAAATGTTCTATATCTTGACCTGCATGGTAATTACATGGGTGTACACGTGTAAAAAAATTAATGGAGTTGTACACTTAAGACTAGTGCATTTTAGAGTGTGTGTTTTATACCTCAACAACAACAAAAAAATCAGTACAAGGCAAAAATAAAGATTGGGACCAAGCATTATTTTTTCTCTCCAAAAACCAACCAATTATCTTAATGGCATTTATTAAATAATCCAACTTTTTCTCAGAGGTTTAAAGTGTCACCTTTATAATGTATTGGATTCCTGTATATATTTGGAGATATTTCTGAACTCTGTACTCAGTACTTTGATCTATCTGTCTGGCCACCAGTACTGAAATGTTTTAATTAGTATTTTGCTACCTGGAAGGTCTGATTTATCCTTATGATCCTTTATCAGAAATTTTATGAATATTCCTGTATTTTGTTTTCCAGGATGAATTTTAGAATGAGCTTGCCCATTAGAAAGAAAAAGCCTTCTTTTTGTTGCATCATACAGGGAATATTGACTATTTGAATACATTTAGGGATAATTGAGCCATTTAAAATATTTGGTCTTTCTCTATGAGAACATGGTATTTAATTTATTGATCTCTTATGTATCTCAGGAGAGTTTTAATATTTTCTTCACAAAACTTTTACAAAAGTTTTATTAAGTTTATTCTTTATTAGCTATTTTATTCTTTCTTTAGGCTGTCACAGTAAATGAGATCTCTGTTTTATATTATTTTCTGTTGTAAATTGCCTTCTTTGCTTTTTCCTTTATAATTAGCTATTTTGTCTATGTTCGGTGATTCAGTTTTGGATTAATTTTTTTTCTTTCAATAATTTAGAATTATTTCAATTTGTTTTTAGAATGCAGCTAAATCCTATTTTGGATTTTCTTTTTCAGTTAGAAAATACCTATTGTCCTTCCCTATAAAGGTGAGAACACTGGCAAAATTTTAATATCTTTTACTTCCTTCCCTGCAACTCAAATTTGGCTGGCAGATCTGTATTTTCTTTATTTATCACCTTTAAGTAATCTCTTTAAGTGAATTCTGGACTCTTCACAGTCAGTTCTTTTAAACATATCTATTTCCTGGAGCCAAGACGTTTTGACCTATAGCTTCCTCTGAAGGGGAGTGTGGTGTTCTACCCGTTGTTGTGGGTAAGAGTTTGGGTAGAAATGTAGGAAAGTCTTGGGGAAAGACTATGAAGGTGTTAGATCTTTGGTTTCCCAGAAGGAAGGTCAATTTTGACCTTCCTAATTATCATTTGTCCCAGTTTAAAAAAAAAAAAACGCTAGTAGTCCAGACATTAAGGACCTCCTGTGTTTTGCTTGTAATATTGAGGAACTGGTGGGCTTCTGAATCTATTTTGCAGCAGATCCACATATGATCATGACTAGGGCCACGTACAATTCTTTACAAAAGAGAAGAAAGCAATTAGACCTATTGTGTTCTGAGACTATGCAGGGCACTTTACATACTCTTTCATTTAATCCTTGAGAGCAAGTGAACATGCGCAAAAACAAAAATCCCCCTTTAATTCCAGCTCTTTCCACTGTTGTGATGGCCACTTCCTGCCCTAATACACCCTCCTCCTCGTGGATGCCAATATTTTTACTTAGGGCATCTTTCTTTTCACCAAGACTTTGATCCTTTACAAAATATGAATCAGACATTTTCCAGCATTTAAATGTATTACCAGTTCCTTGCACATGAATATGGATGACATGAGCAGAGCATTTAGCCAATAATGTGCGATCTAGGCACTTTAAGAACAGTGTACAGAGATTTTGAGCAGGAAAATAGGAAAGAATGAGGAAGACAGGGGAACTGAATATAAAATATTTCCCACTTTTGTCCTAGAATAAACCTGTGTAAGTGCTGAGATGGAGGTTTGTACCAATAAATACATGTGTTCTAATTACCAGTTCTGTCTAAAGAAGGGAAAATGCACTAGGTTACAAAAACCTAATGAGTGAGGATAGAGAGGACTAGGTCAGAAACAGATAAGGAGAAATCACTGAAGATGAAGAGGATGATGGAGGCATCAAAGGTCCTAGAACAGGTGTAGTTATCATTAGAGAGGGTGGTTATAGGTGATGTAACAGGAAGGGCCCTGGGAAGCACTCCCTTTATTTCCATTCCTACTCCTGGTCCTGTGTCCATTGCCTACGGCCTCAACTTGAGTGGACAGTTCTACCCCCAGCTTGTCTTTTCCTGCTTGAGTTCACTTCAGTTCAGCTCATCCTGGGTCTAGACAATCATTACATGTGGTCTTTGGGAATCATAGGCTAGATTATTCACTGAACATTAGTTAAGGCTATTCCTTTCATCTAAAAAGATTTTTAAAAATTAATTCACTAATTAATTGATTTATTTATTGATGTATAGTCAGTTACAATGTGTCAATTTCTGGTGTACAGCACAGTGTCCCAGTCATGCATATACATACATATATTTGCTTTCATATTCTTTTTCATTATAGGTTATTACAAGATATTGAATATATTTCCTTGTGCTGTACAGAAGATATTTGTTTTTTTTTAAATCTATTTTTATATATAGTGGCTAACATTTGCAAGTGTCAAACTTCCAAAGTTACCCCTTCCCACCCACTTTCCCTGGTAACCATAAGACTGTTTACTATGTCTGTGAGTCTGTTTCTGTTTCATAGGTGAGTTCATTAGTTTCTTCTTTTTTCTTTTTTTTTTTTTTTTAAGATTCCACATATGAATGATATCATATGGTATTTTTTTTTCTCTTTCTGGCTTACTTCACTTAGAATGAAATGTTTTCTTAATCATTTTCACAAATTATTCAAAGATTTCCTTTCAGTGGTGGCCCTGATCAGTCTAGCTAGAAACCCTTGGTTCCATGGCTCTCATTCCCACTGCCTTGCCGACAGTAGGTTCCATGCTGTCTAATGCTTTGTTGGGGTTTTCCTACAACTGCCAGACTGTAGACATTTTCCCTATGGGGCTGTGCCTTAAATAATTATCTGTAACTTATACCACGGGTAGAGATAGAAATTTCTCTCCTCTGAAGCAAATTATCTGCTTCTGTTACAGATTCCTACTGTTTTTGTCCAATTTTCTAGAATGTTTAGTCTTTCCATTCTTCACTAGTTTTGGGATTTTTCTCTTGGCACCTCAGCCTCTCAAGAGTCTCTCATCTTTGAAAACCTAAGCAGAGAAAGAAACACAGACCTCCCCCCGCTACAGCATTTGTGATGGAGTAGGTGAGAATGGGAACCTGTTATCATAATCCTACCCATCTCACCCTGGACTAGGGTAGCTGACTCTTGTGTGTCCTCTCAGGTCCCTGGACACGTCTGTTTCTATCACTGCTCTTGTCAAACACCACTGTAATTGCGCATTTATTCATCTTTTTTCTTTACTTACAAAGACCTGTCACTGCTCTGAGAAAAGTGATTTTTCTTACTATTTCTTTGTATTTCTCAAAACTAGCACAACGACTTTTTAAAAGTGAATAAACGAAACTCTAATCTAATGAAAACATCAATTATTGTAATATATTGTAATTCTAAAAGCTGTTCATAGGCAGACATAATCTTCGTTAATGTGTCTACATTTTTATAGTGTGCCATTAATCTTAACATTATAGAATATTGATTCACAGTCTTCATACTTTTATTTTAAATGTAGGAATGATATTTCATTAAATTGATGTGATAGCCTTTATTTGTGTGTTCTTCTATTGCTGGCCACTCTAACTATAAGCATTTCTTTTTATTTACAAAGACACTGATTCTACAGATCTGACATGACGTGTTCCCCCATCACTATCAACTGGGTGCTGAGTGGAAAACTTGGATCTTACATGAGGAAGGTGCACTGTCATCTGGCCTGGCCTGGATAGGGAAAGAGGATGACATACTCAAACCTAATTTTCTCTTTTATCATTTCATATTTCCTGTAATATTTGATTTTTTAGAATTATTAAGATGAAAGCCATGCCAAAAGCAAGGAATGAATGCTGGCACATCATCTTAGCACTACTGAAGCATGTCCGTTAAAATTGGACTCATATCCTGTTTTTGTTGAAATCTGTCCCAAGTTTCAGCCTAGAACACACTGGCACTTGGGTTCTTAATTTTTAACCTGAACAAATGCCTGTGATGGATTGTCCTGTTCTCTGTTGCTCTGGGTTTGCTCCCACTGAAGCAGTTGCTGATGGCTGAATGCTGACTGAGGTTAGAGAGCTCTGTTTTGCCCCACAAACGAGGTATCAGACTGCATTATGGACTGAAACCCTAACCCTCAATGGGATGGTAATGGGGGGAAGGCCTTTGGGAGGTAACCAGGTTTAGATGAGGTCCTGAGGGTGGGTCCATTGTGATGAGATCAGTATCCTTATAAGAAAAGAGTCTAGTTCTCTCTCTGCCATGTGAATACACAGTGGGAAGGCAGCTGTCTGCAAATCAGGAAGAGGGCTCTCATTAGGAATGAAATTAATTGACACCTTGATCTTGGAATTCTCAGCCTCCAGAAATAAATATCTGTGGTTTAAGTAATCCAGTCTATGGTAATTTGTCATAGCAGCCTGAGCTAAGACAGACTGGATAAACTGGAAGAAGGTGGTTCCAGCCATTTAGAGTATATAGAAAATGCTCAAGACCTCAAAATTTCAAAAATTCCTTCATATTTTGTACAATTTGGATTCCAAGGTTTTCATCTTCCTGGTTATTCATCTGTCATTTAGCTTTGGAATTGACAACTTTTTTAAAATGCAAGGTTCCTCAAGCATACGCTTCTAGATGTGGCTGGGTTAGCACTGAGAAGTGGGTCTACTATGTTCCTAATTCTGACCCACATTGTCCAAGAGTATAGCCAAATTTGGCATTTTTGTTTCTTTTTAGCAACCTCACCATTATTCAAAAATTCAATTCAACAATCATTTGTAATAAATGATGTTAACTCTGTCCTTTTCAAGGCAATGCCCTTAGGTTTTAAAATGTGGAGTCAGGGGCACAAAGGTGCTCATTAGGAGTGAGAATTTCAAGCCTGCAGGAAGAGGGGAAGGTGTCCTTACAGGGCAGTGGCAGAGTTTCTTCTGGGTAGACAGGATTTCATCCATCTCAACTCACTCCATATGCTTCGTTCACTCAGCCTAGGCATGTGGCCAATCTTGATTAGCACAACTTGACCTCATGTTGCTCCTGCTAGTCTTTGTGAGAGAAAAATCTCATCTCCCTGTAGCAACTGCATGTCCAGTTGACAATGAAATGCTTATTACTTGTTTGTGCATTAATGAATTCATTCATTAATTCTTCCTGCTAATTCTGAGTTTCCAGTAAAAGTCCAATACTTTGGAAAATATAAAGGAGCATATAACATACTCTTTTATGATTAGACTGCAGTTGAAAAATGTTAAATTGACTATAATCAAATGTCAAAAAGTTTTTTTTGAGGGAAGTTGCTAAATCTGGGTATCATGACAGACATTATTGTTGCTCACCAATATTTCTAATTCTCCTTTCCTTCCTGAGGATTACACTTCCCTGAACCTTAAAAGGAGGCATGACCAAGAGCCTTCTTTTGGCAAGAAAAGCAGAGCAATGAGCAGTGATGTGTGTCACTTTTAGAAAACATTTTTTAAGAGTAGTGTGGTATCCACCCTGTTGCAAGAGACTGAAAGTTTCTTGAGAGGTTGGGATCATGAGTTGGTAGAGTTTATAGCATTCTGGGTTCCTGAATATTACAATGGGCAGAACGCCGACATGACTAGTGTTGGACAAGTAGTCTGCATGGGATTCACAGTAGGTGCTTATTGAAGATTTTAGGGCAAAGCCATGTGCATGTATGAATATCCCTTAAGGTAACTGTCTCAGCTTGGGGTTGGCTATAACAAAAATACCATAGATGCATGGCTTATAAATAACAGAAATTTATTTTCCACAGTTCTGGGGGATGGAAGTCCAAGCCTAGAGTCCTAGTATGTTCAGGTTCTAGGGAGGGCCCTCTTCAGGGCTGCAGACAGATGACTTCTCGTATCTCCACGTGGCAGAGAGCAGAGCAGCAAAACAAGCTCTCCTGTGACTCTTATAAGGATACTAGTCCCATTCACAAGGGCTCCACCCTTATGACCTTGTCTAATTCTAATCAACTCTCAAAGGCCCTACCTCCCAATACTATCACATCTGGGGTGGGGTGGTGGTGGGGGGGTTCAACATATGAATTTTGGAGGAGCACAAACATTCAACCTTTAAGAGTAATGATGCATTTGTTTTTAGTGGAAAGGGTGGCAAAATTTTGGTCCTGATACTGGCAGAACTTGTTTTTATCTTGTAGGGCTACCATTCTAACATTTATCTCAGGGTCTTTATGCTTCTTCCATGAAAATTAAAGTTTGAGAAAATACTAACTGTTTTTACCAAAGAATACAAGGTTAATCATTATATTGCTTATGTAGATTATCCCTAAATGAGATAGATGTGAATTTATCCGATTTTGCTTCAGCGTTCTTAGATAGAATATTTATCCCCTAAAAACTATTTTTGAGAATAAAATCGATCTTTTTCTTCTTTAATATGTCTGGTGCTACTAAGAATTTTACATGATATATTGATTAAAGCTATGCTTGAAATATATATTTTAATATATACTGTGAATACATAAGGATGTATTTCATATAAAAGAAATCTCCTATTCTGAAAGCTGGATGAGAACCCAGGCACTGTGTACTTTGTTCTCTCTTTGTACAGGGACATAGAAGTCAACGTCAGAGAAGGTAGAAAAAAGTTCCTACCTTTCAGAAACATGCTGTTTGGGACCACGGAAATGTTTAATTAGTCAAAATTTTTGCCTATTAAAATGAAAGGCTTTCACAATCATGCCGGGAGAAATATTTCAGCAGTTAAAAGTGATACCATCAACTTCAGAGTTTAGATAGTAGTGATCAGAAACACTTTAATTGTCACTTTGAAGTCTGCTACCTCCAGTAGTAGAGAGAAGGGAAGGGCTTCATTAGTGATTTATTGATCAAAGGAATACCTTTCATCAGACGGATAGATGATTTTTATATGTCTATCTAGTTAAAAGTAAAAAAAGAGCAAAAATATCATTTTTCCTTTTAATTTTGTATCATTTTAGCAAATGAGGGTGAGTGTGATGCATTTGTACTGGTTCTAAAAATACCAGCTGTTTCTTACCTTGTCACTAATTTCAGATGTGACTGGTGTCTGGGTCTCCCTGGGGCCACCTTAGTCAGAAGGGTGGTTCAAAGGAAAGTTCCTGGCTAGAAGTATCAGAATTGGTGTCTCAAATAATGCCTGGCTCTTGGTAAATATTTGGCAAAGTGATACTAAGTGTTTACCTTTAAACCTTGTCCTATGGGAAAGCAGTGGTCTGTTGAATGTAAATTTATTGGCAAGGTTATAGGCTATGGAAATTAAAAACTGTTTTTACAAGTACATAGGGTGTCGAGGGAAGCAGATTACTGTACTTAAGGATGAATGCAGGGGAAGAGAGGCCACTGTGGCATTTGAAGGCATTTGTTGTTATACTGCATAAATTAGCTTAAATCTGCAATTAGCAGGTGAATAGGTGATCTGCTTTTTTCCCCTCTTAATTTGATTGTTAGGTTTATTATTGAGTGTAGCTAAATAAGCATTATTTCCAAATGTGTATTGAAAGAAAGTAAAACTATTCTTTCCCTTTATTCACTGATGTCAAGGAAAAACTATTTTGAGAATCCTAAGGACTGGACTGTTCAAACGAACATGTTGATTAAACTAATCAACACTTCTTTTCTCTTCTACATCTGCATTGAAAATCAATTATTCACATCAATTTATCATATGTACTGAAGTAAAACATGAATAAAAAGGCCAGTTCTACGTTGTTTTCCATTGTTTAAATAGGACCCTACTTGGTACTTGTGTATCATCCTTTCATTTAAGTACCACCTTGGACTCGTAGCACCTTTGATAAAGCATTGTCAAGAATCTGGCATTAGGTAAACTTGATGTGTAAGCATTTCTGCAGTTAATCTGCATGCACAGGAGAAAACAAAGCATAGAGGTTTCTTAAAATATTTATCTGAAGTAAAAGACATTCATAAGAAAGGAATTTTTATGCATTTATAAATAGGGCTCACAGGACAGACATCTTATCCTACAGATAAAATCAGTACAATAATCTTATCTGACACCCTGTATTACTTTTTCTTGGGTAAGGTATTAAAAACTTTTAGGGACCTAAGATTCTGTCTCTGTAGCTCACTAGAATAAGGAATGGAGCAATTAATCATGAATGTAATGTGGTGTAGAAGATTCAGTACTGTATGTGGAGCCAGGAGGCCTGTGTTCCAGGGCTGGCTCTGTCACATACAGCCATACAACTTTGTTTATGCCAATTCACTTCAGGCGAACAGGATGCTAGCTCTCCCTTGGATGAACCATTGAATTTGTCTTCTTTTGAGTACTGTATACCAAGAGATCCCAAATGTGGCATGTGGATCACAGGGGATCCTAAAACTCTTTCAGAAGAACTACAAGGTCAAAAACTACTTTCATAACAATATTAAAATTGAATGTTTTGTTCGCTGAAGTACAGTGTAAAAAGAAATGGAGTGTAAAACTTGAAGACACCGTAGTATGAATCGAGGCAGTGGTACTAAACTCTATAAGCAGTCATTGATCTTTTTACCACCATATATCAACAGTGAAAACAAAAAATTGCTAGTTTCACTCAAAAATATTTTTTGATGAAGCAGGAAAAATGATCGATTTCATTAGGTCTCTAACCTTACGCACACATCTTTTGAATATGCTGGTGATAATGTGGGATAGTCTGAGGAAAAACATTTATCCAATTGCTTGAGTTGTAAGCTGAGCTAGTTGGTTTTTCCTGGGACATTAATTCCACCTTAAAGAACAGCCAACAGACATACTATGATTTTGGATATTAGTTAGGCAGACATTTTTCTCAAAAATGAATTAAGTGAGCTTGTCACTTCAAGAAAAACAAGAGAAAGTATTTGTAGCTAAGATAAAATTGGGAATTTCAAATGAAGATAAGAATTTTGGAAAATGTGTCTTTTGCCGTTGTTTGATGACTTTACAATTTGTAAAGACTCTTATGATAAGATGGGTGGTTGTTACGGGTGAATGTTTGTGTCTCCCAAAATTCATATTTTAAAGCCGTAATCCCCAATGTGGTGATATGCTGAAGTGAGACCTTTGAAGGTCGTTAAAAAAACCAAAACAACCAGCCCAAAATGGAGTTGCTTACAATAAGCCACTCGTCACAAAACCAAAACTTAATTACAGTTTCAGCTCTCCCAGAAGAGACTCTTAAACCAGTCCATCAGGAATGACCTCATCAGCAGTAGTTAGATACTCTGCCCGGTAGCCCCTGCCATCCGCAAGGAAGGTAACCTTGCAGTGGCCCACCTGCCCTTCCATCTGGTGTAACTTCCTTGATCCCAATCCCTCTGCTTGTAAAAGTCTTTCATTTTATACAGCTCATCAGAGCTCTTTTCTGCCTGCTAGGTTGGAGGCTGCCTGATTCAAATCGATTTTTGCTTAAATAAAATTTTGCTCTTAAAATTTTAATTTTGTCTCAGCTTATCTTTTAAGAGAGGGAATTAGGCTTAGACAAAGTCGTGAGGGTGAGGCCTCCATTTTGCGATTGGCCCCTTGTACAAAGAGGAAGGGAGACCAGACCGAGTGCACTCACTCTCCCGTCTCTCTGTCTGTCTGTCTCTGGCTGCCTGATTCATTCATGTGAGGACACAGCCGGAAGGGGGCTGTTTGCAAGGCAGCAAGAGAGCTGTGAGGACACAGCCGGAAGGGGGCTGTTTGCAAGGCAGCAAGAGAGCTCTCGTCAGGAGCCAACTTGACCTTGGGCTTCTCGGACGCCAGGACTGTGAGTAATAAATGCCTGCTGTTGAAGCCGCCCAGTGTGTGGCACTTTGTTAGAGCAGCCTGAGCTGAGATAGTGGTGATGTTAATGAATGTGAGTTTTTGATAGCGTGTAATAAATAATTTAAAAATTGGAAGAGCCTTATCAATGATCTCAAACAGCTATTGAAATACTCCACTCTGTCCCAAGTAGACATCTGTGTGGCGCCAAGTTTTCTTCACATACATATATGCTTCATATAAATTCTTTGTATACTTTAACCAAAGCAACTTATCATACTAGAGTGAACTCACAAACACAGACAAGAATCCAGCTGTCCTCTATTAAGCCAGATGTTAAAGAGATAGGCAGAATTGTAAAACACTGTCACTCCTCACTTTTTAATTTTTCTTTGAAAATATAATTATTTTGCATGAAAAATGTCATTTATATTAACATATCATGGGTTTATCAGTTACTTAAAAATTTGATGAAACATTTCTCAGTTGCAATTTCTAATCTGGTAAGTAATGATAAAACCCACATAAACGAAAGTTCTTTGACATCTTCACTAATTTTTTAAGAATGTGAAGGGGTCCCAGGGCTTACAAGTTTGAGAACTGCTGATCTAGCCTATCCTTGGGTTCACCTTCTCTTTTTCTGTCACTCCTTCAGAGTCACTGGGACAAAACTGCACAGTGACCATGGCTGCCAGATCACCCTGAGTCCAAGTCCCAAATTCATCTCTTCTATTCCTTGAGGTACGAGGTCTGAGGTTCAGCCCCGGTGCTGATCTCCTGGAGTCTTTACCAAAACCCACTGTTGTCTATATATGATGGGGGGCACTTCCCTTGTCCACATCCTCAGGGGGTTCCAGTTTGTCTGCTGCCCTGCAGCTGAGCTGTGGATACCCTGCATCTCAGGGAGACCTTTCTGTCTGATGTGTTCTCCAAAAGTCTCAGTCACGTGCAGCTGAGCATGGAGCCATTCTGGTTTTCTATACTCTTTTCTTTCCTAGTGCTGGCTTCCAAACAAAACCCAAACCAACCAAATATAACACAACAAACCACCATGCCAAACACCCCTGGCTCCTCCTACCAGCTGTTCAGACAAGGGAGCCCTGTCCCAATGGCAGCTGAAGTTCAAGCTGGATGCTTTGCTATCGTGACCTTTTCTTTTATTGAATGAATGTTAAGGTGCAAACAGCCAACAAACTTTGCTTTTCCTGCCGCTAATCTTTTAAACTCAGACTGTGGGATAGTTTCCTCCATGTCCCTGGATGAACTCGGAGGTCTACCTCAGGTTTTCATTTGATTACGCTTAGCTCATAATGAGCCCAAATCAAACCCCGAAGAACGGTCTCACTTCAGTCATTAAAATGTCCAGACTGGAGTAATCATCAGATTCAAAGATTGAAAATTAATGCTTCTTTGTTTGGCTCCAGCATGAAAGGGCTGTTCATTCCCCATTCATCTCTCAGTTTCTCTGTCTCCATCTCTGTCTGTCTGTCTCTCTTTGCTATTGGCTTAGACCACCAGCATCAGACTCCCTTTTGACTCTCTATTTTGCACATGTAAACCAGGTATCAATCAAGGCTGATTTTTGTCAGTGGCAGAACCTTACTGGTTAAACTATATAGAAATACATCTCCAAATTTGGTAGGTAGGTTACCCTGAGTTCCCCAATCGAATTGGCATCTCCTTCTCTGTTCCCCTTCCTCCATGATTTTCCTTACTTTTCCACCATCTAGCAATGGAAAGATATAATCTAGAACCACAGGGCTTCAAGGTCCCCCTCCAGCTTCTGTGTTCTAGGCCTGGGGGCTCAGCCAGATCAGTAAATACCTCATTTTTAACAATCAGTCCCATTCTATTTGGTATGAGCACAAATCCATCAAGAATATTTGTGTCATTAATAACTGCTTTCTGATTGGAAGCTCGTATTAGCTTCTATTCTAGAGGACTAGGACAAAAGTATAGGGGCCAGGGAAAATTATCACAACACTGAAGAACGACTTGGCAATACTTTAGAAATAATTTTCTTATCTATGTGAATGTCTGTTTCCATGACTAATTATATATATATACACACACACAGTATATGTAGTATATTAATTACATATATGAGTGTGTGTGAGCACATAGAAAGTTTGACACTATTGGGAACATTAAAATACATAGAGAAGTGACAGTTTATCACTGAGAACACAAAACATCAAAGAGAAGAAACTGTGAGTGGTGGCAGAAAATAAAAAGATAATTTACTGGAGAATCACCTGAAGGAAAAAGTAGTGGAAATAAAGCAAACCATGGACTCTAGGTTTTCAAATATACAACAATAACAACAAAAAAATGTAGAAAAAGTGTTCTATTTAATAAGTTTAAAATGGCATTATTTTGAACCATGAACATTCTCTTAGTTTCACATTGTCTTCCTTCCGTGTTCACTTCTTTCCATCTCTACTTCCATCATCTCCTCACTGGAGCTGTTCGGTATCATGCAGTAATTTATATCCACTTATTTAAAATAAAACCCTTATCACACCAAGCAAGAGAAGAAAAATGAGTCTTGTGCTCAAGAGAGAGTGCCAAATGCCTGATCAGCGTAAAGAGAAGAGCAAGAGGGAAGGAGAGAATTGTTGCCTTAAGGCATTCTGAGACATTAGTAGGTCAGAGATGAAGACAGGGAGATAATTCAGAACTGAGGACCTAATATGGTGGCTAACGTTTCTCAAAGGAGCACAAGAGGCGTGTGATGTGTTTTGAAAACATAGATGAGCATGTACTGAGGATTCTTGCAAGTCTGTGGTGCTGCCTTCCATGATCTAGGGCCACTGCCTAGTGACAGAAGGATGCTATGTTGCTAATGTAGTGGGTGCTGCCTGCTTAATGTCCCACAGATTTTCACTCTTCAGTGAAATGAAGAACTACCTTTTGACTCAGTGAGTCATACATTTTGGTTATTTTATTGTTAAAAATTTTTTTGGGGGGGAAGGCGACGTAATTAGGTTTATTTACTTATATATAATTTTTTAATGGAGGTGTTGGGGATTGAACCTAAGACCTTGTGCATGCTAAGCACACACTCTACCACTGAGCTATACCCTCCCCCAGGTTTGGTTATTTTAGACATGAGTGCTTTTGTATCCCTCAGATCAATCTAACTCTGGAAACTTTTTGAACGTGAAACTGCTAGATTAGGAGTTAAGAAATGGTGGCAGGTTTATTTATTTATTTATTTTTTTACAATTGTATCAGGGATTTATTGTAAGATAGCTATTACAAAAGGACTTGTTCAATTTTTTTTCCTCCATATTTTTGTGTATAGGCAATCCTAGTGAAGAAGGGATGGAGATGGAGAAATAGTTAAAAAAGAACTCATTATCTCGTGCTATTTTATTAGAAGATTACACATGAACTTAAAAAGTTCATTGTATTTTTTAATGCCAGAATTACAAATTACCTCAATTATGCACCTACGTTGCAGTTGATGATTTTGGCTTTTTCTAGTTCAGCGTTCTGAAGACATTGGTGAAGACTGAGAATTAACGATTGTGTCCAAGTAAAGCTATCTCAAAACAGAAACCAAGTCTCACGAGAAAATTATTGAAGTTTACAAGGGAGATATGTCTTTTAGAAACAAACAAACAAAAAAGCACCTAATCACGCATCCATTTATAAGCTTTCTAATTTGGCCGCCTGGCTATCAGAACACCTTGAAGCAAATAATTCTACAGACATTTCAGAGATCAAAAGGGGGCAGGATGTTTCCTTGTAGCAAGGATAGAGAACAGAACTGAGGGAAGAATGCTTTTCCCCCAGTGAAGTGGTTATAGCAATGATACAGCATTTGTTAACAAAGCATCTTCTTAATGAATATTTGATTATTTCAGTAACTACCTATTCAGTCACCATTCATTCCCATGCTCCTAGAAAGAGTACTTCAAGATTCATAATAAATGACATTTTAAACATCACATTTCTGCACTTAAGGATTGGATTAGAAGACATCCTTTTGGATCCTTTTCATTTGCTTATTACATTTATGACTTTTATAATAGTCCCTAAACATACGAGAAGTGAATATGGGTGGAGTGTGGGGGATTCAGAAAGCAGAAGTGTTACACATTCTCACAAAAGACAATGGTCTAAATATGGGTGAAGGTGTGGGGGGAAGTGGTCTTAAAAATATCCACTGAAGTCTCTTGTCAGTCAAAGACACTGAGATCGCTGTTGGGCTTATTACCAAGGAAGGACATCATGGCAAAACCAGTGATTCTGGAATTCCCCTCCCCAGTCATTATGATGCTCCCCCAGCTCCCACCCTCAGGCTTTCCTCAGCCCTGCTGCTTACCTGACCTTCCTCATTACATACGCTGTGTCTCTTTACTCTCATACTTCTTTTCCTTCTCAGGACTGATTTTTTTTTTTAAATAAACTCTCTACTATTGCTTTCCACTCTGCATTTTATTACCCAAATTCAGATATGAAATACATTTCCTTCAGCCTGACTGCTACTTCCTCATATTATTCTTTCATCTTTACGACTTAACTGAGAATTTGTCTCCACTAAAATCCTTCCCCTCCACCACTTTGGTCCCCAACAGAATCCAATCTAAGAAACACCACCTTACAGTAATTGTGGAACTCATTCTCTCCCAATTTTCTTCTGGTTTACAAGAAACATTTTGTTTTGGAAAAAATATATATATAACCATCATTCTATCATTTAGTGTCCATCATTGGTTCAAAAGTTGGTTCAAAGTCTAAACATAGACCTACTTTATAACCCAGCATTTGTGCCTCTAGGTATTTACCCAATTGACTTGAAACCTTATGCCCACACAAAAAGCCTGCACACCTGCACATGAATGGTCATAGGAGATCCATTCATAATCAGCAAAAGCTGCAAGCAATTCGTATGTCCTTCTAAAGGTGAATGGAGAAACTAACTGTGGTACATCCATACAATGGAATAGCATTCACCAACGAAAAGAAATGCACCACCAAGCCCTGGGAAGACATGCATGAATCTTAAATGAATATTGCTGAGTGAAAGAAGCCAATATCAGAACACTATGTATTTTATGATTTCATGTATGTGAGATTCTGGAGGAGGAAACACTATAGAAACAGAAACCAAAATCAGTGGTTGCCAGAGAAGTACCTCTTCTCTCAGATAAGTCTTGAAATGACTGCAGCCTTGTGAGAGACCACAAACTTGAGGACCCTGTGAAACTGTACCAGGTTGCCTGACCCGCAGAAATGCTAAGATAATATATCTTTGTTTTTTAAGCCTCAAAATTTGGAGATAATATGTTACACAGCATTACATAACTAATCTAGTCATATATATTTTACATAACATTATAACCAAGTCACTGGATGAGATTTTGTTTTTAAATAAGAAAGATGGTGTTGAAATGTTGTGAAAATATCTTTGTCCTGGATCTAAACATGCTAACAGTTATCTCTTTAAATAGGGAAGTTTTGAAATCACACACAATGTTATGCCTTCTACCTTTTCAGAATAAGATTTTTTAGTATGAACTATATTTCAAAGAAATTTATTTAGAACAAGAGTCATTCTATTGCATTTTCTCTTGATTTTCCCCTAAATTAGCATTGATTCTCCAACTATCAGTGGAAAAAAAAGGTGTGCTTTTAAAAATAAAATAGGCCAAAATAAATGTTTGGTGCCACGTTCTGCTTCCTCCTAGATGTGTCTACATTTTAACAGTGCAAGAGAAACAGACTTCTTTCTTATGTTTTATGTTAATGAGATGGAAAAGAGAAAAAAGATGATTCTAGATAAAGAAGTAAAAGCCTGTTATTCAGACTCAGAGAGGGAAATAAAAAAGAAATAATATCTAAGATAGTATAAAATGTCAAATTGTAATTTGTCTGGTTCCTCATTCATATCATGTTCAAAACTGCTCTCTCCACTGGGCTCCTTTCTATACCAACGTGGCCCATTTCCTATACAGACATTTTCTTTGCTAATGTTCCCCATATGCACAGATTAATCTTCACATCTTCTTGTACTCATTTTGCCTCTTTGGCTTGTGTTCTGTTTGCCAGCCATATGTAACCATCCTTGCAACATTTCCAGACCCAATTTAAAGTTTGAAAAACATCCTTCCCCACACTTTGCATTTCTATGCCTTTAGAACTTGGCATAAGTTTCTCCATCAAAATCTAACTAGTCTTCTTTTCCTTTTTTTGTTTTTCCTTTTTTTTTTTTTTTTTTTAGCGAGTTAATTTCAAAGAAGGATTTCCTCCTACTTTTATCATTTTTGGCCTGACTCTGAGTTCAGAGAACACAAAAAATGTAGCAATGCATCAGTGAAATCTCTTACAGTACAGTGAGGGCAATTCCAGGAGACAGGTGGTGTCTTTGAGGAACAACTGGATTGGATCAGAAAGTACTCATTCAAGGTTTTCAGTTGACTTTTTATGTGTGAACCTCCCTTGGCTTGAGAAAGATACACAACAAGTGACCATTTACTACCACTGGAATGAAGGTTTGTCACATGTGAGCTCGTAGAATGGCCCTTGGAAAGATTGCCCCAAAAATAAAATTTTGTTTCCTGATTTATCTGACGGCTCTCTATGGACAGAAGCAAACTATCCTATCACAACTTATATCACCCACCATGTCACAGACGAGGACAAGTATTTATGTCATTACTCCAGGCTGGATCTTCTTTCTCCGCCTCTAAGTCATCTCCATTTTCTAAGATTTAGGTCAAGTACACTTCCTTCACAAATCCTTCACAAACACACCCACATTGATCTCAACTTTTCTAATCTCTTGGAGCATTAATTGTCTTTTTCATTTTAGCTCTTAATTATAGACTCATACACATCCTGGAATACGCTTTCTTTTCTTCTTCACCTGACAAACACCTACTTGTTATTAAGGACTCATGGTAAGCAACACCTAGTCCCTGAACTCACCCCTGACCAATCCTACCCTCTGGCACCCAGGGAAGTAAGTGTCCCCTCGACACTGCTCCCATAGCATCATCTAACTGAGAATAGAGCCTGGGTCCCTCTATCTGATGACATACCAACCTTCTCACCTCCCCATTGCATACTAAACTAGCCCTAGGTTTAGGCAATTAATCATGAACAAACCTCAATATATATTTGATAAATAAATGAACACAAAAATAATGAACCTGTGAAAAATGAATTACTGCATTCTTATGTGTATCAAAAAATCAACAATGCATATAAATTAATTCATTATGTATACCAATCCATCAACTTATGTGCATGAGTTAATTAACCATTATTTTTATGGACCTAGGCTCATAAATTAATAATATGTATCAACTGCTATGTGCACATTTATTCCTTGCTGAATAGAAGGGAGAAAATACGTGCATAAGATACATATATGAGCTCTCCTATTTAACTAAAGGAGGAGATTTTGTTCTGTTCACTGGAAGAGGCTGAATGTTTGTGTCCTCTGAAAATTCATATGTTGAAACCTAATTCACAACTTGGAGGTAGAGTCTTTGGGAAGTGATTAGGTTATGATGGTGAAGCTTTCATGAATGGAATTAGTTCCCTATGAGAAAGACCCCGAAGACCTCCCTCACCCCTTCTTCCATGTGAAGACACAGCAAGAATCAGCCGTCTGTGAATCAGGAAGTGGGACCGCCTTAGACACTGCTCTGTTAGCACCTTGTTCTTGGACTTCCCAGTCTCCAGAACTGCGAGAAATGAATTTCTAGTGTTTATAAGCCACCTGGCTTAAACAGATTAAGGCATTCAAATTTTGCACATTGCATATATATTTTTACTCAAAGGAAGTTAGGGAAATAGAAAATGAGCAAGAAACTACCAAGAGGAAAAATACCAATAAACCCAAGGTTTTAACCTTAGCATCTGACACATTTTCTTTACATGTTTTCATGTAGTTATTATCATGTTTTACCATTTGTACGCTGTCATTAAAGTGGCTACACAGCATACAATGTAATAAATGGTCACAATTTAACTTATTGAATCCACCAGCCAGTGGGCACACACATTAGGGAAACAAAAGTTATTAAGCTCTAGGCAGAAAGGAGAGTGTTCTTCAGAGGAACTGCCGAGGTTTCAAGGAGAATTTTGGAAAAGACCTGTTAAAGGATTTGAGCTTACGTTGGGTGATTCTAAGCAGGGTTTACAAGAAGAGGTGGCCATTTCTGAATTAAGTGCTGTCAGAAATCAGGGGCAATTCAAGGATTAGCTAACTTGGCGATTTTTCTCTAGAAGGTAGGGGATCAAAGCAATGCTGGCTGCCATTGGTTAAATAAGTAGTAGTCACTCAAGTTAGTACAAAAAGGAGACTGTTTAGTTGTTTTTGTGATTGCTGTGTGTCCTTATATCTGTCTTGTTCCAGACTGGATCATAGCCACGCCTCTCCGATGAGCGTTGATGTGTTGTGTGTTGATCATCACAGTCTAGCTCTAACTGCCCACTCCCAGGATGAATTTTCACTTTCTGAAATGAATTTACTTATTGGACATTTAGTTTCCCACTTTTTAAATTCTTTGATGTTACATGCTGAGCAATATTATAAATGCAGCATTAACATAAAAGGTCTGGGAAATGGCAAGTTGTCATTTTTTATCTGTCTCTTTATTGCTGTTATTTTCCTGACAAATTGCCATGTACAAGTCTGAACTATCAACAATAAGATATGACGCTGTATCTTCATCATTATTGTGGATTGCATATTTTAAAAAATTGTTTATTTAATAGGCAAAAATGGAATACAACCTTTAACTTAAATATTTAAGTTTCTATGATGATTGGTGAGGCTGATTTTGTTTATTACATGTCTTTATGGATATCTGAAATCATTTTGAAGAATGGTGAAAAATGCATCTCTAAGATAAGACTATTGTAGATATCACTAACTCCTCAATTTCTCATCATGTGTTTTCCTATGCAGGGTAGCATCTTTGGGTAACCTTGCATATATTTATTGAGACTAAAACTGAATATTTGATATTTTTAGAAATAGTGTTTTAGTAGACAAAAATACTTAGATAATTTCTTCAGGGCAAAACTTTCAACTATTGGCAGAAATCGCAATTGATCTTGTGAATGAATGAATGAATAGGAAAAAAAAAATAATCATAAAATAAAATGCTAAGGCAACACTTTAGAACTATGTGCTTCTTTATGTAATTAGTGCATTATATTTCCAAAATGAGATGACTCCTTTAATTTTAAGCTGCTGAATTTGTGGCTATTTGTTATGCCACGAGAGAAAACATACTAGTTTTCTTTTTGCCAAATATTTTTGATTGGAACTCCATTTGAAAATGAAAAGAAGACTTCCTGGAAGAAGGACATGTGTCCATGATGTATGTGTCTGAAATTTTATTTCACGAAATCTTGATTTAAGTTAGCATGACAGAGTTCTAGACACCAAATATATTGTCATAAATACTTATTAGATGACATAACCCATAGGGAAATGAGACTTTCTAAATGTTAACATTTCAGCTCTACATCTTTCCCAAAATTGACTTACAAAATTAATTAAAACATAATTTAGTTATATTTATATATATATAATTTAGTTGTATATAGCCAAATATAAATAGAAGAACTCCTAAAATTACTTAGAATATATTCCTCTTTATCAGTTATTTTATATTGACTTTTATATCTAATTGTAGCTTTCAGATAGTAATGGAAATATACTCATTAATAAAATAACATATTTTAAATTATTGTTCAAGTTTTCTTTGAAAAGTTTTAATAATTAATTACATTATCAAAACATAGTAAATATTATTTTAGATATTGAAGCCAAATGTCTTTGAATATACACATCAACACACAAGGATATTTTATATACATAAATGCAATTTTATACATTAGACATATATATTATTATATTTATTATATTTAAAATAAATCATACCTTCAGAAATGGAAGCAATTGATTTTCCTCTGATTTTGAACCCCACCAGAATCCTCTGCTCTGAATATGACATGCTTTGTTCACATATGACAATCTTGTAACGTCAGTCATGTCCTACCACCAGCAACTGCATCCATTATGTAGTCCGGCAGTTTCCCTGTAATTATTTTTCAAGTCATTTCCAGAGTACTTCATAAAACATTTTTAATGCCACCATACGGAAATGAACAATAAATTAATTCCATTTTCAAGGGCTTTTTAAAAATGTAGCTTTATTTTAGGTTGTAGTAAGTTTTACGTTGCTACTTTTATCAGAGGCATGATATACAGTGTTTTTGTTTCTTTTAAGATAAGAGTTTCATTGTTGTAATCTAGAGAAAAAAAATTGCAGTTTAACAGTGAAACAGTGAAGTCTTTTTTTTTTTTTTTTTGGATAGGGAGGGGGAAAAAGCGAACTTACCACTCCCTCTCCCATATGCTGTAACTTTCATCTCTGTTTTGCCATCTCTTCCATTAACATTATGATTAATGAACGCTCTCTAGAATTTCAAATACCTTGAAAAGTAGCCAATGCCGGCTCTTTGGAGGCTACACTGAAAATAAATAACAATAAAAACGGAGTGATCCAGGCTTTTGAAGTCTTTAAAGACACCATCACTGTGATCTTTGTACCACTGCTGAGGAAAAGAGGACAACATTTCACATTTCTGGCACTACCAATGACAACACAGCGACTGAGAGAAAGCATGAATCTCTGAGAGCAGCATTAGGATACAGGACTCCTGCTGGGCTCACCAGTTCCTTGCTCTGCACAGCTGCCTTCTCAGCTGGGGGTTTTAAATCAGCACTGTGAGAAAAGACAGAAATGACCATGGTGCATTTGCCTCACTATGAGAAAAAGGTAATGTTCAATTAACACTTCAGCCTTCTGTTTTCCAACTGACTTATTTCTGTCTTTTGTTTGTGTTTTTTTTTGGGGGTCTTTTGTTTTGTTTGTTTTCTTTTCATTTCATGGAATGAAATGCTTAACCTAAAAATAGCGGTGTGTTTGCAGTTATGCAAGGATAGTCTCACGGCTGTGCTGAAATCAGTAAGAGTTGGAGGAATTAGAGTGATTTAAAAAAATGTGTATATTCATACCCACAGGATATTAACATCCTGTTCACCTAACTAAGCTTGCATGTAGCAGTGAAAATATAAGGAGTGAAAGAGTAGAGCTTGTTTTGAAAGTATTTCAATAAATACAACATCTGACTTGTTGAGAATGTATATATTTACCTTACCTGCTGCTCTGTTGTAGAATTGTATATACCATAGTGTTACTAGTGAGCTTTGCTTTGAGCCTGGTTTAAATACTGATTAAAAAAAAAAAAAAGACTTCATTTCAAGACAGCAATGTTTTTATCCTTCCAGCCATAAAAAAATATATTATCTTCCTTTATACTTGCTACAACTTGATTTTGGAATTGCATAGATACAAATTAATGAACATGACTTTATAGAATACTATTCTTCATAGGATTATTTGGTTCTGTGTTCTTACAGACAAATCCACTAAGGTTCTTAGCTGTACTCTTTTTTTCTCTTTGAGAACAATTTATTTTGCAAGCCCAGAATTATACTAGAGAAACAGCTATGTGATGGATCTGTATGTGTGCGTGCGTGAGTGTATGCTTAACTCTGACTTGGCAGGTCTTATGAATTTCCTCTCAGATTTTCATTAGCCTTCTGGTTGAAAAGTTGGCTGTTTTGAGCTTGAATAATATTCTTAAGAAGGAAGTTCAGGGGTTGAATGTTCATTGGAAACATGTCAAGATAGTTTTATTTTAAAGTTTGAACCAAAATATTCATTACCACCACTTTAGTAATTGCTCAGTATAAAATCTGGTCAGCAATTCATTTTACAAACATTTATTATATGCCAGGCTCTGGGCTTGGCAACAGAGACAAAAAGACAAGCATGTGGTTCTCACTCTTGAGATGTTTATAGTCCAAACCTTTTGATTAATGAGCTGTTTTCTGAAGAAGAATTTGATGTTTAACTTTATTGCTGTACAATTAATGTTGGAAGAAAGTTTTGAAGAATTTATTGAATTTCACATCAAAGTAGAATATTTGCCTAGTAGGCAAGTAGTCTACCAAGGATTAATTTTTAATTTTCACCTACTTAGGCAACAACTACTTCCTGAATGACTCTATTGTATCACACACTGTTGCAAACACTTGGGACATAACAGCAAACAAGAAAAACAAAGCCTCTCCCAAGAGGCTTACATTCTAGCAAGTGACTGAGGACAAAAAGGTAGCATGAAATTTCAACATTTTCTAGAAAGACAAAAGGCAAGGTGACTGAGAAATTGAACCTGCTGACTTGATATTATAGCCACTCATCCGGCCCACTTGGTTTTCATATTGGACAAGGCTGACCCAAAGGGAAAAAAAGGGATTCTACAAATATTTGTAAACACTTTCACAATACCTAGAAGTAACTTTAAAAGCAAATAATAAATAGTTTGTAATAATGTGGTTCTTCCAAATTCTGTGTTAAGAAGACTATGCAAAAATTATTTTAATTTTTGAACGATCATGAGTAACTAAGTTAGTTAATGATAGTTTCCCTGAAACTTTCCCTTGAGCTACCAACTGGCAAAACACACATGTTCTTCACATCTACCAACATTGCTGTACACTCACTGTTGATCTGCTTTGGTTATGAGTGAAATCTGTCCCCTGAGCATGCTTCTGGGATTCCACCACAAAAAGCATTTGGAAAACATTTATATGCAGCTTCATATCATCTCTTTCTCATTTTGAATACCTCATTTTTCTATTTTAAGATTGCAGTGGAATACATTTTCTCTCTTTTCTTTCTTGATCTCTTTCTTGGTTTATTTGTTTCTTTCCCAATTTGTATCTTCTTTCTATTTATATGTATGTATGTTTGTATGTGTCTATCATGTATCTAAAAATGAGCATCTAATGTTTTAGCTCACCCTCAGGTATTTTAAATCTGTTTCTGCATTGTCACCTCTGTTAGAATAGATGAAAAACTAAATTCTTAAGGTCCTGGGTTCTCTTGCAGTGAGAGTGACCATATTCTTTAGTTATGGACACTGAGACATGAGTATGAACTTACTAAGAGCTTTATGAAAGATTTTGTTTACCTGATAAAAGGCAAAGACATGTCTGCATGGCTCCTTTTCTCTTCTTTCTTGAAGGCAGACTGGGATGCTGAAAGCTTCTGCAGCCATTTTGTGACGATGAGGAGGCAAATAGGAAAATAAGAGAATTTCAGAAATGCCAGCTGTAACATGCTAAAACAGCTGAACCAATATCAACTGCCTCAAGACTTCCTTGTTATGTCTGAAAAATAAATCAATATTTACTAAGTCCCTCTAAATGGTATTTTCTGTTACTCTTAGTTGAAAGCATTCCTAACGGATTTCACATGCATAAATAATTTATAGAGGTTGTTGAAAGTTGAGCATTAGGTTATAAAATAAAACACTTAACAATAAAGGCAAAGTGCAATTCTCATCTTCAGGAATTTTATGGTGAACATTTCATATGATGAGCAAATAAGCATCAAAATATTTTCTGATATTTGCCCAATGTCTGGGATCAGTTTGCATTGGCATGTTTCTTACTGTTTTTTGGTGTTCATTTTATAACACGTAAAATAATAAATTGCATTATTAAGTTCATTGCATACCTACACTTCTGACTATATTAGAATAAAATGTATTTTAAATCTATGGATTTGTAACATTATCTGTTCAATAATATTTAAAAATTCATATTCCTTGGATACTTCAGGAATGAGAGAAATTGTTTTACTTTTACTGTTCATACTTAGGATTCTGTACATTCTATGTTTAAAAAGCTGGGCTATGAGTTTGAGCCTTTTGCTACACCATCATCCACTCTAAAGCTCTAATTTATTTAGTTATTACCTACCAAAATTAGCATAAAGCGATATCTGGAAACACCCTTTAGGAAGAATTTTTCCCAGCACAACTCTATACAACCCCATTAATTCCCCCCTCCTTTGAGTAAAAAATCCAGACAAAACAATTTCACTAATAGGAAGGTATGTCTGACACATTAGGTTTTCCAGCCCTTTTGTGATTTATCTGTACAACTGTATGAAATTGGCATAAAGAAGTGTCGCTGATATCAAGGAAACTGTTCCCAAGTTGCTTTGGGGAGACAATAAAGCATAACAAATAAAATGTTGCTGTAGTAATTAAAAGAATGTGTGAGCAAATGCGAATTAAAGGGAAATTGATACCAGCAACTGATTTCAAGGCCTATTTTATACTTTCATCTCCTCTGGCAGTAATGTGGGGTTACAAAGATTCATCAGATGCCAGTGGCTCTAACCAAAACTTTTATGGCCACAATAGCAGGATGCTTAACTCAGATTTGTAATTTGGAAACTGAGATGTGCAAAGAAGCTGTTGCTGGAAGTAGAAAATAAGTAAAACAGAGATCATATAGAAAGAAGAGATCTGACAGCAAGCAAAAGCTTCACTGCAGAAGATGGAAAGAAAAAAAGAAAAAGAAAATATGTATGTCATTTTGTGTGTGCTGTGTGTATGTTTTGTGTGTGTGTGTGTGTGTGTGTGTATATGCATAGGCAGGCATGTGGGATAATTAGAAAAAGGGACTGGAAATGCATCAATATAGAGCTTGTTTCCTTTTGATGAGATGGGGAAACTATTGCCAGACAATTATCACCACCTCTTGTTTTCCAGAGTAATGTGCAGCCCACGAACTGGAGAGCTGATCTGGGACTTAAAAATGAAGGTTGCCTGCTTTCTTTGAAGCAGCATAGCATCTATGTGTGGTAGTTGAGTATAAAACAAACAGAGATGCTTTTCCTTTACATGCTAGAAGCAGTCATCCCTGTTGCCAAGGAAACATCCTCAGGCGGCAAGGGTCACCTTTGCAAATAATCAGAAGACTTCAAAAGCAGATCAATAGAGTAACACCAAGACCTGAATTTCCTAGCAAATGGCTCCTATTTTAAATGTCATTTCCCAATAAACACTTGTTTATGTGATTACTATGTTCTGGGAAGCAGGAAGGCAAAATTGAATGTGCATTAAGTCTAGTCCAGTCTTTTCAAGCTCTGCTCTTGGAAGCCTGTGGTTTTGAAAGGCGGAATGAGCAGGCTCCATGGCTTAGATGATGGACTGACATTCAGATTTCAAAAGAGAAGCTGCACATGAGACTTCGTTTGAAGAAAGTTTCCACTCATTTAAAAAAAAATACAGACCCTTTAAGCATGATTATACTTTATCTAAATAAGCGAGATTTTTATTTTAATTTCTGAGAATGTTTTGTCATTATATTAGGTTTGTGCAGATTTTGTGTTAATAATGTACAATTGTGCTCGTTAATTCATTCTTTTCTTTAATATTTATGATTTTGTACTATGAGCCAGACACTACTCTGGATATGAGAAGGGAATAGAATGTATTCTCCACATTTGAGATCTGGGGGACTCAATCTGAGGAAGCAAGTAGCTATAGAAACAAACAATGGACCCACTTGCAGAGGGAGCACAGCAGGACGCTTGTAATTCTTTCTGGGGACGTGAGGAAAGGCTTTTGGGGAGAGAAAATGCCTGATCTTAGCTTTGAAAGGCGGATAAACATTGAGCAGAGAGTACAGTGCTAGGAGGACATTCTACGACAGAAACGACAGTAAATGCAATGAATCTGAAGAGCAGATTTCACTGGTGTTCTGTTGACTGAAAATCAGGATGTATTTGGGGTTGTGTTTGGAGATAAGGATGGAGAAGGAAAGTGGGCCTGGATCAAAAAGTCCTTATATGGTATAAAAAAGTTTATACCTTACTGTTAGTTTTCCAGATTTTTTCCTTTGTAACTTCAAACCTAGCTAATGGAATTATTTAATGCTGTAATAAGCAGAGCTTTAACTAGCTTGTTTTTATCCCCTCTTTTCTCCTTTTATAATCCAGAATTATTTACAAATACCTATTGCTTTCAGATGGCTTTAAGGAATTGTAATTTCTGAGGTTGTTTATTATCTAAAGCAAGAATTGTGAAATCCAGGGGTAAACTCTCTTGTTGTTAAAACTCACAATCATATTTGATTTATTAAAATATAAGTAATGAAATTTTATGATAGGAGGTAAAACGACCTAACTCATAGAATTAAGTTGTCAGAAGCAATCAGTCCTTGAAATCACATATCTTTTTGCCAGAAAATTCAAAAGTGACAAATGCAGGTAGCACTTCTGACTACTAATGTGTTGCATGCCTCACTGAAGTGCACCTTGTTAATGCTTCCTTTTTGAGGGACAAGAATTAAACGTTGTGTATAAGAAACTGTGGAGGGTGCCTCTGTGTGAGAGCTAACGCTTTTCGGCATCATTTAGGTTAGCCACCTGTTCTAGCCTGCGTTTGCTGAATAAATTAGATGCTCTGGGGAGAGTGTGCGCAGCTGATTGGTTTGCCTTGTTACCAAGGCAACCATTTTTCTCTCTGCTGTATGACTCTGAAAGGGTTCATAAACCATTAGTGCTCCTCTGGGCAGGAACATGAGAAATTTTCTTCTTTTCTTTCCTTTTTTAAAAAAACTCCTTGTCAAGATGACAGGATTAGTGGAATTCAACAGATACTTTTACCAGATTGTTTATTCAGACAGTACATTTTCCAAATGTGTGAAAAGCTGAAGTCCAAACCTTAAAGGCATGTAAGTAACAGCTAAATGGAGGGAATGCTAATGATAACAAATTAAAAAATTGAAAATATTTTTCCATCTCAGGTGGAGTTTGTCTAAGGCAATATATGTAAAAACACAGATTCTCTGAATTCAATTCGAAGGGCAGTGAACGCAAGGCTATTTTCCCAAATTATCCCAGCGATTATTCCTATCAGGGTTTTCTCACTCTGCAGAGACAACGGAACATGAAAGGCCATCAGTTTAGTAAAGGCTTTATCCGATCCATCAAAGCACAAATTCAGGAGCTAAGTGATCATTTTCTGAATGCCAGAGGGCTGAGGGGGCTGTGGGCTGATGGCTGACTGCACACGATGGTAACGCCATCGGAAACCAGCACAGATTTTCACCCACAAGTAATATTTAGACCTCAGCACGTTAGTTTTCTTCCGTTTTGCAATCCATATTTGTCTTTCCTCTCCTGCTTTGTGTGCTGTCCATTTGTATTCCAAATCTTCGTACATAAAAAAAAAAAAAAAATCAGTAGACCTCCCAAAGAGATACATTTATTTCTCCAGCATCTACCTTGTACCAGGAATTTTGTGTTTTCCCATTTGCTTCACTCCTCATGTCAACTCATTCATCATGTCTTCCAGAGACTTGTGTGGACAGAGACTCAAGTGGATTATATAATTAGCTAAAAATAGTGAGGTTGATATTCATAGTGAGTTCTAGCTCATTCTAAACCCCTGCTTTTCCAGTGTGCTGTTGTGTCTCTACAGTTCTGCAATAATGCTAACAATGTCCTTTCTGAACACTGAAATATTGCAGAGGGTAAAAAAGACATAGAATGTTAAAACATTCAAATTAAAATTCTTGGAGAGCTTCTTGTCCTATTACTTTGAGTTTATTCAAAGTAGACTGCAATTCCAGGTTTTGTCTAACACGCTGTAATGCTGAAGCTTTTGTACAAATTTATTAAGAAGAATGACTTCATCATATATGGCAATTCCTTTGACACCTTTTATTGTCTTTCTACAAATACTAGAGAAACTGATTAAAATTGAACTATAAATGCCTATCTTGTAACAATCTTATTTGTTGTTCTTTTCAACTGAGAACCACTGGGATCTCTGAGAGTTTAGGCTTATGTTTTGATTATGGATAAACCTTAATGCAATTAGATTTACTCTAATTTCTGATTGTCTACAGTTTTAATTCTCTCTTCTGGGATTTCAAAGCTGAAGTTGATATTTTAAAATAAATAGTTCTTTGCTATGTACTACATCATTTTAAGGTATGACCATACCATAAATAGACAATTTTTAAAAGATACAGTTCTTAGTGTCCAATGAAGCAGTCCAAATATTTTACTTGGTGTGAAAGCAAAGAGATCCTTCTTCATTAAGCACATTGTGATTGACCCCCGCTATGGTCAAATATTAACAAACACTACAGGATAATAATATATTAGTGGGAAAAGCTCAAAGATAACACCCTCCTACAATATGAGGATTTGGCAAAATAAGAAGATGCATACTTCGATTTGTTGCAAACAAGATGGGTTTGCTTTTTTCCCCCTCCTATTTCCAGTATCAGTTTAATGTTTGTAAGTTTCTCCAAAGAATAAGGCAATTATTTACAATCTGAAAAAGAATGCTATACAAAGATACTCAATTTGCATTTTTAGGAATAACTTTATTGAGATGTATTTGCTTCTACCATTTTCTTCCAGTTGTCTAGATTGGATTAAAATACTACTTTCGTGCTCCAAATAGTGGACTAATGCCCTAGTTCATTCAACATGCTCTCAGCAACCATTTACGGCCTTCCTTGTGGCAGGTACTCTGTTAAGGGCTGGGTATCCAGAGGTGAACCCACAGTTCCTCTTCTTCTTGAGCTAAACTTTGTGGGGGACCATCTACAAGACAGTCATTGATCTCAGTAGGGTAAATGCTGTCATGGAATAATGAACTTGTGGATTGAAGGATATACTAACAAGTGTTTCCAGACAGATTCTTTCAGCACCCACTCCCTCATCCTGAATCATCCTTAGTATCTTGTACTGCTGACCACTGTACCCACGACTTGCTCTGTTGTTTTAACCCCAATCTTCAGATGCATCACAAAGTGGATATTTGCACTTATAGTTTTGATTTATCTCAATTGTAGTTTTCCCCTCTGCCTGTGCTACTTAAGTTAATTTAAACAATGAATTTTTTGGAATGATTTACTTTGTTATGATTGTATGGCTATTTCTCTCACTGGGATAATCCTGCCTTAAATCTTCCAACATTACATTTTAATTACTTACCTGCTGGAAAGCAAAGTTTTAAACTGTTGACCTATCCATTGACTCCAATGGTGAGATGTGTTGGAAACATTTCTTCCTGAAGGATCCTCTTGAAGGGAGTGCTTGCACCCCAGATTCACCTAAGACACATCCTGCTCTTAATCCAATGCCACTCCTCACTGATGCCTGCTCATCTCTGTCAAGCTTTTTTTTTTCTCCCAAGATGTGCAATCAAGTTGCATGATGCCTACTAGACGCCACACCACCAACCAGGAGAGCAGCTAGTTTACATACATGAATGTCAGTGAGCACCTTCCACCCACACTGGAAATCAACACATTCCTGGGGTCCAGATTTATTTTAATGTTGTTTTAAATCTAAATTTTAAGCACCCTAATTTGCACAAAAAAGAATCATATTGAACATCTTGTTCTCCAACTTGCTCTCTTCCCAAATAATTTGGAAAACTTTTGGTGTACTCAAGTCAAAAAGGAAATTTAGTGACAGATTCTGGGCAGTTTAAACTGAATCTCAAGAAGGAAGGAACCCATGGCTGTTCTGGGGAGGTCAGAAGCAGCAACTCAACAGGCCATTGTTATGATGTAACTCAACTCACACTGCCCTTTGTCTCTGCTGGTCCCTGTTCTAGTTCATAAACTCCTAAGAGAAAGAATTTGGGTTTAGCTTAGGTCCAAGTATATATATTGGACTAAATCAACCCTGGCCAAAGAGACTGGTGGAATTGAATATTAGGGGAATGATTACAAGTGTTCTACAATTGAACTTGTCTTTTTCTCATTTGCTTGAAAGGATCCAGTTTCCAAATAAAAGTGGCTTACCAGCACCGACTGTCAATTTATTTTCTCAAGGCTGAACTACTTGCTAAGATCTCTTTTCTTAACTTTACTTCTCTTTTTTAATCTATCCAGGTCATAATTTAACCTCTATTATTTGTGCCTGTCTTTTTCTTTATAGGCAATAATTTTGCTAGGAACTCTCTTAACTTCCCTGTCTTTGATTTTTCTTGAAATTGATTTTGGTTCTCTACCCAATTATGTCATCTCAGGCTTCCAGAATAATAACTCTCTTGATACAAAATTGTCTCTTCTGTTGGGCATTCCTAGGTAATTTTTCAATGACTCTGGAGTGAGTCCTTGACAACTTGACTCTTGAAAGTAAGGAGCATGAAAAAAAATTATGGAGGCATGAATGAAATTTTGCCATTTGCAACCACATGGATGGACATGGAGGGCATTATGCTAAGTGAAATAAGTCAGACAGATAAAGACAAGATACTGTATGATATCACTTACATGTGGCATTTAAAAAATACAACAAACTAGTGAATATAACAAAAAGAAACAAACTCACAGACACAGAGAAGAAATTCATGGTTACCAGTGGATGCATTGTACAACATGGGGAATATAGCTAATATTTTATTTTAAAAATTGGTGCACAAAGCTAATGAGGAGTAGATGAGACTGAATGTGAAGTAGATTATTCAGGAGGAGTGAAAAAAATTTAAAGAAGGTTAAAGGAGAGAGCTCTAAAGAATAATTATTTTCACAAGATGAGAATAAAAGAGAAACCAGTAGAATTTTAAAAGAAATGAAAAGAGACTGGAGTTTACTTTTAACCATGCAGGAGAGAGTGATGAAAGTTAAGGAAGAAAATAATTCTAGAATTGAGTGTATGTTTAAGAGTATTGAAAATTACAGAAAGACCAAGTAGAATAAGACATAATTCTTATAGACCCAGGTGATGACTAAATGATGCTTCTGAATACCTCACTCTTGGAAAATACTTAAATATTTAGCTTATCACCCAGAATGTACCCAGAATGTATGTGACCCCCTGGTTAAGGCTGGCAGCCTTTGCTTTCCTATGAAATTTATGACCCTACAATCAGAGAGCTGGTTCCTAACCGATGTGGTACTTGGGGTTCCTAACCTCTTTCCTGTTCCTGATCTCTGAAAACCACAAATCTCTAAAGGTTGTTAACTGGAGTATAAAAAAAAAAACAACAGGAATCGAGTCATTGTTTTATTTTTAATGATAAATCTATATCATTAATGCAAAGTTTCAGAAAATAAAGGAATATGAAACAAAGGAAGAACATATAGAAATGTGTCTTGAAGGACATAAGGTGTGCCAAGATGAAATGCTCTGCCCAATGATAATTTTTGCTAATTATTTATTGTATATCCTTAAACATTTAATTTTACATTCTCTGGAGTTTTTTCTGTGTAAATACATTTTTAAAGCAAAAAATTACTATGCATACTATTTCTTATCAGTATTTTAACTAGTCTGTAAAAAAAGTTATTTACATCCTTCTATGCACGCAAGAGCTCAAGATTTCCATCATGCATTTTAATGGTCACCTGGGATTCTGTTAGCCCTCCCATAATTTATAGAAATAATTTCCTCTTGATGGGCATTGAGGTATTTCCAATTTTAATATCATACATGTAACATCAGGATGGGTATATTTCTACATATATCGTTACACTTTGCTGACTACTTCCTTAAGATACAGTCTCAGAAATGGAATTTCTGTTCAAAAGTATAAATATTAACATTTTGATCGATGTTGCCAAACTCCTGTCGATAGCTTTGGAGGTTATTACTTTTTCTCCTGTGCTGTTGCCAACAGCAGATTTAATGCAATTTTTAAGAAGTGTTTGCTAGCTGGATAAGCTATTGGAGCCTTAACCATTCACTGCCTGGCTCTCCAGGGCTTATCTGTATCTAGGGCTCTTGTGCAGCTTCTTCCCATGAATCTGTGTTACAGTAATGACAACTTCACAACTCCATCATCTCTCTACAGGGAATTTTCTTAGCATTTTGAAAAAAAAACCCAACATATTTGGCTCTTAGATTTTAATAGCAGTCACTCACTGAAAGCTGCTGGATGGACCTCCAGTTTTAAGTGGTACATCTACTGCTGGAATGCTTTGCTAGCATCTCCTAGAGGATATGAAGCTTCCTAAAATTGTATTTCCTCTTCCATCCTTGCCCTAAGTCTACTTCTCCAAAAATCTACTCTTCTTCAAATATACCAACAGTGTTTACCTTTGTATTGGCTTTTTATCTGGGGCAGAAGCCCCTTCCCAAATGATGGTGATAATCGTGCAAATCAATTCAAAGGCAGATATCTTGGACAAGGCCTGTGACAAGATTTTGTGGCTTAACTTCCAGTCTCCAGAGATTAACTTGCACATGGGACTTTATTCCTTTTTGAATCACACTGAACAGCATTTCATTGAAAGAGTTCACAGAATCCAGGCAAGATTTCTAACCTATCTTTGGCATCTGGTATAAAGACTTCTCTGACATAAAATGGAACTTGTGTAACATTGATTGGAATCACTTGGGAAAAATGACATCACAAGGAATGGGTGGAGAAATTCCAAGACTTTTGTTTCATGGTCCCTGCCTCCTCATTCCACTGGGGTCTGACAACTCGAAACATCTATTCTTACTTCTATATACAAGATTTAATCATACAGACACCTTCATGACTACTACATGCTCCTTTCTTCACTAGAGCGTGAGCTATTTAAGGTCACAAAATCTTTGTAAATGATCTTTATATTCCCATACTCCCAAATGACTTATTTAGGATTCAAGAGCGACTGAATGAATTAACTTTTAACTATGAGTCACGCTTTCAAGGGAGGAGTGCAGATATATCAAAGGTATAAAAAATTCCTAAGCTTTTTTCTCATTTTGTTGCCACCTTCATTCTCTCATAACTCAAAGCCTTCCCAGACATCAGAGGAGGAGTAAATGTCTAACCCTGGCAGTGATTCCTCAGGCATAAGTCCATTTCACATCGCAGGTATTTGGTGCTACTCAGAATGCGTCTGGTATCTAGTGATTCAAAGGTGTCATTTTCCCTTTTCCCTTGGGAGGGTTCTGATTTTGGTCATGGCTTCACCATGCCATGATGCTGATGTGTTCCTTTGTTCCAAAGTTTTGGTCTCTTTTCCCAATCGGAGACAACCCTATTCAAGGCACTATTTGATGGAGTGATTTTTGTAATATTGTCTGGGGGTGTCATGAGAAAGCACACCCAGCACCTTCTTTCTCCACCAGAGCATGAGCTAGTTAAGGTCCCAAAATCTTTGTAAATGATCTTTATATTCCCCGTACTGGCCCCATGAGTTTAGAACCATTTTCAAAAGAAAAGGATCAAGATGCAATGTCGCTTTATGACTATGTCCTCACCTTGGAATCAGGTCCATTTGAAGGGATTTACTCATATTGTTCACTTTGGGGTCTAGGACTGTGAGCAGAAAGAAAAGGGGCCAGTTTTCTTTCTCTTCGAGCATCTGATGCTACAGCCTCAAGTGGAATATTTTTATTTGTAATAATTTCTGTGTCTTGTGTCAATTAACAATTGTGGTTTGATATCTATTCTTCACCTTGAACTTCTTGAATTCTGGGCAAGAACAGGAGATAAGTCATGAAATTTGATTTACAGGAAGCTTATTATTTAGTAAAGATGAGACAGAGTTAGATAAATGGAGGAAAATATTCATTGGGACAGGATGCAGCATTTTTGAATGTGTAATTTTGCCTTTGGTTAATGTCAGTGGTTCCCAAGCTTGTTTGCATGTTAGAAACCCCCAAGGTGCTTTAATAATCACAATTACAACAACAACACTAACAATAAAGGATAAATAATCAAGGCCAAGGTCCTATCCCAAACATTCTGATTCAGTCCTGGGAATTTTATTTGTATGTTGATAGTTTTAAAACCTTCAAGTGATTCCAATATGCAGCCTGCTTGAAAACCACCGGTCTGTGTAGCAATATCCCACTGTATTCTGAAATTGTCTCTTAATGTTTCCCTAATAATCTTGTCACGGTTTTCTTAGTTGCCCACAGCATTTGTAACATTGCAATTTTCAAACATCCTTCATGTTAAAATAAGAAAATTGTGGTTTTTGTAAATAAGAAAATGTATTTTTATCTATTTTTCCTCAAAATGTGTTTTCATGCGGTAGAATGACAGTCCTCACATGTGTGGGGAATGCAATGATTTCCTTGGCTTCCCTGGTTTTATCAGGGCTTTGTCCAAAGGCCTTCAGACACTGTGGAGCCCATCACTGACCTGCTAATAAATACATACGGTTTTGTTCCACTATATGCCAACTAAGTGATCTGTTTTCAGTCAGTTAGAAACAACTTTAATCCCTAACTGAGGTGCACATCTCCTAACCCAATGCTCTTCAAAGTAACTTGACTCTTGTATTACCTGTGACTATCTGCTTCTTGGCCACCTTTGGCCCCTGAGTCTTTAAGAAGGTCATGTGACATTTCTGCTCTCTAAAAATGAGGGAGACAGATGACAGGGCTTCTATAAGACAACCTTTTACCTTTAGGTTTAATGAACTGTGTTCTAAATAAACAACAGTCCACTGAACACTACTCATACCTAACATGTCTTCATGTCTTCATTTTGTTGTTGTTATTGTTGAGCTAATTAAAGCAACATCAAATTGTTAGGACGGGCTGTGAACTTCTAGCATGTGCACATGCATCCAGTAATTCATTAAAAATGTAGGACTGAAATCTAATATCTCTTCTGGCTATCACAGGAGTTATACACTTTGATAAGACGCAATCCTTGGTCTTGATAAATTTACAAATTCTCATCAAGCAGTCAAGGAATGAGCATAGAAACAAAATACAAGGTCACACGTCTATGAGACTGGTATGCTTTAAATTATAGTATTTGGAGGAAATCTTTTTCACCAGCATGAGATGTGGAGAATACTGAACAAATGAAGAAGCCCCTGCCCCTGCTTCTCTTAGCATCGTTTCTTGCCCACTGTAATCACTGTAAGCAGAGGATCTTTTCAAAAATTAATTTTTGAAGTAATTGTAGATTCACATGTGGTTGTAAAAAATAATGTGGCGCCATCCCATACATCCTTAACCTAATTTCTTACAACGGTAATTTGAAAAAGTTGCAAAACTATAGTACAATATCAGAACCAAGATACTGGCATTGATACAACCCACCAGTTTATTCAGATTTTCCCAGTTTTACTTGTATTAGTAAATGTGTGTGTGCACACATGTGTATGTAGATCTATGTGATTTTATCATATTTGTAGGTTCCTGTGCCCACCATGAGATTCAAGACACAGAACAGTTTCATCACGACAATGATCTCTCTCTTTGCCTTTTATGGCCACTCACCTCTTTCCCATTACCCACTCCTTCCTTATCCCTAAATCCCAGCAACCACTAATCTGCTATTTCAATAAATTCGCCATTTCAAGATAGTTATATAAATTGGACCATACAATATTAACCTTTTGAGCCTTGGCTTTCCCACTTAACATAATTTCCTTGAGATTTATCCAAGTTATTACATGTATCAATAGACACCTCTTTTTATTGCTGAGCAGTATTTTATGATATCCCATGGTGCTCCATGGTATTCTGTGGTATGGATGAATACAGTCTGCTTAATCGTGCCCTCACTGAGGGCTATATATTCTGTTTTCAGTTTTTGGCTATTACAAATAAACCTGCTATGAATGTTCATGTCTGGGTTTTAATATCTCTAGGATTAAACGCCCAAGAGTGCAAGTGTTGAATAACATAGTAATGACATAGATGATCTCTTAGAAATGCAATCTGATTGAGTCACTTCCCCTTTTTAAATCATTTCAATATTCTCCCACTACTCTTAGCAACAAAAGAGTAGACATCAGTCCTACAAAGCCCCGAAAAATCGGGAGTTTGCTGTACTTTCTCTTCTCATCCACTGCCTTTTCCTCCCTCTGCTTCTCCCCTCCAGACGCATGGGCCCTCTTTTAGCTTCTTAAATGTGTCATGTTTTTATCTGACCATAAATGTCCTATAACAGTAGCAGCAAAGCCCTTAATACCAGTAGAATGCCAATGGAATGGCTGGTCTGCCACTAGATTGGACTTACATGAGTTCTTTTTCCTCATCATCCAGCTCACAATCCCCATGCTCTTCACATCAAACCCAGTTCTCTTAAAACCTATTTTTGCCTTAATAAAGCTCATGCCACCCACGTTCACAAGTGTACATTCTTCTCTCACCTCCACCATTACACCATTTCATTAGATAATGTGTCCTAACAATTCAACTTACTATCAAGTCAATATGTGCTGTTTGACTTAATCTGAGTTAATATCTATTTATTTTGATGTATCAATTCTTTTCCTTTGGTGGTAAAAGCCAGTTCTTACATGATTTGAAATTTAGTCTTGACATGAGTTAATTTTTATTAATATGGGGATATCTGTCCAATGATGAAATGATGGATTTTTTTTAACAACAAAAATATGTGACTCATCTGATGGTCTTTAAAATCAGGACAAGTAGAATAAAGTCTAAAATTATAAATGAAAATGATACTTATTTGCTTTCAGTTTGGTCCCTAAATGTGATCTTATTTACACTAAACTAAGCCAATGCCAAATTTATTATATAAATAAGTAAGTAAATAACATGACTGTGTTCTCTGTTTCTCTGCATCATTTCTCATGCCTCATATTTTCTTCACACCCACTTGGACTATCTGCCCAAATAGTTTAGTATTGAATAGACTATAAACTAATTGTTTAAAAAATATATATTTACACGTTTTTTTTTTCTTCAAGCTTTATATCTTAAGTTTTTTGTTCTTCAACTTTCATAGTTTACCTCCTATTCTATCTGGTTTCTTCATTAAGAGACTAGCACCAGTAGTCTCTACTGTAGGAGAGAACAATTCTCTTCATTCCAAGAATTAGGTAAATGGCCTCAGAGTTATCTGTAAAATGGAAAAAGTTAAACAATGATATATTTGACTTTCATTTAAGACCATCAAACTGATATATAATGGAAGATAAGTCACATTTAAGAATTTATAAAAGAACTTGTTAGAGTGAGATTTTTTTTGCCTTGTTAACTATAAATTTTGAAAGCTTCCATCATTCATGGGATTCAGATTTTCAATGGAAATAAAACATCCTATCACATTTAAATTATCTTAGGTAGGATATTCAACTATTATTTCATGATGTTTAAGACCTTTAAAAAATAAACCTGATTAACTCTAACAATGGGCAGTGAGAAAAAGATAAATTTAATCTGTAGGTAATAGATAACTTAATATGCTTTACACAATCTTATTTTCTGTACATTAACATAGAGAATCTTAACTTGATTTATGCAACTTGCTGAATTTCCGAAGTACTAACACTGGATGGTCAAATGAGCAGGAATGTATATATCCATATAATTGATCTGTAGCTTTGTAGTCCAAATATACACATTGGAATAAAAGATTTCTTATAATCAACAGAGAAGATCAATTCTCAATATCTACTGCCTTTGAAATATTATTAAATTATTCTCATTTTCTGTTTATTTATTTATTAAATTATTAGTTAATTTGATAAATATTTAATATGTACCTACCAGGTACCTAACTCTACACTAGGTACAAAGATGTATTAATGGGCATAAAACACATGGGGTTTCAGGCAAAGAGACTGGTAGTTTTGCACAGCAAAGGAAACAGTAAGCAAAACAAAAAGACAGCCTACAAAATGGGAGAGAATATTTGCAAACGGTGTGGCAGTCAAGGGCTTAATTTCCAGAACATAGAAACAGCTCATACTACTCAGTAACAAAAAAATTAACGACCCAAGCAAAAAAATAGGCAGAGGATCTAAACAAACATTTCTCCAATGAAGACATACAAATGACCAATAGACACATGGAAAAGTGCTCAGTATTAGAGAAATGCAAACCAAAACCACAATGAAGTATCACCTCACACGAGTCAGAATGGTCATCATTAAAAAGTCCACAAATAATCAGTGCTGGAAAGGGTGTGTAAAAACGGGAACCCTCCAACAATGTTGGTAAGAATGTAGTCTGGAGCAGCTATTAAGAAAAACAGTATACAGATTCCTCAAAAAACTAAAAAATAGACCTACCATACAATCCAGCAATCCCACTCCTGGACATATATCCGGAGCAAACTCTAATTCAAAAAATGCATGCACTCAATGTTCATAACAGCACTACTTAAAATAGCCAAGACATGAAAGCAACCTAAATGTTCATCAACAGAAGACTAGATAAAGAAGATGTGATACACACACACACACACACACACACACACACACACACACACACAATTGAATACTACTCAGCCATAAAAAAGACTAAAATAATGCTATTTGCAGCAACATGAATGGACCTGGAGATGGTCATACTAAGTGAAGAAAGACAGAAAGAGAAAGAAAAATACCATATGATATCACTTATATGGAGAATTTAAAAATAAATGAGACAAGTGAACTTATTTACAAAACAGAAACAGACTCGCAGACATAGAAAGCCAAATGACGTTATGAAGCACTGTGCAGACAAAGGTTTCACATGAATTTGAGTAGAGAAAAGGGTGGGTGAGTTGAGTTAGCAAGTGACACACAGTAGCATAGACATGCCGAATGCTTCTGAAACCATGATGTGACATTCAGTACAATATTCAAATTTCAAACAGATTAAATTTCAAGATAATGTACCACCTTAAATTAATAACATTAATTTCAATTTTATTGGCTTTATAATTTGGTTCCTATTTAATTTGTTTCTGTGGCTAAGTCCTCTGAGCATAAGACCTAGATGTATATTTATAGACATTTATAAGCATAATCAAAGTAACATGAATCTACAGTGGGTAGAAGGGTTCATATTTTTTTCCTTTAAAAGGTCTGGTTGGATTTTATAAACATTATTTTATAAAGTGAATCATGGATAACCCTGAAGTCATCCTAGCCTGCTCCTATGCCAAAGATAACTAGATATGTCTGTTTCTGCCCTAGCCTACCTTTGCTGTTCTACGTTGTTAAATAGCAATCAATACACTCTGTGTGTTTTTAGATTTGCCCCAGGGATTTCATACTCTAATCCAAGGAACAGATAATCAAAAGGCCTTAAAGTATGTCTGAGTAGTGTCTACTGGAGTCCTTCATTCACTGTGCACAATGAATGTTTACATAGAATTTTTAAAAACATTTTTATTGAGTTATAGTCATTTTACAATGCTGTGTCAAATTCCAGTGTAGAGCACAATTTTTCAGTTGTACATGAATATACGTATATTCATTGTCACATTCTTTTTCTCTGTGAGCTACCACAATATTGTATATATTTCCCTGTGCTATACAGTATAATCTTGTTTATCTATTCTGCATATGTCTGTAAGTATCTACAAATTTTGAAATCCCAGTCTGTCCCTTACATAGAATTTTAAAGATGGTAGTATTTAATTTGCTAAGGAAAATCAGGAGTGTTTATGCAGAGAAAACTTGTAAGGAAACTTGATAAAGAAGCTCTAACCAACATCAAATGGATCAACTGAAGTCAAACCTTTGCTCTGTGCTCACAGTAGGCAGTGGCCCATTTTCATGGAACAGCACAGCCAAGAAGCACCTTGGAGGTCATTTACGTGGTGTGCTTCGTGCTGTCTCTGGAACCTCAGGAGGCTAAGGGTCTTATTAAGGCTGTTTCGTAAGCTAAGAGAAACATGACGGTCAGGACTCTGATGTCTTAAAAGAATATAGGTCTTTTTTTCCCTGTATCATGTATTTTTTTTGAAAACAGAACTGGCTATTTGGCAGTGGGCATGGGGAGTGAAAGCATGTGTTACAAGCTGGTTCACTAAGCAGTGGCTTATGCCCTTTTTGCTCAGGGTCTGATTGCCATGTGCTTGAGTAACTCAACAGTGTACTCATAAATTATGGTAAAAGCTATAAATAGATCAATCTGAAGTATACATTTAGAGAAATTGATACTCTGGTAAGCAATCTTTGCAAGCTTTCCAGGGAAAAAAGCACATCTTTATAATCAAGGAAATAGCATTAACAACCACAACCCTTTTAGCGCCTTTTATACAAATCTCCAAGGTGAATTCCACAAAGTATTTTATCAGGAAATATTCAGTTAAAAAAAAGATGCTGTGAAGATTCAGTTTTTTATAAAAAGATGACAGCATAAATTACAAATTATTATATAAAACATGATGGAGACTGAGCAGTTTGAATGTTTCCTGTGGAAGTCATAGTTCTGAAGAAGAATAAAAAAGAAAATGGAACATAATCAAATAATTTAATTCAAAGACTTTGGGGGAAAAAAATCAATGCTTATTTTGAGGGAATCATTCATGAAACTGGCCTTTTGAGTAAGCTGATGTAGCTGGACAATCATTTGTAGTGGCTGTGTTTAGGTTGGGGGGTATATTTATTCTCAGCCTTTGCTACAAAATGCCGAAATGATGAAATTCATTGATCGTGACCTAAATAAATACCACAGGGAAAATACCTGCAGTTGGAAAATAGAGGGTTCAGCTTTAAAACTTTGAGATTTTCAAAATGACTCCTTCACGCCGAGTGCGGCGGTAGCTGGGCAGCTTTCTTCTTTCTGGAGCAATCGGTACATGTACCTGTCGGCCATGTTTTCTTTCTTAGCTACTGTTGCCAAGGTAACCACATCCTTTGTACAAGCCCAGGATAGCTGCTGCTTTTTGGAAATGGACTCTGGGCTGGTTGCCAGATTTTCAATTCTCATATTCAGGACTTTACTTTAGCTTACTTAACCCTTTCACTGGCCTGAGAAAATATTGAGTACAAAAGCTTTTTAATTTTGTTATCCCCTGAAGGAAGCAGAAACTAGCACATGACTGAAATCTAGAAATACCCTTTTGCCTGGACGTATGCTATGTTGACAAGGAAAATACAGAAGATTTTTTTTTTTAAATAAAATAAGGGCAGACAAACATGACTGATGTATTTCAGAACATCACAGTTCAGAGGTGATGATTTAAATCCAGTGTACTGTTCTCTGATTCTAGTTCAAGGCAGAGGAAAACTTATCTCACACTAGTACGAGGCAGTGGCTTTTTAGTATACTCCTTACTATTTTTTACTGAAATGCAAAATGTATTATTATTATTGTTGTTGTTGTTGTTATTATTATTACAAAAGAGAAAATAAAATCTTCTAACCCAGTCTCCTTATAATCATTTGAAAAAATCGTATCCCTCAATTGTTTGGTTTCTTTGTTCCTGTCTCATTAGATTTCAAGATTTGAGAAGAGGCTTGACAGGTCTTCCAGTCTAACTTCTGATTCTTTCCTACTCATCATCTTGTGACATTGTTCACTATATTTTCAAGATGTTAATGATTAGAAATTCTTCATATTTTGATGAAGTGTGAGTTTCTATCCATCTCTTTGTTCTCTGTCTCTGTTTTGAAGTTATGCGGGAAAAATCTAGACCTTTGTCCCTCTCAGAGCTCTTGAGAAGAACTGAAGACGGCTCTCACCCCTCCCCAAGGGTAGCAGCCGTGGAAGTGTGCCTTCAAAAGATCTGCTGGATGAGCAGATCTGATTGACAGCCTCCAATGGCTGCACCCGTGGAGGCACTGGGGCACTGACAGGAGGACATCCTTCCCCCACGTTGCTCCGACTCAGTGACTGAACACAGCTGCCATGCTGGAAGAACACTGTTTCTGCCCTGTAGGAGCCAAGTTTGCCTCCAGGACTTTCCATAGGTCTGCCCAAGACTTTCACAGAACTGAACTATGTTCTGAGGCTCTTCCTATACAATCCTCCCTTTCTTCTGTTTTTCACGGGTGTCAGTGCTGGATCACAGTCTTAAGACTCTTCTGACCTATTCCTGCTCTCTCCCTTCTGTCCTTGGAAGACATTTTCCAATAAATCTCTTGTATATCCAATCCCGTCTTGACATCTGCTTCTTGGGGGGCTCAAGCTGACATACTAAGTGTTTTTTTCTTCAGGAGAAACATTCTCAGTTCATCAGCCTTTTTAATCCACGTGTACCACTCTGTAGACTTTTCTCTCGAGACGCACTCTAGTTTCTCAGTGAGGCACCCATGGAGAGCAAACATCTCCCGGGACTGTCTGAACAAGACAGACCAGAGCTGCACTTACTCTGACTTCTTGTATTCTGATCTAATATTGTAATTAGTGCATTTCAGGATGGCATTAACATTTGGGGCAGCTATGGCATTCTTTTGGTTCATAATGAGTTTGCAGAAAATCAAACGAACAGCTTGGATTCAGTTAAATAAAATTCAAGGGTACTTCAGCTATTCCATTCAAGCCCATTGGGATTTGAATCTACTAAGATTTTTTCACATCCACTTTTTGTAATAAAATTCCACCTTCCCCTATGCTATACAGGCAATGGAAAGCCTGGGCATAAGTATTTACGTCTGTTCTCAGTTTATTGTATTCTATAAATTCAGTCCCTCTCATCACTCATTATATTAGCTATTCCTTGGACCTCTGACTACTTTGAAATTCCATAAGCATGATAGCAATATTTACATCAAATATGTTGACTAAAATGCACAGCCATGACTGAGGAGGAGCCAAAGAAATCTCTCCACGTTAAATCAATCATTACCTTTGGACAGGGTCATTAATTCAATTACATGTTTGCCCAATAATATTGCCATTTATAGCATTTTTCTCCATCCTTTCCATGAGATATCATAAGAAAGTTTCAAATATATTACACACCTGAATGTGCTTTCTTGGTTTATAAATAAACTATATCAAAACATCATATGATGTGTTTTAAGCACACGTGTGTGCTCATTATTTATTAATCCTTCCACTTCTTAGAACATAAAATTCATATTTTATGCTATTTTAGAAAAACCTCATGAGAAATAGATATACTATTACATAATGGATTTTTTAAAAAGATGAGGATAGCTTTTAAATACGCCGAACTAATATGAACTGAGTTTACCTTGGTACTATTAGCCACGTAAAGAAGTTAATAATATTTCAAGTCACTGTATATAATAAATGTAACTGAAAGCTTTTTTCTCTCTTGCTACATTGTTCAAAGTTAGGTTCTTAAAAGATGGTTCATTATAGAATCATAACAAAAAGAACTTCACTGAAAAGTCAGTTTTTATAAGCAAAGAAAATTTTAGGAAGCATGATTAAGGAATTTGAAAGTCCAAAATCTCACTTAGGTAGAATTTCTCAAAACTTTGGATGTTTCCCATTTGTCATCGAAGGAGTTTGGAGATTTGTAATACAAAATGATTTAATGCTCAACAATGTCATGTATCCCATTGGTAATCACACGGGATGTTGATTTGGGCTTTCCTGTTTCCCCCCCATTTTAAGTAATATAAAGCACATATGGATTTTATATCTGTTCACATGAATACAATATCCCAAGCAAAATATTAAAAAAAGAATGAAACTGACAGAAATGCATTTATTCTAAAAGCTACACTGAAAGAGTGCATGCTTAGAAGAATATATAATACATCCATTTTTTATGAGGTTTATATACACACACATAGCGAATATATCTAAACTCAACTCTTTCATATGTTTTTTCCAGCTTTCTATGGTGAGAAGGCGAGGTTTTGATTTGTTATGTCTTGTTCTGTTTTTATGGTGAGAATGCAAGTTATTCCTCCATGTCCTGTCAAAAGAGTAGCACCAGTTTTAGAAGAGATGGTTTTTAAACTCTCCTTGAAGTTGTATGTCAAAAGACAATTTATTCCCTCTTGAAAAACTTAAATTTTGTCACACTCTGTTTTCACATACTAAGCTGGAATTTTGCTTCTTATGACTTGCTCACAGATTACATATATATATCTTAAATCTGTAAGCTTTAAAGTTCCACAGCCTAAGGTCTGTTTTTCTTTCATCCGACAGCTGTTTAAAATTTAAAGACAGAAAGTACTTTCTTCCCCAGAAATGGTTTTCTAAATCCTCTATAATCTTGGACACTTTTTGGATATTGTCAGATTAACAACATTTTTCCTAAAATATATTGCCTCCAAATAAAAACAGCATTCCAGATGTGGTCTGATAAAAGCATGCATATTGGGCTTATTTTTACATGATCAAATAATTCATAATTTTCATTTAATACATGGTTACTAGCGTACTACCACAGTATCTATATTACTGGAGCCAAATGCCACTTTTCATCTCTGTCTTATTAGGAGATACAGGGCTATGGAATCACAGAATCTGGGTTAGAAAAGACTACCAAGAACTGTTAACACAACCGTGTCATTCTTTTACTTAGAATTTGTCATAGCCTTTCTGTCACTTGCCGCATAACCTCAGCTCTAAATGGTGCAAACAGACCCGTCTGCTTTTCTCTCCTCGTTACTCATCTCTGGCTCTGTGATTTGTTTTCCAGCGACATGTTGTGTATCCCATAAACAAATATCTTTCAGGGGCTTTTTTCTCATGCTATTCTCTCTGCCTAGAATGCTCTTTCCAATGTGATGTCTCAGTTAAAGGTTACATATCCTTTAAGAATCTTTACAGAGATTGATTCATCAAGGAAGGTTTTTAATCTTTTTAAAGCCCTGAGGCTGGGTTAGGTGCTCCTTGTCTTGTGCCCACAATGTTTCAAAAAACCCTGTCACTGCAGTTAGCAGTTTATCATGGTTTCTAATTTATTGGTCTATCTAGAAAACTGAGGTTATTGACTAGTAATATTTATCTCTTTGTTAATAGTATTTGGTAAAACATCAGAAACGTAGCATAAGTGAAACCCATGATTAATTAGGAGAGAGTGAATTTCATAAATTAGGAAATTAAAGTTCAGAGCAATTAACTGGCGTGTCTAAGGACACAGAGCTGAATTTTGATAACTAAGACATATCCATGAAATTTGACATAGTTTAATTAGTTTAATTTTTGAAAAGTTAGTTTTTGCATCTTAGAGGAAACCCATGCAGATGTGTATCTTATGTCCTGTCTCTAGAAAGGCAGCATACTTTTGCAAAAAGGAGAGTGTTAGCCCAATATTTATGCATTAAGACCTTTCATGGAGAGTGTAGTCTGGGAGGCAGAAGAGAGAGAAAAGTGGGACGAGTCAGGGAATGAAGGAAGCAAAGATCAGGAGGTGCATTACTGATCTAGCCATTTTTGACATCAGGACAATGATGTTTGATTTGGCAGGACTGTTGTTGGAGAGGTGGCATGATCTACTGGATATCCTGACAGTCATTCTGGAGGATGAGAGGGAGGTAATTTGCTAAGTTTTTCTCCTACTGATCTAATTAGTTCCATGGGGACTGCTTCTTTATGCTTCTAGACTGAACACATATGATTGTCAACTGGTTCCTAGAATGTTTTAACTGTCAGGGAGGACTTGTTTCAATGTGCTTCAGTTTCACTATTCCTATATGAAAATTGCTTCCTAACATTGTAGCTCAGATTCATCTTATTAGATTTTGATCTATGGAGTTATTTCCTTGCTAAAGGTGAGACTGATACTCTGACTCTTTTCCCCCAAACATTTGGGGCACTAGAGTGGAAGAAAGGAAGTAATATGCACCTGCAAAATAGGAAAAAGGCAATTATGAAATATAATAAATTAAATTCCCTTAATTTTCTACATAATGTCATATTGTAAAACATTTTTGTGGTGATGTTGTCCATGGAGTTTCCTTAGGAAATTTAATGGTCTTTGTCCTTTGTCATTTTTAGAAGTCCTACACTGTTCTTATGTTCGTAAATTTGATAATTATCATTCACCAGTTTCTGTTACTCCAAGAGATGGTATGTTAAACTTGTTTTCTAGTGGCTTATTGAACTGACAGAAAAAAAAAATAACACCTAAAAACAATGATAAGTCTTTTTGATTCCCTAATAAAGTCTCCAGGTATAAGCATGATTAAAATTTTGGTATATGTTCTTTCAGATTTATATACACCATATGTGTGCAAACACCTGGGGAAATTTTTCTGCATATGCTGCTCTGTAACCGGCTTCTTAAGCTTTCTTTCTCTTTCCTTCCCTTCATTTTTTCTTTCTACTCTTTCTTCCTTCTTGTAATTACCAACACTATGGTGATTATTCTATTTCTGTAACTCTGAGTAAATATGCATGTAGTTGTAAAAGTGGAATTGTTAGCTCAAAAGGAAGGCATGATAGTTGTTACAAAATATGTTATACCAATTGACCCTCTTTAATTAGTTGAGTGTTCTCAGTCCCCCTTCATATTCAACTGGTTAAATATTTTGATATTTGCCAATCTGATGCATGAAAAATATCCCATTGTTCTTATTTACATTTATTTAGTTATTACTTAAGGTTCAACATCATATTATTTATTTATTGGCCAGTACTGTGAATTGCTTTTTTTCTTATAGACATCTTTATTTTTTTTTTAATTGAAATATTGTTAGTTTACAATACTGTGTCAATTTCTGGTGTACAGCATAATGTTTCAGTTATACATATACATGCATATATTCATTTTCATATTTTTTCATTATATGTTACTACAAGATCCTGAATAAAGTTCTCGGTGCCACACCATAAGTTACTATGAGATATTGAATGTATTTTCCTGTTCTATACAGTATGAACTTGTTTATTTTATACATAGAAGTTAGTATCTGCAAATCTCAAACTCCTAATTTATCCCTTCCCACTCCCTCCTCTCCGGTAACCTTAAATTTGTTTTCCATGTCTGTGAATCTGTTTCTGTTTTGTAAATAAGTTTGTTTGTCTTTTTTTTTTTTTTTTAAGATTCTACATATAAGTGATATCATATGGCATTTTTCTTTCTCTTTCTGGCTTACTTCACTTAGAATAACATTCTCTAGGTCCATCCATGTTGCTGAAAATGGCATTATTTTATTAATTTTTTATGGCTTAATAGTATCTGCAATCTTAATTCTCTTCTATTATATAACTGAACTCATCCACAGGTCAGGGATGAGGACATGGGCATCTTTGGGGCCCATTACTCTGTTTCTCACAAGAGAAGAGGGGATTGTGATCTTGTGTGAGTGTGTAGCACTGGAGGAGAATATGGGTGATGGGAAAATACAGTCTTATTTACCATGGTAAAGAATTTAGATTTTAAACAAGAGCCAGCCATCGGAATATTTCAAGAGGGACATGCCGTGATTTGATGTAAGTTTTAAATGATATTTTAAAAATCAATGTTTTATTGCTTATGCTAATGGTTTGCTATTGGAGATGAACTTTAGAGCAAAAAAAGATGAAATATATATATATTTTCAGAAAATACAGCAACAATTTTGATTGAGCCCATACTGACTTTATATAAATATTTGGCAAATGGCATTTTTATAACATTGAGTCTTTCCACTGTACAAAAATCTGTCTTTTCATACACCCAACATTCTTTGTGTTAATTTTTTTTTTTACCTTTTGCCTTGGAACTGTGTATTTAATATTCAGAATAAAATTAGGTATTATATAGAATTTTAAAATATTTTAATGAGATATAATTGATAATTGTTACTTAACTTAAGTGCTATTGATTTTTATATTTTTAAAAATCTGACAAACTAGCAAAACTTTCTTAATATTTTTCACTTAATATATTTTGGCTTTCCAATTAGATAATTTTCATATAACGTTTATTCCTTCCTTTTAATACTTATACATCTAAATTTTTTCTTAACAATATGTGCTGACAAGGGCTTACAGAACATCAATTAATAATAGAAATGCTAAGTGTAGGTATTGATTAGTAATGAGTGCTTAATTTTGTTAAATGCCTTTTTTTTTTAGCATTCTCTATTAATGTGTAATACAATGAATTACATCATTAGATTTTTTAATACTGTACTATTCTTACCTTCCTAGAAAAATGAGCACTATTTTTGACATAGTATTCTTTTACTTCTGTTGGATTTTATGAATTTATACTTTTAGAGTATTAATACATCATATACACGTATGTGATATTGATGTATCATGGTTTTCATGCCATCTTTGCTCATTGAATATTAGCGTTATAGCAGCTTCATAGAAAATATTTTAAGGGCTTCTTATTTCTGGAATAAAATAAAAAACTTGACCCTTTGCTAAAATCTACCTGGAAAGTCTTATGGGTCAAGTGCCTTTGTTACTGGTCTTTGTAGGCTTTCTAAATAGCCTTTTATTAGGTGAGGTTAATCGTTTATATTTCTAAATAAAATATTTGTATTGGTACATTTATGGTATAATGTTATACTTTATCCCTCTACAGTATTTTAATCCTCTTTGTCTCTATAATTTTTTTTTCTCATTTATATATTCTTGGGAATGGTTACTAGGAGGTTGTATTTTCTCAGTATTTTTAAGAATCAGCTTGCTTTCATCTATTATACTTATTTAAAATATTAATTTAGATTTTATTGGTGCTGCCACTTGACATTTGGGGGTAGAAGACTGACTACAGAGCACATGTACTGAGATACAGTTCGCATAGGATGAGAGACTCACGCTCTGTTCAAGAAGAATAAAATGTCTACGTTCATTATCTATTTTACTGCTTAGATTGAATGTTTTAAAATTTCAGCAACTCCTTTTTAAAATTCCTTTTATTCCTTTTTGGATTCATTTGTAATAGTATCTTGCTTTTGATTTACAGATGTAAGAGGTTCGCAATTTCTCGTGAGAATACTAACATCTCTCTACTTTTCTGCATTAACCTTGTTTCGTTAGAGAAAGTGGACTTACTGACTTTGTTTGGGCTTCTTTTCAGGGTGTTGAGAATCCTCCAATGTCATATTATCCAACAATAGTGCCAATCTTTAGAGCTGATGGAGTATATCCATACATTGCAGCTGGCACGGACTTCATAAAGCACTGAGCCAAGAGTCTACATAGTTTTGTCAACAGGTAGACGTGCTACCTTTTTCTGTCTGTTACAAAATCAGTTTGCATTGCTACAGGCACATTTTATAGCTATACCAACACTTTGGGTTTTTGTTTTGTTTTTGACTGTTTTGAGTTTCTTCACTACGGAAAAACCAGACACTAATGCTTTGAGAAGCCACTCTTTTCCCGGTTGTGGTAGAGTTGTTAAAGTTCTTGGGTTTGCTTCCTGGTGTCTACTTTCTAAACCAACCAAATTTCCATCTTCTGATGGTGAGATATTAGAAGTGTCTGTTTCTGGCCTGAATTCTGGCTGCCAGTTGTAAGAGAATAGGGAAGGATTTACTGTAAATATTAGTTTCTGGGGAATTTATGGCTGTGCTGAGTCATTTCATCCTGCATGTGCATTGTGGTTGGAAGTTAGCTGGAGAACTATTTATCTTTTCTCTCTCTCCTAACACCAATAATCAAAGTCGGCTTTGGCAAAATTCCCACTTTTCTTAGTAACCATTCCAAGCCAAATCCAAGCGTAGTGTAAATTATACAGTCAGGTGTGTCTAGGGAGGAGAGAACTGTTGACGTTACTCTGCAGTCTTCCACGTGACCTCCCTGTCACTTCTTCTTTCAGCACTACATTTTTGGATTATTTTGTTGAAAAATATGTTACACTTATCCTTTAGCGTAACTTGCTTCTGCTTGAGTTCAGTAATGAGTGGTATTCACTTGATGTCAAGGAATTTTCCAATTTTTGTCCACTGATAGGACATGTCTCTGTATAATGTCTTTCTTTCCCTTTATTTTTCTTATATGTAGTATTAGAATAGTATTTAGGAAGGAAGAAATGTATCTTGAGCTACGTGTCATCAAGAAACTGGAATGTGAAATTGGATTCTTTTAACATTTAATTTGATTTTTCTATATGTGCTCTTTCTTCTAGAAGGTTCTTCCTAAGGCATTCTAAACTCTCATCCAACACTGACTTGGTTTGACAATGTTAATGTAATAAGTTATAGAGTTGAGGTAAAGTATGTCCAAGATCTATGGGTCCACAGTGATGAAGAACAACTTGTGAGGCATCTCATTGGAATAGGTGGGATTAATGGCCCTATTGGTTCTGAAGGCTTTTTTTTTTTCCAGCTTCTGGAAATGCAATTATATGTAAATGCTTTCTATATTTCTCCCAGCTCCATATTGGGAGTGTAAGGACTGAGAACCCAATTCCTCCAAAAAATATTGTAGAACTCTCCCATTCTTCCGAAAAGTCTGTTCAATTTTTGTGGCTATCTGACAATATATTGGTTTAACCTTCTATGTTCAGGTAGCTAAAGCATTATTTTATTATCTACATTTTGCAAATGTGGCAAATGAAACACACAAAATTTAGGTAAATCTCAAGCTATCTACTGGGAAAAATGCTAGAATTCAAAGTCCCCTTCTAGTATAGTTCTGCTTTTTCTACATAGAATTACCTCTCTGAATATGAGTGAAAAATTTAGTCAACAAATATTTTATCAAGAATCTAATTTTCAATATACCAACATGGTCAGGAGAGACAAACAAAAGTAAATATTACATGAATCTAAAGAATTTGCAATTATCTGCCTGAAGAAAGGAGAATGAAGATAATAAACTTATCTGTATCGTGCTTATTAATGGAGATAACAATCGTTATAAACAACCAAAACAACAGCAAAATGATCCACAGCATTTTAGTAATCCCGGGGTTTTAGAGTGAAGATGGTATCTGTACAATGTTACAGATTAGGGATTGGCTCAGACATGCTAACCTACAATGGTTTCGTGGAGCATCCTGCAGAATTCGATCTCTCTGGAAACTGTTGCCCGTCTTGAGTCATTGTGGATGCTTCCTGGTCTCTGGATGACTTCTTGGCTCCAGCTCTTTACCATGAAAATTGGCATCGGTCCCACTTGGCTCTGTATTTCTTTGACCTCTGGCTGCCCCTACCCACCCCTGTGACCTGGGTCTTTACCAGAAACTGAACCTGCTGCTCACTTGCTGCTTTTCAGTACTGACTCTGCAAATTCCTGGTCTAAATTCTGCTTAGCCTGGCAGCAAGTGTCAGTGGGGACATATGTAGGCAAAGCAAATGGAGGGTTATATAATGACCAAACAAACAACTCTTGCCAAATTCAGTTCAGGCAGAAGCATTCATTGTGATGAGGGTTAGGCATATAGAAAAGGAGTCTTTTGATCAGAGCTCTTAATTGAGTGCTTTCAGGCTTTGATATCCATTTAATAAAAGGTACCTAACTTTGCCTTTTTGAGCAAGCAATTATTGCCCCATGCATTGAGTAGTGAGAGGCAATTAAAAAATAATCTGTAACCCAAATGTCTGTTGTAGAAAAGATAACTGAAAAACAGTCAGTGAAATAACCTTAAAAATTTAAAATTTTCTTTTTTTATTTGCATGGTTCAGGACCACAGATTCAAATTCCTGATGGACACTATTAGCTCCATGTTAGCTAAGTCTCTGGATTAGAATGAAATCTATTTTCTCTCCCTCTCTCCCTTTCTGTTTTCCGCCCTGCTTCCCTTTCTTTCTACTTACTTCTTTCTTTTTCTGTCTTCTCTCTCTGTCTCTGTCTCCATTTCTTCCAAGCGGAAGATATTTGTTATAGGTAGTAGTTAGGAAGAACTTGATTTCCAACTATAATTAATGTCTTCAGAGAAGTGTCTTACATGAAACAAGGTTGCTAAAAATTGGAGACTTTGTCTGCTTGTTTCTGAAAGAAGCTTCTTGAGTAATATTATAGAAGAAAAGATCCTGTCTCTCAAATGAATACTGTTTTTCTATCACAAGTATTGATCCACCATCAGAAACAAAATACAAAGAGGTCAAGCTCAATGTTCTAGTTACTCTTTATCTTCCTCTACGTTAAAAAAAAATGAGGCCTTCTAAAATGTATAATATTCAATTATGGTTTTTATTTGTATTTCCCTAATTACAATGTTTAACATCTTCAAATCTTTATACGTTCCTATTTGCCATCTGTATCTTTTCTCTGGTGAATGTTTATTCAAATATTTTGCCCAAGTTTTATTGGGCTGTCTTCTTATTACTGAGTTGTGAGAGTTCTTTATACAATCTGGATACGTATCCTTTATCAGATACATGTTTTGCAAATACTTTCTCCCCGGTTGTGGCTTATCTTTCCATTGTTTAATTTGACTAACTGTAATTTGTAAATTTTTAGTGGTTGGTGACTTACCTCTTCCATCTAAACAAATCTTTGCCTAATCTAAAGTTATAAAGATTCTCTCTCATAATCCTTTTTGGAAATTTCATAGTTTTAGGTTTTATAATTAGATTTCTATAATATTTAAACCACATTAGAAAATAATTTTGTGGTTTCTGATAAGTCAAGCATATCTTTATCGTTTGATCTAGCATATCACTCCTAGGTATTTACTCAAAAATAAAAATAAAATAAAAGTAAAAAGAAAACATTTGTCTGTAAGGTTTTCTATGCATGAATGTTTATGGTAGCTGTTTTCATAACTGCCCAAAATGGAAACACACCAAATATCCATCAACTGGTTTATAGATAAACAAATTATAGTGCACACATATAGTACAATAAGAAGAAAAACTACTAATATATACATCCACATGAAATGGGTAAAAAACATGATGCTAAGGGAAAAGGCTCAAAAACTGGTATATTATCTCATTTATACAATGTTTTAGAAAAGGCAAAACTGTAGAGACAAAAATCAGATTATCAGTTACTATGGGCTAAGGATGGGGGGAAAGGATTAATCACAAAGTAGAATAAAGAAACTTTTTAAGAAATAAAAATGATCTTCACTTCAATTTTGTTGGAGGTATGTGACTGTTTATGTTGTTCAAAACTCTGTGAATTGTATATCTAAAAAAGGTGAACTTTGCTAAATGTAAATTGTATCTGGAAAAACCTGAGTAAATAATATTTCTTTAAGAGTTCAACTTTTTACACAATTATTTTCACGAAAAAATAATTGAGTCAGTGTATATCTCTTCCTTCTAATTTTTCACTAAGAATGGACCAATTTTTCCCAAAAGGTGACAGAGCCAGCAATCAATTTCCAGCTCTTATCAAGGTGCTAATATATTATTATAGAAGTTTCCTCTATTCTTATTAAAAACAGCTTCTATGTCAATGTCTCAGGCTAGAAAAATCAGACACCTATTAGCCTTTTACTTTTTTGCTCTGTGTATTCCTAATAACTTATCTAATTATTGCTGCCTTTACAGTTTTTGAATCATAGTTCTTTCTTTTTCCTTTCCTCTCACTATCTTAGTTTAGGCTTTCACATGATTCTTCTTGGATCAATGCGTTTTGCTTTCAATTGCTTTTCTTACCCCTAGGCTCTAACTCTTCCAACTCATATTGAATATGATGACCCAATAAATCTTAAACTGCAAACTTAATAAATTGCCTGATATATCATGGTTACTTCTTCCATTTGCCTTTAAATGCTTTTGGTAGCATGGTGCACTTTGTCCCATGGTTCCAAACACATGTTCTCCGAAGACTATTCAAAATGCCAAAGCATTTTGTCTGGGTTAGGAACTATCAAGTACACTTGAATATAAGGTAAGAATTTATTTTCTCCCAAATTATTCTCCCAAACATAAGATATACCTCGAATCTTCCAAAGTCTTCCACATACTCTCTCAATGACTTTATTTTGAGCAAGAAAAAATATATTTTGAGAAAGCTGGTCAGATTAATAACATTAGTATATTCTGATTTGGATGCCTATAGACGTGTCCTGGTGGAGTCAAATATTTAATATGAAGTTTAACAAGGACTTAGTGAGGGAGTTTGTATCACAATTGTAAGATTATGCATTGTAAACAAGCCTTTACAAACGTTAAACTGATTTTATGAATAAAATTGTCTAAGAATCTATTTGACTGTTTTATCTAATTCTTCAAGTTGACCAACATCCTCCTATTGTTCTTTCATCTTTTTTTGATTTTCTCATTAGGATCTGTCTGTCTGTCTGTCTGTCTGCCTATCTATCTATCTATCTATCTATCTATCTATCTATCTATCTATCATTGATCAATCATGTAAGCAGCCAAATCAAATGAGCACAATATTGATGTATCATCAATCTGTATGATCTTGGCTGTCAAGGAGAGCATAACCAATTTGCCTTCTCTATCCAGGTTTAGTTTCCTCAAATTCTAAAAGAAATTGGTAAGTGTCTTTCCTACAGGGTTCAGCAGTAATTGTCACGACAGTTGGGTTTCCGGGGCTCTGAATCCCAGAAAGACGTAGAGAATACACATGCTTGCACTGCCTCTTCTCCTTGTTAATCTTTGGAGAAAAGGTGAAGCATTATAGAGAACTGATGTCTTAGAAGATTTTTTTTTTTTTTTTTAGTAATTTGTATTTTTTAATCTTTGAAGCTCTGTTAGAATTCACCCTTCTTCTATAGCTGTTTGTTGACTGTGACCATGGAGTGTGTAGCACATGCTGGATGAAGTTAGCTGAGGTTTAGGTGTCTTCGCATCATTGCTTTCCCCTGGGCTGCTATCGGTCCTCCGTCAGATGGAGGAGACACACCTGACGTCATGTGCATGCTTTTCAGGCTTTAACACTATTTGTCCACACACAGTTTATAACCGTAACAGATACTTAAATAGGCAAGACATCCTCAAGATGTACCATAGTCTCCTTTTTTCCACAAAATGAATATTTTACTATATACAGTTGGCCTAAAAGGTGGGTGTCATAGTGAGTGTTCATTGTGATTTGGAATAGGAAAGGTGATGCTAAAACTTTAAGTATTTATTCCTGCCTAATACAGAAGTGCTTGTAAGGGGCTGAGACCTACTTGCATTGTTGGCAAATGTTAGTGTAAACAACGGTAAGTCTGCATATTAGCTGCGTATGCTTAATTAGCAACATTAATAATTGGGGTCATATCTGTACATTTCTCTCATGAGGAGAAAAACAAGAAGAGGGGGAAATGACTTCATAATACTGTGGGAAATACATCAGGAAGCATCCTGGCTATGGTGAGTAGGTGCTACCAAATCAGTTGGTGACCAGAAAAGACTTCCCTGTGGGCTTGAGGATCCCGTATTTACACCCATATTCCCAGCCATCCAACTCCACAGAGGACCTGAGAGGCAGAGCACATTTCATTCTCCACATCTCAGTTTGTGGAAGTTATTACTTTCCCTTCTATAGTTAAATATTCTGTATTCTTTCCTTTCTATGTCGAAATATCTTCTATCCCAAATTATATTTGCTCTAAGCAAAGGATCAGATAATTTGCAATTGGAAGTATATAATCTTATACTGTTGCAATGAAAGTCCATTCGAATTACAGTTATCTTACCAGAAAATATTCATAATTCTCATACATAAAATCACAGTTCTCAAAGGAAACCTATAAACAGAAGTGGGCTGCAGGAAGCTCTGAGTCTTCCTTCAGTTATTTATTTAGTTATTCATGATATCTTTTTCAGATTCTTTGGAGAATTATTACCGACCCACCATGTATCGGGCATTGCCCTAGAATTTCTTTTAAATTCAGTGACCACAGGGCAGAAACTTCCAGGTAAATAATCTCCAAAGGAGCATCATGAGGGGAAGGTACAGCTAAGTGGTAGAGCACATGCTTAGCATGCATGAGGTCCTGGGTTCAATCCCCAGTGCCTTTATTGAAAAACTAAATAAATAAGCCTAATTACCTACTCCCTGGAAAAAAAAATTTTTTTAAGAAGGAGTACCCCAGTTGTGTACTAAGCAGCATTATAACTATAAGATCTCCCCACTAGGCACATAGCTCACATTGACACATCAAAGGCTAGAAGCCATCCTGTAAGAGAGGAACATTTGTAACTTTAAGCACTTTTGAGTTTATCTAAGCAAAAATGTCCCTTCCCACACACATATATAACCATTATTTTTTAGCTGAAATAAGTAGGGGATTGTCATCGTTAATTTCAGCAAAAGTCCCCATGGATATGTGTTACTTTGCTTAGTAAGGTGAGAAAAAATTTGAGCTGACTCTTGCAGTTACTGAGAAAGGGAATGAGTAAGGGCAACGAACTGTGTGAGGGGAAGGGAGGTAGGGATTCCGCAAGTGAGAAATTCCCTGCAATGGGGAATAGTTGAGAGGTTTTCAACAAAGAAATATGTAGCACTTAACGTTATGTTCTAGTTTCTGCTAGGCTTCTATGTAATACTCCAGTGTTACTCCCTGAATCTTCGTTAATGCCTATTCCTCAGAACTGCCTTGTGAGAGTGATGTTTGCCAGAAATCAAGATCGAAAGAGACCGTGTGTCATGCGGTCATCACAGGGTGAAGGGAAAATACAGTTACCAGAGAGAAGTTAAAGTGAGTTGGGGGAATCAGGAGAGTCAGGGCTCAGAGCTGGAAACTGTAGAAAATTAGGAGAAATTTATGCCTTGACCAACCTCTGTTGTTGGACCTGAATCATTTTATTTACAAATTAAAGGGTAGAGGAGTTGGAGATGCTGAAGTAACCACCTGGATGGAGAGAAAGAAAAATTCTGAAAGAAATAATTACAAGTTCAGAGTGCTTCGTCCTCCTCCCAATCATCTAAGAAATATGACCAGAATTCTTCAGGAATTAACTTGTCAGAGCAATAGTGAAAGGACATCTGTTAAAGAAAGAAAGATTACAAGATGCTTGAAATAAACATAAAACTAAGAAGACGAAGTGTTTAAGAATGTCAGAAAACAACTTCAGGATTATTAGGATCTGAGAGAAGAAAAGATTTTCCTTGGAGACCACTGGGAAAACCAAAAGAATGTGCTCTTCATCTTAATTGCTTTGAAAGAGGGATCTAAGTAAGGAGATCCAGTGGGGAAGAAGGAAGGATATGTGACGTGTTACTGGTTTTAGGACCCTGGTTTGGAAGGGATTGAAAGAATTAAGCTGTGTAGTAGTTCGATGTGTGGGCTCTGGATCCAGGCTCCCTGAAGTTGAATACTTTCTTAGCTTAACTTCTCTGTCTTTTGGTATTATATTCTAGGAAAGGGTACTCATAATTTTATCTCTACCAAGGGAGATTCATATCTATAAAGTGCTTGGAATAGGGCCTCGCAGATGATGAGGGTTCAGTAAATGTTATTGATTAGTAATTAACAAAATTATTGAAAATTCCCTTCCAACAGCAGCAGGTAAGGAGGCAAAAGTGACATCAACTGAGGAATCTCGTTCTAGTGGCTGAAAAGTCATACAGCTGATTGGATATAGGGAGAAATGTCAGGAAAATTAGTATAGGGAACTTCAGGCACTTATTGGCAATTTCCGAAATAACCTAATGTTATTGTGAAAAAAACGTTTCACGGTATTGGAAAACAAGCCTGGGGAATTTTTAGGAGTTGTGACTCTGAGTACAGGTGAGATGCAGTAAGAGGGCCAAATAGATTGAATTCTGTTGGATGTTAGATTGTTTACAAGAAAGATGCCTTAGGGAGAAATAAAACTTTCAAAGATGGTAGAATAAGAGTGATGACTTTGAAAAATAAACACTTTTGATAGATCCAACATTAGTTTCAAAAATTTTGCTATAGAGGAACTTACAGAATAAAATAGGAAAAGTCTGTCAGAAAAACACAAATTAAGGGTGACCCCATACCTAGAATTTTAATTCATGAATAGATCTATCATCATATACTCCCCAGAGAAAACATGTGGAAAACACTGGGAGTGGAGACAAAAATGGATGAGGTTAATTAGGAAATTATGTTGATGTGCATTATCCAGCTGGATAAAGTGTGGGAATCTGGGGTACTTTTTGACGTAAGATAAATCTTATTCTTGCTTTCTGACTGTCGGCACCTCCTACAGCTTGAGGACCAAGGAAACCTTGGGATATGTTGAGGATAGAGAATGATAGACAAGTAGGTTTTACATTTCTCCCCAGCCCTGCTTCTGGGCTGTGGATAGCCACTATTTTGCTCTGGAATCACAAGTAGTTATGAGAGAACACACTGGGAAGTTTCTCACCCACTGGGATGCAACCGTCTTCTGAACTCTGGCTCACATCTCTTATTCAGTGGATATTTCAGCAGATCACTGCTTATTCTCCTCTTCTTAATGATATTAACAACAGCATGGGGGGGGCATTTAGCAACAATACTAACAGTATTTCTTCTTCCTTATTTTTAAATAGCCTTTTTATTGTGGTAAAATATACACAGCATCAAATTTACCATTGGAACCATTTTTAAGTGTATGGTTCAGTAGCATTAACTACATTCACATGTGATGCAACCATCACCACTATCCTCCCCAGAACTTCTCATCTGGCAAAACTGAAACTCCATATCCATTAAACAATGTCCCCCATTCTCCCCTCCCCCAGCTCCTTTCTTTCTGTATGAATTTGGCTACTCTTGTTACCTCACAGAGGTAGAGTCATAGAGCACTTTTCCTTTTTTAACTGGCTTACTTCACTGAGCATAATGTCTTCAAGGTTCATCCATGTTGTATTATGTGTCAGAATTTCTTTCCTTTTTAACACTGAATAATATTTTGTGTGCATACACCACATTTTGTTTATCAGTTCGGCCACCATTAGGTACTTGGATTGCTTTCAACTTTTGGCTATTATGAATAATGCTGCTATGAACATAGGTATACAAATGTCTGCTTTTAAATCATTTAGGTAAATATCCAGGAGTGAAATTGCTGGATCATGGAGTAATTCTGTTTCATTTTTTGAGGAACCACCATACTATGTTATTTTATGTTCTCTGCTGTACTGCACAAACTTTCCAATTTCTCTACATTCTTGCCAACACATTATTTCCTTTTTCTTTCATGATAGCTCTTCTAGTGAGTGCAAAATGATATTGTAGTTTTGCTTTGTATTTTCCTAATAATTAGTGATGTTAAACGTTTTTTCAATGCTTATTGGCCATTTGTTTACTCTTTTTGGAGAAGTGTCTATTCAAGTCATTTGCTCATTTTAAAATCAGGCTGATTCATTGCTACTGAGTTGTAAGAATTCTTTTTATGTTCTGGATAATAATCCTTTATCAGTTAAACAGCATTCTGAGGTATAACTGACATATAATAAACTACTTATATTTTATTTAAATTGTACAATTTGATAAAGTTTTGCCATATGTATACAACTGTTAAGTCATTACCACAATCAACATAATATATCCTTCTCCACCAAAAGTTTCCTTGTGCCCCTCTTGGTACTTTTCCCCAACTCTCCCTGCCCCTAAACTTGTCCCTGTGCCCCCAAGCAATCACTGATGTATTTATGTCACTGTACATTAGTTTGAATTTTCTAGATTTTATTTATGTGGAATCATGCGGTATGTACTTTTGCGTGTGTATGTGTGTATGTGTGTGTGTGTGTATACGTGTGTGTGGTGGAGGTGGTAGGATTCTTTTCACTCAGCACAATTATTTTGAGATTGATCCATGTTGTACATATCAATAATTCATTTCTTTTTATAGCTGAGTAGGATTCCATTGCATGGATTATACTACAATTTGTTAATAAATTCACCTGCAGATGGACATCTATTTGAGTTGTTTCAGTTTTGGGTGCTGATGAAAAAAGTTGCTGCAAACATTCATGTATAGGTGTTTGTATGGGCATATACTTCCATTCCTCTTAGGTAAGTAACTTAGAATGATATGGCCAGGTTATATAGGTATGTTCAACATTACAAGAAGTGAAAAGTATTTTTCAAGGTGATCGCACTGTTTCACGTTCCCAGCAGTGTACAAGCATTCCAGTTGCTCCACATTCTCACCAGCGTCTGGCAGAGCCAGGCATTTTAATTTCAGCCACTCAAATAGGTGTGTAGTAGTATTTAATTGCAGCTTTAATTTGTATTCCCTAATCATTAATGATACTAGTATCCTTTTATGTCTAATTTACATCTGTATATATTTCTCTTCACTCGTCTCTCTTTTGGGATTTTAGTTACACATCTGTTAAGCCACAAGTTACTAGTGGCTGTTTATTTTTGTTTCTAGTCTCTTTTTCTCTGTTTTATTTTTGATAGTGTGCATTGTTATCTATATCTCAAAGTACATTAATCTTTTCTTTGGCAACATTTAATCCATTGCAAACTTCTTTCCATCTATCTACCTATCTACCTATCTACCTATCTATGTATCTATGTATCTATCTATCTCTACATTTATATATATATTTATCTATTTTAAAATTTCGGACCTTGCGGTTTTAACTTTAGAAGTTCAATTTTTTTTTTTCATATTTTCCATGTCTGTACTTAACATGTTCAATCTTTGCTGCATCTTTTAAAATATATGGATCACAGTTATAAGAACTCTTTTAATGTTTTTTCCGCTAACTCTGTCAGCTGTGTCATTTCTGTAATCATTTTAATAGATTTATTTTCCTTCTTATGATGGCTCTTATTTCCCTGCCTTTGCATGCATGGCCACCTGCAATTCGATATCAGACTTGGTGCTTTTCCTTGTTGAGTGCTGTATCTTTTTCAGTCCTACCCACATTCCTGTGCTTTGTTCTGAGAAGCGTTCAAGTTATTTGGAAACCGTGGATCATTTCAGATTTTGTTTTTAAGCTTTGTTCAGTTAGACCAGAGTGGCATTTAGTCTATTAATTTTTCTCACTAAGAATTGCTCTACCCAACGTCCCATGAAATACAAGATTTTCCATGTTTGTTGCTTGGGAACAGGAACTATCCTCCACCTTTCGTGATATCTGAGGATTGTTTAGTTCTATTTTTTGAATGCTTCTTTCTTGCTTCTTGGGTAGTTTCCTCACTTAAATGTGCTGATCGGTACTCAGCTGAAGACTCAAGAAGGATGCTCTGCAGGTGCCTCTGATATCTCTTTGTGCAGCCATCTTTTTAAAATTTTTATTATACTCATTCCTACAAATTCTACCTGCCACGATCCCCTTAAAGTCCTACCTCTACCTTATAACTCAGGGACATCTTCAGAATCCATCTGGGTTGCTTCACTGTGTTGTAGTCTAAACCATCTCTTCAGTCAGTAAACTGGGGTGAGTGTACAGCTCATTTTGTTTTTGTTAGAGGTCACTGTCTTTCATTGTCTGATGTTCAATATCTTGACAACCCTTGTTACTTGCTCAGTTTTTGGTTGTGTCAAATAGGTGTGTAAATCAAGTCACTGCTGCTTCAGTTTAGTTATAAGTGGAAATCTTCTTGAGAATATCTTGATATACTGTCCTACCTTTGCCTTTCCCTCCTAGTGGAGCCTGAGACAGGACTTAGGTACATGGAGTTTATCTGGGAGGTGATCCTGGGAGGCAGGAGAAATTTTTATATGCCAGTAAAAAAATGCTTTGTTGAGATGGTTACCACTGTGTATACTTGAGCCTCTGAGGATTTATCCCAGGGATGAATAGGAGGCTGGGGAGACATATATCTACTAATTCACATTCTCCAATTAGTTGAGAGTTGCCCCTGCTTGTTTCCTAATGTATAATTTTGTTTTAGTATTATAGTGAACTCCTATGACTTTGCAAAAAATTCCTGGGCAGCAAAGTGGAGAGATGTGGCAGGCACTTGAGGTGCTGCCAAGGTACAGGGCAGCTGTCCACTGCAGCTTACAGCTGAAATTGTTGGGCTGAGCACATGTGGTACAAAAAACACCAATTCTACTTCTTCTGTAGGGTTTATTTTCTTCACCAAGTACAAGTCCCTCATTTTCACCATTCTTCTTCCTTATTTATTCAAAATAAATTACTCCAACAAATTTTTTGTTGAACTCATTTATACCAACATGAGCACTTTCATAAAGTGTGGCCATTTGGGGGCACAGAAAAGATTAGTTGAGCGCTACTTTATTTTAAAATTAATAATCTATTTATTAAACTTCAAATAAGAAGCTTTAAAGCTCTTATTCATTATCAAGTTTTGAAGTTCAATTACATACCTCATCATTCTCCTGATAAATCTAATAGATTTTAATGACCACATTAAGGGCTATTTTATAAAGTAATTTAATATATTTTAATATTAAAAAATAATTTATAATTTTAATGTATTTGATTCTCATTTTAGGGACATCTACTTCCTCAGCCAAAATAAAAATAACATTTCTATGTACTCAAATAATTCTTGTAAGTCTAATAAATTAAACTTTTGCATTGGAAGAGTCTAATTTTTTTAAGGTTTAAATTTTTTTTTTTTGTAAACTTAGTGGAATTTCAAGTTAAGAGTCTAAAACAATTACTAATTAAGACATTTTAAACTGAAATTGTAAACTAATCTGCTACTGCAATGGCAGAATTATCTTAAAAGTTGCATACATTTAAAACATAAAATGTGTGAAGATTATTCTTTAACACAGAATTATAACTATTAAGGGTTTGGTTGACTTTGTCATTTAATACCTACTTTTAAAACCTTAAAAGCTAAAAATGATTAAGCACTGGGGAATCAATTATGCCATTTCAGGAGAATTTTAGAGTCAATTTCCAAGCTTGTTATCATTACTATTATTTGGTTTAAGCGCTCAGTTGGCTGAGGTTGCATGGTAACCAGTTATTTCGGCAAAATGTGCAAATATGGAATTACAGATTTTATCCAAATTCCCACCTGAGTCTATTTTACTTCATAGTTGCTCTGGAAATGAGGGGCTTTCTTATCCCTGTGTTAAACTTACATGTCGCTAAATCTCTAATTTATTAAAATGTCCAGTAAGATTTCTTCAATCATCCATGTAAGTTTTGTAATTTTTGTTCTAATAATTTACACTATTTCGATGTTAATTTATCCTTCCAGAAATTATTTTTTGAGTGTATACGAGCACTCAGCACTCCTCTAGGCTTTTGAAGATGCTGTTGAATATGACAAAAATCCCTGCTTTGTAGTACATACCCACTAAGAGAAGGAAAAGGAAACTAAATGACAAGGGTATCAAGCAAGAGAAAGGTGGCACAGACACACATGAGTAAATTATTTGGTATGTTAGAAGGGGATAAAAGTCAATGGCCAAAGAAAAAAACAGAGCAGGAGAAAGGGTGATGAGCGCTATGGAGGAGGGGTTGTCAGGATGCAAAACTGTGTAAGACAGTCAGGAGGAGTCTCCCTAGCAGGTGGTATTGAAAATGGGTTTGAAGGGGCTGAAGGAGTTAAGCAAGTGAATGTTAAGGAAGAGCGTCCAGGCAGTGAGAAGAGATAGAGTCAATGACCCAAGGCTAAAGCATCCCATTGTCTTTAAGGAATAACAAACCTTTGTCTCTTGACTGACCTGAGCACTTCTGTGGGAGCTGGTGCTACCTCCATCCACAGTAACTCTCCTTCACCTCTGATGTGGGTAAAATGCACCTAAGACCCAGTGGCAGTGGGGTCTTAGCGCCTATGCTTGACCCTAGCTGAGGGTCTCACTTTTGCTTTTTTTTTTAATCTTTAATTCACATCATCTAATCCATTCTCTGTATCAGTGGTCTCCACATTAGAGACGGTGCATTTAAAGCTATTGAAAAATATTGAAAGTTCTTTTTGTATTTATTTGTTATTTTTACATTTGAATTTTTTGGTTTTTACCAGTTTTATGCATTGTGAACCTTAACAAGGTTCACAAAGTTCATCCACATTTTCCACTCCTCGGAAGCAACTACTTTTACATTTTTAGTTTTCTATCTTGGTACTTATCAACTTTTTGCCAGAAGAGAGAAAGGAGCTCTTAGGAATCCTACTGTTCCTTAAAAAATATTTTAAAACATCCCCTCTGGTTTTAGTCCCTTTTTTTCCCCTTACTTCTATAATCTCCTGGTGCTTCAAAATTCTTAGCTTTTTAAAAATTTTTTCAGTATAAATAAGGATTTTTTTTAACATTTTTAATTGATTTATAATCATTTTACAATGTTGTGTCAAATTCCAGTGTTCAGCACAATTTTTCAGTTATTCATGGACATATACACACTCATTGTCACATTTTTTTCTCTGTGAGTTATCATAACATTTTGTGTATATTTCCCTGTGCTATACAGTGTAGTCTATTCTACAATTTTGAAATCCCAGTCTATCCCTTCCCACCCTCCACCCCCCTGGTAACCACAAGTCTGTATTCTCTGTCTGTGAGTCTATTTCTGTCCTTTATTTACACTTTGTTTTTGTTTGTTTGTTTGTTTTTGTTTTTGTTTTTTAGATTCCACATATGAGCGATCTCATATGGTATTTTTCTTTCTCTTTCTGGCTTACTTCACTTAGAATGACATTCTCCAGGAGCATCCATGTTGCTGCAAATGGCATTATGTTGTCGGTTTTTATGGCTGAGTACTATTCCATTGTATAAATATACCACTTCTTCTTTATCCAGTCACCTGTTGATGGACATTTAGGCTGTTTCCATGTTTTGGCTATTGTAAATAGTGCTCCTATGAACACTGGGGTGCAGGTGTCATCCTGAAGTAGATTTCCTTCTGGATACAAGCCCAGGAGTGGGATTCCTGGGTCATATGGTAAGTCTATTCCTAGTCTTTTGAGGAATCTCCACACTGTTTTCCATAGTGGCTGCACCAAACTGCATTCCCACCAGCAGTGTAGGAGGGTTCCCCTTTCTCCACAGCCTCTCCAGCATTTGTCGTTTGTGGATTTTTGAATGACGGCCATTCTAACTGGTGTGAGGTGATACCTCATTGTAGTTTTGATTTGCATTTCTCTGGTAATTAGTGATATTGAGCATTTTTTCATGTACTTTTTGATCATTTGTATGTCTTCCTTGGAGAATTGCTTGTTTAGGTCTTCTTCCCATTTTTGGATTGGGTTGTTTATTTTTTTCTTATTGAGTCGTATGAGCTGCTTATATATTCTGGAGATCAAGCCTTTGTCGGTTTCACTTGCAAAAATTTTCTCCCATTCCGTAGGTTTTCTTCTTGTTTTATTTCTGGTTTCCTTTGCTGTGCAGAAGCTTGTAAGTTTCATTAGGTCCCATTTGTTTATTCTTGCTTTTATTTCTTCTAGGAGAAAATTTTTTAAATGTATGTCAGATAATGTTTTGCCTATGTTTTCCTCTAGGAGGTTTATTGTATCTTGTCTTATGTTTAAGTCTTTAATCCATTTTGAGTTGATTTTTGTATATGGTGTAAGGGAGTGTTCTAGCTTCATTGTTTTACATGCTGCTGTCCAGTTTTCCCAACACCATTTGCTGAAGAGACTGTCTTTATTCCAATGTATATTCTTGCCTCCTTTGTCAAAGATGAGTTGACCAAAAGTTTGTGGGTTCATTTCTGGGCTCTCTATTTTGTTCCATTGGTCTATATGTCTGTTTTGGTACCAATACCATGCTGTCTTGATGACTGTAGCTCTATAGTATTGTCTGAAGTCTGGGAGAGTTATTCCTCCAGCCTCTTTCTTTCTCTTCAGTAATGCTTTGGCAATTCTAGGTCTTTGATGGTTCCATATGAATTTTATTATGATTTTTTTCTAGTTCTGTGAAATATGTCCTGGGTAATTGGATAGGGATTGCATTAAATCTGTAGATTGCCTTGGGCAGTGTGACCATTTTAACAATATTGATTCTTCCAATCCAAGAGCATGGAATATCTTTCCATTTTTTAAAGTCTTCTTTAATTTCCTTCATCAGTGGTTTATAGTTTTCTGTGTATAATTCTTTCACCTCCTTGGTTAGATTTATTCCCAGATATTTTATTACTTTGGGTGCTATTTTAAAGGGGATTGTTTCTTTACTTTCTTCTTCTGTTGATTTATCGTTAGTGTAAAGAAATGCAACTGATTTTTGAACGTTAATTTTGTAACCTGCTACCTTGCTGAATTCTTCAATCAGCTCTAGTAGCTTTTGTGTGGACCTTATAGGGTTTTCTATATATAGTAACATGTCATCAGCGTATAATGACACTTTTACCTCGTCTTTTCCAATTTGGATCCCTTTTATTTCTTTCTCTTGCCTGACTGCTGTGGCTAGGACTTCCAGGACTATGTTGAATAGGAGTGGTGATAGTGGGCATCCTTGTCTTGTCCCAGATTTTAGTGGGAAGCTTTTGAGTTTTTCACCGTTGAGTACTATGCTGGCTGTAGGTTTGTCATATATAGCTTTTATTATGTTGAGATATGTTCCCTCTATACCCACTTTGGCGAGAGTTTTTATCATAAATGGGTGTTGAATTTTATCAAATGCTTTTTCTGCATCGATTGAGATGATCATGTGGTTTTTGTCCTTTCTCTTGTTGATGTGATGTATTACACTGATTGATTTGCGTATGTTGAACCAGCCTTGTGTCCCTGGGATGAACCCCACTTGGTCGTGATGTATAATTTTTTTTATGTGTTGTTGGATTCTATTTGCTAAAATTTTGGTGAGGATTTTGGCATCTATGTTCATCAGTGATATTGGCCTATAATTCTCTTTTTTTGTAGTGTCTTTGCCTGGTTTTGGTATCAGGGTGATGATGGCTTCATAGAATGAGTTTGGGAGTATTCCCTCTTTTCAATCATCTGGAAGAGTTTGAGAAGGACTGGTATGAGTTCTTCTTTGTATGTTTGGTAGAATTCCCCTGTGAAGCCGTCCGGTCCTGGACTTTTATTTGTAGGGAGGTTTTTAATTGCTATTTCTATTTCCTTTCTAGTGATCAGATTGTTCAAGTGTTCAGATTCTTCTTGATTCAGTTTTGGTGGACAGTATGTTTCCAGAAACTTGTCCATCTCCTCTAGGTTATCCAGTTTGGTTCCATATAGTTTTTCATAATATTCTCGTATGATATTCTGTATTTCTATTTTGTTTGTTGTAATTTCTCCATTTTCCTTTCTTATTTTGCTAATTTGTGCTCTCTCTTTTTTCTTCTTTGTGAGTTTGGCCAGAGGTTTGTCGATTTTATTTACTTTTTCAAAAAACCAGCTTTTGGTTTGGTTGATTTTTTCTATGGTCTTGTTAATCTCTATTGTATTTAATTCCTCTCTGATCTTTATTATTTCCTTCCTTCTGCTGCTTTTTGGGGCTTTTTGTTCTTCTTTTTCTAATTCATTCAGGTGGTGGGTTAAATTGTTTATTTGAGATTGTTCTTCTTTTTTGAGGAAGGCCTGTATCGCTATAAACTTCCCTCTTAGCACTGCCTTTGCTGTGTCCCATAGGTTTTGAGTGGTTGTGCTTTCATTATCATTTGTCTCAAGGTATTTTTTAATTTCAGCTTTGATTTCCTCATTGATCCATTGTTTTTTCAATAACATATTGTTTAATCTCCATGCTTTCCTTTTTTTCTCCTTTGTTTCTCTGTTGTTGATTTCCAGTTTCATGGCATTGTGGTCAGTAAAGATGCTTGAGATAATTTCTATCTTCTTAAAACTGTGGAGGTTTCTTTTGTGCCCAAGTACATGATCGATCCTGGAAAATGTTCCATGTGCACTTGAAAAGAATGTATATCCTATTTTTTGGGGGTGTAATGCTCTGAAAATATCCACCAAATCTAGTTTTTCTATTGTAGTATTTAATTTCTCTGTTGCCTTGTTTATTTTCTGTCTGGAAGATCTGTCTAGTGATGTTAATGCAGTGTTAAAATCTCCAACTATGATTGTATTCCCATCAATATCCCCCTTTATCTCTGTTAGTAATTCTTGTATGTACTCAGGTGCTCCTATATTGGGTGCATATATATTAACGAGTGTAATATCCTCATCTTGTATCACTCCTTTAATCATTATAAAATGTCCTTCTTTATCTTTCTTTATGGGCTTTGTTTTAAAGTCTATTTTGTCTGAAATCAGTACTGCAACACCTGCTTTTTTGGCTTTTCCATTTGCATGGAATATCCTTTTCCATCCTTTCACTCTCAATCTATATGTGTCCTTCTCCCTAAAGTGGGTCTCTTGTATGCAGCATATTGAAGGTTCTTGCTTTATTAAATAAGGATTTTTTAATTGACTTTTCATACTGATAACTTATTTAAGCCATACGTCTGGTCTTTGTACTTTTCAGTTTTCAATATTTTACTGCTGTGGTTTCCTCTCTAATCATCTTTGTGGCTTTTAGACTTATATTTTAAGGCTTTTAAAATTATAATATTTTTAATGTTTTTTGTTGGAGTTTGGGCTAAAGCTAAAGTAGATGTGTTTGTTAAATGTGATTACTTTACCTGGAAGTATTTTACAGGATTAAGCGTACTAACATTTATGGTGTATAGTGATATAACTTAGACTTGAAAGCACATACATTTGATAGGTCGGTGGCACGAGACTAATTTTGGAGATCAGTATTCACACTGACCAGAGTGTTCTTTTCTAATTTAATTGAAAATTGTCTCAGATCCAGCAGAGCTTCCTGGTTTTCATTTGAAGCATTCATTCCTACATATTTAAGAGCAGACACAACATCTTTCTTACGAGGAGCAGTTATATAACTTCAGTGGGTGAGCATCAAAGAGGTGGGACATCTTTCCATTTAAATCACTGGAAAATTGATCAATTCAAGATATCAAACTCTCAGATGCTCTTTTGCAGTGAAAAATAAGCAATTCTAATGACTTGGCTTTAGAGATGAGAAAAGATCAAGTGAAAGACTGATTTTTACACCCGTTCTCAAGCGTAGAAGCCTTATGATGCAGCAGTAATTTCACAGATTTGCCATCTAACTGCAGCAGAATGCTTTCTGGGACAATAGGTTGCCACCAACAGTCTCATGGAAACTGTGTGCTTAGAAAGAGCTCACAAAACAACGAGGTTTATGTATGGGAATCAGACTAATTTTTATTCTTGACAGCCTTTAGATTAAATCTTAAATTGGATAATTGAGATTTCTATTTGCTTTATCCCCACATAGGGTTTTACTATTTGATTTTCCGTACATTATTGGTAATAGGCTTTATCCTTGATTGTCTGAAAAGCTTGGATTTCTTTTCCTTTCAGGAAACAGATGGAGGGTTTTCTTTGGAGCTAAACTTTATGTGTTGCAAAATGAAGATTTTTCATTTAAAAGCTTTCCTTTAAGTTCTGTAATTGAGTAAGTGAAGCAAGATCAAATAAATCTTGATCTTGGTCACATCCTGTACCTCTTCATCCTATATTCACATTAAGATGTAATGATATTTGAAATGTTCTCTTTCTCAAACCACCAATTATTATTTAAATTCATTTCACCAGGGAAGAAGCTTTAACCTGGCAAAGGCAGAAAATAAAAGAGCCCAGAGCGCAGTGAGAGACACTGCACTGCATACTTCAGGAAGGGCCCAACAGAGCTTTAAAAATTAAAATATCATGACTGTAATTTTGTTGAGACTGCTCTTTCTTCCATTCGATCTTCCTGTCTGTAAAACTTCCCCTCAGGCACTGTGGTTCAGGTGGCACATTTAGGACTCAGCTAAGACGAGGAAGAGATGGGGAGACCGCTGGTTTTATTCAGTGGGCTGTACCTGAGGGGTTTATGGTCACATTCCTGTGGAGTTCAGTTACTCTTACTATTTCCTTTACACACAGCACTGGAAATAGTTAGGCTGTAAAGTAGAAACACACCTTGAAATATGTTGTAGACTGAGAGTTTGTGCCCCCTCCAATTCATTTATTGAAGCCCTACCAAATGAGACGGTATTTAGAGTTAGGGCTTTTGGGAAATCTTTCAATTTAGAAGAGTCATGAGGGTTGGTACCTGAAGATAGGATTAGTGTTCTTATAAGAAAAAGAAGAGAGACTAGAGCTTTCTCTCTGTCTCTCTCTCTCGCTATGTGAAAATACTCTGAGAAGGTGGCTGTCTGCAAGCCAGGAAGAGGGCTCTCACCAAGAACCCAGCCATGCTGGCACCTTGGTTTTGGCCTTCTCACTCTCCACAACTGTGAGAAATCTCTGTTGTTCAAACCAGCCAGTCTCTGGCATTTTGTTACAGCAGCCCGATTAGACTAAGAGAAAAATGCACAGAATCAGAAACAAATCATTGGAAAATGTCCTTGATCATCAGATGTGTAAATGTAAGGGCAAGATCTAGTTCTCACTGAAGTAACTGTTTTGAAAAGTGGACTAGATAATGCAGCAAATGTAATTGTAAACACACTAACTTTTCTTTTTGATGAGGAACCTTCAATAAGCATTTTATGAGAATTCTCATGTTTTTAGGAAACAAACATGTGCTGCACTACAAATAGCACAACTGCCCATGTACAGAGTTTTGTCCTGGCTGAGGTTTGACAGTTCAGTGTTAAACTGCATACAAAATTGCCACCGACATCACAATATGTCCTAAGAAATCAAGTATTCCTATCTATTTCATCAATAAGTCAGCGCATGCTTGGTTACACACTTACGTAGCTCAACCTCAAACAGGGACAACTCAATCTGAGAGCACTGTTGAAGAATGATTTTTGAAAGAAATTTAAAATGATGACTTTTGTACAGGTACAAAAACAAACGTGATTAGGATTTCATTTAACTCATTTAGGAAACTGGGAAGATGTTAAACAGCTCAAAGGAAAATCCAAGGACTGTGTATACATGTATACATATGTTTGCATCAGGAATATTGAAATGAATGAAATGAATGTAACATTTGGAGATAAAACTAGCTTCGTCTACAGTAGGGGAGAGAAATGGATTGAACCTATACTTTCATATTTACAGACAAGAATTATCATGTATTTCTATCAACTATCTACAGTTTACAGAGTGGTGAAGTACCTCCCAAAAAATCAGAATAAGATAACCCAGAAAGGTGTACTTTAGGCAAGAGGTGGGCAAAGTGTTCTGTTAAGAGCTAAATAGGAAATATTTTAGACTGCGTGTGCTGAGTACTCAAGTCAACCATTGTGGAGCTGAAGTGGCCACAGACAACGTGAAACACATAGGTATGACTGTGTTCCAATGAAATCTTATTTACAGAAGCTGATGCTGAGCTGAATTTGGCCAGAGGGCTGGGTTTGCCACCTCCTGCTCAAGACAGTACACTGTTGTCCATGGAAGCACATCTCTTCCTCTACACTGCTTTAATACAAGTTCAAGGCTTGAGAATTCGTGACTACACAAATAATTTGAAGCTAGATTGCAAATTTGGGAGATGGCTACTGTATGCAATTACTCTGAAATCTAACCTTTTGAATCTGTGCTTCAAGGAAGGGGGTTACTTGGAACTCCCACTTGAACATTTCAAAACTCAGGTAGCCCCTGGACTTTGATATTTTTCCCTTTGTCCTGAATTGTCATTCAAACCCATTTATGTCACAGGGCTTTCCTCCCATAATTAAGAATCAGCCTCAGGGGGAAGAAAAGTTTTGTGTTCTGACCTTGTCTATACTCTTTTTTCCTTCCAGGTTTTGGCATGGTTAATATTTACCTAATGGTTGCTACTTTTAGGACACTTTTTTTACAAACATATTTAATCCTTATTTTTCACTATCATTATTTGAACGTAGGTCTGAATTGTTGAGTTGACATTTGTATTCACAGAAATCCCATTTTTAATGTTGTTTTAAATGATGTTTTAAATATCTTTAGTATCCATTTTAGTATTGCACAAGATAACCTTCATTGAATGTTCTTTGGGCTTTCCAGTTTCACTAATAACAATAAAACATATTATTTGCTCACTCCACATCTATTCTGAGCCATTTCGAGTGATTTTAGGAGACTTAAAATTAAGAGCCTTCCTTTCATAAGAAATGGAAAAGCATTATTCAAAATATTTTAGTACTGGTTCCATAGATGATGGAGTATCTTCAGATTTTTAATACATATTTTGATTTACCAATATTGGATAATTTTTAAGAAATGATTCTACTCTATAAAATAAATTTTAATGTGTGTTTCTGACTATGATTATTTTTGAAAGAATCATTGTATTCTATACCACAAATTATAATCTTTTCTTCTTACTAAACACTCTGTAAGTAAAAAAAAAAGAAGCAATATTATGAGAACACATTTATGACAGAAGTAATAAAGTCTATTTTAAATATGCAAATATGCAAAAAGATTTATATCATAAAAGGATAAGCTTATATGTTTAAATACATTAAATTTTAAAAAATGATCTCTATAATTGAAGAAACATTACACAAAATTAAAAAAATAAGACAAAGTCTAGGAGAAGACATTGGTAATTTATGCCATGTTAATTGATATGAACCCAGAATCTAAAATGAATGGCAAATAATTAAGAAAGTGTAACCAATGCAATAGGAAAATTGGCAATAGTATTAATTCATTGAAGCTGAAATCCCCAGGGGCAATAAACTGTAATAGTCAATAAACAAATGAAGAATTGCACAATCTCTTTACATGCTATCAAGGGAAATAAAATTAAAACACAATGAAAAATAACTTCATATGCTTAAAAATAGCAGAAGGCAACACCTCTTCTGTTCACTGCTCATTGGCCAGAACTAGTCACGTGGTCCCACCTAAACCTATGTGTGGCAGAAGTGACTGGAAAGCAGAGAGGTGGATGTATTTGGTGACTATCAACACCATCCATAATAATTTGATAATGTTCATTGAAGGTGAAGTTGTGTACAACCCATAGCTTGGCATTTTCATTTCTAAGAATCCAATGGAGATATTTTTACAGATGTACAAAAGGAGATGCATACAAAAAATTCTTAGAAGCATTGCGTGCAATAAAGAAAAATGTCTATTGAAGGCAAAAGAGAGAGAGTTATTTTGGCATATTCATACAATGGAATGTTTTAGAGCTATTAGAATGAGTGTTCCAGGATCCATACATCAACCTGGATAATTCTTAAAAACACATAATGAATAAGAAAAAAATAAACTAGCCACATAGTGTTGTATAAAATGATCTTTTGTATGAGAACTTGTATAATACTGAAAGTAATACTATATATTGTTCTAGGATAGCTATCAATGGCTACAAGCCAAGAACACAGGAACAGAAAGTATGTTTGATATATTTAGGAAGATGAGTCATCTATGCAGAGAGAGGGAATGGGTTGGATACCATAGTGGGGTACAAAGGAGGCATTAATTCCTTAATGGTCCTCTGAAGTGTAAATTTAAATCAGACAAGGCAAAATATTCAGTATGGATGGCACATATATGGTCATTTAGAATAATACTTTCTAAATTATTTGTTTGACATTTTCTAACTAAAAAATAAAGTAAAGGGATGGAATGAGTGGTGGGGTGAGGCTGAAGTGTCTGGCCTCAGAAAGCTCTTCTAAATCATGCATGCATAGTTGAAACCTGACTTTGACTCATAATCATATTTCATAATGATAAGATTAAAGTTTTAAGTTACCATTAAGTAAAATTGATGCTCAGGAAGATGGGATATTTTCCTGTTTCCTACAGCTTCTCCAGTCACTCGAGATTGCAGTTAATTTGGTTTGACCTTGTGCTTGGACCCACAAAGATCTTCCTTCCTCTGAACTCTTGTGATCTTTCCTGTAAAAAGCACCTGTTTTGACAATTCTCACTGCCTTATACAATTACTTTGAACAATTTTGTGCATGTTATTTGGGTCCATCCTGAGAATGCAAGCATCTAGAGGTCTGTAGGAATGCCCTATCATGCTTACATAAGTGCCTGCCATGGTGCTAAATTTATGAATGAATTCCCTCAACATACTTGATGGCATTCAGAAGTTTTATGTAATTATCATGCTCGTTGGTAGAATGATTATAACAAGTGGTGTGTGTGTGTTTGTGTGTGTGCACACACACACTTGGTGGAGTTGAGGCAAGGGCAGAAATATTTCGATGTAGGTTCATTTGCTCTCTTAAGTTGGAATGGTGGGAACACCTAACAAATGATTACGTATGTGTGTCTTGTAGACATATCTACTGTAATACAGTACCTGTGTTCCTAAAAAACCCCTCACGTTCTGTAGAATCATCAGCTTAAAATTAAAGGGACTCACACCAAAAAACAGGGTCAAACTTAGGGCATTAAACCACAGGCAGCTTTGAAAAAATAGTCTAAGAAAAAATACTCCTAATAAAAATACCAGTAAAGCCAATCAGAGATTAACTTTCTAAGGTATAAACAAGTTATTTCAATACATATTGGACTTAGAACAAACTAAATACAGCAACAGCTTGATGGAAAGGTTGAGATCGCTGAGTTTTGGAAAAACAGGTAGACTGCACAGAGATGCCTCAGCCTTTCCAAGACAGCTAAAGGTTCAGCTGAGTCCAAGAAAAGAGCGTAGGGTGGATGGGTATCACATAGAGTACTAGATTTTTCCATGGCTGGCTGCGTTCAGTGGTGGTAGCAATGTTTTAAGTTTAGTTGACATTCCATGAGAGTACAAAGCATGCTTACCTTGCTTAATTGATTTTATGTCCTTTGTTATCAAAGTATTTTAAGACTTTCCAATGGCTATGTTCTTTTTTTTTTTTTTTTCTTAAGCTCTGATGCTTTTAGTTTCTTCCGTATCTGAACTTTCAGGAATTCCATTTATATATAATGCCAAGTGAAGCATGGTGAATCACTCTATGTGCTTTCTTATGGCTAATCAGAAGTTCATGTATTCTAACTCTTGTTTTGATAAAATGAAAATTAGAATTCTACATATATTTATACATTTATATTTTTCTAGTAAAATAATGGATTTATAAATAATATCTATTTTAGATAGGGAAACAAGGTAAATGCTATGTTACTAGTATATAATAAATTAAAAAAAATGGATTGTAATATAGCTTGATAAATATATTTATCTTTCTATTTAATATTAAATTGTGTTTCTGATTGCTTTCTTAGCAAAAAAGTTATGATTCATTGAGATTCATCAAATAAATTTTATCCAAAGCTCCTAGGCTTACAAGATAATGGACTTATACTAGTATGGTGATTGATGATTGATTCTAGTCATTGAATGTCTTTCCCCAAAGTTACCCTGGAGAGACTCATCTTTAGATAATAGTCAGCCATAGCTTTAAGAGATTTTCACTTCATAATTTGGGTTGCTCCACTGAGGAGCCTGAGATATTGAACTGATTACAGGTAAATTACCTTTGTGTCATTTACTTCCTTGACTATGTGGGTGGGTAGTGCAAACAGTGAATTCTATTTTGAATTAGATAATTCTTACTTAGTCAAACACTGTATTAAGTCTTTTGAAATATTCTTTACTAAAAGTATTCCTTAGAACTATAACCAGATGTTTAAAAATAGAAATGAATATATTCAGGCTGAGAATGCTACTCAGCTATGTTTAAATACAATAATTCATTTTTAAGTAAGATTTTTGTATGATTTCTGTGATCAAATAGCCATTTAACAAAATTAGCATCATGTATTTTTTGGCTTCAGATTTTTTCATTCCTTATTTTCTTTGAGCATAGTTTTATGAATAATGTTACTCTAAAGTAAGCTAACTGAACTAAGAAGAATATAATTTTTCTGACCTGATAACAAAATTTTCAAACTTTAGGATTTTAAGATTATTGCTATATTTTCCAGTTTGACCATGAACAAGAATCCCCAAACCTTCTTTGAAATGATTATTGAGCTATTAAGAAGCATAAAATAAAATAATTTCTAAAATTGGAATATGGTAATCATTTTCTTCCATTAAGAAAATGACAGTCAAAATATGTGTGTTCTGCCAATCTCCTTTTCTTGTTCAAAATTTTGGTATATAATGATTTTAAAAATATATTTTAAAGTATTTAAATAAAGATAAATTGGAAGACTTAAAATCAGTTCTCTTTATTTTGTGGTTAGTTGACTTAATTAAAATTAACTTTATTTTCAGTGTTCAGATTGTAGTTTTGGAAAATATTTTTGAAAATTATTTTGGTTATTATCAATATTCAGAGATTATTTTTGCTACTTCTTCTTGCTATACTGGCTAAAACTGAATAGATTATAAATGTCAAGTGTTAAAGGGGATGTAGAGCAATTGGGACTCATACATTGATGTTTGGAATAAAGAATGGTACAACTAATTGGAAGAGTATGATAGTGTTTTAGTAAATTTATGCATGTGCTTACTCTGTGACATAGCCATTTCACTACTGGGTACTTACCCAAGAAAAATAAAAACTTTTGGACACGAAAAGACATGCACTGTAATATTTTTATCAGCTTTGACCTATAATAGCCCACACACTGATCCCCAGGTGAATGGATTAACAAATTATGTTATATGCATACCCGGAGTACTAGGCAGTAAAAGGAATGAACTATTGATACTCACAACAGTTTGCATGAATGTCAAAACATTACCTTGGACAAAAGAAGCAAAAAAAAAAAATGGTATATAGTATATTCTGTATATTTCTACTTGTACAAACTTGCAGCATACACAAACTAAGGAATGGTGATAGAAATCAGAAATGTAGTTGCCTGGAGGAAGCATGGAATAGACTAGAAAGGGACATGAAGAAACTTTCTGGATAATAGAATTGTTCTTAATTAGTGGCGCGCACATGTGTGATTGCATTTGTCAAAATTCAATAAACTATATGCTTAAAATCAGTACACATTACTGTATATAAATTGAATTCAATAAAAGTAATGAAAAAATAAAAACAAAAAAAACATCTATTATTTGAAATAACAATAACTGGCTAACGTTGAATTTAAAATAACTGCAAGTTTATATAGAAAGATCTGTTTTACATAAAAAATGTGACCATGTGACAATACAAATTAATATCTAAATTAAGGAGCTTTTGAGAGTAAAATAAATACTACTCATGATTTTGCTGGGTTAAACTTAGTAAATCAGGACCTTTCTGGGAAAATTAGCAATTGTAACTTGAGTTATGACTCATTTCCAAAACTTGTGACTTAAAGGTCTATAGAACAACTACTTGTAGAGGTAGACTCACAACCTGATTATTTATATCTTTGGAAAGTTCAAGGGCAGCTGATAATTTTCAGTAATTGTTAGTACCATGATGGCATGGAGACCTTCAGTAGTCACAACTGAAAATGTGGTATGAATCAGACACACCCAGTGATGTCTATGAATCTTATGCTTCTGTTACGGAAATAGCTGAACCAGCATGACTGTGTTCATCTCTCATCCACATTTTTACATCTGAGCTCACAGACTCATTAGATCGCTGCATTGTTCACACTCCAGACTTTTCCAGATGACACATGGAATTATTCCACCAGTTGGAGTGCTAGCCTACAGAACGTGATTTATCTCTCAATCAGTGACTAGTATGTGCTACTACTTTCCCCATTGTCAGACTATGACAGAAATATTTACAGGGTGGAGTGGGGACAACAAAAAGTAGAATTATAATCAAATTTTTAAATCTGAAAGGGCTTTCTGGAGAAAGTGATATTTGAACTAGTTTTTAAGGATAGGTAAGCATTATATAGGCAGATAAAAGCAGAAACAAAGAAAATAGCATGAAGAAATGTGCTGAAATTTCAAATAGCATGATATTTTCAAAGTACTGATGGAGAGAGGAGAGTGTGAGGGGAGAGGAAATGGTAAAAGTAACATTAAAAAGTTTTCTACATTCAAGTTTCTTTATTTAGTTTTATGAGGGTGTGATAGGGCCCCTAGTCTTTAAGTGCCTCAGCATATAATCAACTAAATTTATAGGCAAAGAAGATGAGGCAAACACCAAATTTCTCATTGGAATACTAGATAATTTTTAAAGAATAATTTTCAAGTGTAGTGTGCTTTTTATGTAGCACAGTTTTATTGTAATCTATGAAAACATTATAATCTTTATTTAGTAAATTTTTTTCTCCTCTTCGTTTTTACAAATTCAAAAATAGCCCATATAAGTTAATATGAGCAAGTATTTTAATATATTTGAACAGGATTAATAAACACCTGTGTATCAGTTAGTTATTGCTGGGTAACAAACTATTCTAAAACACAATGGCTTAAAATAACAATCATGGATTATTGCTCATAAGTCTACGGTAGGCTGGGCTCATTCATCCATCTACAGTCAGCTGTGGGTGAGATGTCACTGCTGATCTCTGGTATGTTCCATCACATGTTTGGGATCAACGTGCTGTCAGTTGGTCTGGAACAATGTCACTTTTCTCCACATGGTCTCTCATCACTTTGTAAGCTAGTCTGAGTTCTTAGAGAGACAGAAAATATGAGCAGCCTTGAAAATTGAGAGGATATGAAAGTGGATAGAAGAGTGGGATGTAGCATTCCAAAACAGACACAGAAATGCTATGAGCACAGATCAGACTATGTGTGGAAGGTTAGGAAATATAATGAAGAAATGAGTCTCACTGAAGCAATAGGATATGTATTAGTCACCACCACCAAAATAATGCAGCCACATAACAAACTGTCAAAAACTCAGTGACTGGGGTGATTCATTCAAGCTGCTATCAGCTGAGATTGGCTCCAGGCTGTGGATTGGTTTAGGTATGCTCCATGTTTGTTCTTTCTGGGGCCCAGGCTAAAGGGGCATCCACTACTGAAAAAAGCTGTTCTTAAAGCAGCTCACTGTAGTTTAAGATCCAAGCAAAAACAGACAATCACAGTTAAAGTCGCTGCTTGCATCACATTTGTTAAATTTTTATTGGCTATTAGTCACATGGCCAAAAAGTACCAACAAGGCAGGGGCATATACTCTACCCACTGCAAGAGGGTGGTTGTTTTATAGCAATAACCCAAAACGTCAGAGTATATTTGGTGAAGTAAGGGAGAAATGAGGACCTAGAAACTAAGCGAACACATAATTTAGGTTGAATAATTGTGGTGCAGTTGGAGGTTGTGACGCATATGGTATTTTCCAAGATGACCGCATTGATATCTCCCATCCCACACACTTGTCACAGTGTGACAATGAGACTCCTCACATCACGTGATGAGGTCTATAGCCACTCCCCTTGATTTTAGGCCAGCCTTAGTGACTGACTGAGAAAAGTATATGGTGAAAGGGACACTATGATATTTTCAAGTCTAGGTTATAGAAGGCCATATAGCTCCTGCCCCCTTCTCTGGAACAATCACACTAGGCCTAGAGCCCTCCACTGCCAAGTCAGCTCTCTGACTGTCCCCAGGCGCCCATGCTGTGAGGAAGCCCAGAGTGCCACCTGTAAGAGGACCACACGGAGAAGTTCTGACACTGCATAAAGATGAAGTGATGCTTCACTCATCCCAGTCACTTCAGTCCCAGTGTTCCAAGTCCAGCCTCCCTCTCACCACAACCTCATAGAAGACTTTCTGTCAGACCACCTGTGGATTCCTGGCCTCCAGGAACCATGAGAGGTAATTAAATGAGCATTGTTTGAAGTCACACAGTTTGGGGATGATTTGTTGTGTAGCAGTAGGTAACTGGAAACATATGGTTGGGCATAAACACCAGGAAGAGAAATCTGAGCTAAGTTTAATAAGCCAGGAACAACCACAGAAAATCTGTTGGATAGAAGAATAGCCAGATAGATGTGGTGTTTTAAGAAGTCCAGGCAAGTGTCTGTGTGCAGGATCACCTGATAGCGGGGGTGCCTGGAAGTGCAGAAATGATCTCAGTGTTCCAGGCACCAAATGAACAGTCTTTGGCAAGGTTGAGCTTTTGCTATTTACAGGAACATTTCTCTCTGTACAGATAGAAATGCTTTAGAGAAGTTGCATATGTTGATTTTGGGAATTTACTCATTTTTTAAGGATCTTGACCTCTTAATGAACACCCTACTGAGTCATTTTATGAGAAATGTATTTATCTCCTTATAAATGTTTCATAAATGTGAGTTTTCATTAATTGGTTCAATGACCTTATCCATTAGTCATTTTGTTCATTATTTTAAAATCTCCATTTAGCACTGCTACTGTGTAGAAACCAAGAGATTTTATTAGCATCACATGATGTAAAATTAATGAGCTAACATCAAACTTCCCCCCCCCAAATGATTTAAAGCAGCAAGCTTTAATATCCACTTCAGCAATCAGTACATTTCACAACGTAGTACCCTTTAGTCCAGCGCCACTAGGACATCTATTAGATTACAGTGGTGAGTCCTTGAGACATATTTGCATCACTGCTGATGCTCAGTAGGTATCTCAGACTGTAAGCATGTGATTTTGTGGCACATATAACCCAGCAGGTCAGTATTCCTCTCTCTAATCGAGGATCACCCCCCTCTACTACTTTAGGAAGAGAAGAGGGGTTATCTTGCTGCCCTCATTGTGTCTGGTATCAGCCTGCTCCCCAAAATCGCTCTTTCTCTGTTCCCTGCTCTCCCTTAAATCATCTCCCTCAAATTCACTTCATTGCTGTCTGGTGCTTAATCAACAACCCTCCCATTTGGCCATTTCCTGCATTGGGGGCCATCTGAGAGGGATATGTGGGGCAGGCTATGCTTCCCTTCATTACCTTGTGTTTTATTCCCTAGAACCCTGTTCCAGAAAGCTCTAGGAAGTACCACACTCTACCAATGATACCAAAAGAAAAAGTTAAAACTAGGAAAGAAATATTTTAAACTGCACACCATGTATTTGATGCCTCAAAAGCCACGTTTCATGTTCAGAGTGTCCTTGAATGTCCACCCTGGTCTAGTCTCTGTGCCTCTCTTTGAGAGCGATTTTCTCCTTTTTCTAATCTCCATCATCAAAGTTTTACCTTTCTTCTGGGGGATTCTATTCACTCAGCATAGATTCAGTGTCAGGATCCAGCCTCTTGCTCTACATCTTCCAAAGTCAAAAGTGCTTATTTACTCAAGAGTAATTAAGGGAGGGGACATTAGCCGGAGTCAGTGGTGGCATGTAGCCTGCCAAGGGTCATAGGTAGTTCAGAGCTCTCTAAGTCCCCTTCCCCATTTACTCACCAGTATAAACTGCAGACTTTTTAATCTTCAGATTGTAGAATCTCCTCCTCTCCCTCTTCCCCCATTTTGGAAATGATATAACCTAGCTCCTCACATTGAGAAAGAGAGGCATTCCTAATCATGTTTAAGTCAGAGATGTTTCTTCCCATTATTTTGCAAGCGGTGTTTGTTTACTCTGTTCAGTTTTTTCCTCTATCCCTCCCACATTTTGTCCCATCAGGTCTGTTTAGAATTGGAATAGATCTGGAGGTGAGCCACTGAATTTTTAAAGTGGCCATTCTCTTTAGCTACAGAAAATATTTAGGAAAATTTAGAAATTAGCTCAATTAGATATCGAAGAAACATAACTGATCCTTGTCTGGGAGAAAGAGGAAGGGGAAGTTTAGCTTTCTATGTAGTAGAAGAAATCTCTGAGTAGCTTTTAATTATTTTTGCTTGATGCTTGTTAATTAATAAAGCTGAATGCATTGCTGCCTAGTACCCTGTTTTATTCATTTATTCGTGAGGTTAGACTATGTTAAATGACTAAGGATTTGCCATGTGAAGATTTGGAATAAGAGCATTCCTGACTTCCCCAAACGCAGCTGTTGCAAACACAAAAATGACTTTAGAATGTTTGAGGAAGGAATGAAGGCCAGCAGGAATGGGGTCTAGTATAGATCCTAAATATTTTCCCAACACTTTTAGTTTAGAAAATAGAGAATGGAGGGTGTATTTCATTTTCAAAATTGTGTATTCTTACTTAGAAAAAGAACTGAAAGTAGAAGACTACTTTAGGTCTTTCTTTTCTTGACCATCAACTATGTCCAAGATTCATCCCAAATCGAGGAAGATTGGAGGAATAAGAGAAGAGCAATTCTGGAGAAGATTTAGAATATTTTGAACCTTTTCAGAAATAAGGAATAAGAGAAAATTTTTTTAGCTTTCGACCCTGGGAGCTTGATCTGGTTTTCCGACACGTCACTGTGGTTCAGCGTTTAAGGTGCTTTAGCTAATACATTGCTCTCTCCTTTCTGGGAGAAGTAGCTCAGGTTTTCTGTGTTTAATAGCTTAGGTAGAACACCAGGAGAAGTTTACTAATAAAATATTTTGGAGAAAAAGTAGGAGAGAGAGACTGGTGTGATTTTTAGTATCAGCCTGCAAACAGTCCCCCTGGGGGGCATTGCTGTCTCCTGTCAATCACAAAAATTCTCTCGGCTGTCAATCACCAGCTGACTCAAGGAACTTGCATATTCTGTGCTGGAGGCTTTTTTTTAAAATTTTTTTTAAGCAGCATGAAGCTACACCAAAGTGCTGTTGAAATGATGGATATATAATAAAATGCTTGCTTGAAGATTCTGCAACCAAATAAATCATGTTCTCCTTCTTGTCTAATGGTCAAATTCTTTCCAGTCTTTTAATTGGCTTTCATGTACTTTATACTTAAGAATGGATATATGTGTGTAGTGACCTTTTTACGTTTTAGGAACCTTGTAGAAAATAAATTACTTGTTAGATTTTCATTGAGGTCATGACTTTCAATGACTGTAGGTCATCGATTTCACACATACACACAATGTGGGCTTTCTTCGTGGGAAAACTTTTATTTCTTATAAATTTCTTAAATACTTCGACTATAAAAATGTATGTGAAATGTTCAAATCTTAAGTTTTTATTCAAGTTTAACTTAATCAGTTACAAGATGAAATCTGACGTTCCTCCTTTCCTTGCAGTTCAGTAAATACATGATATAGTTGCTTTCCTAGTTCACACGTAGACTTCAGGAGAATAACCAGTGAAATGATCAAACACAGAGAACTATATGTAATGGCTGAATTCTGAATAATCATCCTATTTACAGAGAGAATTTAGATATTAACTTGAGGGGCTAAGAAACTGGTGGAACTGCCATATGAGAACATTTTATCGGAGGTAAAATAGAATGAGATACTCCTGAATCCCTTTGTGGTTGGGCTGTTCACTTTGCTAGGAGGGGAAATCTGGGACAAATGACCTCCTGCTGGGTGGAGAGGAAGAGTCCACTCTCCTGCATTCTTTCTTGATCAGCCATTAACAGAGTTGAGCATGACTCTATTCCTCCCCTCATTCCCATTCATTTTTACTTAAATACGCACCTTTAGGTAGAAGGCTCTCCCCTCTGCAGCCTTGGAAACCAGCTGTCTCAGCAGTTGTCGGCCCCTTGGCTCAGATGTTGCTACTTACCTCATGGCGGTGTCAATGTTGGATTCCATCTTTCCATTTATATTTATGAGATTTTAAAAATGTATTATATCTGTAATCTATTAAAAACTCCGTAATTAGTGGAGTTTTAACCATTATTTTACATACAGATAAACTGGATAATGTGAAAAAGCCAGAAATCTAGCGTTTGAAAAGTTAACAACCAATACGAAAAACCACAGGCAAGATGAAACCCCTACAATGTACAAATATCTCATTGCAAAGTCAAGTTGTTGAGTTTTCCTTAATTTAAACAAAACTGTCCAAAGTATCTTTCAATAAATTTATTTTTATCCTTCTTATAGGTGAGTTCAGACATTCCAATATTATCTGTGAACACAGCCTAAGAAGTAAATGCAATTTTGTCTGTTGACAGATAAAATGAGCCCTTGCTGATGGCAATCATGTATCTTCTAGTTCAATATTCCTCCTCCCCTCCCACTCCAGGAATAAAGCACAAAAAACAGGCCATCAGCCAATCCTCCATGAATGTCTTGTATTCATGTACAAGTTGAAAAAAAAAAAAACTATCCTCTATCTATGGATCTGTCTTTTTTCACACTTTCAATGTGCCTAATGACCCTGCCTTTTAAGGCAGAATTTTATTTTCATACCAATATGAGTAAACACATTCCTAGAACATTACTCTTGATAGATGTAAGGTGAAGTAGTTAAGGAACAAACCATTTTTTTAGCTGAGTAATTTGCTATAGTTCTAATACAATGCCGTATGTAACTTGGAAGCTCAATAAATGACTTTGATGAATTCTATTCTGCTAGAGAGAACACTCCTCCTGTTTACCATTTCAGGTTTTTTGAGGTGAAGATTAGGCAGATGCCTGATCTTCAGTATTATGAAGATGTTGAACCAAGTCCAGCATAATCTGTTGGAAGAAAAATCTGCGTTTTTTCCTACAATTCTACACATCTTGAGAAGAGAAGCACTGACCATCTCTCTCCTGGGCTGTCTTTTCAAATATACTCGTGTAACTAACAGCCTTGGAAGACAGAAGTAACTTCACCTCTGGAGCAAACAACAAGGACCTACTGTATAGCACAGGGAACTATATTTAATACCTTGTAATGACCTATAATGAAAAAGAATATAAAAATGAATATACATATACATATATATAAATGAATCACGATGCCGTACACCAGATATTAACACAACATTATAAATGGACTATACTTCAATAAAAAAGGATACACCACTTTATAGGAAAATATATCAAATGCTCTGCTGGTTAGTACACAAAGGTGAATTATTGAGAGAATGAGAATGTATTGGAACCTACATTGATCTTCACTGCTTCCCAGCCTCCAGCGTTCATGGTGGGGCATCCTGCAGGAGAACATCTTGTTGTCCTCAGGGAGCTCAGCTCAACCTGGGGAAAATGCTGAAGATGCTGACCCAGTAGGTCTGGCAGGAGCTGAAGGAACTGTGGGTGGAGGGTGTCCAGCATGAACCAGGTGAGCGCAGGTGAGCAAGGGCGATGGAAGTGAGCCTCACCAGCCACGCAGGCTGCCAGAGCTCAGAGCACAGGAACAGGCTGCTGCTTCCCTTTCACCTTCTCATGCAAAATGCCACATGAGGCTCACACTAACTCAGAATTTGCAGGGAAAGGAATCCTGGAGAATAAAGATCCAGGAGAGCTCAGTGGATGATACTTCAGATCCACCACCAGCAACACCTAACCAACTACACCTCACCATAACTGAGACACAGGCTGAACTTCCGTGTCTTTCAACAGTATTACAAAACCTTGAAAAAAAATGATATTTGAGCATTTGTTTGTTTCTACCTGTGGCCAAATGAACAAAACCCCTATCTATGTAAAATAAACATTTTGCTTTAGAAATTTCCCTTTGATTTATTCCATGAACTTACATGCAGTGAAATTAAGCTGAGCCTCAGTTTCCTTATTAGTAAGAAAGGGGAATGATACAAATCAGTGTCAGTTAGGGACTGCTCTACCATCACCTAGCCTGTCACCCTGAGCAAGTTTCCTCACCTCTGTGAGCCTTCCTTTCTTCATTTATCAGATGGGTGTGGGAAAATTCAGTGGTCAAATCCATCCTGTTTGGGAAAGATTTTCTAAAATCTCTAATCAGTAATATGATTCCTGGAGAATTCTTCTTAGAAAGAACATTTTAGAATTCTCAAATAAGACCTTTTCTCTTGATTGATTGATCGATTGATTGATGTCAGTTTGCAATGTTGTGTCAATTTCTGGTTACAGCATAATGCTTCAGTCGTATATATACATACATAAGTTCCTCTTCATATTCTTTTTCATTATAGGTTACTAGAAGATATTGAATGTAGTTTCCTGTGTTATACAGTAGCAACTTTTTAATCTATTTTCTATAGTTAGTATCTGCAAATCTCAAACTCCCAATTTATCCCTTTGCACCCCCTTTCCCCAATTGTAACCGTAAATTTGTCTTCTATGCCTGTGAGTCTGTTTCTGTTTCATAAATAAGTTCATTTGCCTTTTTTTTTTTTTTTTTAGATTCCACATATAAGTGATATCCTATGGTATTTTTCTTTCTTTTTCTGGCTTACTTCACTTAGAATGACAATCTCCAGGTCCATCCACATTGCTGCAAATGGCATTATTTCATTCTTCTTTATGGCTGAGTAGTATTCCAACATACCACAACTTCATTATCCAGTCATCTGTCAGCTAAGACCTTTGAATGCTTAGTGTTAAGGCTTGTCACTCAGTGAAAAGTGATAAGTGTTGTTGCTTTGCTATGTGCAAATTATCTCTGGCTATTACATCCTGTAATCATGTTTCATTGATAACTTATATGATATTGAAATGTGGTCATGAATTCATTTAATGACCTGCTTCATTTTACACTGAAATTTTGTTAGTTGGTTCTGAGCCTCTGCTGGTGAGGTTTGAACCTTTCCTCTCAGCACACAGAGATTTCATTACCATGTATAAAGATGTAGGGATGAATATTTTATGCAGTTCAATCCCTTGGATCTGTTATTCCAGTGTATGATATTTATTATTTATTTAGTTTATTGTGTTTTTTTAAATTAAGGTGCTTGCATATTGGCTCCAGGGGCATTATGATGTGAAGAAACAAAATAAACTAATAATTCTGAGAACCCTCTTATTTCAGAGTTGCCTAATTAAAACCAGTTTTGGAGACAGAAATGAAAACTAATGATTATAATGCATGTGATCTTGGAGGAACACTTAAGATTCCTTGGGAACTGAAGAAGGTCAGACAGTAATAGTTGTTACTTTGTACATGAATATTGTATATGCATTTTGAAAAAATATAAATAATACAGACACATGTAAAGTCATAACTGAAAGAATGAAATGTAATGGGGTGCCTTTTATTGGATCTCAGAGCAGAGAAAGAATGTTAGTGGAAAACAGATGAAATATATACAAAGTTTAGACTTCAGTTGATAGTAGTATGTCAGTATTGGTTTTTTAGTTTTGAGAAATGTATTGTGGAAATGTAAGATGTTAACAATGGGGGAAACTGGGTGGGGGTGTCCAGAAAACCTTTGTACTGCTTTTGTAACTTCTATAAATCTAAAATCATCCCAAAATAAAAGTTTTATTTTTATTTTTATCTACTTATTTATTTATTTTTATTTGAAATACAGTTGACTTAGAATATTATATTAGTTTTGGGTCTACAGTATAATGATTTGATATTTTTATAAATTACACACCATATAAAGTTATAAAATACTGACTATATTTCCTGTGCTGTGCATTACATCTTGTGAAATTTATTTTATAACCACCTGTCATGCCATCACTTCTTTCATCCTTCTCCCTTGTAACCACTACTTTGGTCTCTGTATCCATGAGTCTCTTTCTGTTTTGTTGTATACAGCTCTGTGTGCTGTTACTTATATGTGGGATCTAAAAAACAAAACAAATTAACAAATGAAATGTTTTTTTTTTAAAGTGGACAAAAACACTTTTCCCCTTTGCTGATAGTTGGCCCATACTAATATACTGCTCCCCTCTCCTATAACAATATAACTTAGATTTTCAGGTCAATACACACAAATCTACCTCATGTTAAAAATGCCTACAAGTTATTTCAAGATGTTAATTTACATATTTTAAAGTCATTCTGTTGAACTGATTCCATTGTTTCTGCCTTAGCAAGTCATGCTACAAAGGGCATCTTTTCAAATATATCCTTGTACATTTATATGAACCTTAGGTATAAAATAAATGTTCCAAATTGCCACAAGTATGAATATTAACATTTTAAAGGTCAAATTATTCTTCTAATGGTTTTTGGAATTTATAAATCTATCAATAGTATACAAGGATGGCTTTTTACTCATACTGTTACCAAACTGGATATTATCATTAAAAAAAATGCCAGTGTATTTGAAAAACTGGTATTTCAGTTGTGTGATGATGGAGGAATGAATGCTAACCATGCAGCTGGGAGAAGAGGGTAAGAATGGATAAGATGGAATCATGGGCAAACACAGGAAAGCACAGAGAGAATGCTGCTCTCAACGTGTATTTTTCAGGAAAGTTGGCATTTAGCATGGACTTAAGGGTCAACCTGAGGTTCATAGTCATGAAATGTTTGAATCCATATTAAGGAGATGAAATGTGTTTCAAAATCATTTACAGTTTTCCAAAACGGAAGAACATGCTCAGAATTTCATTTTTAGAAAGATGTCTATGAGTGTCATGTAAGAGTCTGTCTTAAACGGGGATAAAGCTGGAAAAAGGATAACTAGTTAAGAGGTTCTTGATATGATGTGATACATATTAGCACTGAGGCACGGAAGTGCCTCTGAGAGAAGCATCAAAGACAGAAGCTACAGAACTCAGCGGCTGCTTAGACCTGAAGGGTAAAAGAGGTGGAGTGGACCAGACTTTAGAAGACTAGACTCTCAGTTTTATTTTTGCAAAATTAGAAACTGCATGGAGAGACGCAGATTTGGGAAAGAGGTGATGAATTTTGTCTTAGAAACGTTCCATGTGAGATGCCTGTAGAACTCCAAACTGAACACGAGCAGTGGACAGAGGGATGCAGTTATGTATTATAGGATGGTTAACAGCAGCCCTGGTGTCCATCCACTAGAAACCAGTAGCAGAGTTCAAGTTGTGACAACAAAAAATATCTCCAGATATTGCCAAATGCCCCTTGAGGGTAAAATAAAAATTCCCTGTTGAGAACTGCTGGACTATGTGAAGTGAGAAGGAAAAACGGTGATGATAGATCCCTGAGGAACATCGCTGTTAAAATATGTTAGAGAAGGAGGGTGGGAGAAGTGCCAGGAAGTAGAAGCAGAAAAACAAACAAACAAGAAACGGTGCTCTCGAAGACAGAGGAGGGAATGTGTAAAAAGAAGAAAATAGACATATATGTCATGTACTGATGCAATGTTAAGTCAGTTAGAGACTAAAATTTTCAAGTATATTTGGCAATTTCAAGGTCACTTGTGACATTGACAAGAGTAATTTTTTTGATATCAGCTTCAGGTGTCACCTGGAAGCAGTTGTTCTAAAAAATCCGATAAACTATTAGTTTTTGAGTGATGGCTATCTCATTGCTTTTCTTGCAGTTTTACTGACAGTTCTGTTGACTTTTTTCACTCACACTCAGTCTGGGTATTTCACTAGAGAATTACTGAACTCTTTCTATAGTTGTTTCTCCTGACCCCATTTTCAGATGAAAATTTTTAATAACTAAATACCATTTGTACTTTAAGGCAACACCTCTCAGTTTTTATTCTTTTACTGAAGTGTCTTCATTTTAAAAAATCCAGAGTTTGTGTCATGGTGCTAACTGGAGAAGTAGACCTTGTCCTGTTGCCAGAATCTTCTTTCCCCTCTTATTCTTGGACCAAATTTAAGTGACTAAACACTCTACTTTCAGGAAGAATTTGGTTTCAGCGTGCTGGAGGTGACTGTCACAGGCTCATGATAGCTGATCATTAAATTTTCAGGAGTCTTTGAGTCAGTCATTAAACATGATCATAATTAGAAATTAAATTATAAAACCTCACTCTTAAATAATTTAAGACCAAAAGTAATAAATATTCAGTGCTCATGTCTTTCTAATTATTTTACTGTTATCTGTGTTTGTGAGGTTATGTTGATTGTATCAATATGGTTAAAATATCATATAATGTGGTAATTCTAGGCATCTCTTCCCAACTTTGTATTCAGTGATACCAGGTTGGTAGCTTGAAATCAGCAACAGTCAGAAGTATTTACATCATGGATGTTGGAAAAAAACTACAAATCAGAGCCTAAATATAAAGAGGGAGCTTCCAGACCCTCTCTGGGAACCTAAATGCATTCATCAACCTGGAGATCCCCTAATTTATTTTTGATATTCTAGACTTAAAAAAGTGATAGAAAAAAATGTTAGTAATGTCAATTAAACTTAAAAGTGCCTTGTATCTGTATCTGTTACATTGTGAATAGCACAATCTTGGAGAAAATAGTCTCCTGGTATCCAAAGACTATTATCCAACCAGCAAAGAAGTCACTCAGGACCTTGATGAATGGGTGAAATTCCAGATTCTTGATGAATGAGTGAAATTCCAGCATATGTCCATGTCATTTCAATGTCATCTTACTCATTAATAAACCAACATTTATATGGAATAATATTCATGATGGAATTAAATTATCATTTAATTGATAATCTAGATTGGCCGTACAAGAATTTGATAAAAATCAGTGTAAGCATTTTGTAAGACTCAATTGGCTGTAAGAAACTTGTAATAAAGAGTAATGTATATCTTATTATTTGCAAGTTGCATGCTGTGCATCCTTTATAACAGGTAATTTTATAATAGATTTAGGTTTGGGTGTTTATATAAATATCTATGTCTACACACAAATATGTGTATTCACACATTTTTGTTTTCAGAAAAGTCAGTGATTTAAACATTTACCAGCATTTCTTTCTTATAAGATTTTCCCAATTAACTCACAGGACTGCCTTATAAGGTTGATATACAATAAAATCTGAGGTGGATATACTTCAGAGTTTTCAGAAATTACTGCTATATGTTGATGTTTCTAAAATTGCTCTCCTCTCTTCCCACTCACTGTCTTTGCCCAAAATTTTATTTCATCACATTTTGAGAAAAGTACTCCATCTCTCCTTTACCATATCGACTTACTGTAGAGTATTTATCTTGCAATGGTTTAGTCCATTTTTATTTTGTTAAATTTACCCTGTTTTCTAGGTTTATCTTTCTTAACCCTTTTCTCTGACACTAATGCAAGTTGTATAAATTTAATTGCAAAGATTTATAGTCTATATATTTCGGTCTCATCATTGAATGTTTACTTTTTTTTCTGAATTTACCCTTCTTTTAAAATTTTCTCTAGTGAATCTAGTTTCTCTAGTCCCTTATTGTCATTCATGACCATTTCCCCTATTTGCAAGTGTTGTCTACACTGTAAACATTCGTAGCTTTCATCCCAACTTCAGTGGAAGAGGTCAACAATGATCTTTTGGTTGCTGAATATGATGGGCCCATTCAATGTTTCAGTGAGTTGGCTTCCTGTGATTTTGGACGCTGTTAAACAAAATCACCTTGAAACTCAAGAGTTTCTATAATGACCCTATTTTTTTCTGCATCCATTGTCAATTACTCTTCTTCTATTTCCTTCATGAACTCACTTCTCTGGGCAAATTATCCCTAATCATACCCAGCCCTCACACCCTACTCCAATTGCTGTACTCTTATACTGTTATGAAATAGTGTTTTTTTTTCTTTTAAAGTGCTTGTCATATGTTATGGGTTGCATTGGGCACCCCCCTCCCATCTAATTCATATGGTGAAGTCCTAAACCTCCAGTACCTTAGAATGTGACCTTATGTGGAAATAGGGTCGTTCAGATATAATTAGTTATGATAAGATCATGGCTAAAGCAGGGTAAGCTCCTAAACCAGAATAACCTGTGCCTTATAAAAAGGAGAGATTTGCCCACGTGCGCACACTCATGCACATACACACACAGACGCACAGGTCGCATGTGAACATAAAGGCAACGATCAGGGTGTTGTGTCTACAAGCCAAGAAATAAGATCCCCAGCAAACCACTGGAAGCCAAGAGGGAGGCATGGAACAGATTTTCCCTCACAGAGAAAAACAGAAACCAACCTTGCTGATTAATAGTCTTGTCTCAGACGTCTAGCCTTGAAAACTGTGAGATAATGAATTTCTGTTTCTTGAGCCATCCAGTTTGTGGTACTTTTTTTTTATGGCAGCAAAGAAACTAATACAGCATCATAAATTATACAATTCATTCATCACTGAGATTAATTCATATCTTATCTGCATACAGGAACAAAAGTTTTCTGAAAGCAGGGGTTGTGTCTATTTTATTCAGAATTATATTCCTTCTTCTTATTTATATGGTGTATAATAGATACTCAATAAAAAGTGAGTATTTAAATAAAAATCCTGTTCCTCAACAAAGTGTTTACTACTATAATGATTAGGAGAAATTTTGCTTCTAATTTACCTATCAGATTTTCTGGTTGCAAATTCAAGAGGCTATAGAATTTCTTCTGCAAACCTGTCCTTGAGATGAGGAAAGAAAGGAAGACTCTTAGCTGAGTGGGATGCATGTATCTGATGATAGGGGTCTTTTATTTGGCCTTTTATTTTCACATAGGCTAAATTTACTCATTTTGGCCTTAGCAACAGAATATGTGCAAAAGTCTGAGATAGTGGTGTGTGGAAAGTGATGACAGCACCATATGGGGGATTGTGTGGTATTTGGATGACATGCCATATTTTAATGTTTAATTTAAGAAGCTCTGATTTTGACAGTAAGAGTCGGGGATTAAAAAATAGATCTAAGAGATAAATATAGAGTAGAACCATGTGATAATAAAAAAACTAATTGTTGTATGATGACCCATTATTTTCTATTTTATGTGTAATTTTTTCACATAAAACAGTATTTCTTCCCTCTTTTTCACCTGATCTGCATCATAAGTGCAAATTGTCATTTTACATGTGAGAAATCTGTCCCATTTTTCTCTATTTCATAATATTCATTTTTGGTAATTGTTTATTGTTGAATCAAAAGATACTCTTTCTTAGTTATTTTTAATGTTATATAAATATGATATTTAAATCATTATTGCAACAGAGTTTTGGCCACAGATGGATTTATATAAATTAGAGCATATGGATTAGCATACGGAGTAAGACAAATCAGAGTTCATTCCAGAGAAACATATGTCATTTCAGTGTTTGGTGTCACTAGCAATAGATAGATACAACAAATTTGATTACAAAATATTTTTTTCTAAATACATATATGTTATCATATTTTAAAGCAGAATATTTTATTCATGAGCATCATTAACATATGTATTCATACTTCTGTGCTAATTAAGTTTAATTCTTTCCCCATCATCCCCGCATATCTATGTAATTATGACATCACAGGTAAAAAGACATTTAAGCAATTTGTATAATAACATACTTTAATCTTTCATTAATATACAATTTCAAATAAGGAAGCATGCAAGTAAATTGAATTTGATACATTTAGGAAAAGAATGAGAAAATTATTCTAGTAAGTACAAGCATGCACATATCAATATTCATGAAATCATTGAATCAAATCACAATGCCTTGGAAGCTAATTTTGCCAAATTTAAATTAATTAAAATTTTTGAATTTACAAGATAGTCCTTTAAAGTTTTCAGTTTATGGAAGTTACGATAATTTGCAAATCTGTAAAAATTATTTAAAACAAACTTAAAGTTTTTCTTGAATCTCATAAAGCCTTACATAATACACATTCTAAATATACATGAAACTAACCATGAAGTTTAATTTTGTCTATTTCTAAGTGATAGATTAAGTATTTAGGAGATGCATGAAAATAAAAAAACCCTTAAAAAGAAAACCATCCACGCTCTTCAATGTTACTAGGGATTTTCTCTTATATCATTTTAGGAGCCAGGATGACAAAATAAAACATTGTGCTCAGAAACGTTATCCTGGAATTTTAAAAGGGTAGAGACTAGAAAGAGACACTTTTATTTAGGAAATCATTTAACAAATTTTAAGCATTAAGATACAAAACTCCCAAGGAAAAATAGCAAATAAAGTGAATGTGTCCTCTGTAAGTCCAAAGGGTTCTTTGTTCTTTGTTATCACCCTAGAGCCAGAGAATAATGGTACCAATGAGGTGAGAAATACTGACACGGGTCACCAAAAGAAAGACAGCATGCAAACAAAATCAGGTCAGCTTGTTCACTGAGTCATCTTACAGTTAACCTTGAACTATTTAAGTTAAACCTCAGAACAGGCCACGGGTTTCAAGGAAAGGCCTGAGCTGTGCTAAATAAAATTGAACTTCTCCGTAGTTTTCATACTGAATTTGTTCATTATAAGATACCATTTCAAAGAGGCCATAAAAATAACTGTGCCACATGATAACACATCAATGGTTTATAAATGGTGGCAAAATGCCTTTGGTGTCCCTTGTGAACTCTTGTGAGGTGTTGATAACGGATTTATAAGATGGAATGGAACACCGCAAAAGCATTCTTTTCTCTTTTGCCTACTAAAAATTTTTTTTTCTTCCTCAATTCAGGAACAAAGTTAGAAAATAATTTTGAATAGCCTTTGTGGGACTTTCTTAGATGTGAGCCTGTCAGATCATCAGTAGAAGAAAGATGTTGGAACCATTTACAACTTTCTCTTGACTTCTCCCAAGCTGACAGCAGGTTGAATCGATCTGTCTAAGTGCCTGTCATTTGTTGGGAGGAAGGGATCAATAGTCTCCAAACATCTGTCTCCAAGATTTAGAATTTGAAAACACTTTTGGAATGGATTTAGGTGGATCTAATCAAAGTACTGAGGTAAGGACGTGAATGAGGGCCTTGAAATAAAATTATCATGTTAGAGAGAGAGAGGGAGAAACATCTACTACTTTGGATTAGGCAGGGAGATTGGGAGAGAAGAAGAGTTATTCCTGGTCAGGTCCTGCTGGGAATGCTTTGCACCTGGGAAAACTGTTTTATATGAGAATTAAAACAGCAGGTAGTCACAGTTGTGTTGATACTCGGGGCTCAGTCAGAATGCCCTGGTGTCCCCTTGTGAGTTGACTTTACCTAAAGAAGTGTTTTGGTATCTGCCTTGTCTCTGCTGTAAGAGGGCTCCAAGAAATTGTCCTGAATCTTTCTTTACAGCTTCCAACTTTCACGTATGTGGTGTATTTGAAAGAGCTTACACTTTAGATTCTGGCTAGATTGCTGGGGATTCTTTTCGCCTCTTTTTAACTGAGAAACTGGTCAGCCCACCCTGGCCAGTTGAAGAACTGATACTTCTAGAACAGGGTGTCACCTAGCACGTGTGTTAGCTACAGGAGCAGGGCAGTTTTGTTGAGTTGCAATGCTCATCACAGGCACTGTTGGTCAACAACAAAAACAATGTTGCGTTTTGAATAAATTAGCAAGTTATTCATTTCAAACAGGAGAAAATACGCTAGAATTAACATTATGCTGTACACCGGAAACTGATACAACATTGTAAACTGACTATACTTCAGTTAAAAAAAATGGTTAAGAAGAAAGGCAGGGATGAAACAATTGTGTCATTAGAGGAACTTCAGTGTAACATAATATTTACATGGTTTGAAATTATTCAACTTTGTAAAAATATATGTAAAATGTGGCTCTCTCATGAAAAATGAATATTGAAAATTTTGATAGTCCCATACTAGAATTTGACTTGTAGTAGGTTAAATTTCTTTCATTTTATAAGCTTCAAATATCTATTCTTCAATTTTATACCAACAATTTGTCAATGTTCTGAAACTTAGTAATTTCCTGAAGTGGTATCTTACTGTTGTTTTTCTTTTCTTTGAGAAGTAGGTAAATCTGAATTCTTTTATCTAAAAAAGTGTTTCTCATAGATACTGAGCAAAAAATATGATCAACAATTATATTTTTTTCTCATGTATGTATCTATCAAAATGTGTCAGTAAGTTTACATTAAAAGAAAAAATAGAAGACTTTTTAATAAGCTTTCCTTTTTATATGAAGCTTTAGAATGTTAAACTACACTGAAAAAAAATGTATATGCATCAAATATATTTTCATGACCAGTCATCACCTAATCAGCATTAAGATGTATTAAAAATATCATCTCCTCGTGATGGCTAAATTGATATTAAACAATCATTTGACTTCAAAATGAAATTTTTATTCCCAAAATAAAAATGTTAACTGGAATTTGACACAACACTGTAAAATGATTATAAATCAATAAAAAATGTTAAAAAAAATGTAAGGCAAAGTTGATTCTAAAGAATAATAAATACCACTGGTACCAAGGAAATATTTTAATAGCAGATCAGCACATAAATACATATATCCATTTTGGATGTTTAATTCTAATTCAGAACATTCACTTTTTTTGTGTAATACTGCTGTTGTCTTGTTGCTTTCTTAGTGTGAGTAATTGATCTGGGGGTTCTGGTTTGCCATCAGTCTAAGGGCTGAATGTGATTGGATGAACATGAGGAAAAATGGAAGAGAAATGGAAGGGGAGTATTGACATAGACAAATGAAACATTAAAAAATGGGAGGATCATTATTCAGAAAGCAAACGCCAGTATTTCATTAGTTTGAAAGCTTTGGCTCTTAAGTCTTCAGTCAAAATTAGTTTAGTTAGAAAATAACCTCTTTGGCAGAACTTCTATCAGATAGACCTCTACCTACAGCAATATTTCTAAATAATGACATTTCATATACGTTTATTCCTTTGGAGTTTTAATTGGTCATGAAAAACTTCAGTGCCTATTATAATATTCTTTTCCCCACTCTTTCTTTTCCTTTTTTTTTTTTTTTTAAACAAAGTGCTCTTACCAAATAATCTGAAATTGACTCATCGTTATCAATGTTGATAATTACGACCAGTTTTGTTCCTCCTAGGGATATTTGAATTTTATGGAAATCAAAACTTACATATTGGTAGTAAATTGTTGATGCTAGTCTAGTAGTTTTTTTTTTTTTTTGAGCAGTGTTCTCAGTATAACAGGGAGAATGAAAGTGTGCGTTTTGAATTGTTTATGAAGAAGTGGTGATGGGGTACTCTGGATGTGTTTCCTTTTCTACTCTTTGGTTCCTCTTGTCTGTGACCCTGCAGTTAAAGACCTTGACCATATAAGACATCTTCTACAGCAACAAATTTAATGGCCTCAGATGCTAATTGGGACATGGATATGAATTATAAGACTCAGGAACAAACCTTGAGTGTCTTCCATGTATTGTGTATGTTCATCACAAATAGACAGAACAATTGCATAGTTGAATGAAATGAAAAAATAAAATAATATAGACCAGTGACTTTATGATTTCAAAATAATTCTAAACTGTTTTCATGAATAATAATCAGACCCTCAGTGCAAATTCAATTTCTAGTTAGATCGTGAAACTCTGACATGGAGAGAAGAAAGAAGAAGGTGTGCTGGCTGGGTGCTGTGGTGCGAGAAGTTGGAGGCTGGGCTAAGGGCAAGTGTACTTGCCTTTGAAAGTTGAGTATAGGTCTGCACCCTCACCTGTGCAATCGGGGCTGTTCTGCCATCCATTCTGCTACTTGTCCCTCCCCTTCTCTTTTCTAGGGCTCTCCTGCCTTACTGCTCAAAAGATTTCTCATTGCTGGGCACTTGCTTCCAATTCAAGGGAGCACCTGACTCATTTGGAGAGGTGTTGTCCTCCAGAGGAATGGAGTTCCTCAAAACTTAGAAAACAAAAAGATTGACACCACCATCCTTACAATGACATCTGTATACATGGGGAAGATGAGATTTGTGCACTGGTTTAGAAATCAAAGTGTAATTTATAATACTTGTTTCCATAGGAAAATGTGGTCTGAGGTTTATTTAGCTTCAAAGCATTTTTGGAACATGACATATTGGTGAGTTGGAGATAATGATTTAGAATTCAGATTTAAATAGAAATTAATTGGCAGAAATGTCTGCAACTCTTTATACTATAGTCCAGATATAATTATTTTACTTACTTTCCTTCATAAGTGTACATTTAAATTAAAATAAATAATACTCAAACATCTTTATTAAAGCAAATTTTGTCTTTATTCAATTGAAGAAAGTAAATTAAAAAATGTAACTACAAGAACAAAGTTCCATGGTTTACATAAGCTTTTTCCATAGTCTATTATTATTATGGCCTTTAAATATATCTAAATCACAATTGCTGTTTGAAAGTTAACCAACATAGGACATTCTCACATTCTTGCCAAATTCCAAAACAGGGAAAAAACATTTGGGCTGAAAAATCAGACTATACATGTTCTAAAAAAGCCATTTGTAAGTCATTTTCACTCCCCAATGCTTTAATTTACTAAACAATGATTTAGGATGGTGCACTGAATACTTAAGAACTATGCAGATTAAAAAATACTTAAAAACCAAAAACCGAAACTCCGGTGAAACCAAATTCTGAAGGTAAACTCTAGTCAGCAAGTTTTCCTCTAGTGTGAAATACAGTAATCCTTTCCCAATGCTGAGGTCATCGTTCTATCCTTATAGGAGAAGTCCCATTGAATATGTTAAGCTGCATTAGAAAAACAGGCTAGAGGGTCAATGACTAATTCTATAAAGGCAAATGGAGATATTCTGATTTTCACTCAAGTAAAATAATAAATAACAAAATTAAGTGAATTTCAATACTACTCTCTGTACTGTAAAACAATAGGAAGTATGCTACCAATTTTAATTTATCTCCTCTTGGTCCATAGGAACTTTCAGAATTTTTCTCCCCCAAAGTTTATTAATGTGTGTGTGTGTGTATGTTTCATAATGTCGGTAATCAAAGTCTTTTTTTCCTTACATTTACATCTCAGATGTGTTGGCTCAAAATTCCCATTTCATCCAGTCAACAATCCCAGACAAAGAATAACTTGGATTCTTGAGATGAAAACACACACACACACACACACACACACACACACACATATGCAGGGTAGATTTTCTTAACTTTCTTAGCAGAATCAGGGCATTTTTGGACCCTGTACTCATAGATAGATATTTTCCATGAAAACTCCATTCTGGAGCTTGTGCCGTGATGCTTTGCTACGCACTTTCTGGCTTCCTCCATTTCAACAGAGCAATAGATACAATTCTAAGACTAGAGCTTGCTTTCCTATGTCCTGACAAGCAGTGGTGAAGTTCCTAAGAGGCAGTTCCTACTGAAACCACTAGACAGGCTTGCCACACTCCAGTGTAAGGGGACAATGTGCCCGAATGGATTTAGACAGTTGTTATTAACAGCACAGAGGACAGCATGGGCTTCCTGTCTGCATCACTTCCCCTGGTCCTCTAGTCCCCAGTGTGGTGATATGGGGCTGCCCACACAGTGGGTCTGTTACCAAGTCCAAGCTCATACTGCTCACTGCACAACAGGCCAACAAATCCGGAGGCGAGTTGTTGGGGCAAGGAATAGCAACTTTCTTCAGAAAGGCAGCTCACTGAGAAGATGATGGACTAGTGCCCCAAAGAACCATCTTACTTGAGTTAGAATTCAGGCTTATTTTATGCTAAAAAGGGATGGGGAGGGTGTGGTTGGTTGTTGCAAACTTCCTGGTGTTGGAATCCTTAGTTTTTGCAGCTGTCCCCATACATTGGGTCACAATGTTCCTGTAAACTTCCAAGACAAATGTTTCTCTCTGTTCTGCAACAATTTATCTCTATATGAATGGAAAAGTGTTAGATCCTTAAAGGTCAGAGCCTTGAGAATGGGTTATCAGTCTATAGGCAACAGTCTTTTACAAAAGGTGCAGAACTAGCATGACTAAGCACAGGAAACAGAGCACAGGGTTAGAGCTAAAGGAACAGATCTAATATGGAGTGAGATTTGTTCTTCCCAATTGCAGATCCTTGCTACACTTGAAGAACACTGACCTCAAGAAAGCCCCTATCTTAGAAGGAGACTGCTAGCCTCTGCCTGTCCTTTCCTCTACAGGCATCATCTTCATCATCCTGGAATGTGTCAGGAAATAGGAAGGCTTTATAGCCCTGAATTTAAGCAAATGTGACCCCTGTTCTGAAGCAGCTTTGCAAATAACCTTGTAAAAAGTTGTCGGTGCCTTTTGTTCAGAAGATGTGCAGAAATAGCAGATCCTTGAAGAATTACCTCCCGACGTTATCTTTCTTCTTTACAGAAACTTTACTCCTGTTTTGCATTTTGCATTATTTTATGTATTACAGAAACAGCATTTTGTTGTTGTCCTAATTATTCTCCAAGGCAGCATTTCTCATTTTACTCATTTACTGACTAGAAATAAATGCTGGCATTTGAGGTAAAGGGATTTTGCAATTAAGAAGGACTAAAAAAAGTATTTTTTTCTTGATCAAAATACTTAACTCTGATTAATTTTTTATGTTGGGGCAACGTTAGCGGGGTATTTGACTTTACAGATGGAGACAAATTTGGAAGTATGTGTGCCACTTTGGAAAATGCTAATATGATGATGACTTTAAAGAAGTATAGCAATCCATGTATCCCTAAAGAAGGATCGAGAAAAAGAGGTTATGTGAAATTAACAAATACTAAGTTACTAGGTACAAATTCATATTTTCTTACCTCTGTAGCACCTGAACTCAATCTCAGGTTATATCACGTCACCATGAAGTGTGTTTTTTGATTAAATATTCTTCCCAATGGCCAGATGTCTCAGGATTATGTGGCAGCCACGCTCCACGCCTTGCAACCAAACACCCCTGGGATGGAAGTTAGAATTGCATGAGTCTAGCAGAGAGCACTCACATATCCCCCATTGGCAGAGTTTAGAAATGCTTTTGATTGGTGAGTTCCCAAAACATCTGGCAAAAAAACTTGCTCATATTGGTACTTTTGCCTTTAGACTCTTGAGAATTTTTACAAATGCCTAACTTCATCTACGTGGAAGCTCAGAATGAATACTTGAAGAGAATCAAAATGTCGGAATGTGTTCCTTGTTTCAAATTTGGTTAGGCAGTTGAGCCAAGGATCTTTAGGATCTTAATATTTCTCAGTATTGGAAACTTGCTGTTTAGGCACAAAGCTAGATTTTAGGCGCCAGCAAAGAAGATATTTGCTGTTCCACGAAGCAAGCAGTGGCCAATACATTATTCTGGTTCTCAGGAGGTGGGGTCATGCATAATAACTTACCTGGTCTTTCCTTTTCTAACAGCAATTGGACGCAAAAGCACCTCTGCTAAGGAACTGATTCTGGGAGGGCTCTGATGGGTGCGCTGGAGGATGAACGGGTCATTGCGATGAAGACTGCATTCTCTCTGAACTTTAGGGACTTTATGAAGGGCTAAATGTCAAGCCAGAATAATTGTAGGGATTAGTCCTTCTCTCTCAGCAGCAGCCTCCAAAAGCTTAAAGATGTGAGCTTATACTTACATGACCTTGGGAAAATTGTTCTCTGTTTATCATCCATAAGTGAAGGGTATAATGTCACCTTTTTTGAAGTGAATCAATGATGAGATTGAATGTGTTCACTAATGAGAAGAGGGTTTGGAAATATGTAATGCGGTGCATAATTATTAAGTATAATTAAGGAGGCAGTACAATCCTCAATAAAGTCTAAATATTATATTTAAACATAAAATCCTAATTAGAATTTTACATTTGAAATACTCAGTTACATTACTATGCATTCCTAAAAGGATGCTTCATTTAGACATTACAAAAGAATGTCACATGTACCAAAATACAAGGTCATGAACCCCTGTTCTTAAAAACAGATGCATTATGAATCTGGAATATATGTGTCACAGTCATTAAGTTTATAATAATATGACAGTGCTGATGTTAAGATTTCATCACAGTTAACCCAGGAAAGAATATTTTGTGTAAGATCATTGACATGTGGTCAGCTTGAAATTAGAGCTTCTCAGTGGCATGAAAATTGTGGTTCTGTAACGGGTAACACAATCAGACTAAATTAAATCTTGCTAAAACCACATTGTGTAAGGGTACTTGTGCTTGATTTTGTTTATTCTGGACACCGCAATCTTGACTTTAATGGTTAAGGAGGTTCCACCCACTCTAATGCAGTATAGGAGCATGGGTGGATTCAAATTGCTTACACGTAATTCGATAGAAATGCTACATGCAGCTTACTTGATTATCAGATGTATATGTACATGCAATTGTAGGACAGCCATTACCAGAATACAGTGCAACAGTGACCTCATACCTCCGATTTCAACATGAAAACTGGTAGATGCCCTGTTTTTCAGATTAGGAGCAAGACTGGGATCTTTCTAGAGAAATTCCCTCACTGCCTGAATTGTAGAGGTACCACAAAGACCTATTCAATACCATTCTGGCTTCCCAGTTCCATTTAAAGGCAAACTTCAGAGTTCCCTCAGTGCTCAAGGGAGACCACACATTTGCCTGTTTGTGCTCTTAGTGCTGCCATAACACAGCTCTCCTGAAAGCTGTCCCCATGCCATTCAGTGTGGGGACAACACATGCAGGCTGGCACACACCCTGCCCACCCTGAGGTTGGAGGGATTCGTTCTTGGACTTCTCCAGTCAGGGTCGCTGGTTAATACTCACATACTCAGACATTCTCCCTGGAGCATGGGTTCTGAGCCAGGATGGCCCATCCAGGCTGGGCTTCCGGCCACAGCTGCTCATATTCCCAGAACCAACCCTGGAACCGCAGCCCTGATCTTCCTCCCTCATGCTGGAGTTCCCTTTGGGGGCCCGGATGTCCCTTTCTGCTACCATAGTTGGGATGATCTCAGTCTATCAGGGAGCGTTCTCATTTCTACTGCTATGTTATTAAATCTTGGTCCTGGTTCAGGAGCAATGAGAGAAACCTCAGCTTTTGACAAAAAACACATTTTCCGTTTATAAATCTAATTTGTCAGCATCGATGAAAGATATGACTCTTGAATATTTGTATCTGCTGGATTTCATTAAGGAGATTTTGAGGAATTGGTGGGGGTGAGGAGAGTATGAGACCATGAAGGGCAATTTCCCAACATGGAAGAAAAGTCACACTTTCACCATTAGTTCAGTAACTTTCTCAGGGTAGGAAAAGAAAAGATTCTGTTTGAAAGTGACAGAGCCCTGGAACTCTCATCCAAGGAACTGGAAATAACTTGTCAGTATTTTTCTGTTTGTTTGTTTGTGCTCCAAATTCATTTTTGGTAATAGTGGAAGCAATCTGAAACGAAATACAACACTTAAAGCAAATGAAACGAAAGTAAATGCCAGCAGTAAATGGCAAGAAAAAAAACAATTCAGTGTATTCTTCAGAAATCCTGTCTCTTGGGACTGAGTGTTGAAAGTTTCTTATTCTTATTTTTGAAACTTTACAATCATGACGCTATCCATTGATGTTAAAATTAATTCTGTTACTTCGTGTCAATTTGTTCTCTTAATAGGACAAGTTTGGCCTCAACTAGACCTGAGCTCAGATCAAATCCCTTAATTTCTCTGAGATATTTTCTTTTTTCCTTAGATTTAAAGTGGGAAAAAAAATTCTTGTAATTATGAGGATTAAAGAGAACGCATCATACTGGACTTTTCCTGTGTGGTGGGCACTTAACCCATGGTAACAACTCTGATTATTATATCTGATATTGGTATAATAATAACAGTTTGTTTTAATCTTTGAGGAATTAGTTATTCCTAACCTTTATGGTAAATGCTACTAAACAGTGGTTTTAAGTTCAAGTATCCAAAGTTGTTAGAACAACAATATTTGACAGTAACATCATCATAATCAAAATGGAAAACAAAGCCATCTGGCAATAAATAAAAATGTTCGCAGCCTCTGTGAAACATGTATATACTAGAGGTTAAATTGAATTGGAATCACTTTGGGAGTCAGTGTTTATAATGGAACTAAGGAGTTTCTAATAGAGAAATGTTGAAATAGACATAATTTGCTAGGAACAATGCCTACAATTAGGAAGAATTTCAGTGCCTGGCATCTTCTTCAATTTCTGAAACCTCTATTGCTTGCCTTCTACATTACTCCTTATATCTTTTTCTTATGGATAAATTTAAGTATTTTTCTTTGAATTCTATCTTCCTATTAATTGTGCTTTTGTCTAATGGATTTCCGTTGACCCTCCCGTAATGGGTATTTTAACAACAATTTAACAAATATTTATTTGACACCTTCTGTAAACCAACATTGTTCAAATTCCTAGGACACATATATAAATAAAATTTGGTCCTTGCTGTCAGAGAAGTTGGTTTACTTTGAGGGACATCCAGAAAACAAGTGATCTTACCATAATAATACAATTTGATAGTAACATAATATCTTAGGGTGACGTGGATGGGGAAAAAATCAGAAAATGTTTCTTGGAGGAAAATGAAGCTCTGCTCAGTCTTTATGAATAAAAAGTTTATAAGGCAGGGAAGTGTAGGGCTTGAGTTCCCAGAATAGGGAACAGTATGAACAAAATTACAGAAGCTGGTACGTGGGTGATGTGTGTGGCAAACTGAAAATATAGTTTGCAAAGGGCAGGGTTAGGAGTTGCAGGAGATAAAGCTAGAGAGAAACTAACACGTGAGACAAGGAGGATCCTGGGTATGAGGCTAAAGTGCTTCAATTTCATCTCAGAGACAATGGGAAGGACTTAGAAGGACAGGGTAACTAAGGAATGACATTTTATTTAGTGTTCATAAGTGCTGAGTGGCGGTCACCATGCAAACTAACTCTGACCCATACTAAAGACATGGAGAGTTCAGAAAGACCTTGATGAGTATAGAACGAAGTATTCAACATCTGTATTAAACCCATCATACATATCCCATCCCATTCACCTAAAGCCCAGTATCCCCTGAGAAAAATCCAGAGAACTCACTCTTCACCAAGGATCTGAGAAAGTATTGAGGAAAACACACATTTTATGTAGAATAACTCTTTACTCATCGCTTCTAAGCTAGAAATGCTGGTGGAATACTCTACAAATGAAATGGACTGTTAGCTTGGATTCTCCCAGAGAGAAGAGCCTACAGGAAAAGCTTCTATTAGGGAATGCAGAACCAAAAAAGCAGTGGTGAGGCAGAGAAGAAGGGAGAATAAATATCAGGATGTGACAACAAATTGGTCACTGTTCGGTACCACATCAAACTGACAACTGGGTCTTTTAGGAATGTCTTATGACTACATCACAGAACAGTCCATCCAGGAAGATGAAGGGGGAAGAATTTATTCATCAACTCCTGTCTCCCTTGCCCTTCTTCATTTTGTATTTGAAGTCCTCAAGACTGTATACATGGTTTCACATCTAAAATTTCACAGGGAAACCCTTGGGCAGGAAATGAGTCACATGTGGTGATGCTGGCATGAGGTAATACACTGTTGGGCTATATTAACACGAGGTTAGTCAGAACCCACACAGACAGGGTCACTTCTGTTGTGGCCTGGTGGAGATGGTTGTGGTCAATGTCCCCAGAGACAGCTGAGGCTGAGAAGAATCTGCAGACTCTATATGGGCACCTCGAGGTCAACAAGGGTGAGACAATCACAGTGTGGCAGAGATGGGTAGGCGCGTATTGCCATCATGGGCTAAGTGGGTATGATTTCCCAACAGAATGTGAGAGGCATTATAATTAGACCTCTGAGATTTGTATAACCTGCTGGGCTCTTTCACGTAGGCTATCTGATGGCAAGGTATCTGGGAGCGATACTGATGGTCAGCTCAAGATCCTCTTTCTTCAGTTGTTTTATTTTTGGGGGGTAGGGGGATGGAGGTGATTAGGTTTTTATTTATTAACTTTTTTTTTAATGGGGGTACTGGGAATTGAACCCAGGACCTCATGCACGCTAAGCATGTGCTCTACCACTGAGCTATACCCTCCTTCCTTCAGTTTTATTTTTTTTTTAATTGAAGTATCGTCAGTTTACAATGTTGTGTCAATTTCTGGTGTACAGCATAATGCTTCAGTCATGCATATACATATGTATATTCATTTTTATATTCTTTTTTATTATAGGTTACTACAAGATATTGAATATAGTTCCCTGTGCTATACAGTATAAACTTTTTATTTATATATTTTATATATATTAGTTAGTATCTGCAAATCTCAAGCTCCCAATTTATCCCTTCCTATGCCCTTTCCCCTCTGGTAACCATAAATTTGTTTTCTATGTCTGTGAGTCTGTTTCTGTTTTTTAAATAAGTTAAGGTGTATTTCCTTTTTTTTTAGATTCCACATATAAGTGATATCATATGTTTTTTTTCTTTCTCTTTCAGGCTTACTTCACTTAGAATGACATTCTCCAGATCCATCCATGTTGATGCAAATGACATTATTTTATTATCTTTTATGGCTAAGTAGTATTCCGTTATATAAATATACCACAGCTTCTTTATCCAGTCATCTGTCGATGGACATTTAGGCTGCTTCCATGTATTGGCTATTGTAAATAGTGCTGCTATGAACATTGGGGTGCATGGTCTTTTTGAATTAAAGTTCCCACTGGATATATGCCCAGGAGTGGGATTGCTGGATCATATAGTGAATCTATTTTTAGTTTTTTGAGGAATCTCTATATTGTTTTCCATAACAGCTGCATCAGACTGCATTCCCACCAGCAGTGTAAGAGGATTCCCTTTTTTCCACACCCTCTCCAGCATTTATCTATCATTCATGGACTTTTGAATGATGGCCATTCTGACTAGCGTGAGGTGATACCTTATTGTAGTTTTAACATTCATTTCTCTGATAATTAGCGATATTGAGAATTTTTTCCATGTGCCTATTGGCCATTTGTATGTCTTCATTGGAGAATTCCTTGTTTAGGTCTTCTGCTCACTTTTGGATTGGGTTTTTTTTTTTTTTTTTGGTTGTTGTTATTAAGTTTATATATTCTAGAAATTAAGCTGTTTTCAGCCTCATCTTTTGCAAATATTTTCTCCCATTCCATACGTAGGTTGCCGTTTTGTTTTGCTTATGGTTTTCTTTGCTGTGCAAAAGCTTGTAAGTGTAATTAGGCCCCATTTGCTTATTTTTGATTTTATTTCTATTGCTTGGGTAGACTGCCCTGGGAGAACATTGCTGAGATTTATGTCGGATAATGTTTTGCCTACGTTTTTTCCTAAGAGGTTTATACGGTCTTGTCTTATGTTTAAGTATTTAACTTAGCATTAACTTAAACATTTTGAGTTTATTTTTGTGTATGGTGTGAGGGAGTGTTCTAGCTTCATTGATCTACATGCTGCTGTCCAGTTTTCCCAACACCATTTGCTGAAGAGACTGTCTATACTCCATTGTATATTCTTGCCTCCTTTGTCAAAGATTAATTGACCACCATCAGTTGTTTTAATATAAGCATCCCAACTCCCATGAATAGAGATCGGGCTTGAGTAAGCATAATGGACGTTATATGGCCCTTCTCCCAATATGATAAATCCTCAGTATGTTCAGAGACACAGAATGTTCTGAAGGGAGAAAACAATTGTGTTTCCTTAGGGAAGAGCCTTATAACATGACAAAAATATTCTGGAAACCTTTCTTTAATCTTCCCCATATGGTTTTTGTTCATTTGCATAGATGATGGATAGTGTAAATGGAAAACATCCAAGCTTTTCAGGAGTGATTGGTGTTGGCTCTTAAGTAACACAAATGTCTCAGGACTCAGAACATCAGAAGATCAATGTAGCTTTGACTGGAGTCCAAACTGCAAGAAGCTAACTGGGACCCTACCCATATCCTAAGCATACCAGGTTCATAAGGTACCTTTGGAGGTAGATGTCCTTCACACCAAGAAGAATCTTCACAATGATCAACATTTAAATTACTCTCTTTAAATTCACTAATCTCTCTTCTCTAATCTGTTATCTCATCTAGAAACTTGTGCCACATGAACCTTCATCATCACTGATGAACCCAACCACCTGCCTTCCCTGGGTTTGCATCTGTGAAGCAGAGCACTTCTTAGAGAAAACACACCCACAAAAACACACAAATCAGACTGATGCCAATATAAATTCAAGTTTCTAATACTCTATCTCGTTAGACAGTTTGCTTTCATGCCACTCACAGCAACAACTTGAAATCTTTTCTGGTCTTCTAACGCTCCAATAGCCCATGCTTATTTGCACTTTCTGCAAAGAGAAGCTTGCCTCCTTCTTGAAAGACTAAATAAAGGTCATCAGATGGGAATGTCCTCAATTTTCTACCAAAAATATGAAAGTCAGAGTGCGTCTACAGTCACACTCCTCTTTTCCTTTCATATTGCAATACAGGAGGTGTCCTTTCATGCTTCAAAAGCTGGTGTTTCCCTGTAGGCCCTGGATTCTAATTCTCATAGGGTTCTCTCTCTTTCATATGTTCTTCATTTTTTTTTTCCTTTCAGGCCTTGTTTGAGTCTCTCCTGGCATAGGGATATTTGTCTGGACTCAGCGCCCTCATGCTGTGTTATCCCTGCACCCCGCCTCCTTCTCTTCATCGCTACAAATTGGGGCTCCTTCTCTCCGTCACTATGTGGAGGAAAGAGCCAGAGGATTTTATTATCTTGCAAGAGAAATTTAGTGGGCACAATGTTCAGCAGGTGGGGAGAATGTGAAAAAGAGCATGAGAGCCAAGAGATGCATTTGTTTTAGGTCAAGAGAGCACAGTGAGTTACAGGGGTGAGATTGGTAGGACAGTGTTTCCTAATGAGAAAATTCAACTTCACTCAGGTTCAAATACATATTCCTAGTTTTCACCCCATGGCTAATCCTGAGAACTAGAATTTTGAATTTTTAACAAGTGCTGTGGATGATTTTTACGATGAGGCAAATATGAGAAGTGTAGCTTTAGAGGGTATGTGTGTGTGTGTGTTTCTGTGTATGGGTGCTGGTATTGCATACCAGCTGTTAAACAGATATGAGGAGCTTGGAGAATCTGAGTTCTAAGAGTTTCTTGAAGCTCCATGGATCCTTGGGCCACACAGAATCATCTGTGGCTTGGGCAGTCGATGATTTTCCATTGAGATGTGGTCCCTCAGATGTTCCTTTTGCTCCTCAGCTGGCATCGGTGGTTGGTACAGCAGAAATGGGCACAATGAGGCAAGTGAGTCTCAATTTCTAATTGTGCTGTGACAATACTTTAGAAGCCTGAAGCCTTAAAAGCTTGCAGGAATGACAATCCAGCAGTGGTGTTCACAGGGAGCATCTGGGGGACATTCTTGGCTCACCTGAGTATAAGGCTTTTATCATGTTAAACCAAAACATTGTTAAAAGGCTAAACGAGGGCCAAGATGAGGAACAGAGCCAAGAAATACTTGAGAAGATCTTGTGATTGATTATAAGAGAGAGGCAGAGATATACAAGAATTTTCTGCCTTGGAAGACTAGGTAACTGGTAGCATCGTTGACGGAGACAGAAAATGCAGGACAAAGAACACGTTTGCCAAAGTAAGAGGGGCCAATTTTGAGTACCCTGGCCTTGAAATGTCTTTGTTACATTTGTTACACTCACATAAAGATGTTTAATGTTATATGTTTCTGGAACTCAATAGAAAGTTATAGCAAATGTTTTAGATTCCATAGCCTGATGGATAATTTTATGTATCAATTTGACTGAGTGGTGGTACCTAGCTACTTGGTCAAATATTATTCTTAATTTTTCTGTAAATGTGTTTTTTTTTTTTTAATGAAATTCACATTTAAATTGGTGGACTTTTAGTAAAGCAGATTGCCCCCCATAACATGGGTAGACTTCAGCCAATCGGTAAAGGCCTGAATAGAATAAAAATTTGGCCTTCCCCCAGCAAGACAGAATTCTGCCAGCAGACTACCTTTGGGCCTAGACTGCATCTTTTTCCAGGGTCTCAAGCCTGCAGTCCTACCCTGACTCTGCAGATTTTTGAACTTGAACATCCACAATTGGGTTAGCCTGTTCCTTAAAGTAAGTCAATCTCCTCTCTCTCTCTCTCTCTTTCTCTCCCTCTCCATATATATAGCTATATGGCATCCTGTTAGTTCTGTTTCTCTGAAGAACCCTGAGTAATAGCATAGTAGTTAGCATTCAGGAATTATTAAGTAAAGGTCTTAAGATAGAAGAGATTGACTTGAGAAAAAGAGTGATCTAAGAACAGTGGGCTGAGAATAGAATTGTGGATGCACTAGTAAGGTTTAAATGGTGAACAGTATAAGAGTAAGACATGAAGAAGCCTGAAAAGAATTGATCAGGGTGACACGAAGAGTCACAGGAAAAAACTGAACAATTTAATAAAATGTAGAGTGTTAGGACAAAGGGAATTGTGTACAGTATTAAACACAGCAGATAGGATTGAAATGTGGTCTTATGACTTGGAAATTAGAAAGTCCTTGGTTACCTTAGCAAAAGTAGCTCTGCCAAGCAGAACCTTGTTTTCAGGCTGGAAAGGAATTAACTGAGAAGTGAGAAAGCAAAGACTTATCTTGGAAGATTTGAAATGAAAAGAAAAGGAGCAAGATTATTAGCTAAAGAGAAACTTAGGTCCAAGAGAAAAGTATCTATAATTTGTTTTTGTTTTTGTTTTTGTTTTGTCTTAAATACATCAGCCACCAGCAGCACATTTTCAAGTTGGAGGATTATCTTCAAAGAGGGAGAATGAGTGATCATAAAGGAAGGATGCCAGCTCCTTGAGGAGATGACACAGGTGGGATTAAGGTGATCTTGAATGTGAGCAAACACATAGTCACTTTGGAAATTGGAAGAAAGCCTGGAAGTATAGGTCAGATATAAGGATGTAGGCACAGGAGGGAAACTGATGAAGTCATAGAAATAGATCTTCAAAAATTTTAAATTACAACCCCATGAATGGACCTTGAGCAAATTATGCTAAGTGAAATAAGAGAAAGACAAATGCTATATGATCTCATTTATACATGGAATCTAAAACAACCACCACCGAATTCATAGATACAAGAGAACATATTGGTAGTTGCCGGAAGCAGGGGTGGGGGATGGCAGAAATGAGTAAAGGGGGTCAAAAGATACAGAATTTCAGTTATATAATGATAAAATATAAAATAATAAAATATGTTGATTATAGTTAATAATACTGTATTGCATATTTGACAGTTGTTAAGTGAGTAGATCTTAAAAAAATTTGTAACTATGTATAGTGAGTGATGTTTGACAGACATTAACTAACATAAAGGTGTGATCATTTCAGAATGTGTTGAACTATCAAATCATTATGTTGTACATCTGAAACTAACACAGTGTTATATGTCAATTATACCTCAATAAAAATAATTGAATTAAATTAAAAGTAAACAAAATTAAATCGTTGCTTCGTAGAAGGAATAAGTTAAAGACAAGAGAACAATTGATTGTAGTAGGGGGTCAAATTACAAAAAACAATCTGTATTAACCAAAATTCTTGGGTTGTACCTTTTTCTGTAGAGTATTCAGAAGTCTAAATTTAAGAATAGAGTCAGTGCTGTAATGTTTATCCTTTGTTGTAACATAAGGAAACACCTGCAAGTTAGATGAGATTCCTTGTGAGGAGAAATTAAAGAAATCTTCAGTGGTTTCTTGGCTGAGTGGAGAATGAGGTAATGGCAGAAGGGAGCTTGTAGAAGGGATTAAAAAATTTTAATTTAAAAAAATTAAAAAATTTAAAAAATCATTCCCTTTACTTTTAAATCCAGCCTATGTTCTTAAGGCAGACATTTTACCTTCTATGGCTTGAAGAGTTATCCAAAAATCCGCTACTGGTACTTGCTAATTGACTCCGAGAATTATTCCAGGTGGCTACAGCCCTCACCATCTGCTTTGAACCCTCTCTCCAGTCTGGTCTCCTGGATTTCTCTGCCATTGGCATCATTACTTGGAAGCTTTCTCTCTGCCTGGCCCTAACAGATTGATTACCTATTTGGACAGTCTTCTGTTCTTTGGACAGTCGCCCCAACATGTGCTGCTTCTCAATTTACCCTGATGACAACTGTGACCAACAGTGAGTGGGGGCCCACCTTTCAGCATAAGCTCCCAGGACACTAACTGTGCTTGCTGGAAGTGGAGGGCCAGGAGTGTTGAAAGTTGATGGTCTGGTTTTATGTTAAGCAAAATTTTTTTGGTCTATATTTCTCATGAAAACTGAGACATGATTAACACGTTGGTTATATTTTATAATATCCAGGATTATATAAGGATAAAGTGTGAATGCTAGATGGATATACATATTAAACATTGATAATGCTTGATAATGAGCATAGCTATTTGGCTATATGAAAATGTAGCTCTTTCCAGAAGATTAACTTGCTGGGGTTAAATTTCCCATATTTTACATAGAATTAGGCTATTATCCTAAGTATTGAATAGTCATTGTGCCTACTGTAATAAAGGAGCATGCCTGGGTAGGTTATCATTATTTTGGGGATCTATTGGTTTGGGGGTAAATTTGAAAGTAGGAAACAATTAAGCTTTGGCAGATGGAGTTTCATAGAGGGGTCAGTTGCAGACTTGATTCTGCCTATTTTTCAGACAAAGATAATTGATTTATTTTACCATATCTTCCATCCAATACATAAGTTCCAATGAACGTGTTCGTGGTTTACATTACTGTGTAACGAATATTAGGGATAGCATTCTTAATTTTTCACAGGTGTCTGAATAAGCCTGATTTTATGAGGGAAATAGCACAGCACTTGGAGTCAGAAGCATCTGGGATTTATTACTTCCTCTGTCAATAATTCATGTTGCCACCTGGAGACAGTATGTCGTTTTCAGGTCTCTAGTTTTTATATCTGTAAATCTCTAGTTTCTACATCTGTAAAGTCTACTGCTTTCATTTTTAAAGTAGATGTAGTCGTTTGCATTAAGATATAGCCTGAAGTTATAAAGTTGACTATTTCAGTTTCACACTAATGTGAAATATACGTAAAATTTATGTAGTGATTCTTCTGTAACTTTTTTTCAGTGATATTTAAGCAAAGAGAAACTTTTGATAGAGTAGTTACAAGCATGCCGACACCTCTATTTTAAAGTATTTTCTGGCTTTTGTTTTACATGTAAAAGTGATAAATATTCATTATGTTACCAGCATGTAGTAGAAGCAAATGGCAGATGCAAACTCCAGTGCTATCATCATTATAGAAAAAACGAGAGTTGAACGTTTGAGCAATTCTCAAACTGTATTCATTCAAATTCTATTCAGATGTGGCCAGGGCTTCATAATCAAGAAATTATCTTTCATTAAGTCACCATTGTTGTTATAATCTGTTTTAAGACAAATTAATTTATAACCTATTTATTTTCATTTTATCAATATCACCAGAGGAATGACACCCGCAGAGTCACTCAACTGTTGCAAAAGCATTTTGTTCCGTTAAATGTTTGCATGTTTATTTTTGGAAATATACTTTAATATGAAATGGAATAACACAATTTCCTTTTCAGATTGCTTTATCCAAGATAAAAGTTTTCTAAGAAAACACTGGTCATTACTATGTTCATCCCAGTAGCAGGTGACGTTCATTTAGGTACTCTGATATTTCTGACTTCCTGCTAGGCTGAAGATACACTCTCTATTTTAAATCATCACACAAATGTCTTTGGTTGCAAAAGAACAAGTGTGACTTAGAACTTTTCTTTTCTTTTTTTAACATTTTTTATTGATTTATTATCATTTTACAATGTTGTGTCAAATTCCAGTGTAGAGCACAATTTTTCAGTTATACAAGAACATATATATATATTCATTGTCACATTTTTTTCTCTGTGAACTGCCATAAGGTCTTGTATATATTTCCCTGTGCTATACAGTATAATTTTGTTTATCTATTCTACAATTTTGAAATCCCAGTCTATCCCTTCCCACCCCCGCCCCCTTGGCAACCACAAGTTTGTATTCTATGTCTATGAGTCTATCTCTGTTTTGTATTTATGCTTTTTTTTTTTTTTTTTTTTTAGATTCCACCTATGAGCGATCTCATGTGGTATTTTTCTTTCTCTTTCTGGCTTATCTCACTTAGAATGACATTCTCCAGGAGCATCCATGTTGCTGCAAATGGCATTATGTTGTCAGTTTTCATGGCTGAGTAGTATTCCATTGTATAAATATACCACATTTTCTTTATCCAGTCATCCGTTAATGGACATTTAGGCTGTTTCCAAGTCTTGGCTATTGTAAATAGTGCTGCTATGAACATTGGGGTGCAGGTGTCATTTTGAAGTAGGGTTCCTTCTGGATATATGCCCAGGAGTGGGATTCCTGGGTCATATGGAACTTTTCAATATTATTTGACTATGGAAAGCAAACTAACTTTTCTAGAAAAATGTCAGTGTACTAATCAATTTCTTCATAATAATTAAAGAATAGGTAATCATTCAAGGAAGTTTACTGCACTCATAACAACAGTGGTCAAGAAATCCTCCAACTTGAAGGAAAAACTTTCTACAAAGTGTATAAAATTCAGCACACACCATGTGATTCTGGTATGTGAGTCATCTTCCTTTAACTAGGCAACATATTATATATTTTTTTTCTAGTTGCATCATTAGTAGAACTAAGTAGAATTAACCAACTAACTAATCAACTAACTAACTAAGTAGAACTAAGTTTCCCCCTATGATTCTGTAAGAAATCTCTGACATACAAGGGACACAAAAGTAACAGGAGTGGTGCACAAAATGATAAATTTTCTATGACCATTATCAAAAAATACAACAACTAACTTTAACCTCAACACCAATAGATTTATGAAGATGAGTGCCTATTGTAAGAGTATTAACTTTGGTATCTCCTACTCTATGAGATAGCTTGTCTGTCACAAGTTCCAGACTAGAGCTGATAATTAGGTGAAGGAAAATATAATGTTTGTTTTTTGCATTTGACCTCAATACTTAAAAAAATTCTTTAATGCATAAGAATCACTTATTTTTCAGTCTATCGTATGTAGCTTCCTGTTCTTGACACACAAATAGACATCTTTTTAGAGTACTTTGTATTCTTTGTGAATAAGATATAGAAATGTTAACTTTTTTCTCTTCAGCATTTTCTCTTTATTTCCTTCAGTTACTTACATTGGAAGATATCATATGCCTTAAGGAATCTATTAAAGAAAACACATGGAAGATTTTGAGTTCTGAAGTCTAGGGCTTCATAGGCATTAAGATACAGTGGAAACATGATAAATCTTAATGTCTAAATAAAGATTTCTCAGATTGGTAGAAGAAAAGTAAAAAGAGTCAAAAGAGAAGTGAGGATATCTAAAAAGTTGATGGGTTGCTATTCCCTGAATACAAGTTCATGGATCTAGATTTAATGGGCAAAGATGCTAGAAATACACAGCATTAGTTTGTGGTAGCTGTGTGTGTAAAGACCTAAGTTAGGATCCCTGAGGATAGTCAGTTAGGCAGACAGATCTCAGAATAGAAATGGCTGCAAGATGTTCCTGAATAGTCTTGAAGAGTTTTTTAGAGCCCAGTATAAATAGTGAGCAGAGAGATAAACTCCTATGTGCCAGAGAAGGACACAGAAAGAGAAAAGGAGTTGTTCTCAACCTAGACACCTTAAGAAAAAAAATGAGCAACCAAGAGTGACCTCTATGGGCAGGTGAACTGGGGGAGGAGGGTGCATTGTAATAGTCTCAGCAGATATCATCAGAGAAAGATGGTGGTACAAATGAGAAATGTCACATCCATACTTCAAATATATATATATACACACATACCAAGATTATTATTTTATTCCACTCAGGAGTTTGAAATAAGAATCAAGGTGAGCTGTAATAATAATAATATTTATTTCATATTGTACTGATTACAGAGAACATGTTTCTTCCATATTTCAGAGCATCCTTGTATGGCTAAGATTGATGAAAAGCAATAGATAGGACCCAGAATAGCTAAACCATTATGAAAAATAAGAAGAAATTTAGGAGACTTATGCTCCTTAGTATCAAAATGACAAAGCTCTAATAATCAAAACAGTGTTATATTGGCAAAAGAACTGAAATATAGATCAATGAAATAGAAGTGAGATTCCAGGAAAAAACCTTTACATTTTTGGTTAAGTGACTTTTAACAAGTGTTCCAAGGTAATTCAATGAGAGAAAGATAGAATGTTACTGAGATAACTAAACAATTTAGATGCAAAAGAATAAAGTTGGAGTCCTTCCTCACGTATTCATAAGTTAATTCAAAATGGATCATAGACCTAAGTGTAAGAGCTAAACTCTAAAACTCTTAGGAAAAAATCTCTAAGAAGAACAATTCCTTTTTGAAGGAGTAAATCTTCATGCTTTTGGTTGGGTAAGAGTTGTTGTGGTTATTGTTTGTTTGTTTGCTTGCTTTTTAGCTATGAAACCAAAAGCATAAGCAATAGAAGAAAAAATAGATTAACTGAACTTTATTAAAATTTAAAAGTTTGTAGTTAAAAAGATATCATTCAGAAATTGAAAAGATAAATCATGGAATAGGAGAAAACATTTGCAAATCATTTATCAGTTAAGAAATATTTATACAGAATATATGTAGAACTCTTATAATTCAACCACAAAAAGACAAACAACCCGATTTAAAAATGGGCAAAGAGTTTGAATATACCTTTTGTCACAGAAGATATAGAACTGGCCAACACACACATGGAAAGATGCTCAACATCATTAGTCACTAGGGAAACGCAAATTAAAGCCACAATGTGATATCATTTCACATCTTCTAGGATGGCTAAAATTAAAAAAGACAGAAAAATTACAAATGTTGGCGAGAATGTGGAGAAATTTGAATCCTCATACGTTGCTGATGACATTTTGAAATGGTGCAGCCACTTTGGAAAGAATTTGGCAGTTCTCCTAAACCGTTAAAAATAAAGTCACCACATGACCCAGGAATTTCACTCCTAGGTGTGTATCCAAGAGTAATAAAAATGTATGTCCACATAAAAACTTGGACATGGGGGATTATTCATAATGAACAAAAAGTGGAAATGGCTAAAGTATCCATCTACTGATGCAATGGATGAACAAAATATCATATACCCACACAATGGAGTGTTACTCAGCAATAAAAAGGAATGAAGTTGGATGAAAGTTACAACATGGTGAACTTTGAAAAAAAATATACTAAGTGTAAAAAGCTGGTCACATAAGCCCACATATTGTATGATTCCATTTACATGAATAATACAGGCAAATCTTTAGAGACAGAAAGTAGCTCAGTGATGGCCAGGGGCAAGAGGAAGGGAGAAATGTGGAGTTATTACTAACGACTGCTACATTTCTTCTTTGAGGTGATGAAATGTTCTCAAAGTAAATAGTGGTGATGCTTGAACAACTTTGAGAACATAATAAAAAGCTCAGGGCGGGGAGGGTGTAGCTCAAGTGGTAGAGCGCATGCTTAGCATGCATGTGGTCCTGGGTTCATTCCCCAGGACCTCTTCTTAAATAAATAAATAAATAAACCTAATTACTTCCCTCTCCGCCCACAAAAATTAAAAAAATTAAAAAGTAAAAAGCACAGAAGTGTACATTGTAAAAGGTTGCATTTTATGTTTGCAAATTGTATCTCATAAACAATAATAGACTAGAAGGAAAGCAAAGGAATCTTAAATCATTGCCCATGACTCTGGGAGAATTGTTATCAGTGGTGAGGCAGACTCTGAGAATTCATGACTAACTTGAAATTTCCATGTTTACATGATGAGACGAAATTTGAAGTTATTCTATAATCTTCATTCTATACACTATAGAGTTTTGAACATTCTGGGAAAGATGAGTGATTTTCAGAAGTAAGGGAAGATGAATAAAAACTAACAATATTCAACTTTCCCAGTGACAGTTCTGAGAACACATAAACAAGGAGGTCTGTGGGAGGTGATTTTTAAGTTTATATCTTGAAATAAGAATTTCTAAGATAAGTGAATCTTTTCCAGGAGAGAATTAAAAAAACTGATAATTTTCTTGCAAACAAAGTAAAAGCAATCAAATTAGTATGTCCCTTAATATCACTAAGTATAATGGATTGTGAGCAAATACTGCACCCGCCTCCTCATTTTACTCCCACATTCAAAGGGAGTGAGGACCTTAGCTGTAGCCAGCCTTACTTAGCCGTGAAAACTCTGAGCATATGATATATGTCTGTGTCTGCATATGTTGGGGTTGGAATGGAGCTAATGATACCTACAGAATGACATGCTGATATGCCTGTAAGTGTTAATATTTTGGAGAAATGGATTCAGAATACAGTTTCAGAATATAGTACCAGTTACCAAAGATATTTTACACACACACACACACACAGACATCCCCACACATCACTCTTCCCTGGAACTATAAATCTTAGATTCAATTGAATTTTAGATTCAATTAGAGGAAAACGTATTGAGAAAGGAACAGATTGAAATGAAGTTTCTTCTATATGATGGAATTGATGCTTAAAATAGAAATTAATATAAGATATAGAAATTATAAAGATGTATTTGAGTTATAGGTTTATGACTTTTAATTTGTTAAAAAGGGTTTTTTAAGTGAAGCAAACATAAATGACTTCAAGATCTCGATCATGACCATTGGCATCCCAGTGTTGATTGCTGTACTGTCAAGAGTGTAGTTAAATGTTTGTTTTGACAATAACAAGTTTGAGTGTTTGGACTATGGTTTTGTGCTTCTTCTATGCCCATTACACAAGTGGTATTCCATATTTCTTTCTTTTCTTTTCTTTTTTTTTTTTTTTTGTAATGGTGGGTTGGGGTGGGTACAGGAAAAGCAACACACAAAAGGTACAGAGAGAATACAGTTTTGATGTATGTTTGTGGTAAAAAAAAGATTACGTGAATTCACATGAAGAAGGGGACCAATGAAAGTATCACCTGAAGATGCAACAGAATGATGATGTAAATCAACCATGACATCCAGGTCTATGCAAGCAGCTCAGCACTGCCTTGTGTGCCGCAGCATGTGTCTCATTCATGCTGGTCCAAAGGACCAGTGCTTGTGAGAAGTGCTCACTGGAGCATCAGGTTCACAGGCTGTTGATTCAGTTTTGCACCTCTGGGAACTACATGAACCTTGGATTAAGGACCATTGGCTTAAATGAACTCTGAAATCCTTCCTAGATTAAAAACGTTAACTCTGTATTACAAATGGGAGGAGTCCTTATCATTAAATTGACACTCAAATTTTATTTTGCCTGAACCTTGAATCCTTGCTAGATCAATTTTTATTGTGACAAAAATGATGATATTTAGTTTTACAAGCTTCCTTTTTTTCCCTATAAAACTGTTAAGAAAACCATTTCATTTATACTTCAGTTAAAGAAAATCTTTTTCTTTCATTGACTCTTACAAGTACCAATTTGATTGCAATAGTTTTGTCTAATGGCATGGCAATAACAATTTCACTATGGTCTTTTATAAAGCAATGTGGTAACTCAATTTATCAAATCTTCAGATATAAAAATAAGAAAATGTTTTAAAAATGTTTAACATCAGGGATTTTTCAGCTTCAGCTTTCACATGTAAAGAGCTTAGAAGTCATCACTCCATCCTTAAAACAAGAAAAAGAAAAAAAACTAGATAAACTGAAAAGCAATGATTTTCCTCTTGAGTCCATTAAAAAATTGAAATTATAGACTAAGCCTATACCTACAAATCTGGATAGACAAATGCATTCAGAGAAGCAAAGCTGAGATCTGCTTACCTGGAGAAGAAGCTGCTGGAATCACAAACTTGTATGAACATGAAAATGGTAATTTTGACCAATTGCTGAAGCTGATCGTGGACTAACATGAAACAGAGACTCCTAGGTGCTCTCACCCTTTCATGAGCTTTACTTCCTGGAAACCCATCAGGTTCTAACAATAAAGAGTCAAGAGAGAGCACTTTGTGGTGCTGGTAGGAGAAGAGGTCTAATCACTGAGAAATACACATAGAACTTTCTCCATGACAAAAGCCTAATCAGTGAAAAAAGGACTATCAGAGCCATATCCCAGCTAGGGGAAGGGAATTACTCCCACTCCAGTTGCTACTGACTTCCTGCTTCACCTAAGAGAAATACAAACAAACAAACAAACAGCCATGAAGTTAGAGGCTTAAGATTGGGATGCTGTTGGCAAAAAGGAGAGTAGGGGACAAGGGGAAGAGCTACATCACTGAAAAACATTTCTGTTGGTCACAGCCCTGAGACACAGGCCCATGAAGAGACTAAAGTTTAATCCAGAGATCATATAATTCTCTTTTCCTTCCTCCACACATGGTTTACCACCAGCACCTTCTCTGCATCAACAGGGCTACAAAAAACAGCAGTGGACTATAGCTTTAAGGGACTGCAAGATGCAGAATCTTTCTGAGGAGGAATATTTAGGGAAACCCAGAGGAGAGACTAAAACAAGGACACTAGAGGAACTTATAGCCCCTAATCAAAGCTATAGCAAACATCAAACAAATCTCCACTCCTGGCCAGAATAAAGTAAATTCTCACACAGGTTATTTATATCAATTCTTATTACCTGATATAGCATGTCTGGCTTTCAGCAAAAAATTACATGGCGTGCCAAAAGGCAAGAAAACAGTGCAGTCTGAAGAGACAAAGCAAGTGCCAGAATCCAGTGCAGATAAGACACAGGTGTTGGAATTATCAACAGGGAATTTAAAATAACTATGATTAATATGCTAAGGACATTAATGGAAAAAATAAATATGCAAGAATAGGTGGGTATCATAAGCACTAAGATGGATTACTAAGAAAAGGTCAAATGGAAATGATAGAAATGAAAAAAAATACTATAATAGAAATAAAGAATAGCTTTGATGGGTTCATCAGTAGAGTCAACATGGCTGAGAAAAGCATCATTAAGTACGGAGATAGATCAATTTATATTTCCCAACCTGAAACACAAAGAGAAAGATGAATAAAACAAACAAATAAACAAACAAAAAACCAGAGCAGAACATCCAAGAATTATGGAACAATAAAAGCAAATGTAATATAACATGCAATTAGAATGCCAGCAGTGAAAGAAAGGTAAAATAGAACAGAAGAAATATTTAAAGTAGTAATGACCAAAATCTTTCCAAAATTAATGACAAACACAAAACCCCACAGGTTTAGGGAGCCAGAAAAGATGAACCATGATAAATACCAACATCTACACTAACACCTAAACCCCCACAACCACATACACATAGGCATACCACATTTAAACTGAGGAAAATCAAGAGACAAGGAGAAAAATCATCACAGAATCCAGAAAGAAAACTAACCTTATCTATAGAAGAGCAATAACAAGAATTATTTTTGGACAGAAGATTTAATGTCATAAATCATAGAAGCCAGAAGAAAATAAAGTAAATTATTTAAAGTGAGGAAAGAAAAAAAAATACTAACGTAGATTTCTATAGCTAATGAATTTCTCTTTTAAGAGTAAAGGAGAACTAAAGACTTTCTCAGGCAAACACTGAGGAACTTCATTACTAGTAGACCTGCTTTGCAAAAACATGGAAAACTCTTGAGGTAGAAGAAAAATTATATGAGAGAGCAACTTGAATGTACACACAAAATGAACATCAAAGAGGAAATAAAGGAAGGTAAAAGTAAAATCTTTTATTTTTCTTATTCTTTGTTAATAAGCAATACAGCTTTGTTTAAAGCAATGACAGTAACAATTTATTGGATAATTCTAGCATATGGATAGGTGAAATAAGTATAAACAATGTCACGAGAGGTGAGAGAAGATATCAGGAATACTGTGTTAGAAGGTACCTGTACTACAGGTGAAGTAGTGTAGTGTCAGTTGAAGGTGGACTTAGTTAGAAATGTGTAGTAGAAACACTAGGGCAATCATGAAAAATTTTATGAAAAGCAGTATAATTTTATATGCTAAGAAAGGAGATAAAATTGAGTTAAACACAATTCCAATTAAAACCAGAGACAGAAAAAAAAAAGTGTAAGAAGGGAAAAGGCAAGAATAGAAAACAGTTACAAACACAGTATATATTAATCCAACTTTATCAATAATCATTTAACAGATGAATGGCCTAAATGCACAAATTAAGAGACAGAAGCTGTCAGCACAGATATAAAAAAGAAGCATAAACTACATTTTGTATACAAGGAGTCCACTTTAAAAATAAAGGCCAAGTTTGATGAAAAGTAAAGAGATGGGCTAGAAAAATGTATGTCATGCTAACAATAATTAAGAGAAGCTGTAGTAGTTATATTAATTTCAGACAAAGCCAATTTCAGAACAAGAAAGATTACCAGAGATAAAGAAAGGCAATGTATATTGATAAAGGGGTCAATTCTTCAAGAAGCATAATCATCTTAAATGGATATGAACCTAATAACAGAGCATCAAAATAATTCAAGAAAAGAATTTGCCAGCAATTGAACTATGCAAAGACAAGACATTGACGTATAAAGACAACTTTCTTTCTTTCAATAGACTTATTGTAAATATAAACTACTTTACATCATCAATCATTATACATTTACCACTTTAATTTTGGCTACATTGTTTCTAGGCATAAGAATCACATACTCCTACCAATCTGAGAACAGATCAGACTGTTTCATTGCCTAAAATGCTCTCTTTCATAGAAGGTAGATGGCATCAATGAGCAAAAGATAGATTCAAGAAAAATATGAAGCAATTGTAACATGAACTTAAATAGCTGGGCTATATAGTTATTGTTTGACTCTGGTAAAAGAAAAGAATAAATGAGAGTATGGTTACCATTATTTTGTAAATGCACGAAATTATTTTAAAGCATGAAAAATTTGCAATTCAATATAGCATCTCAGGCATAGCTTTATGCCAAGAATGCAAAGAGTATTTATTAATTTAACTTGATGACTAGATCATGTAATTCTAATAAATATATTCTCAGAATGATTAGTTCTCTGAACAAAAAATCCTATTCAGATGATACATGAAATTATAGATGAAGGTACTATAATTTATATCAAAATATTTATATAATCAATATTTATCAGGATCCTACAATAATCAGTTGAGAGAAGTATAACACAAATAAACATGCAAATTGATAAAGAATACGTTATAATGAAAATAGTCTATCAAATTGTCTTAAAGTATTTCAAGTAACACTTTATAACAAGACCAATAGATAAAAAATACATTTGTTTAATGTATCTTCTGGGAACAAACAAGCAAATTTATCTTAGTGTTAAAAATTCACCTACTCTTTGGTCACTCTGATCTCATTATTATTGTGAAATGGAGGAAGAAGGGAAAAAGGAAAAGAACTAGTTAATGGAGATAAGTGTCACTCCTTCACTAGGTCCCTTCTATGGCCATGTGCCTAAGTAAGCACATGTAAATCCACAAGTAAATCCACTTTTAAAGGAATTTCTTTGGTTTCAAGGAACTAGAACAGAGATGACAAAATTGTTACTCTGTATTGAAAGAGTCTCTTGTTATTTACCCAATGTTTTCATTCCCACATTACCAAGCAATGAAGCAGAGTTACAAATTTCTTGACTAGATGAACCTATAAAACTTAGAGTACATTAGTTTTAGGAATGTGATTAAATTATTTTAATAAAGTTTTAGTAACACTAGGACAAAAATCTTTGTATAAATTATATATTTTTCTTATGAGAAGAAATCATAGTATCCATGAATTGTGTTAATTATATTTCTAGTTTTTTTTTCTAATTTTGGAGGGTTTTGGTAAAGGGATATATACTTAGTATTTTGTGGTAACCCATTATGAAAAAGAATATGAAAACAAATATATCAAATATATGTATATATATGTATGACTGAAACATTATGCTGTAAACCAGAAATTGACATATTGTGAACCAATGATACTTCAGTAAAAAAAGTTACCCTAATGCACTTCAAAAGAAAAGATCTCAGTTAAATCCTCTGGACTCTTGGATTTAAACAAAAGCTAAACAGAGTAACTGTTTCACTGTAAACCCAGTAGCCCAATAATAACATAGTGTATAATACCTCCTAGTTTTAAGTTAATTTGATGCTGTTATAATTCCATATCATTCTATATAACTTCAATTGAACAAAAATGGAAATGGGTTATTTAGTGCATTCAGTAGTGACAAGAAATCATGTTTTATTCATTATCCTTGATTAGCTTTATGTGAAGTGTTCAGGCATAGGTCTCAAAACACCTCTTTTAGAAGTGTGGCTAATCTTTTTAGGAGAGGAAAGAAAACAATTTCCGTTTAGGCCATCAATCAATGAAATAGCAGCTTGGTTCCAATTGGAAAGCTGCTACTGCATTGTCAGATAGTAGCAGTTATTAACCAGCCCCTGAACAGCATATGTTATTTCCATTAACTTTCATCTCTCCTGATGAGCAGATAAATGGATAGGAAAAAATGAGTTGACCAGAATAGACAGATCTGAAGATAATGTATTTGCAAGGCATCAAGGTGTAAATGAAATTCCTAACAGCTTCCACTGTGTCTGAACGCAGTTGAGTAAAATTAAGCCAAAGGAACAGACTGGGTATGTGTGATAATAGGGCACAGTACATGTTCATCTTGGATTCAGGAAAGCTAACCACAATAGATAAAGGAAAACATAGATCCTAGCCTCTGGGAGCTCATGGCTATGAAAAAAGAGAAAGAAGGAGTCAACTGAACGTGTAAAGAGTACAGTACGTACAGTGACAAAAGTAAACCCCGGAGGTTCTGAAGTATGTCAGCAAGGAATCTCACCCATAACGTTAGGGCCAGGAAAACTTCTCGAATTGAGTTTCTAAGAATGAATGAGAGTTGGAGGGAAGGGATAAAAGAAGTGTTTGGGATTAACAGGTACACACTACTGCATATAAAATAGATAAACAACAAGGTCCTACTGTGCAGCACAGGGAACTATATTCAATACCTTGTAATAACCTATAATGGAAAAGGATCTGAAAAAGTATGTGTATGTATCTATCTATATGAATCTAGATATATATCTGAATCACTTTGCTGTATACCTGAAACTAACATCGTAAGTCAATTATACTTCAATAAAAAATGAATTCATGAGGTTTAGATGAATGACAAGAAAATCATATTTTATGTAGAACAAAGAGAAGGCCAAAATAAAGATTTGAAAAAGCAAGGCAGGAATGAAAACTAACTATGCTGTTTAACATGGCTGGTGTATCGGGTTTGGATAATTGTGAAGTAAGAAATGAGGTGGGATGTGTAGCGAGAGTTAAGAAGATTGAGTTTTTTAGAGAAGGTTAGAGGAAGGGCAATAGCTAAAGGAGATTCAGAACTGATAGTTATTTTATCAGGGTGAAGCAACCTACATATAGGTTAAGGGGAAGCAATTCAATAGAAAAAGATGAAGTACACAAAGCTTTGCAAAGTTAGTTCTCAAAATGACTAGAGTCCTACCATTTAAGTCTCTGTAAAGAATGTGAAGGGTTATTGAGTCTGTAGCTATGGGAGCAGGAAGTTGAAAAAGCTCTTGGCAAATTTTCTCTTTTATCCTATAACTGTGGTTTCCAACCAGGGACAATTTTGCTTCCCCACTGAATGTGTAGCAATATTTGGAGATGTTTTTGGTTGTCACAACTGATGGGGCTGCTGGTACTGTCATCTAATGGGTGGAGGCTAGGGATGCTGCTAAACTTCTTATAACATACAGCAGAGCTGTCCCCCCCACCCCCAATCAAATATCAATAGAGTTGAAGTTGAGAACCCTGCTTTAGGAAGTAATAGATGATGTTATTTGTGGATTTAGGGGTCGGAGGATTAGGTAGGAACTTCAAGAGGCCAGACTAAATTTGGAATAGGGTTGAGTGGATGACAGTAGTACTTAAAATGACTGAGGTGTGGGTCAAAACTCTAGTGTGTCTCACCTAATGGAAAAAAATTAAACTGAATTACAAAAGAGTAAGGGAGAAGATGAGTATTGAGCATGGCACAGATGGTTTCCCTGTCTTATGTCTTTCAGGATATTAATGATTTGTTTAAAAATCTTTCTTCCCTGCATAGTCCCTGTTTTCTCATGGTTCGTCACCCCTTTGTTAATTTTCTCATCTCCTTTTCATTTTAGAAGGATTGTCTTGGACAATTTGTAATTTTTGGTCTCTTATACTCATTTTAAAAGGCCTTCCTTAGGTTGTTGTTAATTTGTTTTTTATTTATTTTCAATGGTAAAGAGCACCATTCAAGAGTCAACTTCTTTAATCCCCTATGTTAGGTAAAGTATACTTAGTAATTCATTTTACTAGGTAAAATTGAAATGGATTAATGATATTTTTATAGAGGCTGAAGTCAAGTGTAATAATACAGGAATTATATATACAACACACATAATATGTATTATATATATTATACACACGATATGTACACACATACACATATAATATACAGTATAGTATGTATACATGTATATCACGTATGGTATCTATATTATATTATGATTTTTTTCACGAGTATATGTATATCATAAAAATATACGTATGATACATACATTGTTTCAGTAGTAAAGCAAATTTTATTTTATTAGTAGCAAATTCCAAAGACTGGGTTTCATAATCTTTGAGAAAATCATTTATTGTTGTTTGGGCCACCTGATTTTCCCACCTCTTTTCTGACCAATTTTGATCCTTAATAATCTTCTTCCTACCTCGCACCATTGTAAGTACATAATAGGATCACAGTAAAAACTCGTTTATTTACTAACTAAATAGAAAAAGAACCCTCAATTAATCGACTAGAAGGAAATTACATCCTGTGATTGACAATACTGTAGTAATCTATAGGGAAATATGATAGGAAAAGATAGAGAATTAGATCATTAATAGTAATTAAAATAATAGTAAAATATAGTAAAATAATAATAGCTGCATGGAACTAACTATATGTCAATTACTGTTCCAAGTGCTTTACATATGTTAATACATTTAATCCTCCAACAGTTCAGTTTGAAAGTGATGTTATGTGATTTCCATGCTCACTTCATTGGTCGGAAAAAGTCACCTGGTCATGACTGAGTTCAAAAGGGTGGGAATGTTAAGTTCTTCCACTGAGAGGGGGACTGAAAAGAGAGGCATGGAATTAAGATGACTAGAAATGCAGTCTACCACAGCCTTTTCCTCTGCCTGAGGAAATTTGGGCACTATGAGGTTAAAGAACTTGTTCAAGGTTACACAGCTGGTAAGCTATTCGACCAGAATTCAAAAGTTTTGATTGCCAAAGTGTATTACAGTTGTGCTGTGCGCCTCAGTCCTGCCAGAATGTGGTTAAATGCTTTGAGATTCCCTTGGCATTGGGAAAACATAAAGAATTAGGTTTCCCAACAGTATTTGCAGAGAATCGATGTCTGTTAGAATTATGCTACATTAATAATGAAATTCAGCAGTTTGTTTTCTTTCATTTCTCCCTCTTTTTGGCCATGTCACAGTCATAACCTCCATCTTTACACTCACTTCTCATCTGCGTCTTCCTATGAAACCAAATGGGCAGGGTTATTTGGAGGTGGAAGTGGTTAGGAAAAGAATGGCAGTGTTTAATGAAACATAAGACACCGTGAGGTCATGGAAAAACAATGTATAATGTTTCTTAACTTTGCAAATAGATGACAATTTGGTTCCAATCACTGTGGTTTTAGTTCCTGAGATTGTTTTACATTGTTACGCTTTCTAACTAAAGAGTTCAAGTGAATTCTGAAATTATTCATTTCTCTTTAATTACTATGAGATCTCATAATACCATTTAATTAGATAATCTTATACAATGCTTGAGGACAAAATCTTTTATGCATACTTAATACTCAGAATAGCATTTGTGACATTTATATGGTTCTCTCTAGAGAATTTATTGTGTGTAGACATGATATAGATTATTCCTTTTTAATGGAATAAATTTTATATGGATTTAGATAATTCTACCCTCTTCATAAGCATGGATTTATGCTTTAAGTATTAAGTATGTTCTTAAATATCCTTAAAATAATAATGTAGAAAAATAGTTTGTAAACTTAGGATTGCATATTATTTTGTTTGCTAAATGTTCTGGGTGCATAACAATTATAATATCATAAAACATGCCCTTGGCAGAGCCTGGAGTTAACTGTTTAACCATTTTATTCCTGACATTTTTGTTGACTGCATATGGCAGTGGGGTTGAAGGAAGATAAAAACTGAGAAAAAGATTTTGAGGAGGCAAAATAGGAGATAAATGAGGGCTTATTAAGAATACTGTTCCTAGGATGTTAAAATCTATAAAATGCTGTAATATTTTATAGCATTTGAGACTGATCAAATTAAATATCTTCTTAAATATTGGCATATGTAATGTATATTCTTCCCCATTTGAATATGAACTTCCTGAGGATAGGAGCATATATTGTTATCACCCAGCATAGTACTTGGCATGAAGTGTATACACTATGTTATGTATTGGATATATAAACGAGTATATCAAGAAAAATCACAAAATCCCTGTCATAAATAGAAATTATATTTAAATTACTATGGCATTATTTATTTATTTGCAATTAAGTATACATATTTATAATTTATTGATTATTTTTAACGGTAAAGTGATATATTATTTTGAGATAAAAATTATACTGAAAAGGCAATCATGCTTTAAAATGAATTCTAGGAGAAACAGTCATGGAATATGAAAGCTATTTTGAGCTACTTTTTCTTTTTATACTTGACTTTCCTGGTAATACCCTGATAGTTTTACAACTCACACTTGAGTAATAAATGCCCACTGTTTCTGGTTTCCAAAGATTAACAACATTATAGGATCCTATTAAACTTCCCAGGCACTAGTTTGGATTTCCAAAGTCACAAGAACGTCTAATTGGAGAACAGATCTGCCTGTCCTAAATATTTTCTTTTAAATGTAAGCTAATCTCACTTCGAGGCCATGTCTCATTTGTATTATTTTCACTGGATATAGAGTCACCCAAGAACAAATTAAACTTATTCACCTCAAGTTATTTTCTGTTGTATTTACCGGGTTGCTTCAAAGTATTTAGTCCATTTGGCTAGATAAACATGCATTTTTATGATGAAAAGTTAACATAGGACCATAAGGCTGAGTGTTAAGTGGACATATTTATTTAACCGTAATACCTAAAGATATTTTAAAATTTGTAGCTATAGAGTTTCCTTTTGTTTCTTTCTATGTGTACAGATATGAAGCTGAATTTATTAACTATATACTTTTGTGTAATAATATGCATTTGGACAAGAACCAGTCCCTTTTTAAGAAGTGTATGATGTGCACTCTGTATGTTCAGAAGGGCGCTATGGTTCATTAAACCAGATACAATCAGGCTTTGTTTTGTGAATTACAATTTTTATAACATTTATTTTTCTCATATCATCCTGTCAACAACCAGGGAAATATCAGTTGATGGAGAGAAAATTAAACCAAAGGCATGGAAAAATCCATTTGTGCAAAATCCCAATCACTTTGGAGGGAATGAGTAAATATAGGGGTATATTTGAAAAAATATATCCAACTGCAAACATCAACATGAACCAATAAGCAAAAGAATTACAACAAACTTAGTGGGTTAAAACACACATATTTGTTATTTCCCACTGTTTGTCCAGAGTCTGGAGTCCTGGCCTGGCATGGCTGGATCCTCAGCTAAGGGTCTAACATGGCTGCAGTCAAGGAGTTAGCTGGGTGGTGTTTATATCTGTGTGCTCGACTGGGGAAGATTCTGCTTCCAGGCACACTCAGGTTGTTGGCAACATTCATTCACTTGTGGTTTAAAACTGAGGGTCTTAGCTTTTGGCTGAATGTTGACTGGAGACCCCCTAAGCAAAATACTGACAGAAGGAAATAGACCTACAACCTTAATTTCTTTTTCAGATTCTATTCCATTACAGATTATTACAGGGTACTGAATATAGTTCCCTGGGCTGTACAGTAGTTCCTTATTTATCTCTTTTATATACAGTAGTATGTATCTGTTAATTCCAAACACCTCATTTATCCCTTCCCCCCAACCCTCATTCATTCTTAAAAACTCAGTTCAAGAGTCTTCCTAGCCCAAATGTTATGGGTTAGGGTCCTTGCTAACACACTTCAGAACCGCTTGGGTTTACTTTTGTCACTGTACATACCACACTAGAGGTTTACACAGCTCCTGGGTTCTGCCCACAGCTCCCAGCCCCATGATTTTTCCCAACATTGCCACTTGCTTCATCACATCATGGAGAGTCTTTAGAGTGAGTCTACTAGCAAGAAGGAGTCATATAATGTAACACAGTCATGGGAGGGAAACCCCAAGACATCCAGCACAGTAGAGATAATAAAGGTATTTTTACAAGGTGGTTACAATTCTCCCTCAACTGTGCATCTGGTTTCAGCAGAGATGGGCTCAAACTGGAATGAAAGAAAGAGGGCTCCAGAAGACATATCTAAGAAAAAAATCAATTAATTAATGTGTTCAATATAGCAAATAGGCAAAGCAAAAAAAAAAAAAAAAAAAAGACACAGCTATTAATTCCAGTAGAAACAGAATGCTGTACAAGAAAGAAAATAAATGCTAAATACTGAATTCACCAAAATTACAGCAAAATTATTTTGGATGTTGGACAGAGGAAATATTTATATGTGATTATATGGTTGGAATAGGAAAAAGGATCTCTAAATCTTCATATTCTATATTAAGGAATCAGTAGGTTAATATCTAAAACTTGAAGAAAAATAGAGTATAAGTACATTATTTAACAACCTGACACTAAACAGATGGAGTAATTAAAGAGCTGAAATCCATTGTCTATAGTGGGTGAACAGGAAGATGAATATATGAATGACAAGGTCTACTGTTTTTTGTTATATTTGTCCTACTTTGATTTTTTATACTATGCAGTTGCATAATTATGATAAAATAAAAATTAAGAATGAGTAGAATGAGCATTTTAGCATTCATTTCATGTACCTAAATATTGTTTAAATTTTTCAAAAGCTATGTCTTAAATTTGTTATTAAAAGCAATAAATCTCTCTCCTTCCTCCAAAATGTATAAAGCTTTTTTTTTTCCAGTGAACTCTGAAGAGACAGAGAATCTCCTTGAGGCCAAGACAGAATGGATGAAATACTAGACAGCAGGGAAGGGAGCTGGTATTCAGTTAAGAATACATTTCCCAAGCTTGACAATTTTTTTCCCAGTCTAAGAGTTAGAGTAGAAGAAAGAAGGAAGTGGACAAAAAACTTCATTAATTGCCTACTGTGTGCTTGGCACTGCAGAGGTGTTGCCTGTGTTTCTTCACTTGGTCCTCACGATAACACCGAGACAGATATTGCTTACCTAGTGTTATAGAGGAGGGGCTGATGATGAGAAATTAAACAGATTGATCCAGCAAATCAGGCTCTGTAGTGTCAGAGCAAGAACTGAAACTCAAAAAAACATCAGCTATAGATGACTCTAAAATGAAGCCTTGCTTAGCATCAATCCTTTGTGTGCAAAATATGCTTCGTTTATGAAGTGAAGATCTTCATTGTGTTAATTCAGTATGCCTTCTGCAATCTTGTTTACATTAATTCACTTGAATATGGACAACTCAAAGGTCAGTTTCAGTTTTGCTCTTGTAAAATGTTCAAGCCCAGAATTTTATACCAATTTTCATCAACTGATATATTCAAATAGTATAACAGCATTTTATTGAGTGAGTGTAGGTGGTTAATTTTTAAAAATTGCTAATCTAAGTATTGAGTTCCTATGTAATTTGTAGTAATTATATGGCAACTTGATTTATCTGCTATTATTCGATTAAATCATAACACGTGATTTTAGTGATGTATCAATATTTAATAGAATCATTAGCATATGGTTGACATTTTGCTAAATCTTTGTGTATGACCTTCCTCATTATGAGTTTAAATAGATCTATTGCTGGCTTTGGTTTAGTATATCTATTTTTAAGAAGAGGGGTTTTGTTCTAACTAGTGTTCGTGAAGGAATCCATTTCTGAGGGGTGTATGTAGGATTTGGGGGAACAGTTTTAAAGAATCTCAGAAACAACTATGTTTACCTTTTGATGCTCTGATTTATTGCTGTGACAAGAACAAGTAGAGGTGTCAAAGAAGAATGGTGATGTCGAAAAAAATCATAAAGAGATTAACAGCTCAACACTGAAACAGTTCTATTCATTAGTCTGTTCACATCCCTGATGAGCAGTCTTGCTGACAAACAATGGGGGAAGTGGTCAGGGCGCGGGAGTGCTGATGCAAGCTCGGCTGTGTTTCCACCTGCCACGAGCAGGCAGAAGATCACAACAGATCGTGGCCTCTGCTCTTCCCAGAGGCCCCTGGTCTTTCATGCAGAGTATAAGAATGGCAACAAAATGCAGGGCTGTGCGTGCGCGTATGCATGTGTTTTCATTAGTAATTTTAACTTGCCAATTGGCAAATAAAAAATTTATGTGTTTGGTTGATTGTTCATCCCAATCTCATCAGAGTTACGCTGGTGACATATACCTAAATCTTTTAGCATGTGTTTTAATGAAATGATGATTAAAAAAATACCAACATTTCTGACTATGAAAGATCAGCTTTTATGGGAAAATAGTATAAGATTAGATCCTCTATCTGTTTGAATGTATACTTATTTTCCATAACAGTTACACTTCGTGAGAGGACTTACAAATAAGTTGAGATGTGAAAGGTACAGATTTTTTTTCCCTCGAGCAGCATGGCTCTGGCGTTCACTGAGGAAGGAGTGTGTGTCTGTGGCATATGCGCATATATGAACGTGCAGAGAAGGCTTTCATGTGATTGAGCCTGAGGGAGTGCAGGTTTTGTACTAGGTCAGATTGATGCTCTCCCATATGGTCACTAACTAACTTGATAGACTCTCACCAGCCTCTGTTCCCATCTCCTGGGCTGGAGTTCATTTAACCAAAAGCATGATGAAGGCGACAAAGAGGGACCAGCTGAGCCTTAAAGCCTTTGTTTAGCCTAATAGATCAGGTTAGCGTTTTGCAGATGTTGGGTTTCCGAATCAATAATCCTGTTGACGGCACCTCCCAGCAGTAGCTATTAGACGACGTAATTTGGAATTTAATTTGCTTCTTAGGTTAAAGCAAACAAATCTCATTTGCAGTGTAAAATATCCAACATCATGAAAATAATGCCTTCTGTTTTGCTTTCTCACCCAAGGGCATGTTATAGAATAGAAGTCAAGGTTACTGTGACAGTCATCGCATTGCAGAGAACGCAGCCGCAGACTACGTTTTGAAAGCCTGTTTTTTTCCACTTATTAGGTTGTCACAAGTGGTAACCATGCTAGCAGAGGTATTTGTAGCTTTGTATTGTGTTAGGAGAAATAGAATTCCCCGATACTACAGCTGCACTTCTGATTTGTCATTTATTGGGAATAAATAGAGGGTGGTATGCCCGTTGCCATGGAAACTAGTTCTACTTTTGAGCAGCGCAAGACCTTCAAGCGCGTTTGAAATTGCTTGCTTCTCGTTATGTCTCAGCACTGGAGAAGGTGTAGTGTGCAATTAAATAGAAGTGAAGGTTTAATTAAAAAATTAAATTACGTTTTCTGGATGGTCCTTTGTGTACAATAAACTTACGAGAGCTTTGCTGCTTGCAAAGCTGACTGGATGTGTATTTTGAAAAGAGAAAAGGATCATCTTCTTACTGCTCTGTGTGTGTGTGTGTTTGTGTGTGTGACATAGAGAGATATTCATGATGATCTTTCTCTTAGAAATTTGTTACAAAAATGCCAATTCCATCTAGAACATTCTGGAAATCTTGGTATGCAGGGTGATAAAAAGAAAAATATATGTTTGGATTTGTTTGTAGGTTATAAATCAAGAGAGTTAAATATTATGCTGACACAAAAAATACAACATTTAATTGTTCAGATTTTTAAAGGGCATCTTTTAAGGAAAATTAGTGAAAATAAGAAAATGCTGTATAGTCTGGCCCTGACATATTGTCATTTCAAAACCTATATGCCCATGAGACAGTCAAAAGATGGGGAGTTTACATGACAGAAGCTAAAAGCAGGCTTATATTTTAAAAAGTGAAGTGTATTTTTCACGTAAAATGTGAGATTCCTTAGCACCTGAAAATGAAAAAAAAATGTTGAAATGTTTATTTAGTCTTATGTATCAGTTATATAAGTTGTCCCAGAAATAGAAATACAGATTATTCAAAGATGATCGGGGGATCATTTTACTTATAGCCAAATGTGAAAACCTCACCTTTTTACAGCTCTCTATGATACACAGGGCTTCCACACACATCACACACATTGTTTCAGGTGCTCTCTCAACAATTCCAAAGTAACAGTGTAGCAGCTTTTATCTCCATTTTATGTATAAGGGACTTGCTTAAAGTTGCTCAGGTATCTATGGGACCCGGGAGTCAATGTCTTCTGACTTCTAGCCTTATGAACTTTCCCTTTTTAGAATGGTATGTCCTATCAGACTAAATTTACGAAACATACTGTTGTCTCTTGAGGAAGGTATTACAAAATATTTAGGGATACAATTTAACTGCTCTTTGGACTTACAGAAAGTATGCGCCAGAGTGTGATTTTAAATCAAGTTTTCTCATCTTCTAAGCATCCTACTGTATATATTTATTTATTTTATTTTTTTGGAGGTTTAAAGTGAGTTTTCTGGTTAATTCATATTGTTCAGCCCTATTTGCCATGATGCAGTTTTTATGTAATTGAAATATTCCTCCTGTAATGACACACAGGATAGTTATTTTTGCACGGATGACATGTCCAGTTAAGCGGGTGTTATTTATGGTTAGCCATTGTCTGCTCAATCAATCCCTTACTGGCGATGAGCCCTTGTGGCAGTGGAGCCCCATTCTATAAAAAGGTTCTATGGAGAATTAGAAAAAGAGTTCTCTGTGATAGCAGGAGCTTCGTTGGTAGTGAGCAGCTGCTGGCCCAGCAGTCCTGGGACTTCCATGAGGCTGCTATGAATATGTTCACAGCATGCTGAGGCTGGTTCCATGCTGCTACGATGCTGCATCGCCAAATCCTGTCTGCTGGAGAGGGCGGGCTTCATCCTATTTAATACAGAGCCTTTCTTAAAGGAGATATTTCACTTCTGTTAAATAAAAATTATGCCCTTCAGCTATATTCAGTATCTTGTAGTAACCTATAATGAAAATGAATATGAAAGGGAATAAATGTATGTATATGTATGATTGAAACATTATGCTGTACACCAGAAATTGACACAAAATTGTAAACTGACTATACTTCAGTGAAAAAAAAGAAGCTATTTTTTCAGCCGATCACAGTCACTTTTGGGATTAGATACCCTACCTAAGAGAGTTTAGATGCCTATATTTCTCTTCAAATTTCTGTGTAAGTCTAATTAACCATATATCATAAAAAATAAAAAACCTAGACTGATCATAGGATGTTAGCTAATATGGAAAAAATAAAATAAGTTGGGTTTCCTTAAAAAAATTATGCTGTTCAATGTATAATCCATGCTTTCATAATATCTCTACAGAATTTAGCACTTGGAAAAAATTATGTGAGTTCTTTTTTGTTCTTGTCAAATGTGAAGATTCTCTTCTATCATAGATCACTGGTTAAGTAGCTAGATTTCAAGAGGAAAAAAAGGGGGGATCTTCTGTGAAATTTATTTCAACACCTATTGTCCAAGTTTTGGAATGTACAGATTTAACAAAATGTTAGCTCAGGTTTGAGATGACAGTCATGGCCAATGTCAACAAGCTTCAAAGCATGGAAGTCTGAGTTATTCTTTGGTGAAGGGAGATTGACCAAAGCACCAGGCACCCAAGGATTTCACACTGGTACCAACCCTCGTGCTCCTGAATTCTCCAAGCTGGTACTCTGACCTCAAATGGCGACAGCTTGCTTGTCAAAATTTTTACACTGATTCCACGCAGGAAGCTAATGTAGAAATCTGAATAGGTTGTATGCATTTTCTTCATAGTAACCGTTAAATGAACTGTAAATTGTCCATAGAAAAGAGCACAAATTATAAGTGTACACCATTCAATGAATTTTAGAGAGTGCATAATCTATGTAAGTAGTACTGTGGACAACACAAAATACTACTCTTACTCCTGTAGACTCTCCTGGAGCCTTCATGCCACTGTCAACACCAAGGATAGCCAATGTATGATCTTCTAACAGCATAGATTAGATTTGCCAAGTTTTGAACTTTATATAAATAGAGCCATATTTTTGTGTTTGGCTTCTTTCACTCGATGCTACGTCTCTGAGATTCATCCATGTTTTTGTGACTAGTTGTAGCTGGTTCGTTTCTATCACTGCACGGTACGTTGTCATGTGAGTGTATCCCTATTCACTTAACCATTGTTCTGTAGATGTTTGTAGGTGGTGTTTCTAGTTTGGGACTGCTATAAACATTCCAGTACAAGGATTTGGTGAGCGTATCTACTTATTTCTGTTGGGCATGTATGTAAGTTCATTAAATTGGTATGTAGATACTGCTGAATTGTTTTCCCAAGTGGCTGGACAATTGCTCCACATGTCGTTAATATGCAGTTTTGACTGCACTTGAATTTTAGCTATCTGAGTGGGCGTACATGTACCGTATTGCAACTTTAATTTTCATTTTCCTGATCACTAATAAAATAATGTTTCATATGTGTGTTGGCCATTCATGTTTTTTTGAAGTGGCTGTTCAAACATTTGAATTTTTCTATTAACTTGACTGCCTTTGTCTTATTGTTTTGTTGATATTGTTTTTATAGTCTCAGTTTGTTTATTTTTTTTTCTAATACATGTTTTGTTACTATTTCTTCCCACTCAAAAGCCTGCCTTTTTATTTTCATAATGTGATATTTTTTTTCTCATGGCTGGAACTTTTTTAACTTCTATTTAAGAAATCTTTAAGATTATTTAAGAAAACCACCCTGTTTTTTTCTAGAAGATTTCTTGTTTTAACATTTCACACTTAGATCCACAATAAGTCTCAATTGATTTATTGGTAAGTGGTTTGGTCTTAAAAAATCTGCAGATGTTTTTCTGTTGCATTACAGTGTCATCTTTGTTATAAATCGATTGATCATATATGTGTGGGTTTGTTTCTATACTGTCTGTTTGATTCTAATGGACTCTTTGTCATTTCTCCAATACCTTCCTGCCTTCATTGCTATAAATCTTTTCTGACTCTTTCTATATGGTAGTGTCAGTTTTCAAACTTTGCTCTTCTTTTTTTTTTTTTAAAAGATTTTCTAGACTATTTTGACTCTTTGTTTTTTCATACAAATGTTAAGTTCAGAGTGTCAATTTCCACAAAACAACTTGCTAGAGTATTTATTCAGATTGCTGTCATCAATAAGATGAATTTTTGAGGAACTGCTATCTTTACAATCTGTGAGCATTTTACATACTCCATTTATTTAAATGGTGGTAACTTAAAGAATAATCCTTTAAATAAATTACTCTGTGCCAGTTGAATAGCCATGTGGATAAAAACAAACTTTGACTTCTGTACATTAAAGCTTCACACTGTGCATCAAAGCCAATTCTAGATGCATTAGATTAGAATGTTATTAGAAGTGAATGCTCAAATTGAAAAATTACATTTCTATAGAATAATACTTGTGACTACATTTATGACCCTGAGATGGGAAAAGTTGAGTACAAAACTGTTTCTTAAACAGGACACCAGAAACACTAAATAAAAGGAAAAGAATGAGTCAATGATCCTGACAAACTTAATTTAATTTTATCAAAATACAACATTAAGTATGTAGAAGTGAGGGGAAAATAGTTTGAATATATATTACCAAAAAAGGGCTCATGTCTGGAAAATATAAAACATTCATTCAAGTCAATTAGAAAAATATTACTCAATAGGGAATTGGAGGAAAACTTTAATACATGTTTGCAAAAGAGAACAATCACGTGTCCAATAAAGATGTGAAAAAGTGCTCATCCGCGAAAAGCAAAATAAAACTTTTTTTTCATTGTCAATAAATAGTGTTAATTATCTGTCAGAATGATGAAAATAAAAAAGAATGTTAATATCAGGAGTCGGAAAAGATGTGGGGCTATGGGAGCTTTCTCATGCACAACTGTGGGAATTTCTTTTGATAAAGTCACATTGGAAAACTGACTTTACCTCTTCGAGTTGAACATACACAATCATTAAAGCCCAACAACCCATCCACAAATATTTACCCAGGACACAGCCACACAGACACACCACAAATCATGAATGAGGATTACAACATGAATTACTTTTACCAAAGAACAAAAACATCTCCAATGTACTTCAATACTAGAAGAATTAAAACACATTCATACAACAGGATATCATATGAATAAGGAAAATGAATGAATGATTCTTACAAGTAATAACATAGATGAATATGGGAAATATAATTGTTGAAAGAAAGAAGCCCAATCCAAAAGATTAATACTGGTATGACTGGATGTATATTAAGCTCAAAAAACAGGCAAAGCTAATCTACGATTTTAGAAATCAGTATAGTCATAATATTTAAGAGAGGGGCAGGAAAGAAGTGTCTGCAATGCTGCTTTAACTTATTGATCTAGGTGGAGGTTACACAGGCTTGTTCACTCTGATAATACACTGAACTGTGTGTCTGTGATTGGTGCAATTTTTCTAAACATCATTAAAGATATTAATGTATATTTACATGTTTATTAGATAAATTTATATATATATATGTTTATGTATTTCTCCATTGTATGTGTTCAGATACAACACTGAACAAAACAAAATGAGTTTCTCTGCTCTTGGAATATACTTTCTTACAATCATTTTTCCCTCAGCTTTATCGAGATATAAGTGACATACAATCTTGTGTAAGGTTAAGATGTACACTGTGTTGATTTGATACACTTGTATATTGCAAAATGATTACCACTATAGTGTTAGCTAACATTTTCATCATCTTATAAATTATCATTTCTTTTTGTGATGAAATCTGCTCTCAGCATCTTCAAGTATATACTCTATTATTAACTATAATCACCATGTTGTACATTAGATGGTTAGAATTTATTCATTTTAGAACTGGAAGTTTGTACCCTTACAGTCTTACGTGGCTGCATAAATATCTAGGAAAGTAAGTCTAGACTTCAGGATAGTGACTGAATCAGAGGGAAATTTGAAGGCATTAGATTAGATTAGATTAGAGAGAAAAAATAAAAGAGAACCTGAATCACAGATCAAATGCCTCATATTGCAAAATGTTAATTCTGTTGATTTACAAACTTGTTAATTCATGCTGAAATTTTATCTGTAACTATGTTCTCCTAATTTTTCTACCAGAGTCAACAACTTATATGTAAAAAAAAAAAAGTAAGATATTTTCTAAACACTGAGAGCACACAAACAAAACAAGATAAAACATACAACACACAGTGTCTTAAGGCTCTCACCATCTAGTTTCAGAGTCACAAATAGATGAATTGTGATAAAAGCTTTGATTTGACAGAGAGTCATAGGAGAGGTAAGCAGGAACCATGATCCTAAAATCTCTTGAGAGCAACATTATGGGAAGTTAACATTGTCTAAGAGTAATTGAAGTTCAAGCAGCATCGCCCTTCTGTCTAGAAATGCCTCAGCTGACTGTACAGCATGAGGTGAACCGGACAGAAAGAGCATAGGACCGATGGACATGAAAAGGAAAGCTCCAGCGGACATCAAAGAGATATGTGACAAATTTCAGAACTACAGTAGTGATGGTGGGAAGATAAGGATTTGGAGTCTGATGAGAAAAAGGAAACACTGGACACTATATATGATGATTGATTGAATGTGAGCATTTGAAGTAGATAATGCAGTCATGAAAGATGTCTAGACTTACGAAGTCAGCCATCAGAGTAGAGAAGGAATCTTGACAAAATTCAGTGGAAGGACTCTGCCTCAACCTTGCCTTCATTGTTGAGGTCCAAAGCTTAGAGAGAATAAGATATAATTCTTGACCAAAAAAGGTTTTCCATCCAATGAGATTCAAGTTGTATTATTAACAATTGTTTTATTTCCAATTCACAAAACAATAGATGATTTAGAAGGACAAAAATTGTTCTATGAAACATTAATCTCTGTGGCCCTTGGTTTATGTTCTTGCAAAAGGGTACTAATGTCTGAGGGATGTGGGAAAGAAGATTCCCCTGTCTCATTAAATAATTATATTTTTAGTCCCTTTTGAATATTAACCTGCCTGATCTACTTCATGAAATAAATTTTTCTAAGCCCTCAATTTTGATATTACTTTAAAACATTTAAAGGTTGTGTTGGTCCCACCCACCTTAGCACACACAGTAGAAGAAAAACAAAGCCTTCTTTGGGCAGTTTATTTTGATATTTTGTTGTACAATCTTAACGGTTGCAAGCACAGGACTCAAAGTTATTTAAAAGACTTTAGTTTTTTTGAGTTTTGTATTCTCTGACTGCTACAGTAACTACTTTATTCACACTTTTTGAAGAAACAAAAGACTTATACCACAATGCTTGCTAGCACATGTGTGTTTCATTTGACCTCATACTAGACAAGGTAACTATTCAAATGAACTATATTTTTAAAGCAAACAATAATGTGCAATAATGCATGTGTCTTATTAAATGCAAAAGTGTTTGTTTAATATAAAAATCATTTATCTAATAAATTAATATTCAGCTGAAACAATTTTGAGATAATTATGATTTTTGGATCAATAATACACATGCATCAGTCTGTTCAATAATTTGCAACTTTTACTTTAAGAGTTTAAAGTATTAAACCCTTTAAACACAAAGTATTTCCTTCTCCAAACATTACTGGTTGTAATGCAGACATTTACCAGGCAACCTATCTTTCGGCACTGAATAAAATGTGACCTATTCAAATAAGGTAGCACAAATGCTAAGCTCAATCATGAATGACATAATTCTAGAGAACCACTTAAAATATTATCTATTTATTTTACACTGAGTCCAAATGAGCAAGTACACAAATGAGGAGATCATTTCAATAAGGAAGAAAGTTGAACATTTACAGAATAACTCTTATGGAAAATTATACAAAGTGATATGCCATGTGTTAACTGAACATTAGTTAAATATTTTAATTATATAAATATTTGGTTTTATTTTATGATATTTAAGGAGTAAGCTTTAATATATTTACGTACTTAGAAGTACATGATGGGAGATATTGCAGCTAGGGTTCCCCCATCCACGTATCCAGTTCTCAGCAATTCAAGATGGGTTCAAGCCAACAAGGCAATTCCATTATCCTTTGATGGATACATATTTTTCTAGCTGATTAAACTTTATGCAAGTAAGTAGAATTTAGGAGTACAAAATGGATGATCAAGAAATTATTAATATCCATATCTTTTAGTTTTTTACTCATTTAAAAGTAATAAATTCATTTCTTTTAAGTAACTGATTTTAAGCTGTAATTCCACTTAGCAAAATCAAACATACATATTGAAAGCCCTATTTACTTTCATTTTTTCAAAAACTTTATGTTTAGTTTTCTAAAATGATCAACTGAAGAATCCAGATGGGTGATAGAAATTTGTTTCATTATTTTATGTGACTCATGCTTAAAATTGCTCATTATCATTTTGCCCTTTTCTAAAGAACAATAAGGACATATGAGTCCCATTTTGACCAAATAGTTGAGTGACTAACCCAGGATTCACTTGTCAGTTTTATCAACAATGTTTTAAATAAATTATATATTCAGTGAATGCCTTAGACATTACTTAAAGTAGTAAATCAATCTCTCACTATAAAATAGTTTATCTTAGGAGGTGATTACTTGTCGCAGCCACTGTTGGTGAAGTATCTAGCATACAATTCTTTCTATCTAACAGAAGTGTAATTTTGTTTGGGACTTACTCATACCCAGACAACCTATAGAGCTCATGGTAATAAAAAAAAACTTCATTGTAATAGCTATGCTATGGAGCTCTGATGTGTGCCAGGTCAGTTTTATGCACTATAAATGTAGTTAAACCTCACAAACTCTATGAGATACTATGGTTCTCTCTAATCTACTGAGAGGTTGAAGTAATCTACCATGATTTCACAGGTAACAAGTAACAAAGCTGCGGTTCTAACCCGAGGACAGCCAAGGTCAATGTGACTGCTGCCCACTCCAGCTGCAAAGATGCGCTCTAATTTTCTAAAACCAGTTTTAGTAAGGACTTGCCAAAGACTGGAACACAAACCCAGTTTTCAACCATTAGGGATAAAACATTCCACTAGAGACTCTTAGCAGTACAGAGATTGGTTCTGACTTTGAATAGTCCAATCAGTTTCACTGGGAAGAAAAATCCTAAAGAGAAGATACTCCTTCTGGGCTTAAATTTCTCCCTCTCTCTCACTGGCCATGGAAAGGAAGTATGTTGTCGAAGGACAGTCAAAACCAACATTCTTTACCCACGTGAAGGATGTCACACTTACTCTTGTGAGAGGTTCCTCTATGTTGGGAGCCTAACAATGGAACTGAACTCTCAGCTAAAAGTTGTCATGAGATTTCCCAGACAAAGACAGACAACCTTGTAATATTGATATCTTGCTGACCTTTACAATGATCTGTAATTGGACTATGCCCATATTCTTTTCTGTAAGATTTCTTAGTTTTGACAAATATATAAAGATATGATAGACTCTTTTAAAGGTTATAGAAATTTTTAAGGGGAAGATAGTGAGCTAACATGAACAAAGCATTTTACTAACACTAATGATCAATGTAGATTACTAAAAATGATTTTATAATAAGAAGGGAAACAGTGGGGGAGGGTATAGCTCAAGTAGTAGAGTGCATGTTTAGTGTGCACAAGGTCCTGGGTTCTATCCACAGTACCTTCTCTCAAAATAAAGAAATAAATACACCTAATTACCTCCCCACCCAAAAACAAATAAGCCAACCAACCGAAAAAAGAGAAATAAGAAAGGAAACAACTTAGTTCTGAGAACATGTATGTTATTATAACAACTGACTAGAAATTCTTCATGTATAATTATATATCTGGAATATTAGCATGTTAGACTTCTTGGAAAGAAAATATTAAAATAGTTATTGTGCATAGAGTGAATAACCTTGCTAGTTTTTAATGGGTATATCATACAACTCTCTTTTTCTTCTTTGCAATGTGATCTGCAAATTAAAGCAGATATTTTTAACTGCTTTTGTTTTCTCATCATCTAAATTAGACCAGGTGTGGAGGTGTGTGTCCTACAGTACAGTTTCTCAAGTGCAGCCCCTTTAGATTGAAAGACATAACTGAAATAGATAAAGTATCTGCCTCCCCTTGTGTCAAAAACCCAACAGATAATGGTTGGATAAGAATAGGATCATGACTATGGATATTCTCATTCAAAAATGGGGAACACAAGAGGCACACAGGAGTGGCTATTCCATAGTGCTTTTGAAAACTTGCTGGGCATTTCTTTGCACTTTCTTGATTAGAACTCAGTCCTTCTGCTCTCTAGTAATAATTCTCCATATCTCTTGTCTCCACCCTCTAGGGTTACACCGTCTCAGCTCTTAAGTCATTCTTCTTTCCTAAATGATATTTTACAGATGAATAGGTATTATCAACAAAAAAATTAATAACCAATCTAAGAGAGAAATAAAGAATTTTATTCTAGCCAACCTAAGGTTTATAACCCAGGAAATAGTTTTTCAGAAAGCTCTGAGGACTGTTCTGAAGAGATAAGAGGGGAAGCCAGTATATATGTGATTTTTGGGAAAGGGAGACGTGCATTCAATAATTCATCTCAGTAGAAGGCCTCCTTTATTTGCAAAGAATGGGTATCTTATTTAATGGTTTTCTAAGTATGGGATGATGCAAGAAACTGGGTTTATAAAAGTTTCTCCTGAAAATATCTAACTATCTGAGAGCCAGTTCTGCCAGTTTTCTCACAGCACAAAGTGCCTCATTCTGATTTTGACCTTGAATTTCTTTCAGAGTGTATTCCAGGTCAATAATTTGGCCAATGATTTGATCCTTGTAGAACCGGATGGCAGGCAACTTTCTTTATTTTACAGTCTCATCCCTTTAGGTCTTAATTTTGACCAAGATTTGGGAGCCATTTCATGATAAATTTGTGCTGTAGCCCTAGAAATGCTCATTCCTAGGTCAGGCGAAGATTTCATTGCCAGGTCACTCAGTGCGCTCTTCCTGGACGAAGCCTTGTTAAGGGTAGCCAAAAGTCTCTGAACTGCCTGTCTTATCAGTCTGTTACAGCCCAGAAAATTGTTCCCTCTTGTTGCTTCTTCCCATATCTAGAGTTTCACTGTGACTCTCATTGATCTTATTGAATTCTATATTTGGTTAATTATTTCAAGTTGCCTAGTTATCATTATTTTTATTAGAAGCTCAGTCACACATTTGTTAATATAAGAAACAATAACCTTATAAAATAGACAAAGTACAAGTAATCTAGCCAGTAACATTAGTAATCTCATAAGTGAGTATTTAAACTAAGAACTTACATTAGGTGTAGCCCAGTATATCCTCAGGTCATCTGACCCAGTCTGCCCCATACCAATTGCCATGCTTAAGGGAAATGATTTACTGGCTTTGTCCATAGTGTTCAACAAAGATGTCTACACGTACAAGGTGAGTGGTGGGTCATCACGACCCCTTACAGGACTGAGAAACTAATGTTATCTTCTAAGGAGTTACCTTCCTAGCACCAGAAGAGGAAAATTTGCTGTTTATGATTGAGCAGATTTGGGAGGGCCTGATTTAATTTTGTTTTTTGGTCTTAAAAATGGGAATTTTACTTCATCAGTATCTCAGTCCATTCAAACGCCTATAACAGAATACTATAAACTGGATGGGTTATCAACAACAGAGATTTATTTCTCACAGTCCTTGGGACTGGAAAGTCCAAGATGAAGGTCTAGGGAGCTTTCATGTCTGGTGAAGGCCTGTGTCCTGATTCATAGGTGACAATCTTCTTACTGTGTCCTCATGCAGTGGAAGTGTCAAGGGAAACTTCTAGGGTCTCTTTTATGAGGGCGCTAATCCCATTCACGAGAGCTCTGCCTTCATGACCTAATCACCTCCCAAAGGTCCCACCTCCAAATATCATCGTGTTGGGAATTAGGTTTCAACGTATGCATTTGGGGGTGCAGACATTTAGTCTATGGCAGTAGGCTTCTTAGACTGCTTCCCGTCCACAGAAGTTTGCGGTTCTAAGAACTGTTTTTGTTGGAGATCTTTCTACTTTTTTCAGACCAAGCCAATGCAATTGTCTTAAAAACTTTGTAGGACTCTTGAATTTACTCATCTGTCAAAAGACAACATTAACAAATCCTTCAGGGAAAGCCCTTCTCTATCTTAGGTTTCTACTGAGACTTCAGACAGACAACTCCCCCAGCATTCTTAGCTGTGTGGTTTAAAAGAGAAGATCTAATTGGCATACATTTCAAATGCTTTGAGGGCTGAGACACTCCCGAATGACATAAATATTTATCGAGGTTTACCCTCTCTTGAAACTCTAGTAAAATGTATTTAAATAAAATGTTACCTAAGCAAGTTAATACCCCAGCACCAGTGCATAAATAGTTTATAAAGAAAGTTTACCTAAGGAAAGTACACACATGACTGGAAAATTTAAATTTTGAAAACAGAGGGAAAGGGAGTTTTTTGGTCCAAATAGTGTGTGTGTGTGTGTGTGTGTGTGTGTGTGTGTGTGTGTGTGCATAAATGTGCATGCATATGTGTGTGTTGATGTGGAAAGATGCAATAGAAAAAAAAAGATGAAATAACCTTAGCATAATCAGAAACATTATTTACCAAGAGTAAAAATTATTTATTTTTATTTTCTCTATAAAGGTTATGGGAAATCTCAATTTATATAAATTAAAGGACAATTATAATACAGAAATCTAGGTGCTATAATTTATGGCTAAACTGATAAAATGCCATAAGGTTAAGAAAATAAAGGACAAATTATTCTTCCTTTTTTTAAACCCAAGCTTCTCTGAATTAGTTATTTGTCTGTGCTTTGAATGGCACTGATTAAAATTATTCATAGAGGTTTTATTTGTCTGTCTATATTTGAGGCAAATATGGAAAGCAGTAAGAAATTATTTTATCTAAGAGTATTTCAATATATTATAAATAATTTTCCTCCTCTACAATTACTATGAAAACCTCAAAAATTACAAATGAATGAATAAACTAACAAGAGGAAATAAGCATGAAAACTAGTTTAATAACCTTATCTATCAAACTAATTGTGAATAACTGGAAACACTTCATTCAGAACTGTTTTATAGAGCGATTAAGTGTTATTTGCATAATTTCCTCTTAGAATAAAAATAGGTCTAAAATATTTTGTAAAATGGAAGCAGAAAAGCAAATCTGAACCAAATATTTCACAGAACAGTGTGGGAGAGCTAAATTTTCATTTTATACAAATTTATGGAAACTTAATCTGAAACAATTTATTCCATTTATTTTTTCATCCAGTCATTAAATCATTCACTCAACACATATTTAGAACTAGCTCTCAGCCAGGTTTTAAGGCTGCATATTCTCACATAATTGCCAAAATTCAAATTGGTCTCACTGAAAGAAAATACACAATAAACATTCTGCATGTAACTGAAATTTTGAAAGCCAACATTGTATTGAAAGTCCACTTACAGGAAATGAATGATTTATTTTATAATTGGAACTTCAAAGCCTTTAATGGCTAATGGACTTCTACAATATTATGGGTTTTTTTTTCAGTATAAAATCACTGAAGAGAGAATAAATAATGCAACAGGATAGGAAATTCTTTTCTAAATTTTTTCAGATCTTTGACCCTGTCTCAGCCAGGGAAAACAAATGAGCAAATCTATTTCTGTATGCTAATTTTATTAATAAAAAACTTTTCTTCTAGACTCACTAATTAAAGTAAGACAAATAGTCTGAGACTATGTATGAGCTGGAATAGACATTTTTTACATATCCAGGGCAACAAGGTTTATCCTTGGTCGGTGTTAGATGAGACTCTAAAGTCTTTTCTTGACAGTATCACCCACTTTTCTTAGTCCAGCTCTGAACAAAAGTGACTAAACTTTAGTGCATGGGAAAAGTGTCTCTTTTCAAAGTCTTGAGGAAACCGTAGCATAGCAGGAGAAACTAAACAGCAGCCAGGAAGAAAGACTGTAGCTGATGGATTTGACTAGTCTGTTAATATCTCCCTTCTCTTTTCCTTCCTAGTATGGACTTTTCAACTGCAAGTAGGATGTCCTGGTGCAAGAACGCAAAGTTAGGATCAGTCATCATACGTACTAGTGTCTGTATTTGTTTAGCAATAGTTAAAATAACTGTTATAATAAATAAATAAATAAAATAATTTTTTGGTTGTTTAATATTGCTGGACATTTATCAAAGCATTGAAAGTCCTTAACCCACACAGTAACCCCACGTGGTAGGTAATTTGATCTTCATTTTGCAGATGAGAAAATTGAACCTTATGTGGACTGAGCATGCTGTCCAGGTTTATATGGGCAATACACTGCAAAATTGGATTTGGAATTAAGAACAAACACAAAACAATTAGGCCACACTTAAGGACGGTTCCAGGTTTTGTAAAACGTAAAAGTGAGAGAAGTTTGAGGTCCACTTATTCAAAGAAGAGACTACAAAACTAAAAACACTGAATTAGATATGTCACAACACCTTTGCCCTCTGGAGCTGTACTTTTGGGTCATAATTCTGTGTAATTTGGCAGAGTGAGCAGTAAGAGTATTGTAGGAAATCATGCTGGCATGACCACAATTACTTAGACATACTCAGAAGTACCTGAAAACCACCTGCACATGCTCCACTAAACTTTGAATGATTATATACCTTATTGTCCTGGACAATACTTGTTCTCATGGATATTTCCAATGAGTTTATTAATTCTGTCCACTTTAATGATCAACTACCTCTGAATTTGAATAAACTAAGCAATCATCCCAGCTAAGACTGAACCGAAACAACCCTAATTCCAACCTTAGCTAGGGAGAAAATTCCTTCCATCTGTAATGAATATATTACTAATCATAACTTGTGTTAACTTCAAGTTACTTAAAAATACTTTCTTTAGTACTCTAAATTCTTAAAAATATGTTGAATTTCTACAGAAAGATTAAAGAACAGTGATGAGTTTATTTCTGAATTTAACAGAGCAATTATAAATAGTTAAATCTAGAAATAAAAAGGAAAAGAAAAAGCACACAGCAATAAAAACAAAAGGAGAAAGGATACATCTTCAGTCATCACTTCACACACTTTTAATAGTGGCAGCCATGGGGGAAAAAACCCCCAAAACCCAGAACATTCAAGTATTTGATGGTACAACTTCTCATCCCGTCTCCACCTCCCAGAGGTGATAGAAGATAAAGTTAGTGAATTAAATTTCATACTGTTTCCTAAACCTTCTGTTTGAACAGAGGCAAGTCGCAGGGAGAAAGAGACAGCCAGGGGAGTAGCCTAGTGGCAGTTTCTGGAGAACAAGTTTATAATCAGCATTGACATCCTTCAAGAGAAAAGAGGACAGCCAGGGGATCATAGCTTTCCAGGGCTTCCTACTGATTTGAAGGAACAATTTGAGGTCCAAATATAGTCCAACATGGGAGAAACATAAAACCTTAACCAGGAGGAATGAGCATAGTTCACAAAATTTTGGAATTGAATGTGTACCCAATATTCCATGAAGGCTGACAGCTACCCAACTCAGCCATCCACTCTTTTTCCTCTTCACATTGTACACCGGGGATTCAAATTGAGACAATCTCCTGAAACCAACCACAGTCTCTAGCTCAAAGCATAAGACAAGTAGGTTACATATTATGTAAGAAGTATGTCAAAGCTACTTCACGTGTGTGGCATCTGAGAACAATGTTCATGTGAATGATGCTTGAAATAGCCATGACTGTGCCACTGGATTACAACTATAGCAAAGCAAAACAGAAAGGAAAGAAATAGCATATGGAAGGGAGGTAGAGAATCTCATCTCTAAAAATTAGTTTAAAAATTAAACTCCAACCATTAAAATAGAGGCATGGCTTTTAAAGGATTCGTATACAGCAATCTAAAGCTTGATTCTCGTGAGAAAGGACTCTAAACACATTGAGGGATTTTTTTTTTTTTTGGCCCATATGTAACTTCACTTTTCAAAGTATTACATATATAGTACAAAATCCAGATTTATGAGTTGTGAACATTATTGACTTTTTTGATGGTAGTTAAGGGTTTTAAAACTTAAACTACTCTCCTTTCTCCTAATAAGTTTATATGCCCATTTAATGTTAAAATATTGCTCAAAATGTTCATTATTATTATAATAAGTGAAAGTAGTATGATTGTATATTTTCTTTCCTTTAGAACTTTATGTTATGAAACCTTTCAATTTCCTGCAATCTTTGGATAAGTCTTTCTACCCTTTCTGTCACCCCCACTGTAATCTGATTCTCAAAAAAAAAATTCCAATAACTTGTCTGGCAATATATCTGATCCTTTTTATTGCCTGGCAATATCTTCCCATATAACCTTTATCTCCATGCTTTGATTGTATGTTAGTGCTGACTGCTTTCAAGGCATGCTACCAGGTTGCCGTTCTGGAAATTATCTTCACTTTTTTTCTCATGTTCTATTCCCAGTTTCTCTGATTCAATTTATTACTTCTTAATTTTAAGGATGCTCCTTCTATAGGTTGTTTAAAAATTGTATAGGCTTTAATTCTCTTAGAGGTAGGTCAAAACAAATGGGGAAAAAGTGCTGTTTAAAACACACGTATCTCCTCTAAGGATTCTGGGAAGTGAAGGGGATATTCAAAGGAAATATTTGATTAGCTAACTCTTAGGAAAACAGAAGTAAAAATGCCACTTTTTATTGTTTATAAAAATTAGTTACATAGATTTATAGTGATATATATTATACTATCAATTATATGAATTGTGCAATTATTTAGAAGTACAACTAGTGTGAACTATTTAGGCTTAAATTGAACCCTAAGAGAAAACTTCCAAACAACAGTGACCTAAACATAGAAGATTATTTGTTTCTCCTTCAATACATTTATCCTAGCCCTATATCAAATAGATAATAGACACACACAGAAAATTAAATTAATACAGAAACAACTGACCATGCTACGTTAATTTTACACCTTTATTAGAATATAATCAAAGGGCAGAAAGAATGGCAAGGAATTCTTGAACAATTAATAGTCTTGAGATGTTGGTGGTATTTATGTAGAAATTACAAAAGAAGCTTGTGTATGATGTAGTTGGGGAAAATGAATACACATTTTGATGTTTGAAGTCAGGGCTCTTGCTGTGGGAGAAGGATATGTAAATAGAGTGGATGAAGTTGAAGAAACCCATGGTGTTGGATTTCAGTTGGAGAGATCAGTGTGAATGCATGGATTTTAGAGCAACATATTTCTCATCTCCAGAGCCTGTAAGCAGTAACCACCGTAGCAACCACATAATCATATCTAGAGAAGAGTGTGTTTTCTGAACTCCTGGTGCCACTAACAGGATCCAGTCACCTTAGAGAAACACTGGATTCCACATATAGGACAAATAAATAATGAGGTGTGCCCAGGATATCTTGTCATACTAGAAAACAAGAGATGTTCAAAGAATGATGGGGGCATATTATAAACAACAATGACGACAACAACAACACAGACTTAGTTTGAATGTGCTTCCACACTGAGCATCTAACTTGAGCATCAAAAAGAATAATGATGGTAAATGAACTTTAACACACTAAATAACAAAGAATCCATACGTTCTACATGTTAATCAAAGAGGGAGGTTGGTGAGAAGAGAAAGCTAGTTAATGTATGTAGAAGGAATAATGTTTGTTTTTACTTATCATCTTGCAAACACCTTTGTATTAATTAATTCAGGCAAGGTTCATCAGTGGATGCTAAAATTGGGTGACCATTGGGTGAAAATTTGATAAAGAACAGGATATTCATAGAGCTTGAAAATGTCACCTTACAGGTTATTTAATAACTCCAAAGTGAAAGAGACCTCTGCAGAAATGAAATTTGGCAGATCACATTTGTCACCAAACTCAGCATGAAAATATGTGACTTGTTGACACGTATGCCTCACAGAGCGAAGCAATGTGAAACAGGATGTTGAAGATTGTCACCCATGTGCAGCACACCAAAAACATTCAACCTGAGATATTTTATGTGGAAAGATCCCAGAATGTGGGATAGTCTACAAGAAAGATTGCCTGAGCACTTGAAAATATCAGTGTCATGGAAAATAAAAATAAAGTGAGGCAATCTGTTCTAAATCAAAAGAGATTCAGCATAAAAACTAAATGTAATTTGTGTGGGAAAAAAGCTGAAAAGGAGAAATTTTGTGATCAATGAAAAAGTTTGTGAGTTGTTTTAAACATAACACTACCTAAAATATTCAACACTTATTTGAAAACTTCTTTGAATACATATGAAATCTCTTGAGCGTGATGATATGGTGATGATTTAGAATAATGTTCCAGTTTAGGAGCTGTACGCTAAAATATTTTGAGGGGAAGTATCATGATGTCTACCTCTTATTTACAAATGTTTGATCAGAAAAATAGTGTGTATGTGTATTTCTTCCTGCATTCAGCTTGGTAAATCATGTTTTTCAAGAAATGTATCTGTATTATCTAAGTTGTCAAATTTATAGTAATTAATTAATTATAGTAATGAGTACACTATCCTATAAATTTAAAATAAAGTTTTGGACCCACTATCCTCTTATCTTTTTAACAAAGTATCCCTAGGGAGATTCCATTTTTCATTCCTAATGCTGTTATTCTGTATTTTCTTTCTTTTTCCCTCTGTGATTAGTCTTACTAGTGGTTTATCAGTTTATTAATCCTTTCAAAGGACCAGTATTTGGCTTTGTTAATTTTCTTTACATTATGTCTACTTTATACTTTGTTGATTTCTGCCTGTTAATTTAATTTCCTTCTTTCTAAGTTCTTTAGAGATAATTTGCTAGATTTTTGTGGTTTCTTGAAATAAAAGCATGTATCATTCAACTTTTCATCTTTCATAATATATACACTTAAAGCTAAAAACTTCTCTCCATTATTACTTTGTAAGCCAGTCTATGGTATTTTTGTTACAGCAGCCTGAATGTACCAAGACAATAAAACATGCTATTTTGATGACTGTTCTTGTAATAATTATAGTATATAAATGTGCTACTTTAACACTATAATATAAGAGGGTAGAGTAAACTTTTAAGAAATGAAATGATGAGAAACACCAATGTTTATTTTCCATCGATAATATCTGATATTTAACAAACTGCATATTATGAAAAACAGAGTAATCACACGTATGATTCACAGAATTTTAAACATAGCACCATGTTTTGATTCTAACTTATAAGGGAACTCTTTTTTAAGAAAAGAAAAACAAAAACCCAATAGTAGTGATAATTATATATTACACGTTAAATCATAATTTGAGCTTCTCGACAGTTTTGATTTCCCTAAGATGTCAATTACTGTAAATTCATAGTGTTTACACTCTGTTTTTTGTATGGAATAAATGTGTTTAGTGTAACTGTCATTTTGATAATTATAGATCTTAAAAGATTGAGTTAGCTTCTGGGTATTTAAAATTCTGTGTATGCATACCAATCTAAAAATTATCTCTGAATCTCTCAGAGTATGGTAACATTAATGCCTTGTATGCACATCCAAAGTAACCAGGAAGATAACAACCAAACAAATATTTGAACCAAACTGGAGATTAATTTGAAAATTACTCACAAGTGCTGATGCAGACCCAGTGGAATCTTTTGCAATTAGAATATAAAGACAGCTGGGTCCAGGCAGCAATGTGAACCTCTTGGGATTATAAGGAGGCTACAAGGTGAGATAAACACCTACTCATTGTCTGACTTCCTTTTCTAGCCATACTAGTTTGGACAGAACCCAGGCAAGGCAAGCCAAGCTGATTATGTGAAATCTGTTGAAGATGTGTATTAGGGAATGACTCTGATCTACCTGAGAGGGAAATTATAGTTCTCAGTTCTTCTGTGTATTTGGTAGTTGGAAATTGTAAGTGACTTTCTGGAAGCATACAAACATGAAGGGCAGATCACAGAGTAATACTGTCAACCGCCTACAGAGAGGGGCGACTGCTAGGAGCTGAGCTCCAGGCCTAAGAAACTGCTTTGTGCTGACAATCTAAATGAGCTCGGAAGAGGAACCCCAGGCTGAGATGAAATTCCAGTCCCATTCAACGCTGGGATTTGAGCCTTGGGAGGCCCTGAGCAGAGAATCCAGCCTCTGATCCATGGAAATCGCAACATAATCAATTTGTATTAACTTAAGGCACTGAGTTTGTGGTAATTTGTTACACAGTGACAGAAAACGAATACAGCAACTACAAACATTTTGCCATATATTTCCTAGTACACTTGTATCTCTAGGATATATATGGAAGCTGTGTTCACTGGGTTGTAGGTTGTATGTGTCTTAACTTTGCAAGATATTGATAAATGGCTCCTGTAGGGATTAATCCTCTTTACAACCAACTGTGTATAAAATAGCAGCTGACTTTCTCAGGTGAAAAACTACTTATCAAATTACCCATCTTGTAACCAAGACTCTTCTCTGATACTTCATTTTTCTGGGAAAGCCCTTGACTAACATAGTCACATATCATAATAGAATATTATTAACACATTTTTTTTCTTAAGAATTCATATTGTGGCTTTACCTCTCACATTGCAGAGTATAATAATCACATTCTCAAAGTCATAAATATTACTAAAATAGTATCTAAGGATGCTAATTTTAATATGTAACTACTGTTTTTTTTGTTTTCCTAAAAGACAGAAGCCTTATTGGCTTATGTAAAATACACTGAAAAATAGTACAATACAATGCCTGTGTCTAGAGTGTCCTCCAAATTTTTGAACAATGCTGAAATAATCAAAGATCCTTTATACACATTAGAGGCAGGCACAAAAGAAAGGTCACTAATTTTGCTTCTGCATATCTATAATTGTATGTGTTGCTAAGCAATGGAAGAAAATCACAGCCCTGAAGCTTTAGATTGCTTTTTTCCAACATCCATTGTTAAACAAACAAACAAACAAACTCCCTCCCAAGACAAATATATGCAGTGATATAATTTTGCATATATTTTTGGAATGTTGTTCAACACTAACACTTAGACAATAAAAAATTAATTTCTCACAGTTAGAAAATATTCTTTGGCTTTTCTTGTGAAACAATTTCAGATTTTTATTTATCATCTTATTTGGAGCAAGATAGTTTTCTTCTGAAAGTCCCAAATAATGTTCAATAGCCTCTTTGATATTTATAGTTTTAACATTTGGTACTTTTGGGTTTATTTATTCATTTATTTATAATGGAGTTACCAAGACCTCGTGCATGCTAAGCATGCACTTGGGGCTTTTAATTCCTCACTTAATATTAGTGACATTGTTGATTTTCTGTATTCCTTCATAATTTTGCTGGGCAGATATATGAGGGTGTGCTTGGCTGACCACTCAGCATATTTGTCGCACATGCCGCATTTTCTCCAAATAAGCTTTTTTTCTCTGTGAAACAGAAGAAAAAGTTCTTTATTTCTTTGTGAAATTACCACCCCTCACCTCCACACTCACACATTTCAAGTCTAGTGATGGAAAAAGCAATTAGGACTTGGTTTAAAACTTTCTAATGATAATAATAGTAATGATAAAATCCTGGGTGATGGCCAGCTTTGAGATTGCAGGCCCTCTGCGTGTCTTCAGAAAGCAACCCCTTTGACTGTCTTGCATCTCCTTTTGACATTCTGTGCCGTTCATCGTGACTTCCATAGGCAAGGATCAGATCTGATGGAACTTTTTTTTTTTTAAATTAAGTTGTTGGATGGGTATCAAACATTCTACAAGAAACACAATTCAGAAGGAAGAAAGAGCCTATGAAGGTCCTTCAGGCCTTCATGGGTCTCTCTCTCTCTCTAAAAATGGGGACTTTCTGTACAGTTTTTCATCTGCTGTGAACCTGCCTTCTTATTGGAACTGTTTTCCTGTCTTTTGTTTTAGGCTTTCCTCAATCCCTCCACTTGTGCCTAAACTGGGGTCGCCTGCCATGCATCTCCATAATACCATGCATCTCCATAATACCCAGTGCATCCTTTTCCGAACATCATCACATTATGCTCTGACTGCATATTTAGCCCAACCCCTGCCCCTAAACTGCATATTTCAACATGGCAAAGTCCTTATTGATCCACTATCAGTGACATTGTTAGGTATCCACACAGTGCCTGGAATATAGTAGGGACTTACTAATTGAAAACCCAAGCAATATTAGTTTGGCAATTAAGAGCACGAATTCTGGAGCCACACCGCTTGGGTCAGAGTCCAAGTTCTAATACTGATAAACCGTATTCGCCTCCAAGATCTCCACATAGGACAACACATCTTATATGCTGCTCAAAACTATGGGGCACCCTTCACATAAACTACAATATAAATGGTCAAACCTGGGGTCCTCATTGCTGATGGCCTTAGGTAAGTTATTTCATCTCCACTGGTCTTGGTTTTTTCATCTTTAAATTAGGATAACTATTGTTCTTACTTCAAAGAGTAATGGAGATGAAAATAGTTAATGTAAGTTAAGTACCAAGAATATTGCCTTCTATAGAGTAAGAGCTTACAACTGTGAAATATTTTTATCTTCTTCTTATAATTATTATTAAATGAGATGTGAAGCAGTCACAACTCTTGCCTGACATTCCATTAAGTGTATAAATCATTTACTATTTCATTACATTTTAAGGAGTAATCATTAGTTTGTGTCCATTAATTATCTTTACAATTATTGCAAAATAAAAAAATATTCTTTGACTTGTCTCCATGAGCGCTCATCTCTAGGACAGATACCTAGAAGTTGAATCTGTGGGTCCAAAGATATGCACATGTTCAGCCTAAACGGATGGAGACTAATTGCTTTCTGTGGGGTCGCCATATCAGCTAACACTCCTACCAACACGCTAGTTGTGTTTATGCTCCTGTTTCTCACATCTTTGTCAATACTTGATGTAATCTTGGCCAAGCTGATAGGTGGGAAATATTTCATTGGTCCTATACTGGTTTTCTATTGCTGCCATAACAAATTACCACAAATCTAGTGGCTTAAAATAACAACCATGTATCATCTCACAGTTCTGTAGATCAGAAGTCTGGGAACAGAGTGGCTCAGCTGGTCCTGTGTTTAGAATCTCACAAGGGAAGAACCGAGGTGATTGCAGGTCTGTTTTCTTTCTAGATTCTCTGGATGAAACTGCTTCCAAATTCCATCAGGCTGATGGTGAATTCAGGTCCCTCTCTCCTTACTGGCTGTCAGCCAGGGACTAGGCTTTGCTGTGAAAGGTTGCCTGCATTCCTTTTCTTCCTTCCATGTGGTTCCCCTCCAGCCAAGGTAGGTCCAGTCCCTGTCACAGTTTGAGTCTCTTAGGTTTCTTCTTGTCTTAGTCTCTCCTTCCAGCTGGAGAAGTTCTCTGCTTTCAGGGCTCATTTGATTAGACTGAGCCCACCTAGATAATCCAGACTACTATTCCCATCTTTAGGTCCATACTCTAAATCACATCTGAAGCATCCTTTTGGCCATGTAATACCAAGGGTTTTAGGGATCAGAGCCTTGGTATCTTTAGGGGAGCATTACTGTACCTACCTGATCCTGTTGAGAATTAGCATGTTTTCTATGTTAATTGCTCATATTGGTTTCATATAGTTTGAGTTGCCTATTCATATACTTTTCCCCCATTTCTTATTGGGTCATTTATATTTTCTTATTATTTGTTGTGACTTATTATATACTGTGACTAAAATATTTATAAGCTACGTGCATTGGAGTATTTTTAACTTATAGCTTAATTTTTAAATGAGTTTATGATGTCTTAAAATAGTCAAAACTTTCAAATTTTAGTGTGGTCAAATTTAGCAATAATTTTTCCCTAATATCATAAGGACATTCATCTGTATTACCTTCTAAAATTTTTCTGCTTCCTCTTTTCCCTTATTCTTATTCTTTATTGTGTTTTAAATGATCTGAAATTGATTTTAATGAATGGAGCATTAGAGATAGGTAATAATTTTATATTTAAAAAGTTGTCACAATACTATTTAATAGTACCAATGTTTCTTCTGGTATGATGTCAAATTACCATATACAAAGTTTCCATGTATTTCTGACTCTTGAATCACTGCTTTATGACTAACGTCATAATAATATGTAATTATTAACTATAGAAAATCTTTCCTTTCTAATCTTAAGTTTTCCTTGGTTATTCTTTCCATCTTTGCTCATACTTGTATATTTTAGAGTCAGTTGGCTAAGCTTTGTGAAGAACTCCAGGAATTTTAAATACTGGCCCTGCATTTGTAGTTTATATTACCAAGAATGGTCCTCTTCACAATCCTAACTTCCTTTCATTGAAAAACATTGTTTTCCATGAAGGTTTTCTTTTATATTTTTTTGACAGTTGCTGTGATCTCAATGTTTGTGTCTTCTCCAAATAGTTTAAGATCCTAACCTACCTAAGATGAAGCTATTTGGAAGCCTTTGGGGGTGATTAGATGTGACGGTGGTCTCATACGTGGGATTAGCTCTCTTCTAACAGAGATCCCACACCGCTCCCTAGTCCCTTCTGCCATGTGAGAACACAAAGACAAGTGTGCCATGTGGAAGAGGGCCCTCACTCAGCCAGGCTGGCACCCTGATCTCAGACTTCCAGCCTCCAGAACTGTGAGAAATTGATTTCTATTTTTATAAGCCACCCTGTCTATGGCATTTTGTCACAGCAGCACAAAGAGGCTAAGACAATAACTATTATCTTTTTTCCCTAAAGGTTTTGTTGTTGTTGTTATTATTTGTTAGACTAAATTCATGAAGCTTATGGCTTTTATTGTTCATCTTATTGATATTATATTTTTAATTACATTATCAAAATATTTTTGGCTGTGTATGGGAATGTTATTGACTTTGTACATTGATCTCTCTCAGGTACACTTTCTAAATTCTTTTACTTTTAAGAGATTCTCTTCAATATTCTGCATAGACAAAAATAGTAATTGTGGATATTTATAATTTTGTTTCTTTCAAGCCTTTATGCTTTTATCTATTTGTCTTGTCTTACTGTACTACCTCAAACTCATAAGATTAGGAAGAGGAAGGATGATGATTGTCATTCTTGTTTTCTTTATTCTTAAGTTTCATAAAAAATTTTGACATGTGTGTTTGATATACTCCCTTTGTCAAATTTAAAATTTTCCTCATATTCTTATTTTACTCAGAGTTTGAAATTATGTCTGTGTAATTGATTTTATCATATTCTTTATGATTATTGTATCTGATTCATTTTTATTTTTGTATTTCTCTTTTAATTGATCAAGATTATAAATTACATTAATGTTTTACTAATGCAAAAATATTCTTTCACTCCTGTGATTAAACAAACATTTAAAAACCCAATTAAAAATGCATTGCTGAATTTAATTTGCTCATATTTTATTAATGGATAACGTCTTTGCTCATAAGTGAAATTGGCTGAAATTTTCTCGTAGCATCTTTGGTTTGAATGCTTCATTAAATTAATTAAAGAAATAAAGACACTCTTTTTCTGTATCCAGGAATAGTTTGCACATAAATTAAATACTAACATTTTTGTGAACATTTTATAGAACATATCTTTTGAATTGAATCTTATACTTTTGAATTGCTTAATATTTCTATTTCCTTAATGGTTTTAAATGCATTGACATTTTCTGTTTCTTCTTGAATCAATTTTGATTTTTCTAGGAACTTAACAATTTCTTATAAGCTTTCATTATGTATGAAATACTACCTAGATTTCTTTTCAATTTTATTTTTTGTGCTTTTTCTGTTATTTTCTTAAGCCTCTTACATTGTATGTCTCTTATTTTTTCACATTTCTTTAATGTTTTTTGTATTCTTTTAAAGATTTTTTAATGTCTCATGGTGTCAACTACAACCTTATCCCTAAGGAATTTCAATCCTGATCACATGTCCTCCTGAGGCTGTGGTTACTGTACCTGTTCATTTACAGTCACAGTTAAATAAGGCTGTTTAAAGCAAGTCACCTGGTTCTAAATGTTTTCCTCCCTGCCTCCATCGAATATAGTCTCCTCCCAGTGATGAAGATTAGTTGGCCCTGGCAAGGTAACAACTCCTTTCTTGCTTGCTGGTCCCTGAACATAAGGAGCTTAAGATGCCCAGGTGGCAGCTATAGTTTTTAATAAATGGGACTTTTGTTGTATATCTCTGTCCCATACAGTAACAGGATCCAAGCACTGTTTGACTGGGAAGCACACATTCCTTCAGCAATGGTAAGTGTGCACAGATGGTGAGTGTGGCCACTCTTACATATACCCATTGGTTTGTGGACTTGTGAATTCTTCCTCTTGAGGAGACAATGCCATACAGAGATTTCTGACTGAGTGCACATAGTCCTTCCTGAAGAATGGTGCCCTATCCTTATAAAGTATTGCCTTCTGCTGGCATATCAGCTGCCAACTGACTACCAAGTGGCTGGTTGGTCTCCTTGAAGTATGGCGCTATAATAACAGGGGCTCAGCTTTGGTCTCTGTGACTGGCAGGTTGGTTTTTCAGCAGGGACAGTACAGGATCAGCTTTAGTAAGTTCAAGTCCATGGTGTTTTTTCAGTAAATTCCAAACTGGCCATTCCCTCTCCAAGTCATCCCCATGCAGCCAAAGTATACATAATCTCATATTTGGAGTTTTGAGGTTCATTAAAGATTTTCAGCATTTCTAGGAAATTACTGGAGAAATGATCGTATTATATCCATTTCATTTTAATCGAATAATCTGATTTTATTAGATGAGCATTGCATTTTAATAAGAACAAAAAGCTTTTAAACACAGCACAGAATGGAAATAATTTTGCATTGTAGTTTGCTACAAACCCTGACAGAGTAAGGCAGTATTCTACAGAACAGTGGTCCTTACATGTCTGTTGCATCCAAATCACCAGCAAGGCTTATTAAATTACAGATGCCTGGGGCCCATCCCGTTTCTGATTTAGCAGGTGTGGAGTTGGGCTGAGATTTGCATTTCTAGTAAGTTCCCAGTGATGCTAATTCTGCTGGTCCGCACTTTAAGAACCACTGCATAGGAGATACTGCTTATCTGGCTTACATTTTCTACTCTGGGTTCTTTTATTCAGTGAGTAGACGTTCTATTTTCTCTACATGTCATTTTTAAGGGTTCACTAGCAAAGACATTTCAGACAACAAATCATTTTTGGTGTGATTTGATTCCTCTTCTTCTTTCCCTAATTCTTATTTTTTCGGTAGTTCAGGTTCTGCTAGTCCTTTCATATCCTGCTCCATTGTTAGTCCATGAAGCAAGGGCTACTGTGTGCCATTGTGTCTGAACTGGCTAGGCACCATTAAATCTCCCTCCCAGCAGTGGCTCCCTAGAAGCCTGATGAAGCTCTGCCTGCTTTTCTGTTTCAACACCTCAGGGGACACCTTCAAATGCTTTCTCTTCTCAATCCTCCAAAGCTCCATGATTTTTGTGCCATTGCTTAGAAACCGGGGTTTGCTTTTTGGTCTCCCTTTCATTTGAACCATATTTCTTTTGTTTATCAAACCACAGATGTGCACAAACCACAAAAGCAACCAGCTCTGTCTCCTAGTCTAAGATAAAAGTTTTCTCTCAACATCTAACGTGACTGAGCAGAGCATACAGGCGTCTTATTAAGGCTCTCACAGCTGTGTTCAGATCTTTTTTGCACTCGTTCAATGTCTACTATAAATACTGAATCTTCAAAAATAAACTCCCAAGGAAATTCTCCAAAGTGTCTCAATAGCTTACTTCTGAAGACATAAAACCTGGAAATAGCTTCTATCTCTCTTATTTTTTTTGGATTGGCAGCTTTCTGCCTCTCCCCTACACACTTTTTAGGTGCCTGCCAAGCTGTCCAGTGGGACTGTTTTGTTATGATGATTCTTTGGTAGCGAGGACAAGACAGTAACTCCTGTCAGAGGTGAACCTGGAGCTTTTAAGGAGCAGAAATATTGGGATGACAACTTGCAAAGATCCTCTGGGCTACCCCAGCTCAAGGGTATCACTATTTAATCAATTTATGTCCAACTTTATGTACACTATATATATCCATTGTCCTATATAATATTCACACTAATGAACAGAAAACATATGCTATCATACCTTACTTAGCTTTTGATTTTATAAGCATGCATTCCTTACCATCTTCATTTTATTTTTTTAATGGTTTACAATATAATTAATAACCTAAATCAGAAACATTGAAACTTGGATCTGAAACAAACCATTTTTTATTTGCTGTCCTTTAGGTAACCTCAGTCCTCAAGATTTAACATTTATTGTATCCATTCTCCTAACACATTCTGTTTATACTTTATGCAAATTGTAAGATCATAAAGCATTCCATGGAGATGTTAGTTATGCATGCTTTATGACACTATTAATGCATCTTTGCACGTTTAAAATGGCACATTGGCAAAAAATTGATTAAGCACTCTATATTTTATAAACTGAAACTAATTGTTTAACTAGATGGATTAGTTAGAATCAGTGAGACTTGTGGGAGCACATGTTGAATTGTTTTCATGCCTTTCTAATTTCATTATAAAAAATTTCTGCAAATGAATGGCTTTAAGTAGAGCGCATCTCGATTTATAGGCAATGGGAGTATGTCTAGTTTCTCCAAATATATGTTCAAACTAATAAAAAAAAGACTAATGGACACATTATTGCACTTTTGTGGTACATATTTTTGCAAGCCACATTAAAATAAAACTAGTTCAGGGATTTGCAAATTATTCAAAATTTTATCTAAAAGATTTGCTCTAACTACACTCACTATGAAAGTTTGACCTTTTCTCCCCCTATCTCTTGTGACCGTAGCTCAGGGAAGAAATAATGAATTTCACTTAGTCACTTACATTGCTATTATGCAGGTTTTAATGGTGCTCACAGATGCATCCACTTTGAATTTTGCAGCAATGAAATCCGTCATGGTTGTCTCCATGAGAATAAAATTTTTGCTTTTGCTAAGTTTTCTCAGTAATACTTCTGCCAAGTTTAATTATCTTGAACTTGATTATTCTTACATGCGAAGTCTCAACATTGATTAGACTCAGCTTAAACCTTGCAAGATTTTTACCTCTTTCCAAAACATCCATTAGATCTTTGGTCCATAAGACTTTGGCCCAGGCCAAGAGGTTCCTGAAATTTGGTCCTATCTAAGATGTTCATGAGCATATCTGGTCTATGCCAAATGGTTTTGAACAAGACCAAATATCAAGGATCTTTTGGTGTGGACCAAATGTCTTAAAAACGTTTTGGACAAGACCTAATGTCTGCTAATCAAATTGAAACATACGACTGGTTTTAATAAACATGGTCCAGATACTTATGATCTATTCCTGCTCACAAGGAAATAGATATATTTTAAATCTTTTCTGATGTCAGTTATTCCAAACTCTGTTTGCCAAACTCCTGGCATTTTCAATTTTATGTATTGTTTGTATCATTTAGTGTAAAGACCAAGCTACAGTAATAAGAAGACCACAATGTATATAGCATCTCAAATAAGGCAGGTGATTACTTTTCTCTTATGAAATAGTTCCAACCAAGGTAAGTGGGCCAGGGTGGGGAGGCAGTTGCATTCTATGTGATTATTCAGAAATCGGGGCTCCTTCTCTCCTGCTGCTCTTCCATCCCTTAGGGTCTTGCCTCTTCCAAGTTCTGGATTGCAGGAGAACAAACTGTGAAATGGGAAGCGAGTGATTTCTTAAGGAGAATGAATTTGGGGGCAGTAATTGTCAGCCTCCTGTCTTCCCTTTTGAGGAATAGCAAGTTGGTTTTACTATGTCTAGTTATAATCCTTATTCTCTATTCAAAATCATATTAAAATATATAGTCTTCAAAATTGTTTTGTGATTGAAATGTATACATGAGTAGTTGACATATAAAATTGCACGCTGGTATAAAATATCCACTTTATGAGCGTATCTAATAAGAAAGCTATGGTACCCACATTCAAACCTTTCGGTCTATAACCCCATGGGATTAACATTTCCACCTAACTTGACCATCTTTAAATGTTTATATCCTTTAGGGGGTTACAGGAACCTTTTAACATTATTGAACTTTAAAATATGGTATTTAGATTCCTGCCACGATGTCTCTGTAGCTTTCCTCATAAATATGTAAAATATAATTGTGACCTCACAAATACATTTGTTGATTTATAGCATTTATATTTTTACTATAAAATGTGGCATTAAAAATGAACATTAAACCAAACATTAAATATCATTGGCATTAAGTTTGAAGGAGATTTAAAATTATGAAATATAACTTGATATTAAAATCATGATACAGAATTGTGTTTTTAAATGAATAAGCACTAAGAAAACCTTTTTAAAAAATGATCACTATCTCAGGAAGGCTATATGTGTGTGTGTATGTGTGTGTATGTATATATGTATATATGTATGTATACATACACACATATACATTGATATATATACACATTTTTTTCTATTTCCCTCTATAATGGGCTATATGATATGCCATTTAAAAAAACTGAATGGATAAATGTAAGAGCAGCAGTGGTATTTTTTTCCTAGATAATTCTGCCTACTGGATTTTCAGCTTGGACATTTTCCCATCTTTAATTGTGGAAATATTTTTCACTATAGGTAAGCTTTTAAGCTATAAATAAATTTGCATTAATATGAATTGGGATCTCTCATGGCTCTAATATTTGAAGTTATTTTAATGTTACAATTTGTTTTATAAGGCTATTTGTTTTAGTCAAATATCCAGATATGAGAAAATTGTTTATAATTTATAACTTGATTCAAATTTTTTGGATTTTGTTTAGCAACTTCTTTATCATTCTCCCAGTTAATAATCCAGCATGCTATAATGGAAATTGATTTCTCCTAGGAATTAGAAAACTTGACATGGAATTCCAGCTCTGTGACTGACTTTGTTCTGAGATCTTGAATAAGACATTAACATTTTCTGTCTCAATTTTTTAATCTTAGTATAAGGGCATCAGAAACTCCTAATTCCATTTTAAAATTGTATAAATCACTTTTAAGAGACTTTTATAACTCACACTGTTATAGTCATTAGATAAAAAGATGATTTAGATACAATCTTGCCTCAAGAGCCATCTTGCCTTGTAGATTAAAATGGTCAGTATCAAAATGCCCACCAAATGGTACTGATCTAAATAAGCAAAACTTAACCTATGTTAAAGCTATTCTGCAACAAGGACCTACTGTATAGCACCAGGGACTATATTGAATTTCTTGTAACGAGCTGTAATGGAGAAAAATCTGAAAAAAATATGTATACACATGTATAATTGAGTTGCTTTGCTGTACACAAGAAATTAACATTGTAAATAGATTATACTTCAATAAAAATAAGAATTAAAAAATATTCTGGTGAAATCTTTGCATTTCATAATTCAGGTAGAACACTATTCCTAAGTAAACAAATAAAAATGACCTCATATGTTTTCTGTCATAACACTAACGTATCAAACTACAGCAAAATGCCTAGAACAGTTTGAGAAGAAAAATCCTTGATGAAGGAATTGTACAGAAAACTATGAAGACTGCATATGGAAACCAAAAAAAGGTTTGCTTTCTGATTTGTAAAGTTGATACCGCATATCATTCATATTTCCTACCTCTCAAAATTATGATTGAGATCTACCAAGTGTGCAAATGAAACAGAAACTCAAGAATGAGGAAACAGTGCTTCAAGGAAGTCACAACATATATCTTGTTTGACCTAAGTAATAAGAACTGTCATTTCAAAATGGTAATTGAATGGAAACATTATACATGATTCTCAAATTACTTAGCAAAATAATTTTAAAAGTAATAAGAATGTGTGATGTATAATAACCATATGTAATATTATATGTTATAATATAATAACACACAATGTAGATGGCATTGGTAATGAAAAATGACTGGGGGAAGATTAGAATAATACAAAATCTTGTTAAATCTTCTCCTTTTTAGGGATATTCAATAGGTACATTTTTAATATTTCACAATAAACTCATGCACCTAAAACTAAAATTAGATATTATATTGTATCAGAATAATTGTATTATACCAGAAGCCAGAGAGTAAACAGGGGGCACCTCTAAAGTGTTACTTAATGAAAATATATTTGCAATGGTTTGGACAGGATTAATGGGAACCACTGAAGGTTGTTTGAATGATTAACAGGAAACATCAAAGTGCAGCACTCCAGGGCCTGCAGCAGCAGACTAACTACCCCCTCTGAAGGCCTGAAGAAGCCAGGGAAAGAACTGATCCTCACCCGGCTCACTCTGGTAGCTATAGATGAGCATCTGTAGCCTGCAGTGAAGGGAACTGTCTCTGGCAAACCATGGTGCATTATGGGAGGAACCCAGCAAAGAAGTACCCCAAATTTCTCTCTCCACCTGCCCTCTGATTTGCTGCTGGTGCCTCCCATTGGCCAAACTCAACTAGATCCTGGGAGTGTTGTAGTCCAGGGGATGCAATTCCAAAGTACAATCTCTTGGGGCAGAATGTCGAGTGCAATAGGACGGGGTACATCCAAAGGGGCACTGACACTAATGGAGTGAAACACAATGAAGGATTTAAAAACCAGTGGAAGAGGTAAATAAATAAGCCTCATTCTATGTAAATATTAAAAAAAAAAAACAAGGGCACAAAAAGGGGAGGCCATTTCTGTTAGGGTAACTGGTTTTGTTTGCTCTCAGTTTTCAGGTACAATAGTGGGAAACTGGTTGCTCAAGATAATGTTTTTGCTGGTCATCCTAAGACCTGCCCTTCAGTCAACATGACTCACAAGTAACTCAGATAAAGGAGACTGGGGATAGAGACCTGTACATAATATATTATAAAACAGATACCAAATCTATAAATTAAAAAAAAAATCTGGGATTAAGTCCTCTGTCTTTACATTTTGTGCCCACACAAGGGCTTTTGGACTCTCATTTAGAAATCCATTGCTAAAACCAGAATGAAAGCAGGTAACCACTCAGATGTTTGGAGTATCTAAGTGCAAAATTTAGGCTTGCGTAAACTGGGATTTACAGTGTCCTTCATTATGGGGCAACTTTGAGCTACTGATCATCTGGATTCATTTACACTGTTAAGTAGAAACATTTTAGGGATGTTACATGAGGTAGATGGCTAGACTGAAATAAAAGAAGACAAAAGTAAAAGACAATAAAGCTCTACCAAATGTAAAACAAAGGAGCAATAGAATTGCCATATCATCATGTCCTGTTTAAAAACAAGGCGATATTATAACTGGGTAAATATCTGTAATTTCCATGATCCAAATTTTTATGTTTCCAAGAGCTCATAGAAATAAAAAAGAAAAGCTAAAATGTCCTCCACCTTCTAAAGAGGACAAAGAACATAAAACTAAAATTTGCGAAAGAAACACTACCAAACAATAAACTTGCAAGAGTATTCAACTGTAATGGCAGCAGAAAATGAAATCAAAAGGATAATGACTATTTTTTCTCTTTAAACTCTCAAATCATTAATGATAGGTAGTATTTTACTAATTATCTGTAAAGACAACAAAAGTTGCTTTCTTGGTGATAATCAAGGTATAATTTTATCATTGCTTGAAAGTAATTTCTCAACACATGCATTATGAAATTTAACATCATTTGGACAAGTAATTTTAGATGATAATTACTGTTTTAGGAAGTGCATTGAGAATACAAACTACAACAAACATTTTTATGCTAAGATGTTCATCATAGTGTTATATATATGTCAGTTACACACTCAATATAACTGGATCCCTAGAAATAGGGTATGTAAATTATATAAGAAAATTTGCTGTATCTTTAAAAATGTTAGTTTTATAAATTTCAAAACTGTGAGAAAATGGTCGTGACAGTGTTTTAATGTGGGACATAAACTTATGTAAAGAAAATTTAATTATATACTTAAGTACCTCATATATAAATGCACTTACATGTATATGCATATGTACACATATATAATACTGTATATTCACACATTTGTATGCATGTTTATATATATAGTATATATATATACGTTTATCTGCATAATACAGCTTTGCATAATAAATACTAAGAATTATATAAAAATTCTAGTGCTGAATTTATTTGAAGGGAATAAAACATTGCAAATAATATTCTATCATTCTGCCAGTTTCAGCCTAGACAGCTACAAAGTTACTTTCTTCCTTCTTCAAGATTTCTGAGACATAATATTTATGCTCTGTAAGTATGTTAAGCAAAATAAGGTAAATTCGTATATATTCGAACAGATAAAGTATCCTCATCTACATGCTTGCTGTAGCTTAAAGAAATCTCTAATTCTGCTATTGCCAAGAATTTGCATGTATAAGTTTTGTGGCAATGAAAAATAACTTTTACATGTTATAAGTTAACTTTTTAGGAGCTATTCTAGGATTAACAAAGGACTAGATTTTTTTCTTCTTAGATAAGAAAATATATATTTCTGAAGATGCAGGCTGCATTAGTAAACACTCATAATTCAACTATGTGACACTTGGTTTATAAAAGGAACGAGAAAAAATATGTGGGATTCAATCAAGTTTGCATATGCTGCTGTCTAGATAGTGTGGATGCTTGAATGCCAAATATAGATTAGAAGATATAAATAGGATTTTTTTCTTCTGATAACAACATACTTCTGAAACTTGGTATCTAGAGGAGAAATATATACAAATCCTCTGGAACTGTTTAGAGTCAAGGGATTGAAATTATTCTCTTCTGGAGAAACATATTTTGACAGATTATATTAAATGACTTTCCAAAATGTCCAGGGATCAGATTAATCTATATATTCTACAGCTGTTATTAGATGAGAAGGTGGGGGGGGGCATTGTTATTTGTAAATTTGGAAAATGTTAGGTTAAACAAAGACTTAATTCTTTTTTTAAACTGTGAGGCTTCTCAGTGCTTTAAGCATAAAAAATAATAGCTAATATTATTGAGTGCTTGCTCTGGGTCAGGTCACCATGATAAAATCCACATACGATCATCACAACAGTCTTGTGAGGTATATTATTATCCCCGTTAGGGGGCTAAGGATATTTAGACTTAGGTTAAATAATTTGTCGGATTTATACAGACAGTAAATGCTGAAGAAGTTATACGGACCAAAGCAGAACAGAGCAGAAGTCTGGACTCTGAACTGTTAGAAAATAAATACCACCTCTCCTCATTAGCCAATGACCACTGATGGTCTCCAATAATAGAACATAGTGTACTGTGCTTCTCAAGTTTACTGGATCTCAAACTTTATACTTTTTCCAAATTATCCCAGAATCGTTCTGGGTTACACAATTCATTTTGTAAGTATTCAAGTTTTATGCCTTACCTAAAATCTCTTGCTACATTACTAAACCTTCTTTGTTTTAAATAAGTTCTTTTTGTTGTCATTGTTGAAAATTAGAGAGTGACATGGCATGGAAAAAAAATCTGAAGGTGGGACATGGGAAAATTAGATACAGAAGGAAAAATGTATTGGATAGAGGATAGAATATCAATGATGAGCTTTGTTAGCCATTTAAATAAGAGTGAGCTCTTCCTTATCACTGTTATTAAAAATCATTATTTAAAAATATCTACTTTTCATAGTTTGCTACTTAGCTAAGTATTTGGGCCCTGAAGCAATTCATTGAAGAAAACCTTTTTCAAAAGTTCAAATAAACAGAAATAAAGTCTGAAGATGATCCCCTGCTGTTTTTTCATTTTTTTTCCCCTGAAAATCATAAATTAACAGGAGGACTACAGAGGGTTCTGAGTAAACTCCAGCATGGTTTATGAATAAAATGAAGAAAATATCTTCCTTGGCCTATTTAAAACATGTATTTTCAAACTTTTTCTTTATTCCTACATCTTTCTCAATCAAGGAGTTAGTAGAACTCAGTGGGAGCAGTAGGTTGATAAAATTTAATATCACTTTTGCATAAACTAGAGCTGTTTCTCACTTGAACCTGAGAACAAGGTGAATCGAGTTCATTATAAAAGACCACATAAAAAGACACGAAATTACTTATTTTGACCCATTGTAGTAGCAGAGCAGAGGGTATCTGTTCCTCATGTACATTTATTTATCTTCAGAATGAATTACTGATGGTGACCAGTGTAGCAAAAATCTAGTCCATCTTCCAGAAACCATCTCCTTTTGCCCAAATTTTGCAAGGAGGTGAATTAGGTCACTCTGCAAGACTTAGTCTTGCTTTAAAATAAACAGCTGACTTTCATCTAATGACATTCCTTGTGCTGGGAGCTGTCAAACTAAGACAACTACATCTATGATATAGTGGATTTTGAGGAATGAGTCCTCAAAATGTCCTCCCTCTTGACATGGTTGCAAGCATCCTTTCTGGTAGGGTTTTAGGGTCCCAAGGATAACTCAGATGTCAGCACTTCTCCATGTTTCAGCCAGTACCTGCAATAACTTGGAGAGAGGCCAACCCTGGATCACTAGCTAACTAAAGAAAAGTCTTAGAAAGTGAATGTCTCTGGAGAAGTAATTCCCATGTGCATAATGAAATTCCTTATATCCCAGTTTTGATTTGAATATGGGAGAGTGAGAAGCCCATAGAGATAGATGGAACAAAACAAGGGAGCTAGGAAATATGTTTTGGCCTAAAGTAGGCATGATTTAGTGATGTAAAGATGGTAAGGTTTTATTTTCTTTACTATTATGATACATTCATGGTGATTTGTTTTTCATAAGCCAGACATAACTATGTGGAGTCTAGATAGGTATTTATTATATACACAAGGGCCAGAGAAGGCCCCTAAGAATCATTTTTGTTACCATTAAAAATACAGTATGAGACCCTATCCCAGGAAATTCTGTTTCAACAGAATGGGGTAATATTCAAGAAACTGAATAATAGTAACAACAATAATAATAATAATAACAATAATAATAATAAATACTTAGAAGGTCCTGGTACACAGGCAACCACACGTACCAGACCACAGAAAGAAATGAGACATCATGAAACAGATCAGGCTGAATCACTGAGTAAATAGGTTGACTGACATTTTTAGGTCTTGGAAGTAAAAGTGGATCAGTGAGGTAGGTTGATAATTTCCCTTAAGACTAATTCTCCCTTTATTTCATATTCATAGAGTTTTTAGCTAAACAGATAAACAACAGAACTTAAAATTACATTTCTCAATCTTTGCATCTTGTTGTGGTCATGTGAGTGAACTATGACTAGTGTGCCTTCAGAGGATATATTCTACAGCAGTTTAGGAAAGCTTTGGCCCCATTCTTTCATCATTCTTGCCTTCTCCTTTGGCTGTTTGGATTGTAGAAGTTGCCAAATTAGGTCATCAGGAAATGAACCATCTTAGGCATGGTAATGTGGTGGGCTAGAAGGCATCATACTCCCTGAGGACTTGGTAGAGGTGAGCTACTGCACCAGCACCAGCCTAGATACCCCTGAGTTTGTAAGTTAAAGAGATTCACAGTTTTATCTTGCCTTTCACATTATTCTTCACCTGCAACATTGTTAATGTTAAAATGATACATACATGAACCCATGTCAAGGGTTCATAGTATAGAAGAAGTGGTAGGCTGGGCTCCCAAGAGCAGGATACAGAATGACTCAGAAGCAATGCCTTCATTGTGTTGGTCCTATGTAATTTGAAACATTAAAAAGCAATACTATTGCACATCTGGCTCAAGAAATGTGTAGTTTAAAAATACAACACTAAAGAAGTGAGAATGTTAATGATTTCAGAGCATTGACAAAATGTGCAAAAATAGAGATATCATGTCACCTTGCATTACTATTGCCTAAGGAGAATTCTGATTGCTCTAAACCAATTAATAAAACCAATGAGAGTGTATATGTGCGTGTACATGTTCATGCAGGCGTGTGCGTGTGTATTGACACTTAAATATAAAAATTTAAAGAATGGCCTTATAATGAAAAGTAGAACTTTTATTTTTGTACCTGACTTGCCACTTTACAGGGAGTAAATGGCATTAAGTGTCACATATATTACAAAAATAAATTACACATTTAGAAGACATGAACAACCTCACCCACAATGTATGAGTCGCAAGTGATAGTTCTGCTTGGATATTTTTGATACCGTGGTTCTAAAACCTTCATAAAAACATCAGTGCTAGGAACAAATATTGATTAATGGTTTTAGTAAAATTAAATCCTGATATCTAAGATGACATTCTCATGACTTTGAATTTCAAAGGAAGTATTTCTGGCTTTGGAAATAGATTCTGGCAGTTTATTTTGAATCACCTAGAATTTAGTTTCTCATTCTTCAATCAGCTCATACTGATTGTCGTGCTGAAATTGAATAGCTTTCATAGTATTTTTGATGTATTAACACTTTCTCATGGGGACATTTTTAAGAAGAAAAAATACCTTCTTTTTTCAGAATTCATGTTCATTATAAGAAAAAAAATACAAAGAAGTACATAGAAGAATATGAAAAACACTATGATAACACCGTCCTGAGAGAGTCACTTTTACAATCTTTGTCTAAATTTTATCTATTTTGTTACCTTTATTTTTTAAATATCTGTGTTCAATTGTATGAGTGATATAATCTCATTATGAAAAGTCAAAAAATTATATGTAGTAAGTTATGTGTAAATGTGTAAGGTCTGAGTTATTTCCCTATGCTCAGCCTTTACAAATTAAACACTATTGGTGATTTATAGTGTGTCTTTACAAACATTTTTGTTTGTGCACTGCTAGCTAGCTAGCTAGCTAGCTAGATACACATATGCACAGAGATACATACATAATAGTTTCATAGACTTATTTTTGCAATATGTATAGGATAAGTCTCTCTCTTTGCACACACATATGCACATGTATATATATTTCTGTGACTCCAATTTTTCACTTAATAATGTACCAAATTTCAAACCAGCTGAACATTAATTTTTTTTATTTTAAAAATCCTTTGTTTAAAAAAAATCTGTTAAACACTGTCCTGAAAATCTTAGACAGTTTAACAAGGTTAAAACATATGAAAGAGATGTAGATTATAAAATAATAATTAGAACATTCTTTATTCACAGATAACATAATTGCCTATATATGTAGAAAATTCTAAGAACTCTATAAAAATGCTACCAAAACTAAAAAGTAAGTTTAGCAAGAACACAGTACACATGATCAACATATAAAAATCTATATACTAAAAATAAACAGTCCTTCCTAGAGGGGACCAAGTAGAACATTTATATCTCAAAGCCACTGGGAAAGAATATTTCTCCAAGGAGGGCTTCTGTTTCTTAAATCCAGATCTTTCACAATATCTAGGAACCTTTTGAGATGGATAAGGGAGTTTTGAGGATTAGTAAAAGGATAGGTGAGCTTGGAATGTTTCTAGAGTTGCATGTATGTTTTTGGAAAGACTGGATTAATAAGACAGTACGGTTGTTCCTTACTTCCTCAAAAACTGAGTCGCAACCTGAATGGTATCAATACTGTTCATCCAACTACCCTATCCGCAATTCGCTTCTTTTTATCAAAGAAAAGATCTTCAACTAACATAGAAATCAAAAGATTCCTATGTTCTAGATTTAGAGTTTGGAATGTTTTAGTGAAGTCTGGAAGGCTTCAGAATGGTTTTCTTTCCCTCTGGGTACACAGTTTCATTTTAGCTTCAGGGAGAAGCTATTAAAAAAAAAAAGTCACTATTAGTTCTGAATATCAGATTCCTATTTGGTCAACTTTTGACCATAGAGCTACTTTAAAAAAAATACTTTAGACTATCTTGTCAGGTTCAGCTAGACAAATAGTAAATATTCCTAGCAGTGTTGATCAACCCGGTTCAGACACACACACACACAAAGAAATTTAAATTACAAATATCGTTTATAATAGTTTTGAAATATTTTGTACAAAGGGATACAACTAACAAAGCTGTAACAGACTTGTACACTGAAAACTGCAAAACACTGTTGAGAAAAATTAAAGAATATCCAAATAAATAGTTAGATGTACCATGTTGCTGAATCAGAAAACTCAGTAGTGAAATTATGTCAATTCTCCCCAAAATGATCTCTAAATTTGGTACAATCCCAATCAAAATCCTCACAGTCTTTTTTGTAGAAACTGACCAGCTGATTTTAAAATTCATATCAAAATGAATAAACACCATTAAAAAAGAAAGCAAAGTTGGAAGACTTATATTGCCTGAGTTCTAGATTTATTTTAAAGCTAGAGTAACCAGCAGTGTGCTATTGATAGACAAATAGATCAATGGGAAATAACAGAGTCCAGAAATGGACCTAGACATATACCTTTGAAGGATTTTTGACAAAGATGCAAACACAATTCAGCAGAGAGAGGATAGTTTTTCAAGGAATAAACAGTGCTGGAACATACCTATCCTTTGCCTCATATTCCAATATTAGCTCAAAATGGTTCAAAGTCCTTAATGTAAATCTTAAAACTACAAGAGTTATAGAAGAAAACATAAATGAGTATCTTTATGACATATTTTGGCCTTTATGACCACGTCCCTGTTTATTATTGCCTTGGACTGCTTTTGCAATAAAACATCAGAGTTTAGTAACAGACATCATATCATCCACAGAGCCTAAAATACTATCCGGCCCTTTTCTGAAATTTGCTGACTCCTGCCGTTGATTGTAAGGAAAAGAAAACCCATTAAAAACTGACTTCTCAGCTGAAACAACTGAACAACTGGGGAGAGAGAGGCTTCAGGGTTGTCCTCACGCTGTAGCTCTGAGTTTTGGGGGGCCTGGTTTGTCTTCAGACAGTAAGATGTCTGCAAGACTTCAGGGCATCACGACACAGACAGTAACATCCAGAAGAATGAGGAAGTTGCTCCTTCCTGGGGCTTTGTCTTTAGTTTCTGGAAACTTTACTCAGATGTCCTCAATAAGCTAACTTTATGTTCCCCTGATGTAAGTGACACTGTGACACGGGAGTGATGGTCTTTGTCTCGAATCATCCATTTCTGAATCATCTTGAGTGGGGAATGGAATTACCTGTTGGCCACTCAAGGCCATCTCGTGAGTGGGGAGGGGTTGGTGGGAAGTAGGATGAGGTGATGGTAGTGATGTTCTTTTTTTCTATTTCTCAAAAAAAACACTGTTTGTTTAATTTTCATATAATAGGGTTTTCCTGTAAGGTTTTTTTTTTTTTTTTTTGGTGGTGCTATTGCTAAAATCCTTGTAATAAATTAGAGTTTCATCTTTATAAATATTCCCAGCTGTTGGTTGGAGATAAAATCCTTTATAATAAAAATGAAGCCTCTTTCTACACATAATATTCTACAAGTTTTAATTAGATTTTTTTATTATATATTTAAATACCATTAAAAAATTTAAAATCTAGAAATATGATGAAATATATGGTTAGATTTTCTAATATCATTTCATTTTTGCATTTCTGGAATGTATCCGTTTGATTATAGAGTATTTATCTTTTAATATGATTTTAGGTTATATTTTTATGATTTTTTCATCTCTATTCATAAGTAAGGCTTAAGTCTATATCTGAGGCTTTCGTTAGATTTTGATATTATTTATATAAATTGTAATATTAAATCTGTGTAAAATGGTTTAGAAGCATTTTTTTCTTATAATTGGAATGCTATCAACAGAACTGAGATATTTTCTCCCAAGATCATTTGATATGACTGATTCTTAAAATTGTCTTTGCCAGGCACATTGAAAAAAAAATTCACCATGATTTATTGGTCTAATAACATTTTGTTTCCTTAGTCAGTCAAGTTTCATAACTTGTGTATTATAATATATTTGAAATTCTTATTCTATAAACTTGGAACTTTTAATTCTTTTATTAATTTTTATTTAAAATGCATACTAGTGTATACAAGCTCAATAACATGTATATACAGAAATCATTGTATAGAAAATTATAAAACATCACAAAAGCTTGTTTCTTTTTTCTTTTAGGGACTAGACAAATTATATCCATTTTATAAATATTCAGCCTCAAAATTAGACTGTATTATGAACAAAATATGTAAAATTACGTCTTTAAAGTTTTATGAATAGTTTAACATGAGAGCCAAATATTTTCTTCTTCTGAAGGAAAAAAAAATACTGGTGAAAGTTACACAATACATGGACCACTATGGGCATTAGATTTCTTCTCTCCCTATGCAGTATTATAAATATGTTTTTAGCTTGTACATTACTGTAATTATTTTAGCCTTCCTCCTTGTTTTAGTGACCTTGATATAGAAATACAAAGATTTAAATAAGCTGTTTTGCTAAACTTTTACTGAAGTTTAAAATCACCTTTTAGGCATGGTTATGTTTCTAACACTATGGATTAGGCCTGCTGTCCATCTCTTAGCTTCCTAAAACTTTGCCTAGACTGGTAGTTAATAGATGGTTTCAGGAAACAACAAAGCTAATCCAACTATTTAAGTTACTTTTTACCAGAATGTTAGTAAGTAGACTGTAAGCATTCTAGAAAGCCTTGAACTTAATAACTAGAGGTCTCTACTCAAAGACATTTGAAATCAGTTTTTCCCCTACATATTTTTTTTTATTGCAAAGCTATTTACTATTGAGCATCCTGAAATGCTATGATTTGCAATGAAAAGGTAATTTAAACATACAAACGTCTTCAGGATTAACACAGGACTGCATTGCTTTTCCCTTGTAGATGAGCAGGTGCATTCCGTAAGGCCTAAAAATAAACAAAAGATTGAAGTTTCCCCTTAGAAACCAGTTTTTCTGCTATAAATATGTATGATAATATTGTTCTCATAAAATATAATAATTAAAATTACAGAAGATTTCTGGAATTGTGGCTTTCCTTTTGGATATTTAGTACTTCTTTAAATAGCCTAATCTTTTTTTTTGAACTATTAAAATTTGTAGGGCTCATTTAGCTGGATGAGAGATTGGACTATTAAGATCATTAAGAAAATAAATTAACCCTGATATCAGGAAGCAAGTGTTTATAGTTTCTGAATGATATATCACTTTTAATAAAATTAAAAGAATTAATTTTCAAAACACATTAGGGCTTCCAAAATTCGAGAGCCCACTTCAACATTCCACTTTCCGGATAGGAACCTTCGCTTTGTGGTGGTTTGGCTGGTTCCCAGCACCTCCCTTTTTATGCCTGCACTTCCTGACTACTGATTATGTATCTATTCATGTATTTATTTCACTATTTACTTACTTATTCGTTTTTCCTCTCTTGGGGAAAACTTAGAAGTAAAAAATTGTGCCCATTTACTATTGCCCTCAAGTGTGTGGCACCAAAATCTCTTTACCCCTCTCTCAAAAAGATAGATTTTATGCAGCTATTACAGAATTTCTGTGAGTCTTCTCTGGCCAAAACAGTTGCCTGAATTTTTCTTCAACATTTCTGCTAAATTGAATGCAGGGACTTGCCTAGTTAACTGGCTTCAAAGAAGGTAATATTAGGTCTCATTATGACCAAGGAATTTTGCCCTAAGACAGATTATAAAGGGAGCTCCCTTTGAAGCTGATTCCAAATTTTAAATAAAGCCCTACCTGCCCAGACACACCATACAAATAAAAAAGTGAGGTCCTTCAACAGGTTTAGACATTTGACAAAAAACACAAAATTTTTTCAACTGAATCCACTGTAATATCTGAGCGCTATTTAGTATAATTTTGTATAATAAATGACCAGTATACTTTGGACTGATTTTTAGATATATTCCTGAGCTGTAATACCTGCTTTGTTCCTTATAATCGGGAATCATAACAACTAGGAAAAACTAAATCATTTCTGATTTAGACCAAAATCTCATACCATGTGGAGGTTCTCCATGAATTGTTGTGCAGGTTGTGCACTGCACATGTTCATTTGGACAAGAAGACAAGTGGGGGCTGGGATTTTCTCTTCAAGACATTTGCCCTTGTAAAGCTATGTCCTCCAAATGAAGAGGCACTTTTTTCCTAATTACCCAAAGGAGAGATCGGGCTACTGTAGCTACTGGGTTTGGGAAATTCATGCAGTCATAGAAAAAAATGTGATATTAAAGTATCCTAAGGCTATGTCACTAGCATATATTAAAAATAAGCTAAGATTTAGCCCTGAAGAACACAACCTTAGATTTATTCCAGCAAACATGTATCATTTTAACATTGTACATAGAGAAATGTTTTAAATTTTACAATAAACAACTTTATCTCTGTGTTTTAAGTTTCATTCCTTTGTGGGATTGTCATAGGATTTTGACAAACACAACTAAGAAAAACTGTTAGTAATCAGATAAATGAAAATGATGAGTAATATGAAATATCATGAGCTATCAGTAAGAAATTATTAGGCTGCACATGAAACTGCTATTTGTTGTGGTTCTAAATAGTCAAATGTCATTGATTTCTTATGGTTTCATCTAATAAATACTCTGCTAGTGAAGCTATTTCCTCAAGCCATTTTCCTTACCTTCATCCTGTCCTGCACCTCACGCTCCTCATAAAATGAAAGGTGTAGTCTCCACCCTTTATTGATTTGTATATTATTCTGTTTTTTAATTCATGAATATGTTTATTTCTTCCCTTACTCAATGTTTATTTATTCAATGTCTACTCCTCACCAATCAAAATATATAAGCCCTGTATACATTCATCTTTTAGGAAATATTAAAGTTTCTTTTTATAAAATGCCGTAGTTGACGCCAAAATTTCCGTCCTAGAATATATGATTTTGGATGTGGCGGTTGGTATTGGGAGGAAATGGGCTTTCCAATTGAGGCAACATAATACAAAGGAAGGACCACAACCCTACACAGCAGGACACCTGAAATCTAGATTTTTGATGCATTTGCTGGTTCTGAGCATGTTGGTAGATTGTTTATCTCTTTGAATCTCATCTTAACTTTTAATATGGGGAACAGTACTTCTGATTATATCACAGTGAAGAGAAGCACTCTTTAAACTAACAGACCTGCATAAGTAAACAGCAAGAGGATGTCTATTGACAATTCTCATATTTTGTTTGCAGAATAGATGCACTGCAAAACCAAATGTTTTCTAAGTGTTCTGTCTTGGACCCTATGATGCTGTTTCAAGCATATGGTGTCCTATGTTCTGGCTTTTAATATCTCCTTTTATTTATTATTTGGCCTCACCATATTTGTAACTTTAAAAATCTTTCCTTTAGCCTGCTTATTTTGAAATGGAGCCAAAACTGTTTAAATTCATTAGTCACGAAAAAAGACTTATTGGTGTAATGGAAAGAGAATTCACTATAAGTCAAAAGAAACTGAGTTATTGTCATAATTTCCCTAGGTCCTTGTATGACCATGGTTGACTCATTGGCCTCTCTGATCTTTTGTCTCAAATTTTCAAAGGAATGTGGCTGAAATTCACAAACTGAAGTCCCTCCTCTTTATCCAAAATCCTGTACTTTTATGGCGGTTTGGTTTATAGTTTCATTTTTGAAACCAAACCAAACCATGAATGTTGTAAGTTATTTTTGTGCATAAACATCAAATCATGTCATTGAATTGTTGTATGTTATGTTCAGAAAACTATATTAGATTTTATTATTTTTTTCTTAAATTCTGAAATATGATTCACCAAATCATAGTATATTTAACATTAGAGGTACAAGGATGCAAAATCGATCTTCTATTCTGAGATGCATCCAAGTTTATGGAATTCCCATAAAATTTAAATTTTTGTATGTTTAAATAAAGAAGGCTGGAACTTCAACAAAGATGTGTTTATCTTAATGTAATGAAATGTTATATAGACAGAATAAAATGTTTTTTTAACATCATATTTTATAAACATAAGATCTCTAGAGTTGCACATTTCACAAACTCAGAAAACAAAGAGAGTAACCTACAGTAGTAAAGAAACTAACTTAACCAGGAAAAAAGAGGAATGCTTTTTCTTTTGCACTTTGAACTCAGTTAAGCTGTAGCCATGTGCAAAACTTAAGATGCTTCTTTTGATGCATCAGGAGAACCTGATGTCTTTAGGAAACAGATAAACAGAGAGAGAGAGAGAGTCTGACACTAAGCCAGCCCCTTCTACATCCTTCTGACACAGTCAGGCAAGTTGCATCTGCTTGAAGAAGCTTAAGTCACATGCCCGCATATCAAGTAGAGAGCAGGCTGGAAAACCAAGGATCTAGAATTTTCTTATAGGAGAGGTATTATCTTTTTATTTTCCATCCCTTGCCTAGACTAATAAGGAAGGGATTTTTCAAACATGGGAAAGGATACATATATTGGACAGCCTTCCAAAGTGATCACTAAAGGGCATTTTAAAATTAAAAAAAATAATAATTCAAAGAGGAAATAAATTAATCATGTTGGTTTGTTCCTTTTAAATAAGAGCAGCAAATTGTCGTCACAGTGACTATATGGCTATATATATAGAGAGAAGCACATGGTTCTATATATGATTATACAGAACTAACTTCCAAAGAAAGATAGCTAAAATATAATGACAGCAAACCTATTCCATTTAAATTAGGAATTAATATAAATGAATATTCAGGGAATCCTTTCTATACTGACTTTTTTTTTCTTTCCTGTAGAAAGTGAATTGGGGGCATTCAAATACGATTGTACTATTTCTAAGTCACATCTGCAGATCTGAAAATGTCTAATTGAATTTGGCCTCCTTTACCAATGATCTATTCTGTAGGTTGTAAAAGATAGAGACCGTAGAGTTGCACCCAATTTCCAGAGTTATTACACCTAGTAATATTTCTGCACCTGGACTTAGGTGTGTGAGGCAAGAAAAAAAACAAATCACTTTGTTTTAAGGTTTAGAAATTAAATTTAAGATTTAAAGTTTGAGTAGATCTTGAAGTCAGCAAGTTTAATAAAGTTTATGAGAATATAAAGGCTCAAGAATACATCCCTGGGGTGGTGCGCTCTGGGAGGCATGGTAATTTTTGTGATCTAAAGGAAAGTGCCCTAAGTCTTAAGTGACTCTTTGAAAATATCTCTCCCTAGAGGTTGTTAATTTTCTGAAATGGAGAAAATTTCTTTTAAGTCTGCTATTACCAGTGGCAACTTGAAGAGCAATTCACATTTAAATAGCTGTTTCATAATAGCATCTCATTCTTTGCCAGATGCATGGCCCTGAAACTCTAATGTGCACCCGAAAAGAGACTGGTATTATAACATCACAGCACTAATGCATTTTGAATGCCGTATCTGATATTTTCATTGAGATGTCAGCAGTTATTACATGAGCTAGCTAAAAATAGAATAGGAAATGGTAGAGAAAGCAAGCTATTTCTATGCAAATTTTGGACTAGCCTATGATTTATCCAAAATGATTTTTAAATCATTTTTCCTCTGTTATGCCTTCTGTCCTGCAGAATACAGTAAATACATAAGTCAATGTTACCCTTCGTTAAATGTATAGCATGTTATTTTCCTCAGCATATTAAAGAATTATAAAATTTTGTTTCTAAGTTATAATTTCTCTGTCATTGATTTGGATGATTTACAAGGTTAACTGAATATGGAACTTACAATATATCCTAAATGCAGTATTTGGAAAGCAGACCTATAATTTATAAGTACAATTTCATTTATTAAGTTGAACTGTACAAACTGGGTTTGGAAGGTCCAAAAATGTCCGGACATTGACTATTTCATGTGTTTCAGCCTATAGAAATTGAGCTTTTTGTTAGAATGTGTTGAATATAAGATAGTTCTTTGCCCTCTACTTCCCTGAAATTCAATAAATTTTGGAACCTGAGGAGCACATAGTGAATACGTCAACCTGTGACTTCACAAAATTAGATATTACCTTTACAAATGGCCCTTATGGATCTTGCTACACTATTACATTAAATTAAGTTTAATCAAATAAATAAATAAATAAAACCTTGAAAGCATTTTATATTTTGGTTAAAAATTATGCAGTCCAAAACTCTATGCAACATTAAAAAAAACTGTCAATTTTCTTCCTTTCTGATTGAAGACCTTCACATAGCAGTTCTTTCTTCCAAAGCAACCTGTGTCTTCCTTGATTCCAAGCTTTCTCCTGATCCTCCACTGAGCTCTGGCTGATTCCAAACAACGGGATGTGTGTTGTTATTTTTTTAATTTTGAAATGTCCACATTGCTTTATACCTTGATGGCACTTAATTGGATTTTAGTTATTTGTCTGATTGCTTTCACTCCACAGCCTGACTCCTTGCAAAAAGGCTTTTCTCACTTTTCTTTGGTATGCGATAATACCCAGGAACTGTCTCTGTTCATTAGCTATTCACGTATCGGTTCCATCAGTGGATGAAGGGATCAATAAATGTGTATGTATATTCAATAGAATATCACTCAGCATTAAAAGAGAAGAAACTCTTGTCCTCTGGGACAACCTGGACAAGCCTGGAGGGCATTAGGCACTGGGTGAAATACGTCAGATACTGAGTCAGGTAACACATGGTATGACTTACACGTAAAATTTTTAAAAAGTCTTACTCACAGAAACAGAGAGTGGAAAAGTGGGTGCCAGGAACGAGGGGGTGGGGAAATAGGGAGAGATTTGTAAAAGGGTATAAACTTTCAGTTTTAAAACTGAAAACAGTTTCAAAGTTCATGTTGAAGGTTTAACCCCCATTGTGACCATATTTGGAGATGATGCCTTTAAAGAGGGAATTAAAGTTAAGTGAGGTCATCAGGGTGTGGTCTTAACCCAATAGGACTGGTGTCCTTACAAGAGGAGGAAGAGACATCAGAGATAAACACACAGAGGAACGAACGTGTGAGGACATAGGGGAGAGGCTGATGGAAGAACCAAACCTGCCAACACCTGGATCTTGGACTTCTAGGTTCCAAAACTGTGAGAGAATAAATTTCTGCTCTTAAAGTCTCCCAGTCTGTGGCATTTTGTTATGATAGCCCTAGCAAATTAGTCCCCAAAAGAAAACAAAGAAACTCTGCACACAAGCAGTGTTCTCTGGGCCAGCATGTACCTCACAGATGTATTGTCAGTGGCCTTTCATTACTCCAATGCCAAAGTGGGTCCCTGCAAGCAAAGGACATTAGGGACCTGAATCTGACAGGTTCCGGACTCCTCTGGAAAGAAACGTTACATCTGTGCTTGGGTTTTCTTATATCCATTGTGAATCCTTAGTAAAATGTAGTGTTGAATAACATCTGTGATTTCTGTGAGTCTGCTTTGACAAGTCAACGTTTTACGGTATTTCAAGGGGTCTTGCAAGTACCTAAATGCTAACACATTACAACTGAAGCAATCATTTCAGACCTGCAAACATGCATCTTGATAAATAGCCCGTGCATTAGTTTCTTAGGGCTACCATAACCAAATACCACAAACGGGGCGGCTTTATACACAGAAATTTATTCTCCCAGTTCTGGAGCCTGGAAGTCCTAAATTATGCTGTGGACAAAGCCATGCTCTCTCTGAAGGCCCTGGGGTGAAATCTCTTTGATACCTTCCTCTTAGCTTCTGGTGTTGCCAGGAATCCTTGGTGTTCCTTGGCTTATAGATACATCACTCCAATCTCTGCATCTGCTGTTAAAAGTGCTGTTCTTCCTGTGTGTCTCTATATCTGTGTATCTCCTGCTCTTTTAAGGACATCAGTCATATCGGCTTAAGCCGATTGTTATGTAATTTCATATCTAGAAGTCATGATTAGAGTTACCCTTTCAATATTGTCTATATATATACATTTTAGATTGATATCTGTATTTGTTATATACATATGTGTGTTTATATATGCACTAGTATATCTTTCATAAAATGTGGAACACTAATTTGTTTTGTAATCCTTTTTTACTGAATTTTTACATTAGGCACAATAAAGCTCTTTTTTCCTAATGTCTATAAATTATCCCATTGTTTGAATGTGTTTTATTCTGTTGAATTAGATCTGTTTTAAAGAATTTTATAAATAAGTTTTAGCTTTGCCTTGATATTGCAAATTTTCTATAATTAGCATGCAAATACATACATATGCTTGAGCCCTTCTGAAAACATGTAAAATAAATACGTAAAAAGTAATCAAAGGGTATGTCATTTGAAATTGCCAAAGTGCCTTCCAAAACTTTTGTGATAATTAAAATCTGTATCATTATTGCATGAGAATTTGTATTTCTTCTCAACTTCAGTCATTTGTAAGATTCGGGGGTATTTAGCATAAAAGGCAACATCCACCAAAAAACTAAAAGTAGAAACTATGATAGGATGTCTCTGGAGAGGGTAAGTTGGTGGTGAGTATTGGGACAGAGCTTTTGCCTTTTCATTATAAATCTCTCTGTGCTGTTTGATTTTGATAAATATTAGGAAAAATAATCATGGGAAAGAAATCCTCTTCTTCAGGGAAAATGACTATAACTACAAAAATTTAGACTACACTTGATTTGCTTTTTTTGTTTGTACACAACTAATAAGAAACAAATCTTTAAATTCAGACTTCATGCTCTCCAATATCCAATATTCCAAATTATTTAAGTCAGTCTGTAGCACAGGGAATGTTACAGTAGGTGGAGGTAGCTAAATACACCTGTTAGACGGCATGATGAGGACTATTACCAAAATCAAACACAAAAACAAAATGTGAAGCTTGGAATCTTACATCCAGAGTGACCGAAAATGGTAGATTGTATATTTGGCTTATGGCCCTTTGTTGTTACCAGTTTATGTATTTCATTTCTCTCTCAGTGGACTGTATGATTCATGAAAAGAGTTTTCAATAATACTCCCATAATTCATAGAGCCAAACACGTTGACTTGGGCATATTAGATACTCAAAAAATATAAGATGAAGTGAAGTAGTTTATAAAGTTTCAGTGCCAGAAGAATGCTGTAATTCGGAAAGGATTGGCCAAGGAAAGTTCACCATATTAATTCCGACCTACAAGGCAGTGAAGTAACCATTTCAATTGTCTGATGTACTACTCAGAGCCTTCTGGACCTGCCCAGCCTGCCCAGTGCAATAACATTCAGGGCTGGTGTCTGGGGATTTGGTTTCCTGTCTCAGCCCTAGGTTAGCAGCATAGCGTTCCTTGGTCTTAGTTTTCCACCTGCAGGTGGATACATATATGTATACCTATGTGTATATATATGTGGGGATGTGTGTTATGATGCACAGTTTCATCAGTGTCGTGCTTACTGTAACATACTGAATCAAAGATAATCTCGCAGGATTAAATGACACATCACAGAGTATTTTTATATTGAAGCCTTTAGGAACTACTTGTTTATCCTATAATAAATAAAAAGAAATAAATATATTTAAAAGTATGAGTTGTTCAATAGCACAGTTTGTGATAAAAGCTTTTAAAAAAGCATGTTGCAAGACTGTTAAAATACTATGTAAAATATAAATCTACATAGGGTATACAATACTATTTAAAATATAAACTTACATAAGATATCAGTATCTTTTACTTTTTCAAAAAATTTAGACTAAAGATAGTTGCATTTAAATGACAGAATTAAAATTTGGGGTGTTAAGATAACCCAGGTACTAACTCTCCTACACTGCTGGTGGGAATGCAGTTTGGTGCAGCCACTGTGGAAAACAGTATGGCGATTCCTCAAAAGACTAGGAATAGACTTACCATATGACCCAATCATCCCACTCCTGGGCATATATCCAGAAGGAACCCTACTTCAGTATGACACCTGCACCCCAATGTTCATAGCAGCACTATTTACAATAGCCAAGACATGGAAACAACCTAAATGTCCATCAACGGATGACTGGATAAAGAAGAAGTGGTATATTTATACAATGGAATACTACTCAGCCATAAAAACTGACAACATAACGCCATTTGCAGCAACATGGATGCTCCTGGATTATGTCATTCTAAGTGAAGTAAGCCAGAAAGAGAAAGAAAAATACCATATGAGATCGCTCATATGTGGAATCTAAAAAACAAAATGAAGCATAAATACAAAACAGAGATAGACTCATAGACATAGAATACAAACTTGTGGTTGCCTAGGGGGTGGGGAGTGGGAAGGGATAGACGGGATTTCAAAATTGTAAAATAGATAAACAAGATTATACTGTATAGCACAGGGAAATATATACAAGATCTTATGGTAGCTCACAGAGAAAAAAATGTGACAATGAATATATATATGTTCATGTATACCTGAAAAACTGTGCTCTGCACTGGCATTTGGCACAACATTGTAAAATGACTATAAATCAATAAAAAATGTTAAAAAAAAATAACCCAGGTACTATATAAAATATGGTTTTGTAAATAGAAAAAGGCAATCCATATGGGAAAATACCACAGTTCATATTATACAGGTTATATTTATGTATTATATATTATATTTCAAATATTCATTTATCAAGTCAACATTATTACATCTAATCATGACTTTCTTAGTCACAGTACACATTTTTAATACTCTAAAATGTTTGTGGTATTTTATACACCCACAAGGTTTATACCATCTCATAAAACAGTTTTAATCTCTGACATAAAATGATAGGTAAAAGAGTAATAAAAGTAAAAAGGGAAAAATAATCTGTTTCTGTTCATTTATTTATCAGAAATATTGAAATAAAAAACCAAAACAATCCTTCAAATTTAGATTAATATAAAAGAAACAGGCTGCTCACTTTAGTGCATTATCATTGGATATAATTTTATAATTCCTTCTGGACAAGTCCATTCCGTGCTCACTGAACTGCCTTCTGTTTGGTTATTCCAGCAGTTATGAAAACAAGAAAATTTTCTTATAATGTCCTGGCATTAAAGAATGGTGCTACTTTAATTTTGGACCTCCTGTGTCTTCGGCTGGAATGTAGCCTTAGGGGAACGCATGTGTATAGGTGAGGAGAAAGGAGACACCCATTCAACTGGCCAGAGCTTTTGAACAAACCCTGATAATCAATACACCAACAGATGCCATCGCCAGCTTGTCCTGAGATGCTATTCCCAGCTCGGGAATGAGCTCATTGACTTCGCGGTGGAGAAGTCTTTCAGGGTTTCTCCAGTGTCGTCTAGTTTTGCTGCTGTCCAGAGGCAAAATCTAATAAATCGAGAGACAGAAGTGTTATATTTCACAGAAGGTGTCCTTATGCTTTGCAGATTGAAAACTGAAAAGAAAAAGTGGCTTATTTTGATTAGTTCTATGGCCCTTAGCCTCTTAACTATTCTTTTCTTTTTTTTTTTTTTTTTACATTTAAGGGCATTATAGAAAGAAAAAGAAACAATCAAAAGGTAAGAGGAATAGACAAGAAGAAAAAGGCAGTTTAAAGATTTGTGAATATGAAGGCAAAGAAGGAATGTAGAGATGAAGAAAATCTTCCATTACTAGTCCGCTGATACTAAATTCTGATTCAACTGCAAATTTGAGCATCACTACCTAAGTAAATTTTATGCATTTGTTAAAGTCAAAATGGGTTGAGCAGTTTTTTGTGCATCCAGATACATTTAAATTGCATTTACAGTTTAGAAATTTCATCCCTTTTTGGGGCATTTTGTTAACTCTTCAGTTTGAATAATATAATTATTGTGTAGGTACTATATTTACCATTATTTTATTATATTTTTTTCTATCTCACCCACTGAAATGTCAGTTCCATCGGCCAAGGGATCGTGTGTCTTTTTCGTCTCTCTTCTATCAGCAGTGTCCAGCGGGTTGGTCAAAGCCAGTAAATATTTGTTGAATAAGTGGTAAACAGTGTCTTATATAATGTGGTTTGGATTTCTTTAGAATTAACTAAACTAATTCATCATTGGATACATTCAATGAAGTACAGTGCTCAGATCTTAACACCATAGCCCAGGCACTGTTTGATCAGAATATTTGAGAATCTCGTCTCTTTTTGGAGGCCAGTGGTTTTCAAAGATTTCTTATTTGTGGAAATTGTTCTTTCAAGTAAATGTATATAAAGAACTCCAATTTAATAATAAGAAAAAACACAGAATTATTCTTGTTAAGGTGAAATATATGTATGTATGTACATGAAGGACCAAATATGATCATAATAGTCTTGGAGAAGTAAAAGTTGGGAGAACTTGCTGTAAAAGATTGAAACATATTGTAAGACAATAGTAATAAAGCTGGTTTGCAATTGGTTCAGAAGCAAAGAGACCAATGGAAATAAAGACTACAGAAACTATCATGTATTTGACTATGGAAGCATAGCATTACAAGTAGTGAGGAAATTTTTTTCCATTAAATGGTTCTGGAAAAATTGAGTATTCAATTAAAATAAAATAAACTTTCAGATTATTGAGAACTTCAAAGTGCAATAAAATTTTAGATAATCTAGGAGTCCTTTGAGCACTTAAGATATGAAATAACATCTTAAACTATCTACAAATAGCTCTAAACATACAGAAAATACTGATAAAATTTATTATGTTAATATTAAGAAATTTCGTTCATGAAGACCCCTAAGGGAGAAAGGACAAGCCATAAAGTAAGGACACTATAGATTAGGAAAAAAGCAGCTTCCCAGGATGCTACAGCTGCATAAAGAACATGCTTCTGTGAATGAAGCACAAATAGTATTTCAGCTCCCATTACCCCCTTGGCTGCATGGCCCAGTGCTTCACACCACAGTGTGTATGGGGCGACCTTCATATTGTGGGAGAGGACAGTTACTGTGCATATAACCAGTAAAGGACTGGCATTTAGACTGTGAAAATAACTCCAGTGTTAGTAAGTGTAATACAGAAAACACAATAGAAAAACATGAGCAAAAATCCTGAATGAGCAAATCCTTAAGGAACAAATCCAAAAGACCAATAAAACTATATATATACATATACTATCATGGATAATCAGAGAACTCAAAATTAAAACCACAAGGAAATTCCATTACATACCTGCTAGACTGGCTAAATTTAGTTAACTCGTAATATAAAGTGTCTGAAAGATTATGCAGCAATGGAAACTCATAAACTGCTGTAAGAATGAAAATATTGGTTCTAGAGTGTTGATAAATAAATTTATGGACACCCTCTGAGCAATTCCATTTTAAGTGTATTAATATAGAGTGGCATATTGATACTACACAAACAAGGATGTAAACACAAGAATGTTCATGAAAGTATTACTCACAATTGCTCTTTTCTGGAAATAAACCAAGTGTCCATCAACAATAGAATAGATAAAATTATGCTGCATTCATGTAAGATAATATTATAGCTAAGCAAACAAAATAAATACATATATATGCACATATATCATAATTCTAATTATATTATGTCAAAAGAAGTGAAAACAAAAATACTTCATAGGAACACAGATTAAGGTACTAAACTAAAGAATACTACAGAAACGGTTAAAATCAAACTCAGCAAAGTGGTTATATCTGGACGGGAGAGGAATGTGATTGAGGCAAAATCTTTGAGAAATTTGCACATGCTGACAATATTCTATTTTCTTTTAAATCTTTAAGGTGATTTCTCTCATTTTCACTTTATTTTTCTTGCCCATCCCAGTTTTGCCTTATATGCTTTGTGTTTGCTTTGTTTTATATATGCTTTCTTTGTGACTAGTTCACAATTTTTAAATCAAGAAAAGTATTCTCAATTGGATAATTGGGAATTTACTAATTTTACTGTTTAGGGAGGTGTATTAGTTCCTGGAGTTGCTTTCAGAAAGCACCCAAAACTGTGTGGCTTAAAGCAAACGGAAAATTATTCACTCACAATTCTGGAGGTTAGAAATTCAAAATCAAGGTGTTGGCAGGCTCGTGCTTTAGTTAAGGTGCTAGGGGAGAAGTGTTTTCCTAGTTTCTGTTGGTTGCCAGCATCCTTGGCACTCCTTGGCTTGCAGCTGAGTCACTGCCTGTGTCTTCACGTGTTTGTCATCCCTCTGTGTCTGTGTCTGAGTCCAAATTCCCACCTTCTTAGAAGAACAATGGTCATTAGATTTAGGGGCCCGTCTAATCCAGTATGACTGCATCTAAATTTACTGCATCTGCAAAGACCCTTTTTCCAAATCAGTTCATGTTCTGGGGTTCTGGATGACATGAATTTTGGAGGGAGGCTACTCAATCCAGTACATAAGAATATAGTTTAATAAGTTCATGGGATTTTCTAAATTATATTTTATAAACAGCATTATAAAGTTTTAATTGACAATTCATCTCTAAATCATGAGCCACAGAACCTGGCCCAAGGTTTGAAATCTTTCCAAACCAAGGTACAACACACATACCTAAAACTGGAGAAAGCAAAGATGATCTGGGTATTTTGAGGAAGGAGTTTTATGGAAATGGTATCATATTCTCTATGAAAACTATGCCAGAAGTGATAGCAATGGATTTTTTATTGAGGATTAGACTCAAAATTATGTTTTGCATTGCCTGAATCTAGCTCAGAGGAGTTTTAGTTCTGCTAATTACTGAATCTCTCAGAAGGAACACCCTACTCTAATTCTTTAAAAATCAATTGTTCAAAATTAGATAAACGTATTTTCAAACTGAAAATCCCAAAGATATTTCATGTGTAGTTAATAATTTCACAATTTTTTTTTGTTACAGCTATCTTTTTGCCCATTTATATTAGAGTAAGCATTGGACTTTAACATAATTTGTGCATTATTTATACTTATTAAATACTAATTATGACCGATTCATATTTTGGGTAGTATATGACATCTTTGAATCTAAATAGATTAAAAAAATATTTTCTCTTATAGATAGTTTAAATGACTTTTTCTTTACAATCCTTTAAACTTCTGTGCCTATAGTCTGTCAGCTTTCCATTAGTATCTGGAATGTTCCTTCTCAATACTTTTCAAATATTGAAATATGAGATTTCTATTGGAAAATTTGAGTAGTTTTCTCCAAAACCAAATTGTGCATATTTTTCGTATCTCCTCAAGTAGCTCAGCCAGCAAAGAAAAACAAAGTGCTTTGGGAGCAGAGTGCGGAAGAGAGGAAGGACAGATCTGGCTTTATTTCAAAGTTAAGAAAAAAAAAATTGGCTCCTGGCAGAATCAAAAGCCTGGATTCGATTCAAAATATCATTGAATGCTAAATCCGGAAATTATCTTACAAATCGTTATCCAATCCAATCCTTTTATTTAATAGATGAGGAACTTAAAACCCAGGGAAAATTAATACCAGGCTTAAGGCTCCCCAGCCAGCCAGGCAGAGCTCTGCTTTATTCTATTTCCAGGACCCAAAGGAATAGACTTGTAAGTACTCCTGCTTTTCCAAACACTCCATATCCATCAGTGACCTGGTTTAAAATCCAAGAAGCCTTGCACTATTAGTACCTACAGGGACACTGCTGGAAGCCTCAGGTACTGTTCAGAGGTGGAAAGTGGCCACAAGTGAGAAATCAGGTTAATACAGATATTTATCTTTCACCCTTTACAGTACCATCCTGTATCTATTTGGATTATTATAAATAGCACACTAGAATATGAAAAGGATGAATATATATGTATAACTGAATCACTATGCTGTACACCAGAAATTAACACAACATTGTAAACTGACTATAATTCAGAAAAGAAAAAAAATAAATAGCATACCAAAGAGAGCCTGCTAGATTGAGGATTTAAAAATGTTTGTGTCCCATGAATAACTGTGGATAAATGTGGTTAATTGTCTTTAGAATGAAAGTAAAATATTAAAAATTTACTTTAATTAACTTTATTCCTTCCCAGCACTTCTCTGCACAAGTGTCTGCCCCAGGCTTTATTGACAGGCGTGTATCTCCACCTTCTAATTTCTACCTTGGTGCTTCAAGGCCACACAGAAAGTTTTGATCTCATTTCTTCCTTACTGGTGTGTGTATTGGTATATACACACACACACACATATATATATATATATGTATTTGTTTTGTTTTATCTGGGTCTAAATTTTAGAGAGACATTGAGTTTATTTGATCTGTCAGGATATATTTGTCTTTTATATGGATTGAGGGAAAGTGTCAATCATAGATAATAGGAAATTTTAAACTAAAACCATTTTAAAACACTGTCCCCACTTTAGTTTTCTGCATAATTAGTGACTGTAAATAGATAATCTGATACACGGATTTAATCTTAAATTTGTGCCAACAATACGCCCTGAACATATTTCTATTCATGCACTGATAGAGAGATCATCTTTTTTTTTTTACTGTAGGGGGTTAAATAACATGCCCAGGTCCAATCCAGATCATTCCTTGAAACTTCACCAGCTGTAGGACTGACTCAACAGTCATTTAGGATACTTTCAGGGCTTCAAGTTTCCCCCTCCTAAATGCTCAGATCTCTGGCTTCTTAGCATCAGGAGAGGGGTGGAGTCCAGTCCAGTTTAGACCTACTTCCATGCACTGATGGCTGAGGGATAATATTTGCTGAATAGTCGTTCTCAATGAACCTCGTTTGAAGTTTTAGATGACTTCTATTTTCCAGACAATGCCATGGTTTCTATGAAAAATATTGCCATGCTCACAGCACTTTTCCAAAGGTATTAATTTTATCAATTTTGTATCCCAGCGAAAAGTGAACTTCATGCTAAAGGAGTGAATGCCTTCAAGGTCAGTGCTTATATCTCAGCCAACCACCCTTAGACACTACAAGATCAAGGCAGCATGGTCGGACATCTGTCTCCTGATGGGCTTTCAGTGGCAGGGATTCTGGCTGTAGTCAAGAAAGACCACTGTTCGGCTGCTCTCCCTTCCAGCTGCAGGAGTCGATCAAGTGGTAACAATCCCCAGGTAATTTTTAGTTTATAAAAATAAGTACTCTAGTCGGCTTGAGCACCAAATATGACAGCTTTATTAATTAGCTTTTTCAAGTGTCACTGATTCCAAGGTTATAAAAGGACCAGTTCCAGCATCAAGCACATCTTAAACTTGGATCATGGCCTCACTTCCTCCCTTCTTGCTCAACACCAGGATTCTCCCACTGCCCGCCATGCTTTTGGACCATCATGGGGCTGTTCCTTCAGAGGTCTCCTTGCCTTCCTTTTCACAGGCCTTGAGAGAAGCAGTCACAGTCCCTCCACGTTGATTTTCACAATTGTGAATCTCTGAGAAGAAGTATTCAAAATCTTGATGCCTACTATACCAAGTGCTCCCATGTGGAAATGAGTCCATGCCCTCCCCAACGCACTGCATACCATGGTTGTGCTGAAGCTCCCCTGAACAACCACTTCACATACTTTACTGCTGAGTGGAGGAGTTGCTTAAGAACAGCTCTTGAGATGTCCTTTATTTTTACAAAGAACAGCTGACCGCTTTTTTGGCTGGAGACAAAAACAAATGAAATTATTTTCTAATTGTACACCCTACTATATGTGTTTTATTTATACTTACCAAGTATTGATAAGCCATAAATTATTGCAACTTGAATTTAATAAATAGGAATAATATTTGAATAAGATAATATCTTTAAAAGATGTGGAAGTTTATCTCTGTTTTTCAAACAGAAAATATCAAACTGTCATGGAATATGTTTCTCAGCTACTTTTTTTTTAATAGACGTTATTCTTAAGAGCAGTTTTAAGTTTACAGAAAAAAATTGGACAGCTAGTACAGGGACTTCTCAGAAACATTCTTTCTACCACACGCATTTTTCCCTATTATGAACATTCTGCATTAGTGTAGCACATTTGTTACAATTGATGAGCCAATATTGATATTTTATTATTAACTGAAGTCTATAGTTTACATTAGGGTTCAATCTTCTTTTGTTTTGTTTTGTGGGAAGAGTTAATTAGGTTTACTTCTGTATTTATTTAATGGAGGTACTGGGGATTGAACCCAGGACCTTGTGCATACTAAGCATGTTCTCTACCACTGAGCTATAGCCTCCCCCTAGGGTTCACTCTTTTTGTTGTGCATTCTGTGGGTTTTGTCAAACACGTAATGGCATGTGTCCATTATTACAATATCACACAGAACAGTTTTACTCCTCTGATTTATCCCTTCTTTCCCATAAATCCTGGCAACTACTGATATTTTTTAACTGAATCCATCATTTTGCTATTCCAGAATGTCATATTTTAAAACCATACAGTATGTAGCCTTTACAGATTTACTTCTTTCATTTAGCAATATGTAATTAAGGTTTTTCCATGTCTTTTCATGGCTTGATAGTTGATTTCTTTTTATATGTGAATAATGCTCCATTGTAAGGATTTTACGTATGTTGTAAGGAGCTCCATAGTAGTGCTCAGTTTGTTTATCCATTTACCTACTGACGGACATCTTGGTTGCTTTCAGTTTGGGGCAATTATGAATAAAGCTGCTACAAACATTTATGTGTAGGTTTTTGTGAAGACATAAGTTTTCAGCTCATTTGGGTAAATACCTGGGAGTGTGATTGCTGGAGAATATGGTAAGAATATGTTTAGCTTTGTAACAAATTGCCAAAATGTCTCCCTAAGTGGTTCTACCATTTTGTATTCCTACCGGCAATGAATGAGTGTTCCTGTTACTTTGATGGCTACATTTTATATTTTTTAATAAATAAAAAAGCCAACTTTCTACACAGCTGTGGATGAAAACAATTTAGAGGATGGCCAGCTTAACAATCACAATTTACCTTCTCTTTCATTTTGGGAGTAAATTTGAATCTTTCTGCTTCAATAATTAAGATACTCCCTTTAACATGTCTCCCAAAATTCATATTGAAATTCTGACCTTCTCAAGAGCAATGAATGCTTTTTCACATTTGTTTTTTGTTGATATCTTTTCCTTCCACATCCTACTGCAAATTCAGCTAAAACCAGTGTAAGTACCATTGTAAAGCAGCCTTCAAGTTATTTTTATTATGAGATAGTCTATTTTTTAAAAAATGAGCTGGAAATAAATATTTTATTAGTTGAAATTATTTAATTTTAATCTAGCTCACAGCATGATTCATAGCTTTAATATCTGTCTATTCAAATATATTGACACTTTAAGCATAAACTATGGAATTTCCTAACTTACAATGCTGTGCCAAGAATAGATTTATGATTTACCACCATGCACTATATATGTTGTTGGGTTTTCAAAAAAAATTGTTGTATTCCCTAACAGGATAGTCTTTAAATATGCATCTGCAACTTCTAATTAATGTTACATGTGGAGCAATTATTTTCTTGGAAATATTTTCAAAAACACAAACCATGCAAAAAAAAATGACACATAACATAGCAATTAGGATGGCAATAGATCATTAGTTTTCCTATATTAAAATTTTGTCTCTTCCATTTATCTATCTTACCATTTATTATATATTTTGAGATATTTCTGAAATGTTACCACATGGATGCTCAGAGACAATTTGACTCAGTATTAGATATAAATGACAGCTCCATTTTCAAGATCATTTTTAAAGGAAAACTTTACTTACCTTTTATTGTTTGCATGAGCAAACTGTTCTTTCCCAGGAGGGGACAATATTGGAGTAACATTTTGTCATTTTTGATTTATCTATACTCTCTTCCTCCCTGGAAGGAAACCACATCACTCATCTGATTGTCCCTCTGGCAGGAGCCCGACGTTTCACTGGTGCAGTTCCTCTTGGGCGAGGAGGAGGCGTGATGTTTGCTGAGTCCCTGTGGCCTGTGGCTTCCCTCCACTGAGTCTTCCTGCCTCCAGAGTGAATCTGTTCTGTTCCATGTCTCTGCCGTCAGGCAACTAGAGCAAGACCTCTCTTCCCCAAAACTAGGTAGCACTTGAATCCAAGTCAGGGACTGAGTCTCAGGAAGGCCACCCGGGGCCTGACTGAAGCTGTATCCTCAGATCATCAGTCTCTCAGTAAAGCTGATATCTTGCTCCCCATCTGATGCCTAATTCTACTTTTTTTTTTAAACATTGATTCTCAATTCAGGGAAAGATGGGTTGTGCTTTAACCTCAGAAGTTTCCATCCCAACGTGGAGTAACTATTCGGAACCATCCATGACCTAACACATCATTTAGACAGCAAATATTTACTAGGAAGGGCTTCCTCCATTTATCAATCCCTTTGTACACGGTAGGAACTGCATCTAAGTATTTAATGTGATTTAATTCCTTTTAATCTTAGTTAGGATTTCAAGGACAAAAGTCCCAAATTTAGCGCTAGGATTATTCAAGCATTCTTCCTCATAAATGAGTGGTTAACAGGGGCTTCTGAAAACTCAAGGAAACCAAAGATTTTTGTTGTTGTTGTTGTTATTCAAAAGCAACACACAATTTTCAACAGCTGTAATATGTTTTAAAAAACATTCTGACATACTGGTGATAGTAATCCTTGGACTGGGGATGAAAAACTCAAGACAGGATGCTTTGACTTTTTCCAATAGAGCGACCTCTATTTTCACAGAAGTGGAGCCATGGACCAGGACAAACTGTAGCCCTATGTGCACCGTGCAAGCTACCTGGTAGACTGAGAATTTGTTTCAGCAAAACTAGAAATTAGTCAGAGATCTCTCTCTCTGTCTGTCTATCTATCTATATATCCATCTATCTATCTGTCTAACATGCAGATTTATCGTGTTAGAGGAAGACCAGTGTTGAGTTGTTGCTTCACATTCCGTGCATATATTCTAGCAGGTGAGAGCACAGTGTGGCATGCTCATTTCAAACAAGCTCAGAGTTCAAAATCTACTGAAAGGTACAACGGGCACAACCACCTTGCACCCAAAGGCATCTTGTGAGACCAAAAGCTGTATTACTTGGTACTTGAACATTTTCTATTGCCCATATCTTTGTTTTAAAATCTGTAGAGATTTTCAGCTGTTGTCTTTGAATATAATCGCCCCCCACCTTTCCCCAGAAGAAACACGAAGTTAATGAAAATGTGATCTTGTTTCAGTCCACTCTGGATATGGCAGTGACAGTCATCTTAATCAAAGGATGTATACCCTTCAGTGGAAACTGGAGTGGTCTGCCCATATCCCTTCTTCATGACCAGCACAGTCATCTCAGATGCTGGTGGAATCATGTGGTTTTGATGCCTCGTATCTCTGTTTCTCACTGGGAATTACGTTCTGCCTTAGGAGACTGCCTTGCTTAAGGTTACACCCCTTCTGGTAGCAACTCATATCTAACAATGTCTCTGTGTGTCTAATCTTGATTTCTTCACTTTCTTAAGTGGTGTATCTCCCAAGATCACTCTGGGATAACTCCTGCATGAACTTATTCACCTTAGTATTTGTTTCTGGGGAACTTGACCCAAGACAGTTATTACCAACAGGGGATGCAGGAAGTAGAATCTTACGGCGACATTACTAACCCTTTGGCTGGCACTAAGAACTCCGTTACGGATGATGGTAAGTGAAGTATGGGTAGAAACTGGCATGTTATAGCAGTAAAATTGTTGAATTATATTTTCGTGGTAAACTTAGATGGAAAGAATCTTATTTGCTGATACAGTATCTCTACCACCTGAGAAATATGAGAGAAATTACACATACAGACAGTGGCATCGGGTGACTCTTGCTGAGTACTGTTGAATCATGAATGACAGAAAGTGACAGGCTGTGGGTGATAAGTCACCATTTCAAGAGAAACTGAAAGCAGAGATTCTTTTGGGAAATACTCAAGGAAACCTTAATTCCTTGCAGCTAGAAGACAAACAAAATGAGGGATTTGGCTCAGAATTTAATAATAAAAAAAAAAATAGCAGAGCTTCACGGAAGGTTGAGCTCTGAGCCCTAGCATTTCTCTTACACTAAATTCAGGGGCCTAACAGGAAGGGTGTGGGTCCATGAGGTTTGAGAAGGGGGTATTTGGGTAAATACTCTTGAGACCCTTGATCTAGCAAGATTCCACTGAATCCACCGGGGAGTGACACACTCACCTTTGTTAGATAGTGCTTCTCCTTTTGCATCACTGGGGTCAGGCAACTGAAGTACCTAGGGAGCAAGATTTGAGGAGGACTCACTCTCAAGGATGTGCAAATGCAGGATCTCCTAGGACCCTAAGCTCCTCTTGGCACCTCACTTGCCTCCCCTTCCTCCTGGCCCTTCCTTCTTGCTTGAAGATTAAAAAATACTTAAGTCAGGCAGGGGCCTTTCAAGACAAAGTTCACACTTCTCAAAATGTATCCTACCTCTCTTCTGTCAATCTGATCAATAACAACGGTTTTACCTCATCATAGTATGGATGACAAGAAGCTGAGCTGTCTAAGGGAAGAGAAGGATTACACATGGAAGAAGCTGCAGTGATTTCTAATATGTGTCCGCAAGATCTGGGGCAGCAGATGTGGGAAGAAATCCCGAGATGTTTTCAAAGGGATGCAGGATATTAAGTTAGAGAAGAGGGAGTTTATAGACATTAGAGTAGTCCTGCAATCCAGATTTAACATCTTGGCAAGGACCTTGAAGATGTTATGTTGAGCAGCAGGGATATTGAATAGCATCCTCTGAACTGGGAAGGAACTTTGAGATCAAGAAATGCAGTGGGCAACTCCATCAAGTGCAATTAAAAAAGTTTATTGTGCGTGACTTACATACAGTTTAGAAGGATCAGGCGGGCAGATGATCTGGAGGCATTCACAGCTGCACCCACATCCCTGAAAGGGGTACAGAGAGTTTAAAGGAGCCAAAGTTAAAAATAGAATCTGACTACCAAGTGAGAAACTTGTCCACACAGGCTGGAACTGGGGTTTTTTCCTGCCCCCAGGGGCCTCAGGACCATGAACCACTTGCATCGGCAAAGGGCACTCTTCCAGCTTCCATATCCAGTGAAGCCAAGGCTAAAAGTTGGTAGGGAACTTATCTGGCTCGGGCCCACCCCTGTGAGCAGGCTGAAGCTCAGCTGTGCAGAGAGGGGAAGGGGTAAGACTACGGGCCTAAAATGGAGCTGACAAAATGGAGTCAGTGTGGTTCAGTGACACATGTTACTAATATGATGCTAGGATGATTCTTTGAAATTTAGAAAAAGCAATTGTTCACACTTAGTATAAATGCCATATGGTAGAGAAATGGGTCAAAAAATGCTCATGCCAGAGTGTGCACCCTACATGCTGACCTTGTTCCAAGAGAGGATCCAGAAGACACTCCATTCACAAGTCATGTATACAATCAGACTAAGAGCCATGATTTCCTACCTAGCTCTAAATATGTTTTCCGACTCAGAACTCACCTACTTATTGAGGGAGAGGCTGAAAGTCTATGAGAAAAGACCTTGCAACATCACAGCAAATGCACTATGAAGTGATCCTCCCAGTCAGGCCCTCAAGGGATCTATCGCCTTTTAGTCATATAATTATGCACCGGGGAAAGACTTTTCAAGGACTGCTGAATGCTGGTTCTGAATTGGCATGGCCTGTGGGCTGTTCTACAACCCTGCCCTCTGTCATATCATAGTTCAATGGAACCGAACCGTCTGCAAATTCTGCAGAACACATTGCTCCACCCCACTGCTACCAACATGTGAGTTGATGAGCAAGATGTGACGATGTGACCCGTGTATGGGAAGCTTCAGGACAGATATTTGAGAAGGTAAGAAATAAATCCTATAGAGATTTAAGGCCTACTATATAAGTTAAGTACCCTGGGGTCCAGTGGGCTGAAGGATGCTGGGATATCTTCTCCATAAAGGACATATAAATATAGGACATTGCAACCTGCCTGCCACCAAGAAAGAAGTCTGATGTGTGGGAAGTATGTTCAGAAGGCAGCTTATTTTGCATTTCTCCAACCCATTCACTTAGTGACGCGCAGGTCTGCCAGCTTTGAACTGGATCCAGATAAGGAAAGAATTCTGCAGCAAATCCAGGCCTTGGGACAAAAACAACTGCTGCTTGAGCCATAAGATCAGGCAGACACTCTAGTACTAGAGATACCGGTGATGGGGAAGGTGCTTGTGTGAATTTTAAGTCAGCCCCATCCCAATAGGAGCATTGCAACATAAAACTCCTCGGATTCTCAGGCAAAGCACATCATCAGTAACATCTAAGTATACACAACTTGAAAACCAGCTCTTGGTGTCCTGCTCAGTAGTGACTGAGACAGCTCATTTGACTGTGGATATCAAGTGACCGTGTGGCCAAAGATAAATTCTGTTAGACCAACTAGGTTCTAAAGATGGGACCCCTACCAAAAGATCACTGCAAATGAAAGTGGCATATTTGGGACTGAGCATAAGCAGGATCAGAGGGCAATGAGTAAACTGCCCAGCAGGTGGGTACAGACCTCTCTGATCATCATCAGTGTGCTAAGTGTAACTCCAAGAAGTCTAGCTTGTAGAGACAGCTCAATGGGAGCTCACTAGTGACTGAGGATAGAGGGGCACAAATTGAGTTGAGAACACTTTACATTTCAGATGCTTTAAACTCATCCAGATAGGAATATTGAGTAGAATGAGAGCTATGAAAAAAAAAAAAAAACAGAAAGTGGCAGCAGGCACTAGAGGGTGGAGGAAATAGGGAGAAGTTGGTTAAGGGTGCAAACTTTCAGTAATAAGATGGGTAAGTTCTGAAGGTCTAATGTACAACATGGTGACTATAGGTGGTAACATTGAATTGTATAATTGAAATTTGCTACAAGAGTAGAATTTAAATGTTCTTACCAAAAAAAGAAAAAAGGAAATATATGAGGTGAGGCATATGTTAATTAATTCAATGGGGAGAATCTTTTTACTATGTATATGTATGTATTTACTATATATAAAAAATCATATTGTATATTTTAAACATCTCACAATTTTATTTGTCAATTATACCTCAATAAAGGTGGGAGAAAAGGTGAATGAGAGTTATGAATAGAAGCCTGTATCAGACACATACATTAGGAAATAGTTTGTGTAACGAGAGCAATTGAAGCTATAGAATAAATAAGAATAACAGGACGTTGATTCCAGTGTTCAGGGGCTCCAATATTTAATGTCTTAGAGGAGGAAGAAGAATATTAGTCTGCAGAAGATACTCAGAAGTAGCAAACAGAGATGTAGATGGAAAACTTGGAGCCTGAGGTCATGAAGCTAAGGGAGGAAAGACTTTTGTAAAGAAGGAGATGATTAAGCAGTGTCATGTGTTGCTGAGAGATCAAGTAAGATGCAAATGACAAATGTTCATTGCACGTAGTGGTTTATAGTGACAATGTCAATTATCTCAGTGACAAAACCGAACAGATTAAAAATTGAATTGGATTGATGCGCACGTATGTGTGACATGAAATGGAGGCAATGAGACTTAAAATATTCAGTTGTAAAGGAGAAGAAGGAAATGAATCTGTGTCTGGAAGGTCTATATCAGATCATAAAGGTGTTATTCACCTTGCTTATCTGTTATTTTCTTTGGTGTTTTGGAATGTACTTGCTTAAGGGTTGCAAAACTCCAGCTCAGTTTAGGAAATAGAAAGCTGGAGAGAACATTACTCCCGCCCTAGCAACAACAACACAACACAACACAACAAGCCCTATGGACAGTCAGTGGATTCACAACTTTTCTTGAACTTGTCAAGGAGCTGATGATGCAGAGCCAACAGCTAATCCATCACCTCTGGGGAGAGACTAGAAGTGAGCATTTGCTTACACGGGGAAGATGCTGCCAGACACTGATAAGAACAACTCAACTAAAATTTTAAATTAATTACAAAGAGTTGAGTGTGACCTAGTAAGAAAATACAGAACCACATGTGATCAGGAAAACAAAGGAATTAATTATTAATTATTAATTATAGGTTCCTCTTAATAAGACTGGGGGCAGGATGAGGGTCCTGTATCCCTTCCCTAGCAGCAAAGGACTGGAGAAGAAAATCCCAGTTACTGTGGGAAGGGTCTGGAGCACCACTTGGCCTTTTCTCCCTATCTCTTCTACAGAATAGAGTTCCAAAACACTTTGGAAAGAAAAACAGAACTTGCTTTTAGGGCACAGGTGAAAAACTATCGCATCAAGGAAAATAAAATAAAATATTAAAACCTTACTAGTGGTGAGGAGCAGGCAAAGAGGTTGGGTCCAGAGCCACAGCCAGGGACCAGGTCTAAAGCTGAGAAGGTCCCATCCCTGTGACCCAGGGACTCAGTTCTCCCTGAGACTGAAGAGTAAGCAGAATGATAGGAAAGACTTCTTCTCCTTCTCCTCCAAAACCACCACCAGATTAACAAACATCCAGGAAGAAGTAGTATCAACATTGCTTGCAGAAGAGAAAGAGCATGGAGAGGGATCCTCTAAGGCGTGATGCAGAGAAGACCTAAATCAAAAGTGGAGTGGCTCTTAGGAGGGAGGAACCCTCCTGGAAACCAGTCTCACCTCTAAAGATAAGGTAATGTTAGAAGAATTTGAGTCCTGTGGTTCTTGAGGGTAAATACAGCAAGATGAAATCAAAGCCCCATCTTAACTTCTGACTAGATTGACTCCACCTGTCACACTGAAATTGCAGCAGAAGGAAAAGGTGCCCATTGTACTCATAACAATTAATTTGCTTCAGTATCTACTGCTCAAGACAATATACCTGCTATCCGCACACACACACAAATATGAGAGATGGAAAAAACTAAGCAAAAAACATCACCCAGGGAAGAAAACAAGAAAAAACCAGGAACAGATGTGACATCAAAAATGAAATTTAAAATAATTCTAATGAAAATGTTAAAGTCTCTTGTGCAAAAGAGAATTTTTGTATGCGTGGTCCACTGGGTAATTTCAGCAGATATACAGAAACTGTAAGAAAGAATCAAATGTAAAAACACATTAACAAGGAAGGAAGAAGACTTCTGACAGGCTACCCAGTGGACTTGACACATCAGAGGTAATATCAGTGAAATTGAAGATAGGTCAGATCGAAATTATACAAACAAATACACACAGAAAATTGTAAAAAAAAAAGAAATGACCAGAACATCCAAGAAATATGATATAAAATTAAATGATCTAAAATACATGTCATTGGAAACCCAGAAAGTCAAGAGTAACAGCTGAGACTTAAAAAATTGTCTATACAGGTAATCCTAAGACTCTACAAAAAGATACTAATGCCAAAAAGTGAGTTTAGCAAGATGGTCAATTATTAAGTTAATATTCAATGCCAATTATATTTCTATATGCTAGCAATGAATAATTAGAAATTAAAATAAAATTTAAAAGAATGATTACCAGAAGTATTAATACATGAAATAGGTATAAATCTTCCAAAATACAGGCACGATCTGTATATGTGCTAAACATAACAAAACACTGATGAAATAAATCAAAGGAGATGTAATAAATGGGGAGGTACCACACTTAAACATGGAAAGTTCAGTATGGAAGCTTAATATTGTTAAATGTCAGTTGCCCAGAGATTGAACTGATCTATGGGTTCAACCCAATTGCAGTTGAAACCACTCAGGACTTTTTGCACAAATCGACAGGATGATTCTGCCAACGAAAACCTTAATCAGTTGTCAATTTAAGAAAGAAATGGAAAATTTGCTCGAGTCAACCTGAGGATTATAACTTGGGAGACAGTCTTTCATAAAGCTCTGAGGACTGTTCCAAAGAGGTAATGAGGGAGGCTAGTGTATATATCATTTTGGCAAAGAAGTATATGCATCAAGCACACATCTTGGTATAAAGTTACTGCTATTCACAAGGAACAGCTATCTTAGTTAATGGTGTTAGTGATTCCTTATGTATGGGACGATAAAAGAAACTGGGTTCATAGCATCTTTTCCTGAAAGTATCTAAGCATCTGAAGTTCTGTTCTGCCAGTTTTCCCAGAGCGCACAGTGCCTCGTCCTGATATTTGCCCTGAATTCCTTTCAGGGTATATTGTAGGTCAGCAATTGTAGTGGCTAATGGCTTGATTCGTGTAGAAATAGATGGTGGGCAACATTCTTTAGTTTACAATCCCCTGCCTTTTGGTCTTAATTTTGACCAACGCTTGGGAGGCATTTTGTGACCCATTTGTCCCATGGCCCTAGAAATGCTCATTCCCAGGTGAGATAAGGATTTTTTTTTGATGATCCACTCAACGTGCTATTACTGGTTTAGGCCCTGTTAACAGTCACCCAAAGTCTCTGGACTGCTTGTCTGTTATCATCCAGGAAATGGTTCCCTCTTCCCACATCCAGAGTTACACTCTTATAACTATTGATCTTATAGAATTATATATTTGGTCAATCATTTCAAGTCATTTAGTCATCATTATTTTTATTGGAGGCTCAGTCACACGTTGGTGATGCAAGAAATAATAATGTAAATATATTACAAATAATATAGTTAGTAACACTAGTAAGGTCAGGAGTAAGTATTTAAACTAAGAACCCCCACTAGCTGCAGCCCAGTATCTCCCCAGGTTGTCTGACTCTGTCTGCTTCATACCAGTTGCTGTCTTTAAGAGAAATGATACACTGGCGTTGCACATAAAGTTCACCAAAGGTGTCCACATGTACAAGGCCAGTGTTGGGTCATCATGACCCCTTACAGGATTGAGAAAGGAATGCTGTCTTCTAAGGAGTTACATGGCTGGTGTCAGAAGAAGAAAAATTTCTCTTTATAGGTGAGCAGGTTTTCCTGCCACTGAGATCTGGTTAATGCATAATGCAGGTATACAGTGCACACCGGAGGAGAGGGAAAAAACCCAAAGAGGCAGAAAAAAAAATTACATTTAATTTTTTTCTTATTTTGCCTTAAACAATGAATTTTATTTCATCAATTCTAAAATGTATAAGGAAAATAAAAGCAAAGGCAAAAACAGCCAATTGATAAGTGAAGCTGACTACAAAAAGACACACTGATACTTAAAAGTGTAAATTTCCATGTTTATGGGCACTTTGTGAGGTATGTTTTATCGATGAAGAAAATAAAGTTCAGATTGCTTGGAGACAGGTAAGCAAGTAATAAGGTCAATAGTTAGAGATGCCGATATCAAAATGTTTCACTAAACATCAAAGCTCTCAACTCTGTCAAGGTGACCCTCTGAGTTTGTAGTATTAGTTACAAAACTATATTTATAACCATCCAAAGAGACTAAGAGATGTATTAAAAAATAAATTAAGTGTTTGTAAAGTTTTATAAAATGTTTTTTTCAAACAGCTGCTTTGGTTATAATATATATAATTTAAGTTAATAATTACTTTTTTCCTCTGACTTCATTAACTTATTGTCTTTTCCAAATAATGCTTTTTTTTAAAATTTTTGGTGAAGGCTTAGGATAACAAAACATTTCAAATGAGATACTGACTAATAATGTTTACAATCTCAGTGCCTGTGGCAGACTGTCAGGATTCATTTCCTGGAAGAGATTAGAATGTATCATTATAGTGACAATTCAGGAGTGAAAAGTTCACTGAGATGGGAAAGGAGTCTCCAGAATGCTTCCAGGGACTGAGATAAACTAGTTCATAGTCGGATGCTCCCATCTAAAATCTATAAAACTGGACTCCAAGCCAAGAAAAAAAATATCATGGTATGTATCTACAAAAGTGTTTTAGGAATACTGAATTTTTAAATGATTTAATGTTTTTAAAATTACTTGGGGGTGAAAAAGACTTTTAAAGGCTACTGAAATAAAAAACATTTTAAAGAGTTTTAAAAGGGACATTCCAAACCAATACTATGACATGCTGCTTGAGAGAGAGGAAGAAATCTTTAGCTCATATTGTCCTTCGTTTTCTTTTTGAAGGAAAGATTTTTCAGATTTAAAAAGGAAGTTAAGTATTCTGAACAAGAGCCTGGACGCCTTGAAGTGGTTGTGTGAGAACCTAATTTGTTCCACTGGCCCTGATTAACTACATTCTTCATTACAGAGAGGACCTGAAAATATGAATTCCAAACGCTATACATATGCTTTTACAGATTTTGCAAATTAGAAGGACACTTGCAAGTAGAAAAATACATAGAGAGTTCTTTATGAGATTATCCTCCATTAGAAATGAGCTGGAAAGTGCAAATGTCATTTCTCTAAATACTCTCTTATGAAAATAATATTCTTATTTTGTCCACATTTCCTGAAAAATGTATTAACGCCCAATGTTAGCAGAGTCAATTTTACTAAAAAGAAAGACTCATTTTCATAACAGGAACTTTTAGAGCAATGGGTCAGTAAGAAATAAACTCTATTTCAGATAATGCAATACAAAAGTTGAGCCCTTGCTACAGATTGGAATGGTTGAATGCATGTATTCCTTGTTCAGATGATCATTTAAGACACTGGACTCTCTGACTTTCCTTAAACAGTAAATGAAGCAAGACCTCAGAGAAGCTACGATGTGTAGTCTAGTGTCAGCCACAAACAGTAGGACTGGACATTCCATTAACGTGGATTAAAAACTCAGGAAAAAGTAGATTGGCGGTGGGCTTTTGATTCGATATGCTTTCTTTTTCACTTCATCATAATAAAGAGCTTTGCTTTAAATGTTTAGAGACTAAGAGTCCGAATTTGATATGCCTATGTGAATAAACTAGGGAGGAATAAAGTCTATCATTGCTACTGGGTTTGGGCTCACAGTCAGTGGCAAGAAGAAAGTTCGGGATTTTCTTGGCTTGTCTATTAGTCCATGGTCTTCCTATACAGGGCTTGTCTTGCCTACTATGCTTTTATATCATTTGCAATTCAAGTGTGAGATTACCTCTTTGATTTTTCTGAACCAGAACCTTCTAGAACACAAGCAATTCTAATTTTGAAAATGAACCAGCAGATACATTTCAGTGCCCTTAGATCAGGTACCATCTTTGCTCCAGAATAAATTTAATGCAGGCAAGCGATCATTGCTTCATTTATTTCAACAACCAGTAGGTGAGCACCTGCCTTGTGCCAGACGCTCTCCTAAGTACGAGATTGTAGCATTGACTCAAACACAGAAAACCTCATAGAAATTGAATTCTAAGCTTTTGTGAAGAAATGCTTGTATAGGAGTAAAATAAGAAGATAATAATCACTGAGAACTTAAATTTTCTTTTATGAGACCGACAGACTTAAGAAATGTCAGAGATGAAAGTAAATGATTTGACAAGTCTCATATATATCATATATAGCTTACACATAAAGCAGAGCAATAAAGACAGCTGTATGGTTGGGATAGTAGTCAATAATTGCAATTAAAGAAAATAATTTCTAAATAGCAACTATAGAGAGATTTTCAGTGGCATTCTGAAGACCCTGTTTTGGTCAATATTTTATAGTAATTTTTTAATGTATAACATTGTATTTTATGTTAAAAGGGAAGTGCAATGTAATAAGAACATAGTTGAGATAGATTAAAAAGAATGTGCAGAAATCACTGAGAAAAAAAAAAGATCTAAAATATACTCTGCACATATGAGAACTTTCCCTTAAAGTCCTCAATTTCTCCCTGCCCCCTTCTTGACAGGCCCCTCCCAGGTGTCCTGTACACACAACTTTCACTTTCTCACTGTTTACTGAATGATAAACAAAGTCTAGAGGAATTGAGGAACCACCTTAGGATGCTGGAAAATTAGTGTTGGAATTCTAGCCTCTACCACGTATCTGAAACATAGTAGATGCAAGAAATGATGGTTATTGTTTTAATTTTATGATTATGATTATTATTACTCATATTTTCTTCTTCATTGTGACATGAATTTGGAAATAATATTCATATCCCTTTTAATCTGTAGTTCCTTCCAGTGTCTGAAAAAATCTAGGCTTTCAATAAGTTTCCTGAGGGAATAAATGGATGAGATGATATCCCATTTATAGATGATATGAAGTCTAAGTGAGGATAAAAGACCATAGTCATGAAACATTGCCTATCAGAGTAGATTTAACAGGATAAACTACCATAAGAATAATTTTATAAGTGTCTTTCAGTGTTGAGGAAGAAATGGAACAAATGTAGGATAGATGGCGTGTGAATTACCTGAACAAACGACGTACATCAGTACTAGGGAAATGCTGAGTCACACGTAGTTACGTTAAGCGAGATAAGGAGGTTTAAGTGGGGAAAATGGGTTAAGTTCTTAAAAATACAAAGCCTGAAACTTTATTCTTGGGTTAAACCCTGGATTTGGAGAAACGTTAACTTGCCAATGACTGCATCAAAGTCAAGCATGGGTTATTAGACACAGATGCAAAACAAGAAAATAGAAGCAGCTGGTCTTGGGCTTATGTGGCCCAGTCGAGGCTTTGGCAGTGTGACATCTTCCTCTTGCTGGAATTGTATGAAAGGACCCCTGGAAGGCAAATCATCCTAATACATAACTTCTTGAGAGATGATTTCTACAAATGGATTTTCTACCCTTGATTAACAAAATAGTCTATACATGGAGGCAGCGTTGGGGAAGTTCATGAAAAGGCTCACGTCCAAATCAAGCTCATGTCTGTGTATTTCATTGCATCTCTAAATGAACTGTTTTCCTAAAAGATGTCAGTATTGATCATAGACCTGATCTCAGACTTTGTAATACTTTACAGTATGTGCTCTTCTGTGCAACTTAAACTCTAAATGCATGGATTTTATATATAAAATGGAGGTATTAAAACCTAGCATTATTACAGAGATTAACTGAGATAATGGTTTATTGTGAATATCAAATCAGATAACAGAGACAAAAACAGCTGACCTGGGACAAAGAAGGTTCAAAATGGTCTCTATGCTAGTGAGTTTCTCTTCTCATCTGCTAGGGAAAAGACTCCTCTGTGAGTGTAAGTTATGAGACAAGTCTTTTATATGCAGAGTGTTTTGTATGAAAGATAAGTTTTTTAAAGTAGAACTGAATGGAGCTAAATAATTGCAACTTCAATAAAAGGGTATTTGGGGCAAAATGATTTTAATGGCAAGAAGATGCTTCAGAAATGAGCAGAAAGTGAGGGTGTATTTAGATGGTGTGGAAGAGACAGGCTTGAAGGAAAAGGTAATGAGAGAGTTGAGATTAAGATATTTTCCCTTCAAGGAAGGCAATATTGCTTGATGTAGAGCAACTGATTTGCAGAATTCATTAGTCTAGTCTTTCTTTGATATATTCTTACTGTTGATTCTAATCACTAAGTCAACGTAAGAAAAAAATGAACTTTGGGGGATTTTTATTAAGGTAAAATTTATCTTTTGAAAATCTTTGGAGAATTCTCTAAAATTTTTAGTTGTCCTATCTAAAAACTCTATATGCTTATCCATGTATTCAATTACTATTTTGTTCTCCTTAGTACAATTACATACTTTGTGTCCAAATCCTTGGTAATATGATTTACTGTACCCTGCTGTTTATACTAAATCCTACTGATTTGTGTGCAACACATTTGAATTTTCTCATTATTGATTCTGATAGTTTTTAGATTGATTCCTCTTCTCATTTTCTGTCTCTGTCTCTGTATCTCTCTCTCTCTGTATTTGTCACACACGCGCACACACACACACACACACACACACACACACAAACCACACACATATCTTTCTCTGTCAGACATTATTCCAGATACTGGGAATTTAGAAGTAAGTACGGAAACAAGGATGAGATACCATCTCTATAATAGAATAGCTAAAATCAAAAATAGGGCAACATCAAAACTGGGAAGGATGTGAAGCAGCAGGTACACTCATTCATTGTGGGTAGGAATGCGTAACACCTCTGGAAGACGTTTGGTAGTTTATCATAGAAATAAATATGCCCCCATCATATTATACAGCAATTGTACTTCTTGGTATCTACCCAAGGAAGTTGAAAATTTATGTTCACACAGAAACTGCACACAAATGTGTACAGCAACTTTACTGATAATTACCAAAACTTGGAAGCAACTAAGATGTCCTTCAATAGATGAAGGGATAAACAGACTGTGGTACATCCATACGGTGAAATCTTTTCCAGTGATAAAAATAAATGAGCTAAGTTATGCAAAGACACAAGGAAACTTAAGTGCATATTGGTAAGTGAAAGAAGCTTATCTGAAAAAAGTTACATACTGTGTGATTTTACATTCTGGAAAAGGCAAAACTATGAAGAGTTAAAAAGGGTAGAGGACTGGGAGGAGGAAGAGGGATGGAGAGATGGAACATAGCATAATGTCATGTTTCTTTATTATATTGCTATGGTGGAAACATGCCTTTCTGCATATGTTAAAACCCAGAGACTGTGCAACACAAAGAGTGAGTCCTAATGTAAACTTTGTACTGTGGTTAATAATAATGATTTAATATTGGTTCGTCATGGTAACAAACGTACCGTGCGAATACAAGATGTGTGCGGGAGGAATTAGGGGAACTTTCTGTACTATGCTCAGTTTTTCTGTAAACCTAAAACTGCTCTAAAAAATAAAATCTATTAATTAAAAAAATGAATATGATAGATCAGCACTCCCCCTCGTGGGGTATGGTGCATTATGGTGAAGGGAGGTAGACAATAAATAAAAAGGGTGAAGATCTGAGGAAAGTATGTATTCTATCTTGATAGATGATGGTTTGGCATCAGGCTGCAGACTTGTTGATGTCATTTTTAAAGTTCACTCTGTTCCAATGAAGCTGAATTAAAACGAGCTGTTTCTCAGAAGAGAAGTTTACCTCAACCAGTTTTTCTCAAGGTTACATTTTCAACACGAGACTGAGCAAATCTAGCTTAAAACAGGACAGTTTCTAACCAATTGTGCTGTTTCTTCACCCACTTATTTCCAGTTCTTGAAAGATTAAAAGTGACCTTTTGAAAATATTAATCAGATTACATCACTTCCTTGCTTTAAAAATCTTTGCATCATTGCTCATCTAGAATACAATACAGTGTTCCAACAAGAACTCCAAGGCCCATTGCTAACTGGAACCTCCTTCCTTTCCAGCTTGGTGTGACTCTATCCTCCCTTCTGTTTCCTTAAAATGCCATCCTTACAAAGTTCCCATCTGGACCCATTTTCCTCTTAAATACTTCAAGCTCTTTATTACCTCAGGCCTTTGCACTCGTTATCCTCTCTCAGGATTTATCTCCTAAGTGTTCTTTTAAATGTCTGAGATAATCAGCACTAGGAAAAGATTTTAACAAAACAAGCAGTGGTAAGATGCATGCTGTTTATTCTTCCATCAAATATCCCCATTGCTCTCCTCCTCCCTTAGCTCAGATCTTTAACCAAAAGTCCCTTTCATCCAGGCCTTCCTTGTCCTCTCTGTAACATGCATGTCCTTTCTTGCTTTTGCCCCCTTTGTATTTATCATGGATGTACAATCACTCTCTTACAATGTCGTTATGTGTTTGTATTTCAAACCAGAGTATAATCTTCATGAAGGCAGGGATATTTGCCCCTTTTGTTCATTGTTCTATCTTCAGCACTGAAGCAATGCCTGGTCCATAATGACACTAAATAAATACTTGATGAATGAGTGAATAAGAGCATAGGTAATATTTATAAAATGCCAACATTGTTTTGTTAAAATTGTAAAGAGCTCTAATTGACGTTCATATCACCTTATTTTAAATTCTCTCTAAGTATATCATATATCTACTACACAACTCACAAATTGGCATTTTCTTTTTCTAGATTTAGAAATATTTTTAAAATTTGGATATTATTTCCCATTCACTGAAATCTGCTTGAGGAATCATGCTGAAATTTGTACTGTGCCAATCATTCTGTTCACCTCTGATGGTGAATGAAATTTTAACTTTTAATATAATAAACACAAACAGAGACTGTGTGTATACTTTCTATTCCAAAGCTAGACTTCCTGAACTAGGGTTTAGCCTTTAAAATTTAAATGAAGGATTTTATTTAGCTCTGCATGAGGCAGTCTATATAAATGATCCATTGATTATTGATGGATTATTAAATTAATATTTATGATGATTATTCAATGAAGTCATTTAAGACATTTAGTTAGCATAGGATTCCTTTTTAACATCAATTATTATTGAGAAGCTAGGGTAATTGTTATTATAACAAAATGTTTTTTGCTGCCATAGTCAGAGCAGAACATTGGGTTACTTTTGGTACTCTTTGGCTCAACTCCAATGAAAACTACTGCAGTGAATTTGGGGAAAAAGGTGGATAAACTAGAAGAATGGTGAGATGCTGATAGAATTCAAGGAAGCCCTGAAAGCCAGACATTGGCTGAGACAGATAATAAGGCAATATCATGAACTTTTGCAGCAGGAAGTGGATTCCAATCAACTTCCGTGTTTCTCTGATAGAGAATCAGCCTGGATTGAGACTCATGCCTGCGCCCCCAGGGGAGCTGTCATTGATCAGCTTGCCTGGATGCCCTGGAATGGGCAGCAAGTGCTGCGGAGGAAGCCAGAGGCCCACGTGCATAAAGGAAGGGGGAAGTGTGGCAAGACAGCCAGAGCAAAAGGACCCATTTTGCTGATGGGTAAAATAGGCTAAGGTCTGTACCTAATGCCAGGAAATCATTGAAAACAGGAATAAACATCAACTCATGGAGTTGGTATTCTAATGCTTAAAAGGCAGGTTTTTAAAAAATTTGTTTTCGTTTCATTTTCTTTGAGTTGTATTTAAATAATTGATAATTTTCAGAACTCAGAAATATTTGTGGACCTAATAAAGCCTGAGATCACTACTTACAGCCAATCAGACAAAAATCTGAGGATATAACCTGACAATACTCCTGATCTTTTTTGACAGGGAATTTTGCCAAGCTTTGCAAGACAAAAATGATCTCTATTTGTTTGGGGGAATATCTAAGATGAAAATATCATTGTAATTCCAATGAAAATAAGCTTTCCTGGTGCTCATCTCTCTAACATTGAAAACTTGAGCAATTTTAGTGACCTTCCCGTTGTTAAATCTCACATTCTGAGTAAACGTATGTAGTATTACCCTGCTTATGTCTGTCATGGACACAGTATCACTCTCATCTTTCTGTATTTTTTTAGTGCATGTATGGTCATAGGGAGAGTTTTTCTCATAGAAATAAAAGAATCAAGTGAGTCTGTTCCTATATTTATGGTGTTTCCTCCCACTGTCTACAGTTTAATTATGTGAACGTCCATGAGATGGTTTCCTTGGTAACCAAAAGGAGCTCAGATCTGAGTGGCTATACCATAGGCTCACACTTTCAGGCATCGATTGCTTTTAAAAATTAACTGTTCAGTGGAATATTCAGTAGAACACATGAAAAAACTGAATACCCATTTTGCTATAGAATTAACATCTTGCTAGTGTTTTTCCTTTTGAGCATTTTAGCATCTTGCTCCATGCTAATTAGTTACAATTCGGCGGAAATTGTTATTTATTATAGATGCCATTTGAGAAAGCTATGGTAGTGAGGCAGTTCCCGTTTCCAAATCCATTTACAATTAATTGCAATATTCCATAACTATCATCTGAATAACATCTAACGCTCAGATGTCTAATGATACCAAATCACAGAATAAACAAAACGAAACTCAGTGTGCCATCACACGCCACGCCGCCACAGGCAAAGGCTAAATAAATGTCAGAGGTAATGACAAATTGACTGATTTTAGTAGAATCAAATATGTTGTAAACAGCAGCTGGTTATCATTGTTCATTATGAAATAGTAGCAAAATGTCTTCATTCTGATTTCTAGCTTATCTCTGTGGCCTTATTCCCTGTTAAAACTGTAAACAGTATCCCCTGCTGAATTCACTTCTGTTGAACTGTCATTTCTCTTTTATCCGGCTGTACTCCTGACTCTCCCAGGCCCCTTTTGTCCCACTATGTTTGTTATCTGAAATATTTGATTTTAATGACATTTTCTGTGCAATGCATGTAGCACTCTGGGAAACAATTTGTCACATTTTTAAATGAGGAAATATAGCTTACTACAGGAGCTGACCAAAGGATGAAGAGAGGCTAGTGGGTGGAAACTGATAATAGCCTATTTATGTGAAACTTCTCTGGCATCTTAGTGATCATTTTAATAAATATGTTATTTTTTTTCTATTCAGCCTCAACATTTCTGTGAGATTTAGGTAGTGAGTGATAACACTCTGTCAAGTTCATAGCCTCCTGTTTTTTCTGGATAGTTTCTCTAAAATCTAATCAAATTGACTCTATATCCCTCACCAGGAAAGCTGGAATGACAGCTCATGTGGTGTTTCTACTGCATCATCAGTTTCTCCTCCCACCTCTATCCTTCCCAGGCAATGCCGTGTTCCTGGCACGCTTTGAGTAGCTCTGTCAAAATGACTGAGTCACTTTGTCCTAGTCTCTTCCTCTATCACTGAATTAAACGCTTAAAGCTCTGCTTTCCTCCTGTAGCACTCACTACTCACATTATCTGCCACTGCCTTTGGAGATTAACCATCGGAAAGTAAAAGATGGAGCAAACTCTCGTTCAACTAAACATCTTTTCTGACTCCAGGTCTTTCACTGCTGATTTTTTTTTTCTTCTTTTCTTTTCTTTCCTTCTTTCCTTCCTTTTCTTTCCTTCTTTCCTTCCTTCTTTCTTTCCTTCCTTTCTTTTTCTTTCTTTCTTTCTTTCTTTCTTTCTTTCTTTCTTTCTTGCTTTCTTGCTTTCTTGCTTTCTTGCTTTCTTGCTTTCTTGCTTTCTTTCTTGCTTTCTTTCTTGCTTTCTTTCTTGCTTTCTTTCTTGCTTTCTTTCTTTTCCTTCCTTCCTTCCTTCCTCTCTATCTGGTACATTGAAATTATGCTTAATACTGGCAAAGATACACTCTCACCTTGTACATCCCCTCAAATTTGAAATTCTGTGGAAAAGATGTAGTATTTCACTTATTTACCAAATAATAGCTTTTGAGTTAGTGCATGTAAAAGCAGATTCCTTTTCCTTGATTATGTAAGATCCAAATGCTGAGGCAGATCTCATCTGCTAGGATCTGGCAGAAACTTAGTGGCCAGGTAGTTTCCTTCCTTTTTTTTTTTTTTTTTTTTTTTTTTGCTGACATATCAAAAAAATTAAAATACTGGCATATTCTGAGATATATTTCAAGAAGTCTGCAAATTCTATGCATTGAGTTAAAAGGCAGTCACCTAGATGATCCAGACTACTATGACATAATTTCACCTAGAATGGCCTTATCTCTGAATTCTGTCAGTGCTCATGTTGGCAATGGGTTTCAAATGACTGTATATAGCAGAATTAAGGAAGAAGGATAGTATTCTTGAAAGCATTTGGCTCAAAGAGACAGAGATTTTTTGTTGTTGTTGCCCTAGGGGAGAAAAAAGAGGAAGAAATAGTTTAAAAGAGGTAACTGAGAGCAAGGAGAACAGTTTCCACATTTTCTATCCTTGTGGCATTAAAGACCATGGAAGAAAACAAATCAAACAGAAAATTCAGATTCATACAGTAAAAGACAGTTTTCAGTTAGCATACAAAAATGGTGCAAATAAGATGGGATCAAAGATATAAGGACCTTTACTAGTAATAGTTACCATTTGCATTTGTTTTCTGATTTGATTATCATAATCATCCAACAAGGTAGAAGCCAGGATTGTCTCTATTTTACAAGTGAGGAACGCAAAGCACTAAAACGTTGAATAACTTTCCCAAGGTCAACTATCTAGTAAACATTGTTGCCAGTACTTAAAATCACTCTGTATGACTTCAGATTCTGAGCTGCAAGGCCATCTGTCCCCCAAAATTGAAAGACTGACTTTGATCTGGGAGTATATGCTACCAAAAGAGGGTAGCATTGGGAATGATGACGGATGAATGGAGAGGATAACTTTAGGGCAGCAATCAAAGTACTCAACATGTGAGATCTGATAGTTTGATCCTCAATTAGAGGAGATGAATGCAATTAGTTCTACAACAGTGGTTGAAAATGCATTTCATTGTGGCAAGGATGCTTCTGGAATAGTCACTTTGTAAGTTGCACATATGGGTGACAATCACAGAAACATGGGTAAAATTTGTGTAGAGCGTAGTAGACATTCTAGTTCCACAAATATCTGGTTCTCCCTTCCTCATTGGCCATAGAAAAGAAAGAAAGAGGAAATATACTTCCAGGATACTTGAAGTTAGGTATAGAGATGATTAATTCTGGCCAAAGAAAAGTGAGAAGAAGTAGGAATGCATGATTCTTCTAAGCTAAGGCAGTTGAAAGTCCTCAAGCAATTCTCCAGGTTTTTTCTTCCAATGTCATGGTGAAAATGGAGGTCTCAATGGTCAACTGACCTAGCGGCAAGAGAGAATTAGTTGAATTGCACGGTGGTTACTAGCGTGAAACGCCGCAGGAAGGACAGTTGCCCCGGAAAGTCACTTCCTCTGGCAGGAGAGTTATGGTGTTAAGTCACTGATACAGTCTAACTGATCTTCAAAACCAGAGAGAGTGAGATGAGGGACCAGATGCAGAGAATAACATGGCAAAGGCATCATGCTTAGAATGAGAAAGTAGACCTTGTCTAAAATTCAGTAGAAAAGATTTTTCTAACTCAATGCTTCTAACTTTATTTCTTCTCGTATTACCTGCAAGTGTAATGTACATTGGAAATCTATTAACACGTGAGTTTTTTGAAGCTTTATTTCCCCCATGGAGCACTTCACATCTCTAGAAATTATAATTCGGGAAAAGCTTTTCTAAATCTCATTTTTAAATGTGTTCAGTTATTTTATTAACTATAACCACTGCTCTTAATTATCCACTCTTATGTCAGCTAGATAAATTTATCCACCCAGAGAGGTGGTGAACACTGGTGAGGAAGATATGAGAATAGTTCATTTTTTAAAAAAAATTCTGTCTCAGGAGATTCAAACTACTTCAGGGAGAATTTCAACTCATCCATCCATTAATTCATGCATGTATACTGACTGACTGAGTTACTCGATCACAGAAATAAAAGGATGCTTGAGTAAGTTGCTTCTCAAGGAATTTCAGGGAAAATTGCACTATAATGGTATGGCTTCTGATTTTATATAGTAGGAAGTCCTCCAATGATATAGTGAAAATTATTCCTACCAATAAGTGTGTTTTTGGTTGACAATCATAGTGATTAAATTTATAATTTTAACATCTGTTTATGAATCTCACCAGTACTCAATTTACAGAACCCTACAGAAATAAAAACACACAAGCAAAAGTACCTACTCAGGCAGACATAATAGTTTCTTGCTTATAATAAGTTTATATTGTTTTTAGGAAAAGTTTAACACATGGAAGTTAAATTGTGTTAAATGAGTTGCCTCAAGACCTGCTAGTGAATTCCAAAGAAAGGCCAAGAAAAGGGAATGTGTCTTTCTTCTCTCATGTCAGTCTCACTGCGACTTGACTGTTTGGTAAGAGAGAAGGACTTGCTAACATTCTTAGCCAGAGATGCACAAATGGATTTGAAAGAAATTGCAAGTAGAAATAATCTATTTCTGTGCTCCAAGGAATATTGAATCTCTATTCTCCTGCATTTTTTTCCTGTATATGACTTCTCACATTTTCTGCTCCCCATACCACAAAGATATCTAAAAATTGGTATCTGTCTTTCTGTTTTTTACCTCCTCTGAGTAGTAAAACAAGTTTGAATCTCCCCAGTAAGGCCAGTCCTCTCTCATTATCTCCTCCTTTTTCTCTCTGTTTTTGGCAGTGTAGGATTTGGAGATTCCTGGAAACGTGGTCACGGTTCTGTCTTGGTCTTTAACCTCTAAAATGAACAGGCAACAAATCGTCACGGCTTTGAGACATTCACTGCTGACTGGAATCGCAGGGAAGCATTCAATGATGAATGGAAGATGAGCATTGTTTTGGAGGAGGATAGGCAAATAGGAGGTGGGAGCGTTTTTTAAGATACAGAGCCAGAAGTGAAACTAGGTAATTAAAGTAGACACAGAAGCAGAAAAATGCCTGACACAGTTTTTGGGGCCCTGTAGAGAACAGGGTGAAGAAATATTGAAAAATATAATTTGGAGGTGAAATGCGAGTGAGCTATAAGCATTGTAGTCACTGGAGAACTTTGTGCTGGACAATAAATTTGTACTCCTTTTGGTAGTGTGCACTCCAACTCCTGTACGATTTCACTTCATGTGCATCAAAATTTTTTTCAGGAAAGTTTTTTTATACTCACTCTCTCTATTTTTTTTATTTCTCATCCACTTTTCAGCCCACAAGTTCTAGCCTTTCTTCTTATTGTCCCATCAGATGGTCACTTGACCTCAGTGGTCCCAATTCCTCCTATGATGTGATCTCATCCTTATCTCAACCTTTATTATTCTTAAAACACTCTGCCCTCTGGAGTTGTTAGATAGATCCTTGTTTTATCTGCTAATTTAATGATCCTCTCCTTTCTCAAAGTTCTGCAATGGCGCATCTTATGTTACTTGGCTTCTAAGGGTTGAAATTGCTGGCACTGGGTCTAGGATCACATATTCTTTTGTATCTACCTTCTTGCCCATTCTTCTATACACTAAACATTTTTAAATATGTGTCTCAGCTCAGACTTTGGCACTTCTGACTTTAATGTCCGACTTCTTACATTGTGTCTCCATTTTGTTTTACCAATACCTAAACCTACTTATCTCACATTAATCATCATCTTACCCAGACGCTCAAGTTAACATGCAGGAATTACCCTTGATTCCTCATTTTTTAAAGGCCATACTGATTAACCATTTCTTAGTTTTACTTCCAAAAAACATCTTAATTCCACTAAGTGCGTCTATCTCCATGGCCAGGACGTTATTGAAAGCCTGATTATCTTTCACCAGGACTTCTGAAATAGCCATCTATGCAGTCTCTTTAGATCCACTCCAGTCCTCCTATAATTCTTCACAAAATGTCTCCAGTTGTGCTTTTAAACATCCATCAGATAGTGTCTTTTTTTTTCTGCTTAAAAGTCTCCATTAGTTTCCCATTAGAATAAATTCAAAGCCCATTTAAATGCCTACCAGGCTCTGTTCAGTCTCCCTCAACCTTCACCTCATAGCATCGCCATGTTTTGCTCTCAGCTTGGGTCATACCCCAGCTTTTCAAATAGTCCCAGTCCTTTCCTGCCTCAGATCTCGCTGCTCTCTGGGTCTAGAGTCGCACAAGCCCAGTATTATAGCCTCTTATATACTTCCTTTATAGTGCCTATAATTTTCAGAACTTAATTCATGTGAAGCTTACTGCATATGAAACTAACATTTGTTGTTTATTTTCCACATTAAGATGTAAGCTCAAGGAGTGCAGGGACCTCACTAGTCTTTATTTGTCACCTTATTCTTAGAGCCTAGAAAATTGCCTGGCAGATGGTCAAATCAATAGTTCTTGAATGAATGATTAGTTCTTGAACAGGCAATAACTCATAAGGCGGATTGTCGAGCAAAGCATTTTCAAAAAGAACCATCAATTCATAGTTAAAATTTCCAATTTTTCTTTTTTGAGAAGTTAAAGTTAAATAAATGCCAAACTTGTGACTGCTGTTTATATACATTTTTATTTTTGCTTTCAGTTTATTTGGCATTTTATTTTTAAAGCACCATTTTTATTAATATGTTATTCTGTCACTCATCCATTTATTGGATCTTCAGTAATACTGTGGTCAACAGTATTCACAAATGGGTAGAGAGGATAAAAAGTTGCATCAGATACGAGGTTGAGAGTCCAATAAATAGTCTGTATTAACTGTTGCTCTTTCCCTAAAAGCAATTAGATATTTATGAGATTTGCTTGAAGCCTGATGAGTATTAATGCTTCTTTTCACTTTTTGTGACTTCTTAAACATGAATTTGAGTACAAGCCTTCTGTGTTAAACAGATAAATAAAACAAATTTTTGAAACTTCGGGAAAACCATCACTTCAAAATGTAAAATTAAATCCATATATATGTATGTGTGTAAAATGTATACGTACACATACATTACACACATACATATATATGAAGAAATAGGATTCAGGGTTTCAAAGGCTGGTAAAATAGATGACTTTTCAGGTCCTTTCAAACCTTGAAATACAGCGGCTGTTGAATTTTACCTGTTGTCTTAGAGTGATCTGAAATCACTGCGATCAAGTGGACATTTTCACTTGTTTGATTCAATTGATTCTGTTTTACAAGCAGATTGAAATTCAGCAAATCCACTCAACTGTACGGATGCCTGCTGCATGCCAGGCTGGATGCCAGGGAGTCAGGATTCCAAGATGAAGGAAGCATATGTCATGCCCTAGGGCTTTTTATAATCTTGTAAATGAGATTGCCATAGCAAACAAAATATGCACTGTATCTGTAATACGAAAAACATCTAAGGTTCAGACATAATAGCTGAAAAGAAATCTATGGAGAATTTCTTTGCCTGTGTGGTAAGGAAATGTTATCAGAGAAGCTTACTTAATGCAGCAAAACCAGGTAATACTCTAATTGTAACCACTGGGGACTTTCACCCCTCAAGTCAGTTAAAAAACATGCTCCTTTTTACAGTCATATCTATCAGTCTAACTATTATTTTCCCAAGGATCTGGGGTTTTGACTATCATTCCCTTCCTCCTCCACTTCTGTTCAATGTCACCAGTGGATGCAGTCTGTAAACAAGGCTCAGTGGTGTCTTGGAAGCCCCTTTCACACCAGCGATGGATAGGTTAATCTTGCTGTGCCAAAATCCATACCCAGTGCTCTGCGAAGCTGAACAGAAGCAAAGCTTCAGTCTTTTGCTTTAATCCACCGGCATTATTTTGGTCCATGTGACAATACTTCGGGTTGAGTTATCTCTTTACTCTACAGTTCCTTTTTGAGACAAGAGACCTCTTATTATGAGAAATCCATTTGCTTATGTCCAGATAGATTTTCTAACTCTTTCCAGTAATCTCCTTAATGACAACCTTATTCCCAGAATTCTCAGCATCTGTTTTATTCCTAAAATTATGGGATACCAGAATAAAACAGCATTTTCAACTTAACTTAAGCATCTCTACTTCTAGGAAGGTCTGTTTAACACTCTACAGTATCTTGTTTCCATTTGAATGTCACAGAATTTACTGGATTCATTTAAATATCAAGTTCAAGGTAAAGTCCACACATTCTAGGACATTATTTTGATGTATTGGTCATCATGACGTAAACAGTTGAACAGTCCTAACCCTGACTCTTTTCTTGACTTTTTTTTCTTTTCCTCTGATCTGCCTCTGAGTTTCCAACATACCCAAACAGCTGTGTATGTGTCTGTAACAAGACGCATCCCAAAGGAACTGTTTTAGGCATTGTTGGGTAAGAAAAACAGAGTACTATTTAATTACTAATTTAAAATTCACTCTATTAGGTCAAACTACGTTAAATAATTCGTATGTTCAATATATTTTCAGTTTATGAACACAATAATAAGGTTTGAATATAAAAAACAAGTTGTAGTCTTTGTTGTGTTTAAAAGTGATAACTTGACCTTTTGGAAATTTGTAAAACTTCCTGTGTTCATAGACATCAAATAGGTTGTAAGCAAGGTTTTTTGGGATATGTGTTTATCCTGTGTTTTGGTTACCACACCCTAATACCTAATGTGTTCTGAGCACTAATGATGTTTTGAAATTTCCATCAAGATGCCATCTTGTTTGAGCACCTACCTAAGCAAGGAATGGAAACGTGGTGTGAAATAATGGAAAGGACATCAGGTGTGCTGTCGTGAAGGTCTTTGATCTTTTCTGACTACTCAGGGATTCTTAATTATTTGAAGGTTACATATCTTTTAGAGAAGTTAATAAAAATATAGATTCTCTACCCCATATAAATATCTATAGTCTGTGGTAATTTTTTTTTTACTTTCTATTATTTAAAAATTTATTGCTTTTTTTAAACTTTTTTTTATTGAGTTAAAGTCATTTTACAGTGTTGTGTCAAATTCCAGTGTAGAGCACAATTTTCCAGTTATACATGAACATACATATATTCATTGTCACATTTTTTTTTCACTGTGAGGTACCACAAGATCTTGTATGTATTTCCCTGTGCTATACAGTATAATCTTTTTTATCTATTCTGCATATGCTTGTCGGTATCTACAAATTTTGAAATCCCAGTCTTTCCCTTCCCACCCCTTGCCCCTTTGGCAACCACAAGTTTGTATTCTATGTCTATGAGTCTGTTTCTGTTTTGCATTTATGTTTTTTTGTTTTTGTTGTTGTTTTTTTGTTTGTTTGTTTGTTTAGATTCCACATACGAGCAATCTCATATGGTATTTTTCTTTCTCTTTCTGGCTTACTTCACTTAGAATGACATAATCCAGGAGCATCCATGTTGCTGCAAATGGCATTATATTGTCAGCTTTTATGGCTGAATAGTATTCCATTGTGTAAATATAACACAGCTTCTTTATCCAGTCATCTGTTGATGGACATTTAGGCTGTTTCCATGTCTTGGCTATTGTAAATAGTGCTGCTATGAACATTGGGGTGCAGCTGTCTTTTTGAAGTAGGGTTCCTTCTGGATATATGCCCAGGAGTGGGATTCCTGGGTCATAAGGTAAGTCTATTCCTAGTCTTTTGAGGAATCTCCATTACTGTTTTCCACAGTGGCTGCACCAAACTGCATTCCCACCAGCAGTGTAGGAGGGTTCCCTTTTCTCCACAGCCTCTCCAGCATTTGTCATTTGTGGACTTTTGAATGATGGCCATTCTAACTGATGTGAGGTCATACCTCATTGTAGCTTTGATTTGCATTTCTCTGATAATTAGTGATATTGAGCATTTTTTCATGTGCCTATTGATCATTTGCATTTCTTCCTTGGAGAATTGCTTGTTTAGGTCTTCTGCCCGTTTTTGGATTGGGTTGTTTGTTTTTTTCTTATTAAGTCGTATGAGCTGCCTATATATTCTGGAGATCAAGCCTTTGTCGGTTTCATTTGGAAAAATTTTCTCCCATTTCATAAGTTGTCATTTTTTACTTATGGTTTCCTTTGCTGTGCAGAATTTTGTGAGTTTAACTAGGTCCCATTTGTTTATTTTTGCTTTTATTTCTATTGTTTGGGTAGACTGCCCTAGGAGAACAGTTTTGAGATGTATGTCAGATAATGTTTTGCCTATATTTTCTTCTAAGAGGTTTCTTGTATCTTGTCTGATGTTTAAGTCTTTGATCCATTTTGAGTTTATCTTTGTGTATGATGTAAGGGAGTGTTCATTGATTTACATGAACATGTCCAGTTTTCCCAACACCATTTGCTGAAGAGACTGTCGTTATTCCATTGTATATTCTTGCCTCCTTTGTCGAAGATTAGTTGACCAAAAGTTTGTGGGTTCTTTTCTGGGCTCTCTATTCTGTTCTATTGGTCCATATGTCTGCTTTTGTACCAATGCCATGCTGTTTTGATGACTGTAGCTCTATAGTATTGTCTGAAGTCTGGGGGTGTTATTCCTCCAGCCTCTTTCTTTCTCTTCAGTAATGCTTTGGCAATTCTAGGTCTTTTGTGGTTCCATATAAATTTTATTATGAGTTGTTCTAGTTCTGTGAAATATGTCCTGGGTAATTTGATAGAGATTGCATTAAATCTGTAGATTGCCTTGGGCAGTGTGACCATTTTAACAGTATTGGTTCTTCCAATCCAGGAGCATGGGATATCTTTCCATTTTTTAAAGTCTTCTTTAATTTCCTTAATCAGTGTTTTATAGTTTTCCATGTAAAAGTCTTTCACCTCCTTGGTTAGATTTATTCCTAGGTATTTTATTACTTTGGGTGCTATTTTAAAGCAGATTATTTCTTTACTTTCTTTTTCTGTTGATTCATTGTTAGTATAAAGAAATGCAACTGATTTTTGAGTGTTAATCTTGTAACCTGCTACCTTGCTGAATTCTTCAATTATTTCTAGTAGTTTTTGTGTGGACCTTTTAGGGTTTACTATATATGGTATCATGCCATCTGCATATAGTGACACTTTTACCTCTTCTTTTCCAGTTAGGATCCCTTTTATTTCTCTCTCTTGCCTGATTACTGTGTGTGGCAATTCTTAAGTCATTGTCCCTCAGCTTCAACTCCATTCTCTCCACTCTGCTTGCTGATCCTGGAGCTGGAACTCAGAATTGCATTTCTGCCCTGTCAACAGTCTTTCCATTTGGCTCTGCCAATAAAAGGTATGAGAGGAAGGTCGCAAGGCTGGAGGAGGAAGAGACTTGTTCCTTCCTGTCTGCCTTACATGAGCTTCCTGTCTGCTTGTACTTCCTGTGAGCATCACTGCTACATTTCCTCACCCCCAGGGCAACAGTTATTTCCATAGCAGAGGCTGAATTGAATCAGCAATTTTGCCAACAGTTGCAGAATCAGCCTCGCCATTCTTTCCATCCAGGGACACCAATTCAGTCCCTCCTGAGAGACTTGCGTTTCACATCCCAGAGGCCCCTCCTTTAAGTTTCTAAGATTTTTGCCATTGCTCTCTCGTTTCCTGGGCATGTCTGCTGATGGTTGTTTCACATAGTTGCTACCTCCATGATAGATACCTTAGCATTTCCTTTTCCCCCTTTTTACTTAGTCAATGATTTCTTAATTCTCTCCATTTAAGTAGCTGGTGTGGTTTCAGTCAAATTGTCCCTGGCTGATAAATACTTTCACACAAACAAAAATTTTTCTTTAATTCTCAGGAGGTTAACTGATAATAGGTTAAGAAGTGCTTAATCAGTGGATCTCTAAATTTATGTCTGTTCTAAAATTCAGTGATTTTTAAGGATATGTGATCAGGGACATAATAAAGACAGAAAATGATCAATGAAAATATTAGTGAAAATGTGAGAAATAATTGTGAAGATGTAAAACAATCATCAAGACTATTCTGTACCTATTTTGAACCAGGAATGGATTATAAACAGAAGTGATTATTTATAGGGAAGTAGAGGAGAAAAAGGAACATTTGTATGGGATGGAAGTGGGGGAGTAGTCTTGGCATATGGTCCGTAGGAATAGAAGACAGATTTTGACCAGCTGAAGGCAACAGGAAGCAGATGAGTTAAAAAAAAACAAAACACATCTTTACCAAAATATATTTTTTTATAAGTGCATGTACTAGAACTACGAAGAAAATTTTTAAAAATAACCACATACCTGTGGAGTCACTCTTGATATGCCACAGTATTTCTTATCACAGAAATACAGTTGTTCAAATTTAGCACCCAAAAGAGATTTGCGGCAAGATTCTGGCAGTCATTTCTGCACATCCATAACTGTCATTGGAGTAATTGCATTGTCACTATTAGGAGGTGGTTATCGGCATGTTGCTTTTATAACAGAGGAGCTCCTATTTGTGACATCTCAATTCTCCCACTCCCTTCTTTTTTTCTGACAATAGAAAAAAAGTCACCATACATATCTGGGGTTAGGGGCCAGAGATTGCAAAAAAGCGAAAAACCCAGCCCCTTCCCCTGAGGGTCTGATTTCAAGTAAGGGAGACCTAATCAAATGTAGTAAGACTTGAGTAAGCCACGTAAGAAAGTAAAGGGAGAAATGAGTGCTAGCACTCAAGGTGGTCCAGGACACAGTAATGACTGGTCGTTCTCATTGTCTTTCCAAATATGGTCTCCTGTCTGCAGACAAGAGATAAGTCGCATCTTAGAAACATCCTTTCGCTGTTGCAACTCATTGCATGAAGTCTATTGTTTCAGACTGTGTAACATTCAATAGGGTAAGAAAAAGAAAAAAACTAATTTGGAACATCTTATTCTGCCCTTTAGTCCAGGACACTGGAGATGGGGCTGAGTGATAAGAAGCCCTGTGGGACCATCCTTAGGGCAACACAATTCAAAGTGACTGCTACTCCCTTAACTGCTACTCCTGTAAAAAAAGAAAAAACACACCAAAAGGAGAAGTGTTTAGAAGGGAAACCTAATCAGTTTATACATTACCCCAAAGAAAATGCTCCACTCCTTCCTATGTGAAATGGAGAAGATAATGAGCTAGTTTTATTATATTAGAGACTGGTTAATTTAATTTAATTTAATTTTGCCCCCAATGATTGGGGAGCAGGCGGTGTCATCACCTTTCTAATCATACTTTGCATCCCTTCCTGTCCCCTTTAGTCAACTCTCTTGAGCCAACAGCGTAGGTCCATGCACAGCAAGGTCCAGGCTGTCAGGTTCAGCGTGGTAGCCTCGGACCTCTTGTAATTATTGAAATTTAAGTTGATTTAATGAAAAGCATTTTTAAAGAAGATTTTAGCTTTTTGCTTCATTGAACTGGCCAATTTTCAAGTGTTCAATAGTCACATGTGACCCGTGGCTGCATCTTAGATAATACAACATTCAGCAGCTTGGTGTTCCAAAGAACGCTTCTATCATTTCAGAAATGTAGAAGTGTAGACTCTAAAGCATCGACCTAATAACTATTCTGTGAAAGTGTCTTTCTTCCATTTTTCATCCTTATTAACCCAGTGTGATAAAAAAAAATTAGTGCTTGTAACAGATAATGTTTTTCCAATTGCCACAGTAGTAATTGTTGTGGAAGAGATGGAAGACTTAATAATGCCTCCAGTAGCATATTCAAAGCATTATAGCTGAAGCGTTACACTGCAGAATGACAGACAACGTGTTTTCCAAAGACTTGAAACAGAAGATTTGGGACTCATTTGGAGGGACTTGCCTTATGAAGTAGCAGTGCCACCAAGTGTTGGGTGAAAGAGGTTAAATCTTTGAAACTCCTATATATAAAATAGATAAACAGCAAGGACCTACTGTATAGCACAGGGAACTATATTCAGCATTCTGTAATAACCTAGAATGAAAAAGAAAAAAATACACATATATATATATATGACTGAATCACTATGCTGTACACCAGAAATTAATGCACCATTGTAAATCAACTATGCTTCAATTAAAAATAAGTAAATAAAAATAAAATAAAATAAAATTTGCTAAGCTTTAAAAACAATTTTTGAAAGATATATGATAACATTCTGATTTAAAAGAATTAAGAAAATTAGTCATATTGGCTATTAAGCCTTATAGAATCACAATTCAAAGCCTTATATATCATTATTCATTTATCACTGATTTTAGAACATAGTAAGATTGGATATAGTTACAAATATACTGCACTTATTATCCCTTTTATTCAGATAAAAGAGAGATACAGCATAGCAATTTGGATTGGCTTGATGATTTTCTCCTTTGGTTGGCTCATGTTTAGATACTCTGAAACATACAACCCTCAACTGCAATTCCATGTGACGTGCATCTAAGGATGAATTCTTAAATCAGTGGCATTGCCTGTGATCTTCTACATCTTTCTGGTTCTTTTTCATTTTCCCAGTCCTCACAACCTAACTTCCCTTCCTGCACATTTGCAGATCACAGTCTGTCTCTGTGGAAATTTCCATCCAAATGATGACTTGCATTTTAAGACTGGAAAAACCATAGGCAGAAAAATGGTGGTTTTTATTTCCTGGGTTGTCTTTATCACAGATTGAAGGAGGAAAGTCCAGGGCTTCTCCATCTTTTTTTTTTATAACTGCAGCAAAAGCCTATTTCACTTGTCCTCTGTTGCCATGGTTACAAGCTTTCCCATTCCAACAGGTCAATACAAGCTTTCAGTTTACATAAGGTCATGGGTAATTCATCTCAGCATTGCGCTAACAAAAACCCAGCTCTTCTCTCCTCATGTAAGAGGATAATCTATCAAGCCCCTGAAAGCACAATTAGTTCTGATTTCCATAATTTATTATTCTCAGTCTCATTCTCTTGTTTGTGGCTTTGTGCTAATGTTCAAGTACTTCAAATAAAAGACAGGTTTTGGTACTATAGCAACCTTAACAGTTCCCTATACCACTAAAGCTCTAAATTGGCTATTTTGCTAGCAACACTCCATTTATTTTATAATGAATATATTTAATAAAGCTATTATTTAATTAGGCATCACTTAAAAAGTATAATACAGGTCAAGTGGGAGAAATTTTGGCCAAGTATTAAGACATCTACTGATACATTGTTCTCATTGTTCACCAGCGACAGGTATGTTGTTGGCTTTTAAATGCCCAGTAAGAGCAAATAATGGAAATCAAGATATTAACTTCATTGAAGGTATGGTCAGATGGAATTCTGTTTCTTCGGGGCAGAACAAAAGATTTTGAGCTCGGGTAGTGGCAGGGAATGAATGAGAATCCTTGTAATGAGAGGCAGAGGAAAGATTATCCATTATATATGAGAACAGATTTTATGTGAATAGATTGAAAAAAGCACACATGCATGTACACACATAAGCACACAATATATCCAGCCTTTTCTTAGAAAGGGATGGTTTTCTATTCATATTTTTATTTGCATAAAATATGGATCAGGAAGGTAACAAAAAGGTGAACACTAAGGAGTGGTGAGGACTTTGGTGAACTGAAAGGCCCGATTCATATAAAAGTGTTCCCCCCGACGTTTTTCAACTTTTTGGTAACTGTAAACCCTATAGGTAGTATAACCATACATCCTCATATGCCTGGGACTGTCAGGTTTCATGTCCATGGTCATTTTCTAAAGCATCTTCATTTAGGTGGCAGATCACATGGTCACCCTACAAACACAACATAGAAGTGGAGCTCATTTCTATCTGGGTGCCAGTTTGGAATCTCTTGTACTAAGGTTTCCCCAAACAGTGTGCTACATGATGACAGGTTAGTAGAAATCTTGTCCTAAAATGAAAGGAGGTTGTAAAAACAATTTTCAATTAATGGAAGAAATGTGATTTCTCTGATAAAAGGAAGCAGTGTCAATAGCATTGCTTTACTGAGAATTAAATTTTTCAAATGTTCTTACAATTGATAGCATTTGTAAATTTTTCAATGATTTGCCTAAGCTGGTTAAAACAGAGCTTTCACATACATAAAGTGCAAGTATCTTCTGGACACCCCTATGTGTAATTATTCCTGCTTTATCTTCTTGGATTAATTCAGTAACTTTCACACTCTTTTTAGCCATTGAAACTCCTTTTACAATAAATATTAGACAGACTCCCACTGTATAGTAGCAGAGAAGCTGTGACTGAAGTCTAAGAAGGTAGTGGAATGGAGGCATCTGAGCTGTTCTTGTTCTGCATCCCTTTGTCTACTCTGCATCCTTCCACCAAGGTGGCCCTAAGAACACTCTGTAGAACTCTAGCACTCTGAAAACATGATCTCAAAGAAACACCAGTCTAGTGGGAAAAATATGGACTTTAAAGTCAGACTTTGACCAGAATCCTCACTCAACGTTTAGAAATGGTGTGTCCCTGGATGTAGCTTAAACTGGGTTACTCTCTGATAAACTTGAGATGTAGGGATGAAGTACAGAATTCATGATGTAATTAAATAGTATTTCTGATGCCTGTGGACCATTCTCAAGGTTTACCTTTCTGCTGTCTAGATTCTCACCCTGCCTGTGAATCTGAATCACTGGGGATCTTTTTTTAAATAGACATGTCATTTTCTACTCAAAACCTACTGATGGAGGATCCTCAGTGTTTGGACCCATGAATCTGATTGTAAAACTGCCCAGTTGGCCACTGTTAAGAACGACTGCACTGTATTCTCTTATACAAGTATTTTTTACCTCTGTCCAAAGTCTATGCATCCATCATCTCCCACTCTTCCCTTACGCCTGACTTGAAATATTTATCTGTGGATGGTAAATTGGATGACAGCACAATCTCTTATAGCCAAGATGTCCATGTTCCAGCCCTGGTGCTACCAGTGATGAGCTAACACTGGACACTTTACATCTTTGGGCTCCAGTTGCTGTATCTGAAAAATGGGCTTGTGGCAAGCAGCAAATCAACATTTAGACTGGTGCCTAAAACATAGTAAGTAGTTCAAAATATTAATGCTCATTACCAAAATTACTTGGGTATTCTTTTCTCTATCATTTTACATCCAGCCTTGAACTCATTTTTTCTTTTCTTAAAAACAAAATAAAAAACACAAAAAGTCAAACACCCTTCAATTTGCATAATTTTTAAAAATGAATAGCATTCTCTGAGTAATGCAGATTAAAAATTTTGGAGACATTTTATCCTTCCCTATTTGGCTTTTATGTGCCATAAGAGATGTGCTCTTGAACCTAGCATCTATAGTACAGAAATATCCAATTGACAAGGGCTTTTATCTTTTTATCTTTAATTCCATTCTTCAAATCTCTTTCTGAATAATATTCCTTGGTATCTATTTTATGATTATATCACTTCTTAAATCAAAGAGTATTTAAAATATTTCCAGTGCCTAACAAACAAAATACAGTGTCCTTAGCATGGATTTCAAATATAATCCTGATAAATGATTCAAAGAAGTAGAGGATGCCATGAGTGGAGCAGCCTTGCCATTGGTGGGCAATCTGAAATTGAACATTTTATAAAGTTGTAATTCTTGATACCTTAGGAGAGCATTAACAGGTTTCTTATGTCAGCAATAAGTGAGATGTTTGTCTCTTTGATATGTAATCAGAATTGTTTTTACTTTTATCTACTACTCAAGTTTTGCCTACTCACAAAGTGGGTCTGTTCAGTGCTTCTCCAGTTATCTTGTCAATGGATATGTAGAAGTAGGTGGTGTTTCTAATTCCACTATTCTCTCCCTCTAGCACAATGTCGGATTCATCATAATCTTTGCAAAACTGTTTGTTGAATGAATACATGGATGAATGTAAGAGCAATCGTCACTCTTTATTGAAATTAACAGACATAATTTAACTCTATTCTGTACATTTTTAGGTGAGGGCACTGATGTATTATTCTATATAGCTAGTATAGGAATCATGGCTTTGAGACGTGTTTAGTATTAATGATGCTGAGAAAAATTTCCCCCTTCATTGTACTTTAACTGAATAACTGTTTTGTATACAAAGCATTTAAGGTACAAGTGTAGATACAGATAACAGTCCATGCATTTCTTGATAAGCTGAGGTCTAATTATAAGTCTTTTGCAGGTTAAGTGCATTGAGCATTCTCTATATGAGTGTATGTATATGTCTTACACATAAGAAAACAGACTCATACATATACATTTGTAGGTATGTATGAGTGCATGATAGATGTATATAACAACACTAATAAAATTGTAATTAAAATTATTATCATTATGAAGTACATAATAGTTCTAGACTGGACCAAAGGAAAATTATTACTTATTTTCTTCTTATGTTTAAATGCAGAATTCTTACAGATACAAAAATTCTTTTGCTATAAATATGGTTCCAAAATACACAGAAGTCTTCCTCTTATAAAAGTGTACCTAAACTGTACAGAAAACTATGATGTCAGTTAAAAAAAATTGAAGACAACACAAACAATTGAAAAGATATACTGGGCTCATGAACTGGAAGAATTAATATTGTTAAAATGACCATACTCTCCAAGGCAATCTACAGATTCAATGCAATCCCTATCAAAATACCAATGGCATTTTTCACACAACTGAAAAAAGAATTCTAAAATTTGTATGGAAATGTAAAATACCCTTAACAGCCAAAACAATCTTGAGAAAGAAGAACAAAGCTGGAGGTATCATGCTCTCTGATTTCAAACTAGATTACAGGGTATAGCCATCAAAACAGTATGATATGAGCACAAAAACAAATACAGAGATCAATGGAACAGAATAGAGAGCCCAGAAATGAACCCACATTTACATGGTCAATTAATCTACAACAAAGATGGCAAGAATATACAATGGTAGAAAAGATAGCCTCTTCCTACTGCTTTGTTCATTGCAGCATTATTCATAATAACCAGTATGGAAGCAACCTAAGTGCCCATCCATAGATGAATGAATAAAGATGTGAGATAAATGTATATGTGTATATATATACAAACACACACACATATATATATCACTTCTTAAATCAAAGAGTATTTAAAATGTATAATATATAATGGAATATTATTCAGCTATATAAAAGAATGGAATCTTGCCATTTGAGACAACATGGATGGGCCTAAAGGGTATTATGCTAAGTAAAATAATTCTAAGACAAATACCTTATGATTTCACTTATATGTGAAATCTAAAATGAATACAAATGAACAAAGATAACAAAATAGAAGCAGAGTCATAGATACAGAGAACAAACAGATAGTTGCCAGAGGGGAGGAGGGAGAGGGGAGGAAAGAAAAAGATGAAGGAGAGGAAGTACAAACTTGCAGTTACAAAATAAATGAGTCACAGGAATGAAATGTGCTTTGTCAATATAGTCAAAAACTGTTTAACAAATTTTATGTGATGTTGCAACTAGACCTACAGTGACCATTTTGAAATATATAGAAATGTCGAATCACAATGTCATGTAACAGGAACTAACGTGGTGTTGTAGGAAGACTATACTTCAAAACAAACAAGCAAGCAAACAAACTCGTAGGAAAAGAGATCAGATTTGTGGTTACCAGAGGCAGGGGTGGAGTGGGGGGGATTGGATGAAGGTGGTCAAAAGGTACAAAATTCCACTTATACGTTAAGTAAGTACTAGAGATGTAATATAAAACATGGTTAATATAATTAACACTGCTGCATGTTATATAGGAAAGTTGTTAAGAGAATAAATCCTAAGAGTTCTTATCAGCGGAAAAAAATTTTTTTTTCTTTTATTTTATATTTATGAGATGATGGATGTTCACTAAATTTATTGTAGTCACAATTTCATGATGTAAGTCAAATCATTATTCTGAACACCTTAAATTGATACAGTGTTTTCAATAAAATTTCAATAAAACTGAAAGAAAACAAATTAAAAAAAAAGAAAAGCTAAAAATGATACTAAATAGAAGTTCAATAATGAAAAGGGCAATTGAAAGTTTTAATATGTATAACTCGGATTAGTATTCTAACTTAAACATGCAAGATTAGACTTGCTAAATAATGCTTTTCCTCTACTTGAGCTGTAAGGCAAAGCATTTTAATGTTAATCTATCATTTTTAACCAGCTTTACTTTTGGGATATTTAAAAATTTCTAACATGTTTGTTTTCCCTTGTGTTCTTTTTGCTCTTCAATCCTTTATTTTTCTTCCAATTATATTAGCCAGATGGCTTACAAGGATCCAGTTCTCAACCTTATGATGCCTTCAGTTGCTCACTTGATCCAAATTTCTGATATTTAAGGGAAAAAAATCTAGTAAGAATAAAGATCAGATAATTACGTTTCACATTTAAATTAGTTATTTCTAAATACTTAACAAGCCACATATAAAAATAAGTATCAAATAATTGACTAATATTGGAGTTAAAATTTTATTTAGGGTCAAATGTCTTCAAGTGGACTTAAATTTAATGAATCATTATATATCCAGAAGTCAATATAAACTTTTTTTCTTAGATTGATTTTGTTGTAAATGTAAGCATAATCAGAGTAGATGTTGGCCTAAACTCCTAATCAATTCTTCCTATAAAATTGCTTGATTAATCAATCCAATCCCACTGATATTATTAGGTTTCTCTTACATTTATTAAATAGAAACATAGCCTCTATCTGAGTTATCAATTCTGAGATATTGATTATCTTGTCTCACCTATAACACATTAATTAATGTGCTTTTAAAAAAATATGTGTTAATATTTTCCAAGGCAGGGTTATTGACACACATTTCATTTTCATTATGTCTTTCTTTGAAACTGTTTCTTTAATTGAACCTTAGATAGTTCATGAAATTTTTAAATAATGGATTTTGCTTATAATTTCATTAGCTATTATTAGCATGGGGATATGATATATTACATTATTCAAGTTTCTGATTTAGAATCATGAATATGTATTTACTTAGTCAAAACTCCTTTCATATAACATATAAATTTTATAGTTTTAACTTCTTTTGTTGCACTTATTTCTTGTAATAGTTATGTTAACATTTTTAATGTATATTTTTATTGAAGTATAGTCAGTTTACAATGTTACACTGAAGTCAGACTCATCTCTCCTCCTGACTGCTGCCTGATTCTTGGACCAATGTGGAGTTCAGTCATTAGACAACAGGGAATTGCCTGTTAAGTAAGCAATCAGTCCCTGTCAACACTTGTCTCTTTGTCTAGCATTTCTGGGCAGAATTTATGCAATTCATGAAAAATAGAGCCCTCAGATTTTTCCAAGATCTTACTATATTTGACAAAATTGATTTGGTTTTCTTTTAATATGAATGGTATGAGTGCTATAAGATGGAACAAAGTACAAAATAATATGCAGAAAAAATACATATGCATATTTGTTTACACAGGAAACAAGCCCATGAATACAAAAACGGTGGGGTAGGAGGGCTGTTAGTTCAGATGTAATTAACATAATCTCATCTCTTGCCCCATGAGGTGCTCCCTACGTCTTTTGAATGGATTGAGTTGGAGGATAGGAATTCTACTTGCAATAGACTTACAGGAGAGGCTGCGTATTATTTTCCAAGGCAACAGTCTTAGGTCGGATTTCCCTCAAGCAGGCCCTGAAACACGGATTTATGTGAAAGTATTTACTGAGACATTTCCAGAAAAAACAGTAGGGGAATGGAGAAGTGGAAGCACGCATTGGAAAGAAGTCACACAAGGGAGTGTTTTCAAGCTGAGTCCCACAGAGGGAAGTTCTGGCTCAATCCCGCTGGAGAAATCTGGATTAAAGTCCAGTATCAGAGATGTCTAGACCAGGGAAGGGTAACTAGGGTTCCTAGCCCACTACACTCCCCAGTTTTAATAAAAAATGTGCTGGCAGGAGGAAGGCACACGCTCCCAGTCACTGTGCTTCTCGGTTCACCTCGGAAAAGTGACATCCGAGGACAACTTTGCCATAAAGAGATCCGGGTGCCAGCTTTGGGAAGTGGTACACACCAGAGAGAAAATACTAAGGTTAACAAAGCACATGTGGGATTAGTACTAACAGATTTGAGCAGCAACTGGCGGTCACAGGATGAGGATTACCCTTCCCTTTAAGACGGTGGTCTGGGACGGAACGCACAGTACCTCCGAGTACACCTGCGCTCGGTCTCCTCCCCATTCCACACCATGCCGTCACCGTTGTACCTTGTACGCACGTCTAATATCATTCCTATATTTATTGTGTTACATAGCACCCTTAAAAATACTTGTTTATATTTATGTCTGTTTCTGCTGCCGGCTTGTAAAATGTCTTCATGCAAAGATGGTGTCTTAATGATTTGGAATCTCATTTCTAGAAAAATGTATCATGCATAGCAAATCTCAGAAAACGTGTATCGAAAGAAGGCGTAATTATGAATCAATAAATTAATAAACTAACGACTGAAATGTAACTTTAGAAAACCTGCCTGAGATAAACCAAGATACGGCTTTATAAAAAAATTTTGCCATAGCTGGTCTCAAATTTCAGTGATTTCATAATTTACCCAGCTAACACTAGCATATACCCCATATGAAAAATACTCTGCTTGGTGGAACAATTTCAGATCTGTTGGGATAAAAAAGCATTAACATGTTGACATATATTTATTTTTATCTTTATAATACTTTGTAGTAAAATTTTCCATATTATTTGTTCACATTATTGAATCACCTTTTCACCTTATTGAATTTTACTGTGTCTATATGCTTTTATTTCCTTTTAAAAAATATTTTGAATGTCTTAATATTGTTATGGTGTTGTACATAACACAAACTGAAAACAACTTATTCAAATTATGAATCAAAGAAGTCAGACAAGATTAACCAGAGACAGAAGATTTCACATAAGAGACAAAGACAAACATACAGAGTTAACTCTCACTCCTGCTCTATACTCGTCCTCTCTCAGAATAAGTAAAAGAATAACTTTGGCTCCCATCAGACAGTAGATAATAAACAAAACCATCAGGCAGTAATTTGAAAAAATTATTTGGGAAATTTTAGATTTTTAGAGAGTCTTCCAATTTATATATATATATTATATATATATTTTATATATATATTATATTATATATATATTATATATATAATATTATATATATATATATATTCTTTTTTAAAATGAATGTTAGTAATTAGTTAAGATGAGTGCTTTGGTTGAACTCAAGGTCTAAAGAAAGAAGAAAATATTCATACTTATATGGCTATTATAACTTGGGGACCAAAAGCTGACAAATACAGCCTTTATTCATCATCACTTGTGAACAATTCTAAGGTCACGTGAAGTTTTTGAAAAGCAATTCCATCCTTACCCCCAAATTTTTTTTTCTCCCAGATGCACAAATTATTTAATATTAAGAAATATATTAACGGATTTTATTAAGGATAATAGTTATAAGAGAAAATAAAACATGTAACCATCCTAACATATGATTAAAAGACACTTTTGTGAAAGATACATAAAAAATATTAATGGTGGTTTTCTTTTGTGGATAAAGTGATTTTTACTTATACATTTTTTTGTTGACCTGCTATATGTCTTGTTTTTTAACAAAGATTTTCATTACTGTTAGTAGCAGAATAAAAATAATGATATAAGAAAAATATCCTACAAAGAGCTACTTATTTGAATCTTGCTCTTAAACACAGGCTGGTTCAGGTGAGGCTTAGAGCCACCAGGGGCCACATAAAGTTGCTGGAACTTTAGGTGAACCAAAGAGGGGTATCCTGTAAGGCCGTCCAAGGTAGCATTGCAAAATTTAAGGACCAAAATCAATACAAAGAAGTAAGCTAGTCAATTTATAAATGATTTGCCCTGCCATCCCCATTCATCTTGCTCATTTTTTAGTCTTCAATATCACTTGTAAAGAAAGAAAATATTGCTGACCACTCTATCCATTATATGGTTTTCAATAAGCAGTTGGAACCACGCAGCTTTGCTTTTTGTCATTTGTAGCATTAACCACAGTTTGACATTTATTTATTAAAAATTGAATGAATGTTAGACGGAAAAAGTGAATGGATAAATACATAGATGAAGTCAAAATAGAGGGCCATGGGAAAAATGGATGGAACGGGAATAAAAAGAGAAACTGGTGTCTGAGACAGACATAGTTATGAGAAACAGTTCAACATAACATTCATTACTGAAAGAATAAAACAATAAACCTTGGGGAACTTCTCTTCAGTAGAATCCCGTGAATTTTATATAAAAATTTGGCAGCTTATAAGAACTCATCAAGCTGGAAAGAAAATCAAGCAACAGTATATACTTCAAGTCATTTGGTTAAGGCACAGGATAAGATCAAGGTAGAAATTGCTGGATGTCTAAAAAGCTGCAATATAATTAGTTGATATGTTCTTGTTGATGACTGTTGCCTCTGAAAGCTTAATGTTTTAAAAAATGACTAAAGCTAAGATCAAGTATCTTCCAGAACATAAAGTAAATTTATTATTAGATTTCCTAATAAATCAAACCTATTATTTAACCATATGTTTGATGAAATATTCCTTTCTATTCCTTCTTAGGAGTGGTATCACAAATTGTTGGTGAATATAATTGAAAGAATTGTCCATGTATTAGTTGGATCGTGATGTTTTTCTTCTTTAGTTAATGTGTTAAATTATCTAAGATGTAAGTCTTACCTTGAATTCCTGGGGTAACTCCAACTTTGCCTTTATGCTTGATCTGCTTTCTTAATTGTTAGTTCCTTTTAAAATAGGCTCAATTCTAAGTCTGATATTATAAAAACTAGTAGCGTAAAAACACAAATTTAGTAAACATATTACTTATAAAGGCTTTCCGACAGACTACAAATCATGTGTAAAGAACCACCCACCAATCAACTATTGATGAAATAAAAAGGGGTCATGTGCAACTTTCATGAAGAGTATCACCACCACAAAGCTAGATTCTGGGGAATGGCTTTTTGGGGGAGATATGATTTTTTATATTTGTTTTGGTAATGCAGAATTAAAACAAAATAAAAATAACCATGATGAGCTTAAATTGTTTACATTTTATGTGAGAAAGAACATTTTTTACTGACTTTTGCTCTGACTTGCAACTTCTCACAAAAGCAATGTGAGCATTTACACTTTAAGACAAGAATGCCACCAAAGCTCTTCCAAGGAACGTGTAAGCTTTTTTTTCTGAGTAATATAAGTAACAATTGCTGAACAGATTCTCCACTACTAATTGTAATGACAGTTAATTTATTTCCTCTTTTGTCTGGACCTAAAGTTGTATAATTCATACTAATAGCACATAATGAAATCTACACCAATACTCTCTGAAGGAGTGGTACTATCCGGGGAACGGCTTTGACTAGAAAATCTAGGTGGTACTTCAGCATCCCATTATCCTAGTCAGTATCCTCAAATACATATCACGTTGTAAATGCTTACTAATTTTTCAATTTTGTAAAATGCAAAAGTGAAATAACCTAAGAACAGACAAGAAAAGGGTAAAAGAGTTTTTCTATGCAAGTCATACATAAGAAAATGGCTACCAGCAGGAAAACCTTATTCATCACATTTTTGTGTGAGTTTAAACAACGTATATTAAGTCTTTCTTTTTTTAAAGAATAACCCTTTAATGGGAGCATCAAAGACAAATGATTTTACTTGTTTGAAAACCTACTTTTGTCCATTTGTAAAGAAGAGAAAAATTTATGAATTTTTAGACACCAGTATTTGTATAATTTTACAAGCATTCAACATTTTTCACTCTTACACTGTAAATTTATTTTAATGCAAATTAGTTAATATATCAGCTCTGAAACCATATCCGTTATTTGAAACATCCCTTTCCCCTAGTTCTTTCTTTAAAATCTTATGCCACTTCTGTTGCCTGAGCTTAATTTAAAATCTGTGCTTGTTCGTCCTCCCAATATTGTACAGCCAATTCCTAACCCCCTGGGTTTTTACCATTCTTCCCCCAACCCCGACCCCAGTCTTCTACGTTATTTTCTCCAGGAGTGAATACATTGATGGAAAGGCTTTCCTTTAATTATTGACCTTGAACTGTGGAATGCATTAGAGAATGAGAGAAAAGCTTATTCGTCTGAAATGTTGCCCAGCTGTCATTTTCTGTAGGCTAAATTAATGAGCATTGCTGTTTAGACACCTGGGTTATAGTTCCTGCTCTACAGCCAACTAGCTGAGTGACATTGATCCAAGCCCCCTTGGGACCTCAGTGCCTTCATCTCTAACATTAAAGATTTGTACTAAATTATCTCTAAGATCCTTAAATTTTTAATGGTTTTAATTATCAACTTCATTCATTTTTTAACTTCCCCTCTTTTGTCTGCCTTGGGGATGTTGACACCTCCATTTCTGTGTAAATATCCTGTAGGATAATAAATAAAACTCAAATTTATAATTTTTGCTGCTCAGGGAGCTATGGTAAATAGCACTGAGTGTGGAGAATATTGAAATTAATGAGTAAAGTAGACTTTGCATTATCTGTGGATTTCATTTATTAAAGCTAATTCCTGCTTGTAATGCCAGATCTTGACTGTAAAGTTACTGTACTATATTAGATACATGTAATTGCTCAGTTTATGATGAATGCCTTACCGTAAAACTAAATTAGCAATATGAGGATTGAGGTCTTTGTTTGTGATTTAGGCATTTATGAAAAAAACAATAAAACCTTTATCTCACCTCTCCATATAGGTGCTGCCTTTGTATTTTGCTTTGTGTACTTATGTTAGCAATTACCATATTACATGACAGTTGTCCAATTTCCTCTTATCTCCCTTGACTAGATTGAAATCCTCAATGGTAGGAACTATGTCTTATAAATCTTTGTTTCCTCAATGTCTAGGGGAGTGTCTAGTTGAAACTGGGAGCTTAAGACATGTTTTTTGAATGGGTGAATGAAAATCCACTTCATAAAATAATTCAATTACACAATCCTAGTCTTATTTCAAATATACAGTGAAAATACACATGCATGTCAGCTTGATTTTTTATGGTCTGTTCCATCAACAGAATACTCAAGTGGAACGTTATTATTATTGTTGGTGGTGGTGGTGGTTAATCTGTAGCAGTGGAGAATACGACTATTAGTTCAAATTTGTTCTTCTGTTTTGATTTGTGGTTAAGGGACCAGAAGTTTTACCCACCATTGTTTCTGTATCATCAGAGCAATGCCAATTCAATGAAATAGGGAAATAACACATCGATACTGCTATGAGAATAGTTCTGACTTTGGAGACCCCATGGATGCATCTTGAGAAGCTTCAGGGGTTGAGAGCTGCTTGTCAAGTCATTAATCAAAGGTCACATGCATAGTAAAAGCGGTACTTAAGAATATAAACTTGGCTTTATATGCCAGCCCTGTGTCTTAATTACTGTGTGGACGTAGGCAAATTTCTCCAAGATTCAAATTCTAATTTGCCAAATGAGAATGAGTGTTAAATCTATGTGTAGTGAATGTATGTCATATATTTGGCTCCAGAAATCTTTTTATTAACTGGGATATGATTGACATAAACATTGTATTAGTTTAGGGGTACAACACAATGATCTGATATCTGAAGGCTAGAGGTGTCCACAATCATACAGGTTGCCTGATAGATAGTGTGCGCCAGATTCCTTGCTGATGAGTCTGGGACGTGGGGGCATCCAGGTAGTCCTCATTCTGGAACTCCCTGGCCAGTATGAAGAAACTCCAGGATCCCTGGAGATCAGGCTTCCTCTAGGAAGAGCAGGTGGGGCTGCAGCTCCTGGGACCTGACTGTGTCATTCTCTGAGTTCAGCATATCCCAGCCCATCCTCTCCCTGCACTTCCATCAGGACCTGCACTAACTCCCCCCACACACCCAAGGTTTCACATAGTGCACCCTGCGGGCTCCAACTGTCCCCTGTTTGCCTTCCTGGGAAATCCCACACACCACCTACCTGAATCAGGTACGAGCTCTGTTCCCTAAGGTTAAAGGGGAAAGAAAGGGAAAGAAAGAAAGAAAACAAAAACTGAGAGCTTGACTTCTTATTGTGATGAAGAAACAGAAGTCTCCTTGGGGAACACAGAATGCCTTTCTATAGTAGCTGGAAATGCTAGATTTTTTTCCCCCACTTACTCAGTCTCCCTTTCAACTAGACCAGTGGCATCTAATGTATACATTTCTGATCAGTTTACCTGTTCCAGATTTCAACTGTGCAGATAGTGATGGGGGAAAGGAATTGGAAGCCTCACTCTGGGACAGGAGACGTAGTGCTGGGATAAGGCTGCAAGGTAGAGTTCCCGACACAGAGGTGAAGGACTTGGCTCTTGTAAATAGTGCTGTTGTGAACACTGGGGTGTGTGGGTCTCTTCCAATTAGAGTTTCCTCCGGATATATGTCCAGGAGTGGGATTGCTGGATCATATGATGAACCTAGTTTTAGTTTTTTAAGGAAACTCTATGCTGCTTTCCATATTGGCTGCCCCAAACTACATTCCCACCAAGAGTGTAAGAGGGTTCCCTTTTCTCCACATCGTCTATACTAAAAAAAAAATATGAAAAGGAATATAAATATACATGTATATGTAAATACATATAAAACTGAAGAACTATGCTGTACACTAGAAACTAACATTGTAAATTGACTAATTTTAAAAACTAAAAGTGGAATTAACAGAAAAAAAGGGAAGGACTTTTATGTTGATGTGGGTAGAAGTTGCAAATATACTGAAGTTGCTGATGTAAAATTGTATAACTGCAGCTTCTAATGCTCGACTACATCAGTTCTTTCTTCATCAGTGAGCTCTGCTCATAATTTAGGGAATTATTCTTGGAAGTTCAGGCCTTGAGTCTGCTCTCCAGCTCTCCCAGCAATTCAGAAAGCTACTGGGTGTCCTTAAACAGTGTCTGCATCTGCTGCTTGTAATCACATCCTGGGGAGTAAGACATCTCAGACAGTTGTGAACTTAAATGAGATAAACTGTGGAAGAAATCCGGGAGAATTTCTGATTCGTAGATAAATGAACAAATCCATGTTGGGGACCTAAAGCTGGGCCTCTTTATTCCTTTGCTGCCCTTTATTTTTTCCAACACGCCATACTGCTCCTATCAGGACAAATGGCAAAGTGGGTAAAGAATGATGAATCCTTATTCTGTTTGTATCTAGTTGTCTACTATACAGAATAATCTCAAACCACAGGCATCCATTTAGCAGTACGTGGACCTTTATAACTTAAATTCTCTAGAACAGGGAGAAGACTAGATGTTAAATATTACAGTAAGTCCTGGTGACAATGACTAATGGCTCAAAGGAAAGAGCATAATTCTTTGTTCACTGGCAAGAAGATAAGTTCTTTCTCTCTCTCTCTCTCTTTTTGGAAAATGGATATAAATAAAAGTCTAGCCGTTTCTACTATAAAAGCAAAGAAATGCAGGCTATAGAGCACAGAAAAGAGAAATATGGCCAAAAATGAAAACAGATGAAAGAAATGATTAAGGAGGAAAAAACAGAAAAGCGCCAAAAAATGGAAAAATGTTATTTATCTGCCCTTAGTCCACGAATGTATATTTGGATCCTCCAGGAGTGCTGGCCCTTGCCAGTGGGCACGTCTAGTTTCCCATGTGTAGGAGGTCCTTGAATTCTGTACTTTTGACCTTCAAACAGCCTGAATATTAGGATAATGAACATTGACTCTCAAAATGTATTCAGTACGCCTACTTAGACTACTTTGATCCGTCCTCTGTGGACCTGCTCTAACAGTTAACAGTTCCACATGGAAGTTCTGCCATCTTGGAATAGTGAGGTTTCTGTAAGCCTATATTTCAATATTTCTTTGCAGATCATTTCTTACTGGTTTCTTTGTAGCCTCGTGATTCTGCAAATTCCCTCAAAGACATCCAAGGGGGCCACGGAGAGAAGATGACAGAGGTTCCATTTATGTCCATAGTATATGTTGTCTCTCCAGATCATGTTTGGATTGAAGAATGCGTTCTACTAAAAGGTTGGAATAGTGTCTTATCATATTCTCTTCATTATTTTATGAAAATCAAGGAGTGACAAAACAGCAAAAATTAAAAAAGTGACCCACAAATTGATGTCCACTGAGAAAATCTGGGAATCACTGAAACTGAAAAAAAAAAAAAAAAAAAAAACAAGATTTTATTCTCAGCAAAATGATCAATAGATATAAACTGTTGAATGGTTTTTAACTGTCAAGGAAATATCTCAAATTAAAGAATGTGTTCAAATACTGGGAATGTTTTGGCAATATTGAGCATTAAATTTCAAGTGTGATTAGAGCCTTACTGGTATTTTTTAACCTCCTTGAGAACATAAATTATTTCCATAACTTGTGAGTCTTTTTGGACTTTTGGACTTTGAAATTAGTTTGTGTTTCCAGAAAGAAGCCATGTAAGAAAACGGACAACACACACTGCTGATTTCTCCCTCTTTGGTGTGTACCACTGAATACACCCTATAGTCTACTGTTCTGAGACCCTGTGGCATTATCTTATTCATTTTTATATTCCATTTAAAATCTAATGAGTGCTTAGACCATGGATAGCATTCAACAAATGTTCTTACAGTGACATACATTTAAAGGTAAGACAGATCATGAAAGGATCACATACTAAATAAACATTCTAATAATGAAGTTGTCCCCAAAGAAGCATTAACCAAAAATTCTATTCTGTTCATTTAAAAAAAAATTTGAGTGGGGGAGGTAGTTAGGTTTATTTACTTATTTATGTATATTTTAATGGAGGTACAAGGTATTGAACTCAGGACCTCCTGCATAGTAAGCATGTGCTCTACCACTGAGCTATACCCTCCCCCCACCAAAAACTCTAAATATGTGAAGTCACTGTGCTAAGACCTTTGACCTTTGGTGGCTGGAATAGATGTTAGTGGGGAAAAGTGAACAATTGGGAAGCAAGAGGTTTGGTTTGGGAATACAGATTTTGAATTTAGGTAGGATTGAGTGCAAATCCTCCTTGTTATCTCTTAAACTTTGGACAATTTCCATAAAATTGCTAAATCTCTCTTTTTCAAATTGTAAAATGTGAATAATGAGATGTCTCTATATCAGAGACTGATATATTTCCTTTTTAAAAGAGCTGATTTAAAATTTAGGTATTTGTGCTCCTAAATTATTCCATAATTTAATTTCATGATTACATTATAATTAAATTTATTAAATTAACTTAAAAGTGTACATAAATTTGATAACAAAAGTAGTGGAGGGAAATATCAACTAAAAAGTAAGAGTCTCCTTTGCTTTGCTCAAACCCAGCCCCAAAACCCAATCTTTGAGGTGTTCCAATTTTAAACATTTCTGTCATATTTTTTTCCTAGTGGTTCTCTTCCTAAGTGTAAATTTTATGCTTATGTCTCTATTTCATGATTTATCAAGTTTCAACAATAACTATGAACTCACCTATGAAATATGAGGACTCTGGTTCACATAAACTGACTTCTGCCTCATCCTTCACTCTCTGTTAGTTCGCATGTTTACTTTTAGTTATTCTCTTGGTTATATTTATTGATCTACTTATGTACTTGATTCTTTATTTTCTTTATTCATCAACATTAGACTTTATGTCCTGACTCGCCCCCATGTTAGATGAAGTATTCCTGTGTCATCTCCTTTTCTCCTTCTTCAGACTCCTAAGTCCCATACCATTATTTTTATACTGCCAAGCTTTAAAATACTCTTTTCTACAACTATAGCCTGCTATGGTTGTCAATTTATAGATTAAGCACGGAAGACGGATGCAGGTTGGACACATTGTACTTCTTATAGTATAGAAACTTCCATTTTGTAACATGCTTTGTTCTTCATTAGATAATGAGTTTATTGAGATCAGAAATCATCTACACTTATTTCAGTGAATATCCTCACTATCTGGCACAGTTACTGGTTTGTGCAAAGCACTGAAAGAGTTGACTGGGATGGCAGTCAGTATCGACAAGGTGAGCAGTAGGGCACAAGGCCCTGATCAGCGGATGACTTAGTACTTTAATCCCAGATGCATTGGCAAAAATAAAGCTGGGAACTGGCCTTTAGAGAACTGGGTTATTCAGTGGCTTGTTGAGTCAGAGAAATGTTAACAGGCAATAAAGCAGAGCAAGTGACTGGAACGCGTGTGGTAGATGGTTCAAAGGGGAAGTTTACTTCCAAGGCAAGGGAGAGAGAGGACAGCACCCAGCGTTGGATGCCAGGTGGGAACAGACACAGTAGCAGTGCAGGCAGATGCTGGTCTCCAGTCCAGCTGAACCACTACTCTCATTCTGCTGCTCATCTGTGGGAGTGACCGGAAGCTTAGGAAAGGCAAGCTGTTGATGAGAAAGTGATGCTTTCTTCTCTTTCAGATAGAAAACTGTTCTATTTTAGTGCTGATGCTTTCCCGCAACCTGCATAAATAGCAAGATCTCATTTAAAATATTACTTTAATATAAAAATTGTTGCAGTGCTAAATGAGCATAATTATGTGAAGTTTTAATTTTATTTTAAGAGGTTCCTACTCTTTCTCTAAAACTTCAATAAATTCCCACATAGATAAAAGTAATAATAGATTGAGAATTATTTCAATTCCATTTTTATTGTCTTTCATTGGGAAATGAGAAAAATTATCTTTCTACTACTCATTGTTGTATACCTGTTGTCAATATATTATGAATGTCACAATATTGTGATGTAAGTTACACGTTTGTCTTTATAAAGTGTTAGAAAATGTATTAAAACTCAGTATTTTCTTAGACAAAATAAACTTTAAAAACATGAATATCAGTATGTGTCTATGACAATATATAAATAAAACAATTTTTCTCCAAATAACAGTTATCAAGAGATATTGAATATACCTTTTTGTGAGTGTCTTGTATACAACAAATTAAGCTTATAAGATCGTATACTTCATCACAAGTTTGAAAACAGGACTTCTTTATATCAGCTACTTACATACCCTGATATCAAAGTCCTCTGTTCCTGCCTGATCTTGCTCTACTCAACTGGAAGACCAAAATCTGAAGACTCAGAATTTTCTGTTTTCATTTAATTATTTCCTCATATGTTTGATTGAAAAATAATTTATTACATGCTGGCTAGATCACCAGGATTTTGTTCCTCTTATTCTGTTTTTTAACATCTGCTTTCTTCTCCAAGTATTGGCATCCCAAATCCCCCAGTTCACATATTTTAAGTTTGGCAAACCCAGACAGAAAAAAAATAAATGCAGCTCTCTGAAGGATTTCAACATGTTTGGGCATCGTGTCTCACTGGCTGGCTTAGCTCATGGGCCTGCCCCTCAGTCCAGTGCTGGGACAGTGCAGTAGCATATGGCCAAGAGGCCTGTAGGAGAGAATATACGATCGCCCACTCTAGGGTCACAGGTCCAGATTGGTGTCCAGAAGGTAGGCTTGACCATGTCTAAAGCACTTGCGTTCAGTACAGGGAAAGTTGTTCCTTAAAGGAAAGTCAAGATGCTGCTACCAGAAGGAAGTGAATGGATCTTGGACCATGTCCCAAACTCACAGACGTCCGCTGCACTGCATATGTACCCTGGAGTTAGAATTTGGCTCTCAACCCTTTATTAATACAAGCTTTAATAATACAGAATCGATGGTAATACAGACATATTCTCTACGAAAGAACACATATAAATAGCATAAAAATAATTTCAGATGAAAGCATATATTAGTCAAATATTTATATTATTTTAAACATTTTCAAAGCAGGTGATAAAATTGATTAGCCAATCACAAATAAATCTATTCATCAATCTTATTTATTCATCAAACCATATAAACTTAAACCCCCTTTACTAGGCAATACTTTTTACCTGAAATAAGTTGTGCTTAATATATGAAGATTTTTCAGATATAAAATTTGAAAGCTAATAAAATTCATTAAGTAGTTTCTGTGATTTGGACTATTGGTTAAAGACACAGACTACATCCAAATCCAGACTTTATCACCTGCCAGCTGTGTGACCTTGAGGAAGTTACTTAACCTCTCTGTTCTTTACTTCCCTAACTTGTGAAATGAGGCTAATTTATAACTGCTCCTGCCTCATAAAAATATTGTGAGAATTAGTAAAAAGTAATATATTTAAAGTGCTTAAAATGGTATCTAGGACCTAGCAAATGCTAGATCAGTTTTAGACTTATAATTACTGTTTTGATAGAAATATATACTGAGCACATTTTCATTCTTGGGCTCCATAAGCTTTATAAATATTTTGATAAAAATTCTAGGAAATTTACATCTTCTTTTCATCAATTATTTAGCAAAGTAAAGCAATTTTCCAGAATTCAGGCATCTTTTAAGTGGCAAAGCCAGAATTAAAAGCCAATATTCTCTAACGCCAAAGTTTGTGGTCATACCAATTATAATATTCTGCCTTTGAAGTAAGTAATATAGCATGACAATCTCTATCAAGTCCCCTGGGATACAAAGATATATTCCAGCCCTCTTAGTATTACATTCCCAATCTAAGTTTTCACAGAATTTTTTTTTCTGAAACAGTAAAAATAATTCCAAAATTAAAAAGTGATATCTGAAAAATATCATACACAAAATCTAAAACCTGTGTGTGTGATAAAGCATCATACCGTTAAAAGCACATTGAAATGTTATACCGGTGTTCACCTCTAGGTGGTGGAGGCATTTCTTCTTTGTAAATGTGTTTTTCCAATCCTAAGAGGAAGAAACAGATAATTGAAAGAGAATCGAGTGGGAGGAGAGCAAGGCCATGGAGGTGTGGGACCAGCCCTAGTGCTGGAATGCTGATGCGTGGAGCCATGGTGAGCTTTCCCCCTGGGAGTCTAATTCCCTAAGAATTAGCCAGAGTCAAGGATATGAGTCAGATTCTTAGGGTCCCAACACATCATGTTAGAAAAGAAAAACTTTGCTTATTTAATGTAAAAGCATCCTCTGTTGTCATTGTTTGAAGCTTTCTCCTTTCAGAGCTTCCAAATCCTCCCCTGGGTAGTTGAGGTGCTAGCTCATATACAGGAAATGTTTTAAATGAAAGAGTGCTGTGAATTTATGTTGCCAGGATATGTAAATCACACACACGCTCTCTCACACACACACATACTCAGTGGTGGGGTGGAGAGTGGACAGCTTGGCAGATCAGAACAGCTTGTATGGGGGTGGCCTCACATTTCAAGTCAAGGCTGCTCAAGTGGGGAAGATGACAAATGGGGAAAACAGATTGTGAAATCTAAGCTCAAGGGAGAAGAATTTTTCAGTAAGGGAATAAAATCAAATATCCAGCTTATGGTTTCCGGCTTGGAAAGAACATTAAAGATGATCTCTTCCAATATTTTCATTTCAAAAATTAGAGAATAGGATAAAGTTAAGTGACCTCTTCAAGGTCACACTGAAAAGAAAGAACTAAACTTTAGGTTTGTAGCACTAAGTCTCCCCTCTACTAACGCATTTGGCCCCACTGAGTTTAAATGTGAAACAAACGCAATTCTGTTGGAGAGTGATGCGTATTTAGTTCAGTAGTTGGGATTAGATAGAAGAATTTTCCCATAAAACATTTCTGTAATAAAAGAGAGAATACGTAAATTCTTAGATTCTTATCAGAAAGAATATAGCTTTCTAAAATGATGATGTCTATCATTATTTGTACTTTTGTCTGTCCTGGTGGCAGCCAAATGTGAGTCAGTGTTGCTTTCTTATAAAGTAAGCAATTCTAAAATCAAGAATATTTTGTCTAATTTAGAATAGAATTCAAGAATCCTCCAGTTGAGCAAAAGAGATATTTCTCTCTTTCCAGTGTAGATACACTACAATGTTAGTAAATGCTAGTAGCACTGGTGGATATGGTACTGTTCGTAGATGTTGCAGTGTTAGTAGACACTGTGGTGTCAGCAGATAGCATTGTGTTAGATACTGTAGTGTTGGTAGATATCACAGTGGTGGTAATTACGGTAATCTTGGTAGATACAGTGTTGTTAATAGGTATGGTAGGTACAGTATTGTCAGCAGATAGACCAGTGTCGGTAGAAATGGTAGCATTTATAATACCACAGTGTTGTCTAGCCTCCTTACTTCCTGGTATGTGTATATCTTGAGAGCAGACCCCAATACAATCTCCCTCTCAAAGTCTGTTTCCAGTGATGCCATTCTAAGCCACTGATCCTAGGAATGGTTCTAAGAAGTTGACGATAAAGTGGGATTTTACTGATGCAACACCTACATTACTGACCAGCAGACTGAAAATGAATAATTGCATGACATGCTGTAATTATGCAATTGTTAAAATGTTCACCCATAGAGAACTGGGGTAGGGTACTGTCAAAGGGGATGCTTTAGCTTGTGTACTATCTCTGGTCCTGGAGAAGAAGGAGGGAAACTGTAACTATAAGACTCTGGAATAGGGTACCTGTTTTGGGGGTCACTGATTCCTTGAAAAGAGACATGGTAGGCAGAATTTCTAAAATGGTCCCCCAGACATGTACAAGAACCTATGGATATGAACAGATACCACTCTCATCATTATGCCATATTATACTGCACAGCTGACTCTAAGACGGAGGGTCATCTGACAATTCAGATGATACAATTACATGAGCCCTTAAAAGCAGCTTCTGATGGTAAAAGAAGTCATGGAGATTTGAGACTGGATAGGACTCGATGTGCCATTGCCCGCTTGGAAGATGGACAGGACCATGAGAAAAGGAGGGGAGGCAGTCTTACAGAGCTAAGAGTCTCCTAGCTGATGGCCAGGAAGGAAATAAGAATGTTAATCCTACAATCACAAGGAGCTGAAATTTGCCAAAAGTTTGCATGAGCTTTGAAAACAGATTTTTATTCCCCTAGAGCCTGTAGGTATGAGACTAGCCCAGCTCACATAGTGATTTTGTCACTGTGAGGCCCTAAGACCACTGGACACTGGACCTACAGAGCTGGCTGTTGTCTTAAGTTGCAAAGTTTGTGATAATTTGCTCCAGGAGTGACAGGAAACTAATGCAAGAGATAGCAAGAGGATCAGGGTGTTTAACCATCAATTTACTTTAGGTAAATGTGCCCGCTTTCTCCGTATTTTTCATAACCAGTGAATCAGACACACAAACTCACAGATTCCTGTGTCTGTAACTCAAGAGTTATTTTCTCCATTTGTTATTACAGATAATTTTTCAAGCAGAAAATTTCCATAAATGTTAAATTCTACTTCTTCTGTAGCTCCCCTCCCCACCCACAGCTAGACTGGATCAATAAGTATACTGTGAATTGGACCCAAGTGAAATTTTCCTGCATCAAGATTTCAGATTTTTAGCTCAAAATTCCATCTCTCTGTCTCTTTTCCAGAATGTACTGTGCTTCTTGGTAGGTATTACAGTGCAAAATAGGAACATTGTTCCCTAGAGTTGCTGGATGTGTGTTCTATTGCTTTCATAAACTTGACAGAGATAACCATACCTACAGAATGATAAAATTCTGCTTTTAAGTTATTTGAGCATCAGGGGCATATTCTGATATGTGTCCAGGGTCTGTTTGGTGTAGCTAACTCCTTAAGCGTTCCAGAGACAGATGTCTGAAGATCATTTCCAAGCCCTGTCACATAGCCTGCATCTTAATGACACATTTGAATGAGGAGCCATATGTAAATTCTGCACCAGTTAAAGGACTATGACTTGAAATGAAAGTGAATAAATGGTCTAACACAGCAGAAAGAATTAAGATTTCATTATGAAGTCTGTTAAACCCTATATATAGGAGGAAGTCTATTTTTCTTTCTGTTTTCAAGGAATCAGACTATCTTTAAAAAAACTTTACTGTATGTGAAGTGTATCAGTTAGACATTTCTAGCCCTTCTATGACTTTTTTCTTTGGCTTATTTGTTTCATACATTAAAAAAAATCCTTTGTGGCCTGTGCTTTAGAATTCACTGGTCATACTCAGGCCAATCAATGCCTTTTGCTGTGATAGCGTTGCTCCTGATCCTCACAATATGCAGGGCCACTCTCTGTTAGAGCAGTGTTTGACGAGTTAAAAATAAGTGTTCAGAATTAAATGCAAAAGCGTTACTTCTAATCATACGCAAATTGCTACTGGAGTGTCAGAGATGACTTCTTACCAATATCAGGGAATTCTAGCTAAGGTTATTAAAAGAAGATCTACCATGATTTTTTTTTTAAACTGTTTGACTTACATTACAGAAGAACTATACTATTAATTGGGACATTTTAAACATTTTGATAGGGTGCAAAATCTGCTTTCTGAGTAAATTTAAGGTTTTATTTCCTGCACCAAAGTCCTGTGGACATAAAACTTCATTTAAATGTTCCACCTCTATATATGTACATATTTTTCAGTATCTTTGTAATATGGCTTTGTAATATTATGTATAGCTGTTCAATAAACATTTTCTTTTTCAGACTTCTATCCTCAACCTTGATTAAAAAAAAACAAAATTAGAAAAGGCATATTTTCACTAAGAGGGTTAAATTAAAAATATCTTCCTTTTTAGATTTTAATATTTTCCTCCATATGGATTATCTCCACACTTATTCCCAGTAAGAGAAAATATCATATTTAATCCTTGTAGCTTGGTTTTTCCACGTTGAAATGCATACCACTGTTACAATCTCACTTTCCTTTAGGCACAAATAGACTGTTACTAATTATGATACAAAATCTGTTTAATCAACATTAGAAATATCAGTTATACAGAAGACACCAAGTAAAAATCAACTAACTTTTCCTTTTTCCATTTAGGCTCACACTAAATAAATATCTCATTTTGGAAATATTATACTCTAAGAAAACTTTCTTAGAGTTTTGTTTTTTTTTTAATGTCATTTAAGCATGATGGTTTGAAGTAGATTGCCATATAGGCTCAAAGTTTCAGTTTTTTGTTACCCTTATTTAACCTGATGAATCTATGGGGTCAGTCTTTTTCATTCGTATTACTCTAGCTATGCATTAATTTTCACAGGGAGGACTTAAGCAACAGGTGGGATTATAAGAAGTTCTCTAGGACTCCCATCCTTTAGGGTCCACCTCCTATAGCCCCATATGAGTGTGGACTAGTACTGTGACGATGGTGGAAATCACTCCCATATCAACAACATAATATGGCTATGGTTAAGACATATTTAAAGATGTAATTAAGGTCTCTAATCAGTAGATTTTAAAGTTAATCAAAGGAAACATAATCCTGGGTCTGAGGTCAGAAACATCTTGCTCCTCCTGGCCTTGAAGAAGCAATCAACCATGAGTTCCAGAGCTGCTTGTGAGTGAATTCTGCCATCAACCCTTTGAGCTTGGGATCAGCCTCTGGCCTCGAAAGCAACTTGACGGCAGCTGTTTGAGACCCCGTGCAGGGGACTCAACTAAGCTGTGCCTGAACTCCTAACCCATGAAAAATGTGAAATAAGTGGGGTTTGTTTTAAACTGTCAAACTTTTGGTAACTTGTTACACAGGAACAGAAAACTAACATACTCCGTGTCCCTCCTCTTACTTCGGATAACAGAATTCCACTTTACAATATGGAAATCATTTTGTATGATTTGAGCGGGGCTGATCTTAAGTTGATCCTTAACAGCACACCCTACACCTCTGAGTATAATGACAGGTTCAGAGAAAAATGAACTAAGTTTGATCAGTCAGCACCTTTCTAGGCCTTTTGTGTCAACCTTGGTAAAAAGAAATTTCTCTTCCCAACATATTTAGTATCATGTGATCATTAGTTGTCAATATCCATATGGTCTATCTTCCTTATTCATAGAGCCTGTTGGTGTACATGGTTGGTTGGCTAACTGAATACCCCTTCCCAAGCTCTTTTTCCTTTAGAAAGGCTGAACGATAGCTGCTTTCGTGATGTTTCTTATCATTATGTAAGTGTATGTGACATGGTTCTAGCCAACCAGATGTTAATGTATAATTGCTAGGAGGCTTCTGGGAAAGCTTTTATATTTTCCTTAAAAAGAAGTCATGTCACTGGACTCGTTTTCCCTCCCATTCTTTAGTTCTAGAATATAGATCTAATATCCAGGCTCAGCTCCCATCTTGAGGTCATGTCCTGACATTCTGAGCCAGTGGTTTATTGCCTTTTACTTTCTTATCACATGAGATGTCGTATGTATGTTATGTATTGAACTACTGCAGGTGAATATGCTTTTACTTGCATCTGAAAGTCTTTATGTATGATGGAAGGACCATATGAAATATAGAAAGAGGCAGAGTGTTACTGACATCATCAAAGCCCTGTTATCTGGCTGTGTGCAAAATCAGCTTTATCCCGGGGCTTTTCAGTTTAATGAGCCTCCCACTTCCTATTTTGTTTAACTTGTATTAGTTTCTATTCATTCAATTGCAATTACAGAATCCCAATGAACACAGAAGTTGCTAGGTGGAACTGCTTTTGTTTTGTTTTTTGTTTGCTCGTTTGTTTTGTTTTTGGCAGGGTGGGCAATGGAAGAGGCAGACACTAAGAATGACAGTCTGAAATGTAGGAAATTTTCTGAGCTGAGTATTAGTGTGGGGTGCTAATACATTTCTCATTCCTACCTAGGAAATTATTCATTCTTATTATGTGGTGCCAAAGTACTTGATTTAGATAAATCCTGATTCAGGCCGTGGTTGTTTACCAAGGCTAGAGCTTTAAGGAACAAAGTGGAAAATTTTCAGAGTTTTGTAAATTTTGCCTACTTCATTTTGCAGTTAGCTCCTGCCATAAAAGGACATGCTTCAAACCAAGGAGGATGTCAAAGTAAATCATTCATAAATAGCTTTCTGCTGCACTTAAGATTCAGGGACACCAAGACTTACTTTTATTTATGGTAATTCCAATTTCAAGAGGATGAACAAGTACATTTATTACCTTACAAAAACAAATCTCAAAATTTGGGAAGCAGTGTGAATTTAAGAAAATCTTAGTAAATTAAGAGCTGAATGTTTTATATCACCTGATATTAATTTTAATATCATAAATTTATGTATTTACTCTTATAACTTATTTGATTATCAAAATATTTTCAAATCATATATAACAATTCATATAAAAGCATCTTTGGTAAGCATAACAAAATAGAAACTACAAAATTCATTAAGATAGAGGAAGTTTATCAGCTTTTGATTAGGTGTCAAGAAATTAAGGAACTATGATTTTCGTACAAATGAACCAAAGGAAACAAAGAATGTGCTAATTTCTTTCACCCACAATCAGGCTGGGACCGACACTGTATTTCATTGCCTGCTGTTCTGCTGTTCACATTCTAGAATGTCCGAGATGGAAATGACTATGCACTGAACAGAATGGGAGAAGTCAAATTCTCTGCTTTACACTAAAGAGTGTTTAAGCACATTATCAAATCCAGCCAACCACCTAATTTTGTGCGTAAAATTTTATTGGAACACATCCACACCCATTCTTTCCATGTGGTCCATAGACCACTTCAGTCCTATTATGGCGGAACTGAACGGCTGTGACAGAGATCATCTGGACCCTACAGACAAAAATATTTACTCTCTGGCCCTTTAAAAAACACCTGACAACCCCTAAACTAGAGGAATGCCACACACTCTATCAAAACAGAGCAAACTGCCCACTTTGTGAGAAGTCAAGAGCCTGAAAGCAGGAGCAGATTATCCTGCCCTATTTCCATGGCTCGTGTGAAACAGAATCCAAGAAGCAGATAAACCAAGCATCAGGAGAACAGAAAGAAAGATCACCCACCATTCTTTTAAGAGACAGAAATCTTAAGGCTGGGATCCAAACTCAAGGACCATAACTCGCAAGTTATCTTTTTAATCTTCCTTACTGAAACATGAAGTCTCAAGTATATAAAATGCTAGTCAACCCATTTGGGTTTTAATTACCAAAGGGAAAAGCACTGAAGATGTGAGACAGAGTTGCTGGTGATATTCCAACCCCTAGGGCAATTCTTAGGCCTCCAAACCACTCCAAAAGTAAGTGGGATGTTTTACTGGTTCTGAGTCTGGGAAGGAAATTCTTGCCAAAGTCACTCTGAGATGTGAGAATAGAAGTCAATAAAAAGGAAAGTGGAATTTCTCTCCCAAGTTCCCTCATCCCTTTTCCTGTACTTCCTGTGTGCGGTAGGGAGGTGGGCTCTCGCTCCACTGATGGAAATTTTTAGACCAATGGCCACAGAGAGAATTTACCCTTTCCTTGTTTTACATAAATGTGTTTATTAAAGCAGTCTATCTTCCATTAATATTTCTATTTAGAATTGGGGGTGTTCATGACTTGGGATCATTAGCAGCCATACTTAACTATATTTTACAAATCTATTTAAAAACTATTTGCCCATAAATATTGAGGATGTCTGCTAATTGGATTTCTTTTAGATTATGGGTTTATGTAGAACTTTGTGGTCTTTTATTCATTTGTCCAGCAAACATTGGTCACCTCTTTTGTGCCAGGCACTGTTCTGGGCAACTCTGAATGTCAATGAACAAAATGAACATCTCTCTGAGTGGAGCTTCTTACACTCTATTGAGGTGATGTGGATAATAGACAACAAACTTAGTAAATAACTAAAGCTTAAATATTAGAAATTGGAAAGTACTGGGAAAAATGGAAAAGAAATTGGAAAAAAACATGATAAGGAAGACTGGAATGTTAAGTGTCCAGTACGTTTTTAAATAGCATGATCAGATTAGACCCCACTGGGGAGGTAACACTTGAGCAAACACTTAAAGGACCAGCCATGAAAGCAGGGCTGTCTGCTCCATTACCATGGCTGCAGTGACACCTTAGTGGAAACCCTACCAATGCTATTTCAGAATTTCAATTTTAGTTCTGAAGGGTTTCATAGGACTATCTCTCTTAAGGTTGTTTGAAAAGCTGCTATTGTATTTCTCATGACACTTTAACAATGATGGGAAGAAATCTAAATTAGTGCCTTCATTTTTTTTTTGGAAGAGGAATGTATAATGTGTTGTATGGGAAACCAAAGGAATGATTTTATGTATCTTGACATAACTGAGCTTTGAAGATTTTCCACTATTGAAAAATATGTAGTTTTTGATAATGCAAAGTATAACTGAGATGTAGAAAACCCATCTGAAGGACCCATTATTTCTTAATTAATAAAAAGGGAGACTGGAATCCATTTGTCTGACTTTTGTATATTTATCAAAGTTAATGCTGTAGAAGTATTAATTAACATACTTATATACCAGACTTGAGTAAATTTGGCAGCTCACTACAGTTGACACTGGGCTTTTAGTTATTTAATGGGGCAATTGTAACTGGGAGTCCAGTTCCAATATTCTGGCATGGAGAGAGTGATGCTTCTGATCTAACTATACCAGGACAAACAGAAATGACATATTCAGTGGAATGAAGGCTGTTGATGGCTTAGTTATGCCCTATAGGAAACAAATGCACGGGAATAGGGTATTATTGATAAACTCTGCACTATATCCTCTATGGTTGCTTGTAGATGTAAACTGCTTATATTCATACTGATATAAATTATTCGAATCCTCATTTGTTTGGAGAAGATGAGAAATGCTTGTAAATATTTGAGTGCTTTCCTCCTCCACCACCACCCAAAATTCTTGGGGATGTGAAACATATTTTTATCCCTTCAGTGAGAACCAATATCTATTTTCTGTATATGTTGATTTAGTTATGTGGATTAGCCAAGTTTGCATTACTCAAATGATGGTAAGATTATTCATATGCATAGCAAAATGGAGATAGATTATTAAGATGAAAACAAAGGTAAGTGGTATTTCTGACTGTCGTTGTGTAAAACTCAAGCATCTGAAACTTCCATGGACTTTAATAAGTTTTTGCTTTCACTGTTTTAGACACAGTACGTGTTTAAAACATAGATGGACAAGGCTGCCATGTTACACAACTTGATGGTGATGGGGAGCACCATAAAAATCATAGTAAATGCAAATGCATGATGGAATTGTGCAGTTTACAACACATGTGACTATATGTGATGATCTATGTCCAACTTATTACCATAAGTGCATCTACACCCTCCTAAAGTTGTTCCAAATTTTTGCTTTTGATTTCCATTGCCTTGGTTTACATCGTTGATTATAAATTGGAGAATTTTCATTTTAATTTTTGGCTTATAGTCAAAAGTGTCTTTTTTATGAAAAAAAAAAACTTTGGGCTTGTTATAATTTATATCCCTTCTACTGGTTTCAGAAATATTAGTAAGAATTTGACACACAAATAAGAAGAAAATTAGAATGCCTTGGTTACAAATTAAAACAATGTGTAGCCTGGATATTTTATCATTAGCTTCCTGACTGTTTAGACACAAATTGGGTAGTAAATAAATGAAAAGTGATTTCAAAAGGAAAAAGAAAGTTAAATGCAGTTAGGTACGTGTGTGCATGTTATTTTAACAGAAAATGTAATAGCCTATATTATTTTAAGTTTAAATTGGTCTTTAGATGGCAAAGTGCAGAAAAATTTAATTACCCACGTATAAGCAGAATGTAAATTACAAATTCATGGAAAAGAAACTGAAACGGTTTCACCCCATTCCCCACTCCACCCCTTGTGTAACCCTGGACATGCGTTTGTGCATGTCCGCAGAACACATGTGACAGATGGGGAGGCAAAAATTGATGAATGCTGGTAATAACAGAAATGGAAGGCCGTACTCCCTTGGGTTGCCCCCGCCTCCCTTAAGAACCCAGAATGAGTCATACTCATTGTATCTGTTTGCATTTGTAATTCCCTAGATAAAATGTTGTAGTTCTGTCTTTCTTGCTATGGTGAAATCATGCAATAGCTGTGTGTATATATACTTGTATGTACATTATATATGATAAAATCTTTATATATACATAATATTCTATTATACATATTATGAAACATTTATACAATTTTTTTACTTGCAAGAAAAGTCTGTTACCTAAATCCTGCAGCTAGCCTTGGGATTTCAGTCATAAAACCTAATTATTTCTTTCTGAATAATTATTTCTTTCCAAGCATATAGAGCACATTTGACCCTACCGTCATGCTTATATCACCAGATGGCTCATAAATAAATCATTATAGGGTTCAAGATTCTGGGCTTTTAAATATTAGGTTATTTCATTTGCCCTACATTTTTACTTCTTGGGTGTGACTTTGAGAAGATAAACTCATGTAATATTAATGAAAGTTTAAAATTTATAAATCTCCCTTAAAAGTAACACAATGTACTGGATAAATTATTGTACATGTTACTCTTCAATAGAGATCTTATACATTGTAATTTGAAATCACAGACATTAAAATAATTACATGCTTTATGAAAATATGTGGATTCTTATTTGAACGTTTTTGTCATTTTCTTTGCATTTGTATTTCCTCATGTAAATCTCTATCTTGTACATAATTGAAAACTTGTAAAAAGTAGAATATAGAAAGACAATAAATTTTCATCACTTCTTCATTATAATACATATTATTTCAAACACCAACACAGAGTTAATTTCTACAGACATCTTTACAAAGCTCTTTTGTACAGTAAGTAAATAATATATTCAATAAAAGTCTGATATTCTGCCAGATTTGTTTGTAACTCCTTAAATTCACATGTGATTTGCTTGACACTGAGGGTACTTTTTTCAAATCAGTGGAGCGGGGTTGTGTTCAAATTATGTCTTGATTATTATTTTGGGTCTGTGACCTTTGGCAAATTAAATATTTCCTTTAGTTTATGCTTTTTCATATGTTAAATGGAAGTACTAAAACCTAAAGTCTGTGCTCTGAGTTTTAAACAAGTTCATTTATAAGGCTGGTATAGCACCCGTTGCATAGTTGTAAATATTTATTCCTTCCCTGCTGTCTCTATAAAGTAGGACTATTGGATTTAATTTACGGAGTTGTTGTTTATAATAAGATTATCTATAAAGGTAATTAAAACTGTGCCTTGTGCTAAATAAATGATACTTTCTCCTGCTCTTTCTTTTATATTTTCCGGGTAAAACCTCTCTCATTTTTAAAATTCAGCTAGGATACTGTTCCCTCCCACAAATTCTCCCTAGGTTAACATCTTTAGTTAAAGAATTACATATTCCTTTTTTTGTACTCACATAGAAGTGCACATGAATTTCTGTGAGAATATTAGGTATATTATACTATATGTATCTGTTTATACATTCATATATATATATATATATTCATTCATATATATGCTTTCACTTTAACATTTTATATAACATTTCTTTTTTTCCTTGTATTTAAATGTTCTCAGAACTAGCCTTAATTCCTAGGTTTTAAATCCATTTCTCTTTCTTATTTCAGAGATGGATAGTATAATAGATTTTTTTTCTCCTAAAAGAGTACTATGGAATCCATAAGATCTTGATGTTCAACAAACATCTTTTTCTGTAAGACATATCAAATTGCACAATGTAAAATTTCCTGTGGTTAGCAATACAGAAAGTCTAGATATAATCAAGTTATTCATCATAGTATTTCCTGAATTCACCCTATATTCTGATATAAAATAAGACACCATGGAGCTTATATACTAGTATATAAAATTTGCTTAGTCAAATTATCATATATGTGAAAGATAAGTACCACAAAGTAAAGGTATGTGATATTGTACCATGAAAAGGAGGACTTGATCTAATTAAGGCAGTATAAGGGAGCTTTTGAAGGAAGTGAGGACTGAACTAAGTTTGAAGCACTAGCAGTACTTTGTGAGATGGAATAGAAGAAAAGAGACTTTATAGGCAGATGTAACAGTTTGTACAAAATTCTGCAGTGGAGAAATAGATAACAAATACAGGGTGATGCTTGTATCTTCTGTTCTGGTGGGATGTGCTTGTTCTCTCAACCATCTTTCTCAGAGTGTGGGGGAGAGTTTCAGAGGCTTCAGCTTAGTTTTTTTCTAATGAGAAACTTCCATCCTACAGGCCAAAAACCAACATAGGAATTCTGCAAATCCCCAGTAAGTCCATTCCAACAATTAATTGGCAGGGAGAGATATTGCCACTGGGGACATCCATAATCCCGGTAAACCACGTTGAGTGGACGAACATCAGGACTTTATTACTTGTCCTCCGTATGTCCCCACTTTAATAGGGGGTTCGTGATGAGGCTGTGAATCCCGGAGAATCTATGTCACCTTCTATCCATGTTCGGTTGTCCTTAAAATATCTTTCCCCCTCTGTACTATTATTCTAGCTAGTCACCATAGATCCATTTGGGAAAAGACTGGGCCATTAGTACACATACTTGCTCTAGTGTTGCAGGGTCCTTTGCCCAGGGACATGACACTCCTTTACATAATGGGCTTTAGTTCTAAAAATTGGTCGAGGTTCAGAAACTAGGCAAAGGATCATAACATTACAATGGCAACTGTAATCAGCTTCCTGGTCATCTTTTCCACCTCTCCATTGCTACTGGGGTGCTCATTTCTATACAGAATCTCCCACCATCAGACCACCTCCCAGTGATACGTTTCCCTACCACCAGTGGACCCTTATGACTTTAGGTACCTGGTGGACTTCCTGGCCTTACACAGAATAAAAACTCTATCATGTCCAAGTCCCTAAACCTTTTGACCATTTATTTCTTCTATTGTTGCCCATAATAGTTCAGACACTTCTTTTTAAACATTTTTTATTGATTTATAATCATTTTACAATATTGTGTCAAGTTCCAGTGCAGAGCACAATTTTTCAGTTATACATTAACATATATATATATATTCATTGTCACATTTTCTTTCTCTGTGAACTACCATAAGATCTTGTATATATTTCCCTGTGCTATAAAGTCAGACACTTTTATTTCACTAAGTTTTGGTTATCACTTTCTTTAAGCTTCTTCAACCCATCCTGGTAGCATATTTACTCTATCTCTCAGGGTTCTCGTCAAGATTTTAGATGCTGCATCCCAGAAGAATGTTATTGATTCGGTAAACTCTTTCTTGTCCAACTTTACTTTCCACCCCTAATTGATCCAGCACCCTTAAGATTCAGTCCTGTACACACTAGCCAGTCTCCTCTGACACGTCTTGCTTAGGTCCTGTAGCTCCTTCTGCATATATTTTCTTTTTTCCCTAGAAATGTCTAGACCTTCTCAACCCCGGGTATGTCATGAACATATGAAGAAATGTGGGGGCAAATATTGAGGGAAGTCTTGTTTTCTTGCAAGGAAGTGTCTTCTGCATCATTTTCAGAGACAAGAGCACTCACTATCCCTCAGTAGGTGGGTTTGGTGGATGCACGGTTTTCAAGGGCATTCATTCTGACATCACCAAACTCTGTACGAGGGTCCCAGTCTTTCTATCACAGTCTTGCCTTCAACATAGTGCACCTGCCTAGTTTGAGAATTTGTCCTTATTTAGAGCTTTTATGGTTAACTTCTATGGCTTTTCTTTAGCTTTCTTTGCTTTCCAGCTTCAGAAGGTGAGATATGCTGAAAGGAGGACCTCTGATTTTCACACTTGTCTTTATCAAAGCATAATTAATCACCCTGAACACGAACCGTCCAATTCCACTGTATTATGCTTACTCTTTCCACTCTACTTGTCACTACAGTTACTAGGGCAATTCAGCCACAGGTATACAACCCCAGTTCACCACTAATAAAAGCTGAACAGTTACACTTCAGTCTGCCAGGGACTCGTGCTCCACATGTGACCAGTGATGAGGTCCTCATTGCCAGCTGGGTAGTGCCAATGCTGAGTAATCCAGCTCTAATATCCCATTGTAACATCTACTTTCTTGGACCGAATCTGGTACAAACTATTGCAGGTCAGACTCCCTTGAGACGTGGATTACTGAGTACAGGAAACTTATGCGGTAGTATTCTCAGCTTTAATACTTCTTGAGGAAAGGAAAGAAAGCAGGGTGTGGCAGAAGGAGAATTAAGACTTCAATGCCATCACAATAAAGTCGTGCATCACCCACAGTAAACTCCAAAATTGGATTCACCCTTTACAGGGCTCTGGAGTTTGGGAGAAGGGACAAGGCTTTACTGTCTCACACTGGCTGATCATTACAAGTGGGCTGCCCCCTGGAGGAAGGAATAAGCTTGGGCGTGACACCCTTTTCAACAGAGGGCAAGTCCTGGAGAAGAGGGACAGCTGAGGACAGTCTGCAGCAGCAGTCCCAGTGTCTGAAGTGGTAGTCCTTCAGTCCTGAAGAAGGATCTGTGCAGTGTAGCTAAGAGACAATAGCTCAGGACACACTGTAAGAGGATAATGGAACCAAATGATGAGCTCAGCCTCTACCGGTCCAGAAGCAAGAATATTCATTACATCTGGACCAATATTTTTCACTAGATTAAAAGTAAAAGTAAAGAGTATTTGGGTATGTATTCATTTTTCTTATATCTAAATCTCATAGTGCCGTATTCAACAAATTGTTTTATTGATTTCACATTAAATCAAATTATAATATCCTCAAACTATCGTATATGTGTAATGTACACAATACATACTATATATGCAATACAAAATATTATATAATTCAAAACATCATGTGGGTAAGTTGACCCTGCCTGTTGCAGTAAATATTTTGCAACTCAAATTTGGCAAAACAGATGAGCAATAAATGGAGGATTTTATGAGTCTTATTATTGCCTGATAATATCTCAAATTGAAAGAAAAACAAAACAAAATTATTAAGTAATTACAGGAAAAGAGATTGATCTCTTTTCATATCTCTTGTCAAAGAAAAAGGAAAATGAAAGAAGAAAACTGTTTTTTCTTTCTTTAAGATTTTTGCAGTGGGAATAAACAGAGACTTTCTGGCTCTATATAAGATATCACCTTCTTATAATCCAACTATTATAAAATATTCTGATAGTATACAAAGAGAATGATTTTAATTAAGTTCTTCAGCTGAATTTGTTGCTTTGGATCCTAGGAGATTGGAAAAAGAACTTGAATCTTAAGGCTCTATCGTAATTGAATGTTGACCTTCGCAAAGAGAATGAAGGTGAAATGTGGTTCATATTCTTTCATCAAAATTGAAAAATCAAATTTGCCTCTCCTCTCTAGAGTAGCATGAAATTCTATAAAATAGACACAAGAAGTCAAGCAGAACTGGAACCTAGTATTTCATTACACTAACCAATGCAAAGTAAGATTATATTTAAGGATCAAAAGCAGAAGAAGGCGTGCATGGCTGCTGTCTGTGGATGATCAGTTGCTGAGAGCACTGAAGATGACTTGAGATTGCTGTGTGAACGTGGCCGGGAAATGCTAGGAACGTACATTTTACCATGGCTAGATATATGTCTGAAATTTTTTTCAGAAATGTGAGTTTATATTCAGAATTCATATTTTTATCTCTACACATATTTCTATTTTAGAAATAAAGTTAGGTAGGTTTTGGAATGGTGACAGTTCAATGTATTATTCTTCGGCTAGAGACTATGTGTTGTTCAAATAGATTCTGCTACCTAAACTACGAAAATGCATTGGCAAGCCATGGCAGGAACATGGCAAAGAGATGGAATGGGAGAGTGGAGACCATCTGAAGCCTGAACGTAGATATAACCTCAAGTGGAATTTCCTGTTGAATTTAGAGATGGTTCATTGCTTCAGCCTGTATATTGTTTATGTGAAACTGGAGCTAAATAAACCAGTCCACGACCTGATTTATCTGCCAAGTGGATTGAGCATTTATTCTCTCTGCCTCAAAAGCTGGTCATTTCAGTAGAGCCTTGCAGATGGTACATCCACTTCCCCGAAACTGAGCCACTTTAGGGCAGCTTGCCAACCTTTCCTGTTATTTAAAGTTCACCCTCAAAGTACACACAGCCACGTGTCCCTTTCTCAGCCAATACGCCGCAGTATCGATGTGCTGTCTATTTGTCTTTCAGGCCACCAGAGCAGAGTTGGAGGCTTCGTCACCAACCATTTCTCTGAAGCTCACTATGAGAAAATTACAGGGTCAAGAAATCTACTTATATTTTTGAGAAATGACTTTATACCAGAAACCGAGAGAATATTTGTGAACGCATTTGACAGTAAATATAGGATGAGAGTTTGTTGACATTTTTCTAAAATAGTGTATATGTTCAAGTGCAACATTAAAAAAGTAGCTTTTGCTTCACCCAGATGCTTTGAGGTGGAATACTATTTTTTTATTATAAAACAGAGCTATGTTTCCTAAAACATAAGCAAGTAAGGCGTATTTGCACTGATGTCAAACACTTGAAAGCATTTGGTGCTTTGATGATATTTTATTTTATTATATGGAGAGTGAGAATATATTGTGTAGAGTAGAACACGACTGCTTTTTTAAGTAGAGGAAGAAATTTATGTGATATTCGAGAACGTAAGTCTAATTACATTTATATGGTTCTCATTTTCAAAACCTCCAACTCTTGAAATTCTAAAGTCAGTGTTTCATTCCTATATTGAAATGAGTAATATTTTTTGCTGAAATATTATCAAATATGTATTTCTATAGTTTAGGAATGAGTACTTTTCTCAAGCTGCTTCAATGCGAGTAACTTGGTATTAACAAATACTTTGAAAAGGTATTTAAATATGAGATACTCATATCAGGGAGCTAGGTTGGGCCATCAATATAAAGGACCAGATAGTGACCAGACAGCCTACTACTGGAAATATTAAAGCTTATTGTTCACTGGTATAATGATAGCAACAAGAAAATGAGTTTAACTACTGAATAAATTTAATCAGCCTCCAAAGGTATCAGCCTGACAGAATAGTACTCCTTTCTACATGTAAATACTATGTATTCAACTCTCATCTATTCATGATGACTAGTAGTCAGTCAAAATTTATGAGACACATAGAAAAGCAGAACAAATGGCCCTTTCTCAAAGCATATAGGAAATGGCATAACAAGATTCAGAAAAGATACAGATATTGAAGCTATTAGGGGGATTTTTAAAATAGCAACCATTGATATGTTAAAGGATCTAGTAGAAATGGTAGACAGCATGCACACATGGATGGTGAATTTCAGCCAGGACAGGAAACGCTAAAAATGCTAGAACAAAAAGATATAATATCAGAGATGAAAAATTCCTTTAAAAAGCTTTAAAAAATGCTGAACTTGAAAATAGTTCACTAGAAATTATCCAAAATCAAGTGCTGAGGAAGAAAATGAAAAACCAGTAAAACATACAAAATATATGAGACGATATTAACATTTCTAATGTGGAAGTAACTGAAGTCCAAGAAAAATAAGGGAGAAAGAATGTATGAGAAGAACAAGGGAGGCTTTGAAGAAATAATGACACGGACTTTCCACAATTAGTGAAAGACAACAACTAAAGGTCCAACAACCTGAGGAAACCCCAAGCAATATGTGCAAAAACTTAACGTTAATCCAATTTACATCTTGTACAAAAACCAATAACTCAGAATACATTATAGCTCTAAATGTACAGTCTGAAGCTATGCAACATACAAAATGAAATTATTATGACTAAATAATAAGAAAAGTATCCCATTTTAAAAAAGGAGCAGAGAATTTGAGCATACTCTCTCCTAAGATATGAATGAAAAATAAACACACAAAGTAATGCTCAACATTATTAGCCATTAGGAAAATATAAACCCTATCAAATAGCATACACATACACTAAAACCACCACAATTAAGAAATCAGATCACAAAAAGGCTGGCCAGCAGGCAAAACAACTGGAACTCTCTCAACTTGAAAATATAAAATAATACATCTACTTTGGAAAACAGCTTGTCAATTTCTCATGAATTTAAACCTTCACCCTATTGTATGACCTTAAAATATCTCTTCTAGCTATTTATCCAAGAGAAATGAAAACAAATGTCCACACAAAAATCTGCATGCAACTCAGTATCAGAACTTTATTATTGTGTATGGGAGCCCAAGCTGAAGACAACTTAAGTGACCATCAGCTATTGAGTGGATCAACAAATCATGGCACCTCTGTGCATTGGAATGCTCAGCAATTAAAAAAAATAATGAACTACAGGTAGATATATGCAACAGCAGGGATGAGTCTCAAAAGATTACTGCTAAGTAAAAGAATACTTAAAATATACACACTGAACAATTCCATTTACACAGCATTAAAGAAAGACAAAACAGTAGAAGCAGAAATCAGACAACTCTTTTCCAGGAGCTAAGGTTGGGAGTAGGAGAACGACTGAAAGAGGCACCAGGAATCTTTTTGTGATGATGGAAATGTTCTGTAACTTAATGGTGGTAGTAGTTACGTAACTGTATATATTTGTCAAAACTTGTCAAATTATACATTTAAAAGGAAAGGAGTTGACTGTATTTAAGTTGTAACTCAATACACTGGACTTAATAAGTGAACCGAGTGAATATTTATGGCTTTCATTCTGAGCAAAATTGTAATGTACTTCCAATGTAGTTGCACTGAACCTTATTTGTAAGACAGAAAAAATAATAATCTACATCAGTTACACAATAATAGCTACTTATAGAGGAGGAGGTAAGGGGTCTAAAGAAGAAAACTTAGAGCACTTAAATTTTCTATGACATTTTATTTACCAAGAAAACATCAGCAAGAAATGTACTAAATTTGTAATTTTTTGACTACAGATAAATGTATTAGATGATTCACTACACTTCTTCCTACTGTATTTTCTTTTTCCCAAGAAATGAAGTGGAATTTAGTTTGGTCTTGTGACCAGGAAGATTCTAACAATATGATCTCTTTTCTGATAGATTGGACACAAAATAGAAGTAAAACAAAACAACAAAGAATATATTTCTGGTTTTGAGCCTCATTCTCTTTTTCCCAGATGTGCTTTATTTTAGCTTAGATTTAACTAAACTTTTTTAAAAAGAGGAGCAAATAATGATACATACTGACCACCTGCTCACAAACCTGTTTCCTTTGCTGCCTGGCTACACATCTGTGTTATATGTTCCAGTCTCCATAGATGTGGATGTATTCACGTAATGATTTTCCAGAACCGCAGGGGTTCACACTACTAAGCCTAGTCCATGTAGACATCTCTGAGTTCTCATCTTCTATGCTATTTTACCCTCTTCCATATTAATTTAGCCAAGCTCTGTGACCTTGTGTACAGGGTTGAATAACATACCTCAAAATTTATGTCCATCCACAACCTGTTAACATGACCTTATTTGGAAATAAGGTCTTTGCCGATGTAAACAAGTTAAGATGGCATCCTAGTGGATAACGGTGGTCCATTAGTCCAACAGAACTGGTGTCTTTATGTAAGGACTGTAATTCTTATAAGAAGAGGGAAATTTGGACACAAACATATACAGGGAGAATAGCATGTGATGACAGAGGCAGAGATTGGAGCAGCGTACTTACAGACAAAGAACTCCTAAGACTGCAAGGAACCACCCAAAGGTAGAAAGGGGCAAGGAAAGATCCTTCCTTAGAGTTTTCAGAGAGAAAGCATGGCCTTGCCAATACCTTGGTTTGAGACTTCTAACCTCTAGAAATTTGAGGGAATAAACTGAGGTTGCTTCAAAGCCACCCAGTGTGTGGTAATCTGTTACCGCAGCCTTGGGGAACGAATGTATTTTGGGAACTACATGTTAAAGACAGCAGCCCCAAAAGACATAAGGAAACTGGGCCTTCAAATTAGTGCTTCCAAGACAGCAGATCCTAATAAGAAACTACATTTTAGATTTCATGTATGTAGAGGAGAAATAGAATTTACTGTTAAGCTACTGAAATTGGTGGCTTTGTTTGTTTGTTTCAGGAGCTACTGCAGGTCTAAATAATATGTTTAAGCTCAGGAAAAGACAGTGCTATGGAAATCAACGTCATTCTCCGTGAGAATATGTTCCCTCCCCACCCCAATTATCCCAATAGGCAGGTAAGCTGAGGGCATGAATATTTCCCGGCACCAAACATTCCTTAATTCCTATTTGAAAGTCAACAAAATATACAATTTTTAAAAAAATCTTATCTTAAATCTCCATATGCTAAAAGCTTGGAATAGTTCTGTTAAATACATCTATAAGTCTTGGATTGAAGGAAATAGTTGATCTGTGCATGCGAGAAAAAGAGAAACAGACAGACGGAGAGATTCAGATAATGTGGCGGGATCCTTGTAGATTTCTCAAGACACAGTCATCTCCTGGTTACACCCTCCACATCCTCTAACTCAGAAGAACAAGGGCTGCTCTGGGTTACGGGGCTGGGGGCTGGGAGCAGTGGCATAAAGACAGACCGAGAAGCCCACCTCTTAGTCTACCCGAAGGGTTTACAAATCAATGGCGTGAGTAATGCGTCTGCAGTTTTGACAGAGCCATACATTTCCTCCTAAGCACACAAAATGCAGAAATATCATCACCCAGCTTCTTTCAATCAGAAATGAAATTAACCTTCATGAAAAATGTGGATAGAAAACTGTACACTTGCTAATAATACCCGACTGAACCTCCGGAGAACTAGAGTTTGGCACTGAGGATCATTGCACTTTTTAAGACAAATAGGAGAACAATGGCAGCACAACATAGGGTTCATGCTCTTGTTCAATCAAAACTAGCAGGGGACGTGGTCAGGTTCGAATTAGGTGATACCGAAGCAACCCCCTTACGTATGTGCGGTGTGTTTTGCTGTCTCCTCCTCTCCTAAATAATTGCACATGTGTGTGTGCTGTGACTGTTAACTTATATCTGGAAAATAAACAGAGAATAAAGTTTAAAATAACCTGAAGCATATCATATCCAGAAGTTATTTTAATTCCCACAGACCCTTTATCAATTTTAGGATTAATAGGCAAAGATCACTCAAATTTTTATCAAAGCCCTTCAAGCAATATTATCAGTGTATTAATGTCATTAAATATTGCAAAAGTCATTCAAAACTTTTGGGCTGAAATTGCTGATAATTATATGCTATTCATAAGGCTCTCTCTGAGACAGGGACCCAAATCATACCTTCAACAGCTCTTTATAATGAACCATGAATCTTCTGATAGCTAAATATAAGACATTAGTCATCTTTGTATGATCCTTCTCTCCTTACCTAAATCTTTTTAGCCATCACATTTACACTTTTCTACTTTCAACGTGTTTTTGTTTTGCTTTGATTTGTTTGGTTTGCAATGATTTTCTCTTCTCCACTTCTATGCTACCTTGAGGCTTCCTCTAATACACCTCGGTTCACTGAAATCATGTCCAACTGCCGACTTATCTTTACTACTGTTTCAGCTAAATTTTGTTCTATGGATTACAGTGCTGCGAGATCAATCTTCCTTAAGCAAAGTTCTAACCACTTCCATTGCCTATTTCATTAGATCTATATTCCCATAGTCTTAATTTTCCAGAATCTTACATGTCCTGGCACCATCCACCTTCCCAGAATGACAACTGGCTGAACTTTCACATCATTTATGCAATCTATACAAACTGGAGTTAAAAATTTTTCATTGGTAGTTTCTCCAATTTTCTAGCCCCTGAATTTTTGCCCATGTAAATACTCTTTTTCCCCCATCTGAAAGACTTCTCCTCCTTCACAAATTTACCTATCAAAACCCTATTTATTCTTTAAAAAGTAATTCAAATTTACTTCCTTCATGATATATACTTGGGTCTTTGCAATGCTGTTCGAATTATGCCTTGTACTTAATTACCAGTATACTTTTCCATCACCCTAGGAGTGTGTATTCCCTGTAAGCCTTGAATAAAAACTGTTTATATTTATGTATATCTTTCAGAAACTATCACAGAGTCAAGCATATGAAACTTTCCAAACAGTAACTATTTATTTGAATGTAATTTAGACAACTTCCCATTTCAAATTCAAAACTGCTCATGCTTCAAATAAAGTCTTTGACAAATAGAAAATGTGGATTACATTTATTTTGTAACACTATCTCTCAACCCATTAGAGCACAGAAATATATCACTAGAAGCATAACAAGAAACAACTGGGGATTAATTATGAAATATTCTTATCTCCTACAAGTAGTTAGCAGGGAAAAAAAATGTCTTCAGGAAACAGCTATAATTTGAAACACTTAAACCCTTTCCACTGAATGGAGTAACTTTATCCTATGCTTTTCTGAAAATCTCATTGCCAATTTCCTTGCATATTTCTAAGTGTAACCATTAGAAGACTTAGGAAACCACTGTAATTCATGATAGGCTAAAAGCTAGCCTTGCTTCTCATAATAGTATTGTCACATTTTTGAGATAAAGAGAAACATTTTGTGTTAAAGACATTTGCTCTATTATCTTAAAAGATGCAGATTTTCTTCATTTTACACTAATTTTTAGTCTTAATTTCATCAAAACAATTACATTTGTATTGTTTGCAAACACACAGGCCCCCTAATAAAAGCTTGGTGTTTACATTTAAGGTTAGAACAAAGAGGACCTCATCAATTGTTGTCAACAGACTGATGGACTGAAGGAACTCTGGCTAGTACCAAGCATCTGACTCAGACAGATTTTATATTTCCATTATTCTTATGTTCATGTAAGCACATTGTATTAGGGAAGAACAAATTTGACTCCATATTAAATCTGTCCCTTTGGCTCTAACCCTGTGCTACGTTTCCTGTGCTTCATCATTCTGGTTCTGCACCCTTTTGTAACAGAATGTTGCCAATAGTCTGAAATGTACAGGAGAGCTCATTCTTATGGTCAGAACCTTTAAGGGTATAGCACTTTTTCATTCATATAAAGAAAAAAATTGCAGAATAGAAAATAATATTTGTCTTCTTGGAGGTTTACAGGGACACCATGACCTGACCTACATGGACAGCTGCAAGAACAAAGGATTCCGACACCAAGAAGTTTGTAACAACCAACCACACCCCCTCTCCTTTTTAGTATAAAAGGAGCCTGAATTCAGACTTGGGGAAAAATGGTTTTCCAGGACATTAGTCTGCCATCTACTCCATCTGCTGGCTTTCCAAATAAAGTCATTATTCCTTGCCCCGACACCTCATCTGCTGATTTATTGGCCTGTCATGCAGCAAGCAGAACGAGTTTGGACTCGATAACAACATTTGGTAAATCATCAGCATTCATCTTCATTTCTGAATATTCCTTTCCAAAATTCATGCATTTCCTTCTACTTGAATATTCCTCACTACATATGAATATTTAAAGCTTTCTCCATTCTTCACAAAATCTTTCTTCCTCCCATCAACCTCAGCCAAAATTTCCTCAGAAACTACCACACTACCTTGGTACAAGTCAAGACACTAACTTTCAAATAAAATATTAAGGAAAAGTCTGATACTCTTGGCATTACCCATTGGTCCTATAATGTATCTCATTAAGTAGAATGCCCCCCTCCACCCCGCCCCAATTCAAAACAGTTGAATGGCTCTAGAAGCTTCAGGTGCAAAGCGAGCCAGATGGTTAAACCTTATTAGACTGGGACGCTATCAAATTGAGTGCCATGTGTGCTTGCGATCAGGGAACACTATTTCTCACTATTATATCTCTTGTTCCACTTGAAAAAATTTCTCTTCTCAATCCCTTGGAATCTTCTTAATTGAAGATTTCAGCCGCAAAGGGGGGGAAATGTTTCTACTTGGTAAACAACAGTGATTTTATTGACTTGAGAGTTAGCATTGCAACCTGGCCAAGGTAAGCCCCTAATTCACCTACATGGAAAAAAAAGTGGGTTATGGTGAAGATTTGGGTGAATAATTCTGCCTGTCAAAGAGAAAAAGCATTGTTGATGCAAAATGGAGTTTATGCATCCACGTGCTGGCGGGACCTACATGTGATTAAAATCCTCAGAAATGGAAGTGAGGACACAAGCAAAGTAACAAAACCACAGTAAGTAGCAAAACTCAAGTAGCTGTGTTTCTTACAAAAGTTCAAGGGGCGGATCACATAGTAGCAAAGACATAGATAACTGTTTACAGCCCTCTTAGCAGCTGCAGTTACACATTCTGCATACAAAGAAAGTAGTTAACTTTTTGCTTTAGCTCAGAGGTGACAGAATACAGACAGGATTTCATGAGTTCAAAGAAACAGATTAATAGGTCAAAAATTTTAGATTTGGAAGTGAATTCAGTAACTGATGGGATTGGGACTGTCTCTCCCAAGTGAAGCTATATGATTTTGTTAATATAAGAGACAGTTGGATTCTGATAGGCAGGGCATTTCTCTGAGAAGCACAAATATGAGATATAGGTATGTGTATGCAGGATAATCAGAGGTTATCCTCCAAGTAGATCTTTGAGGTAAATTCAACTTGAGTATATACTGTACCACCTTTCTACCTCTATGGATCATGCCTTTGTTTGAGTTTTCATGGGAATTGGTCCTTATTTTCCCCTAGGGAATCCAAAGATGCTAGATTTCTGCCTTCCATGCACGAGTTTTGCATGCATTATAACATGGTCGCTTACCTGAGCAATCCCACCTGGGATGTTTAATCCAATCTGAGTGATACAGAGAAGCAAAATTTGGTTTATAATTCATTGCCATAGCAACAGCATCCTGTGTTTCCAGTATTGGTTTCAGCAGTTCCTTCTAGGACTCAGTGGGGGCAATACTACCATGACTGAATGATTATATATATATCTATATATCCATATGTACAATATCCATATAAAATATTGTATGTATTATAGTTATATGTATTATATATTCACATGAATCTAAAAGTACATTTTCAAAGTGTGGTAGATAACATCAAGGACTTAAATTAGTACACAGGTTAAAACAGTTAAAACCAATTCATGCATTATACTGTTAAAATTGGACAGATCCATTAACTCTGCTTTATTATTTGTAAAATAATATGCTGTCTTATGAGATGGCTGGAGTTCATTCCCTATTCAATCCACCGTTTGATGAAACAACAGTGTTTGAAGTGGTTTTCCATCCATGTTGATCCTTAGCTGAAAATAAAATGTGATTAGAAATTCTTTTGACAGAAGAATTTATTAGCTTTAAAGTTAATAAAATTTCTAATGTGAATGGTTACTTTCTGTCTGAGTAGTTTGCTATAATAAACTGAGTATTAGATTGACAGTAGTTAATGGCATTCATTCCAGGGAAAGGAATCTTTACCGGCAACGTTGAGAAACTAACTTCCTTGAAATGTACCTGGAAATCTTCCCAGACTTTGGTATCCATCTATCATCCAACAAGACTCTAGAAGATGCATTTTGCTTACACTGCTTTTTTCATAAATTTGAAAGAAAATAAATGTGCATCATCTGCTATGTTACAGAAGACAACTAATGCACATATATTTTGAATTTATGTTTAACTTAAGATATTGGGGGGGGCACTGTTTTATTGTAGAAAACAGTGGCATAAAATGAGGACAAATATATGAGGGTGTTGTCCATTTATGCTCTGTTTAAAGATAAGCTTTATGCCAGTACATTTATTAAAGAGATTAAGTTTTCTCAGCTGCATGACAAGACAGGGTTGGCTGAGGTTGGTAACTTCTATGTCAGAAGTAAGCTGTCTTCAGGTAGGATAAATGGATCACTTGAAAAAATATAAAAGCTGAACATGACTTGCTTTTGGCAGCAGCAGAAGACAATTTATCAGGGATAAACGCCTGTTTAAGTAAGGTTTCTCAAGAAGATTGACTTGTACCTGTCTCACATTCTCTAAAGATATTTAGAGATTGAGGTCTTCACTTTGGTATGCTTAGTGGTATAATTAGGTTCTGGAGTTGGGCCTTAGGTTGTTTTAAACATTGTAAAACTTTGTATATTTAGTAGAGATACTGTATGGATTGAGGATTATTATGAGCCGAATTTTGCCACGACCCTCATCCATATTTTGAAGTCCTAAAACCTAGTATCTCAATATGTGATTTTATTTGCACATAGAGTCTTTACAGAAGTAATTCAGCTGAAGAGAGGTCCTTAGGGTAAACCCTAATCCAATCTGACTTTGCCCTAGAAGAGGAAATTAGGGTGCAGAAACCTACAGAAAGAGACCATGTGAAGACACTAGGAGAAGAAAGTCATCTACAAACCAAAGAGAGAAGGCTTAGAAGAAACCCTGCCAAGATCTTGATCTGGGACTTCTGGCCTTCAGAATCGTGAGAAAATAAATCCCTGTCTTTAAGCCACCCGGACTGCAGCACTTTGTTATGGCAAACCTAGGGAACTAACACAGGAATACAGAGCATCTGATTTCTAGTGTCAGCTGTCTACTTACTGGTTATTTTAAATTTGATAGTTAATTTAATCACTCTGAGCCTCAGCTTTCCCATATGTTGAAAAAAAAAGAAAATTTAGACCACTTTGTCCATGCTTTTTTGCTTTGTGGTGAGACAGTAGGTCAAGATGGTAAATTTTTTTAAAACTTATTTCTCATCTAAATTTCTATGTTCAGGGTAATATTCAACTGTGATTTCAAAATAAAAATATATTGAGGCACACAAGCACTCAGAAAGTATATTATCTAGGTACTACATTTTTCTGAAAATTGAATTAAGGACATAACGACAACATAAAAAGGCAAAGATGGACAACACAAAATACAGGAAAAGCTGGTAAACTGGGTTGCCTTCAAAGGATGATAAGTGCAAATCAGTCTTGATAATATGAGGACTTAATACATTTTGTATTAAACATTTTAAATATAGAAGACATATATTATGTTTAAAAGAAAGTAACATTTTGGAAAAAAATTTCTGGATAATTTTATCCGAAATTTTGTTTTGGGAATACAAGATTAGGAAAGAATAATCTTAATTTATGTTCGAATCTCACTATTTCTTATTTTCACCAGAAACTTTTACTACCAATTTTTATTTTTAACTCCTTTGTGGTTATACTCTGTACTGTATTTGGAGCTATTCATTGGTCTTTGGATATCTTCAAATATTTCCATGAACAATAAGAATATGGTCAACTAAATAAGTCTTTTCAATCACACATGCTACTAAGCTACTTTTTAATGTCTCTCTGCTTCATAAACTTCTTAAGAGTTAACTATATTCACTGTCTCCAAGACTGTAATAACAAATAGGCCAACACATTAATACAAATGTAGAATTACTGAAATCTCATTAGAGATCAGAAAATACACATTGAAACATTAACTAGATGACAGTTTTGTGTTAGATTTCAAAGGAAAAGATTTAATAGCACATGATGTTGGCAAGAGTAACGGGATAGCATACACACTTTTGATGGGAATGTAAATTTATTTGACTTTTCAGGAGGCAGTTAGAAACTCTTTTTTGAACTTATAAATGCACACACTTTTGACTAACAATTATATTTCTGTAAATTTATCCTGCAGTAGTGCTAGCATTAATGACTGAAGATTTATGTGCACTGATGTTCACTAACATGTGTAACAGCAAAAACCAAACCAAATCAAACCACACCTGGAAATATCACAAATATGCATAAATAAATAAATTTGATATGTCCGAGTATTTGCACAAAATGCTGTGATTAACAAAAGTAAAACAAACCTTCGTGTTTTCACTTAGAATTTTTTAAACTATTGTTAAGTTATAAAAGCCAGGTGCAGAACAATATGTAGAGCATGATCTTTTTTGCATGGGTAAAAATTGTGTGTTTGTGTGTATGTATGAAAGAGAGAAAATAAAAGCTAAGAAAGATATTGTGTGCCAATATGCACAAAAAATGCCTGGGAATATGTAATCCTCCTAAACAATTTAACATCTTCTGAATTGAATAAGAGTGAAATATAAGGATATAATTGTTATTAAGTTATTTATTGTTTAGAGTTGTTAAAATTTATTGTTTTACTTTTCTAATATAGAATTAAAAATTTTTTGAAAAGAAATATTTCAAGTGCATGAATAATATAAAGATACTTTAACAAAATCCATTAACTTTATATATATATGATATATAATATTGTTTGAAATGCAGTGCAATTTCATTGCCTTAAAATATATATATATTTTTATATATTTGTGTGTGTATATATATGTATATATGTATATATACATATATATAAAAAGGAAAAAGAAAAGTTTTGAACCAGATTAAACAGAAAGGGAAATTTATTGAAAGGGTTCCTGGACCACTCATGGTGTTGAAGGAACAACTGAACAGCTGAGCTTTGGGGCTGGCGCTGGAAAAACCTGGAACTGGTAGCAGAGGTGCTTTTCTTCTCCTCTGTCTGTGTGGCCTCCTCATTCTCTCAAGCAGACTTTCCCCAGGATGTTATACATGACTTGTAGTGGCTTTTAGTAAAGCATCATTGAAAGATAACATTCTCATTGTCTCTAGCAATGAAAGAAAGAAAGAAAGAAAGAAAGAAAGAAAGAAAGAAAGAAAGAAAGAAAGAAAGAAAGAAAGAAAGAAAGAAAGAAAGAAAGAAAGAAAGAAAGAAAGAAAGAAAGAGAAAGAAAGAAGGAAAGCAAGCAAAAGCCCTTCCCAGGGGTGGTCTCTGATTGGCTCTGCTGCATCTTCTGCCCTCCCTCGGATCCTTCCCTGTGGCTACTCGGTGGGTAGTCTATGTGACAGGTTTGACTTGGGTACTGTGCCCATCTCTGGCCCAGGCAATCTGTGCTCTTATAAGGAGACAGGAGCATCCATGTGTTTAAATAATATACACACTAATTTTCTTTTTCTTATTGATCCTCCCATGCCCCACCTCCCATTGTACAACTTAATGATACAGCCATAAACATTCTTTACCCATGATCACTGGATCAGCTTGTGACCAGGCTCAGAGTCCTAGCATAGCCACAGGCGGAAAAAGCCTCTCTTAACTGAAGTCATGGGGTAGAAGCTATGATGATGAGACATTATCACCCCTTGCTAGGGGAGAGGCATGGGACAGATCCTCAGAAGGAACCAACACCCTGATTTCAGACTTCTATCCTCCGGAACTGAGAGACAAAAATATTCTGTTGTTTAAGTCACTCAGTTTCCGGTACTTTGTTATGGCAGCCTTAGCAAAAGAATACATGCCCCGCTCTCTGTTTCCCTGTAAAACAGGATGCCCTCTGCCCTGAGCTTGCCCAGGTCACCCGGGGTGGGGGTGCGTTCCAGAAGGTCTGAGCACCTCTACTCCCACCAGTCGAGGTATGCGATTGAGAGCCGGTTGTTTTTGCTTCCTCAGCCTGTTTTGGTCAGTTCATTTGCTACTGCAAATAATTTATATACACCAGATTAAATATATAAGTATAAAAAGAGAAAAAAAGAGTTGTTATTTCTGGGAAAACTAAATGCTTTGGAAAGATTGATACAACAAATCACACACAAAAATACCCTTGAATTATGTGTATATAAATTAACTAAAATATTAAAGTAAAATAAATATGTGTCTAAAAGCCGTCTGAGCTCAGATTAATAGCATATTTAAATCTGTACTTTACTTCAAAGAAATTGGAAATTTTAGAAGCTACAAATTGGATTTGGGTGATGTTAAAAAATTGATGAAGAAATCGTATCAGTCAACTTGTGCTCAAAAAAGTCCATTTAGTTTAAAGCAAAATATTGAAGACATATGTATGTATCTTTTTCTAAGTAATCTCTTTAACTAGTTTGTTCATTAACTGTGGGCTTCATCAGGTTGAATAACTGTCCCTGATCATCTTTGGGAGGGACAAGCTTGGGCTCAAACATCTTTCACTTGAGCAGCATTTTAGTCAGGAAGCACCCAACACATAGCTGATAGACATTTGAAGAGTCATTTAAACAGCTTTTTGTGTGTATGCGAATACATGCCTGAGGTTTCAAGGACCAGCATGTTACAGTCTGATGACGCTGCTTTTGCATGTCGCAAATAGCTCTTTTACCAGTCCTGAATGTCTGATATTTCAGTGTCTACTTTTCCATCTCGATTTTCACATTCTAGGGTCTGTCACCTGTAATGTACCAGTTCTACTGACAGTTTTTCTATCAATCTGGACTCTTGATTTTTAAAGCACACAACTCGATCTAAGCAGAAGAAGGAAATTAACTGGGAAGACGCTAGTGTTTTTCACTGAAAGGAAAATGTGGGAAGTACACTCAGGTGTAGAAACGATCAGGACAAAATAGCTCAGAGACCACAGACACTGTAACCAGTGGTGTGAGCGTGACTCCAACTTTCATCTTTGCCTCTTTGGTATTGGCTTTATTCTCTGCAATGGAAAATTGTTATTTTGCACGCAAATTGATCAGTTCCACAGAAATAGTAGAATAAGAAAACAAGCGGTTTACTTAGCTTCAAGGACAAGGTGCAGAAATGAAGCTTTGTTCAGCCTCTTCACTTCCTTGAGGAAATACTGGCCAGGGGACTTGCAAGAGCTCCAAGGACCCTCAACGGGCCAGGAGGGTCACTGACCCTGAGGACACTTGGTCAGCCCAGAAAATCTGCAAAGTCACTCACTAGCTTCCTCCTCTATAGCAGGTCCTTGTATATAAAGCATAGAAAGGGAACATCAAATTAGTAGGTCACACCTTTGCACGTTTTATAGGGTTCATTCCACAGGACAGAGCGCACAATCACAAATGTATATAATGTATATGTACCTCAGAAGAGAAGTCCCAAGAGGGCTTATGATCAGTTTCCCCTTTATGAAAAGAACCTTCGACACCAATCACTACAATACCATTGGAAACTTGGGATTTGCCGGTTTCCCATTTTGCCTCTTGGAAAATAGATTTCTTTGCGCCAAAATTCTGAGAAAGGTTGCTGATGGACTAGTTTGGTTTGCATGCTTACTCTTAGATGAGCCATTCTTTCCATAGAGATCAGAGTTGTGCATGAAGATAACTTTTCTTTCCCCCAAGACCATAAGTAAAATGGATAATGGGAAAGGAGTAGCTTCGGAAAAACAAAAGGGCAGATTTCTCAATAGAAGGGAGGGAGTCTAGGCGAAAATACCAAGACCAGCTACAGAAGATAGGCTGAAAAGAAACACTGAGAGCTCAAAACACGTAGAAAAAGCATAAGAAAATAATAGCTATGGACAGAAATTTTACTTATGCATGAAAAGACTCATTTAGGTTTATATAAGCACAACACTTTAAGTTAGGGTCTTCCAAAGTCATGTATATTTTCTATGAACATCTCAATTAATGAACTGTTTAATTCCCTTTTTCCCCCTAGTTGGCTTAAAAAATATTGTCCATGAAGCTATTATTTATTAACTACAGGAGAATTTGACATATCTTATTGCTTTTGTCCTCCTAAAAAGATGAAATAAATTCCCTTGTATTTTTTTACTGTGCATTGTGGATGAAAAGAGTTTTTAACTTATCTACTGAACTGATGTAAACATGAGTTTGTTTTCTCAACATTTTTGCATGAATATTTACAGTAAAAAGAAATAATCCCCTTTAAAGCTTGGATTGAACTATAGCCATCAGATGCTAACCTCACTTAGAAACCATAAATAGTAGTCATTTCATTTAGGAGAGATTCTGGGACACTGTCACAAAAAGTTACACATATATCTGTAAATCTTTATAATCATCATAAACTCATAAAACAATTTTTTTTTTAAAAAAGAAGAATGTTTTTAAAGATACTTAACAGTTTTGAAAACTAATGGCATTTAGATAGCTGTTAATTTTAAAACTCATAGCTGTTTGATTTTCTTCTTAAACAGGTGGTAAAAGCCCCTTGCCTAGGGCAAAAATAGCAGAGAAAAAATTCATCAAAATACCGTCTTCAGCTGGTTTTGAAGCACTAGTGACAGTTTGGCGTTGCTTGTGGGCTTGAAGTTCACAGTTGCTCAATCCCTACTAAGTTGATAAAGGCTAGGAGAAAAGATGTGAAAAGAAATGAGTCGAAGTGTAAAAGCATTTTATTTAGGTCATTTAAAAATATTAAAGTTGTCTGTCAACCTGAATTTTTAACCTATTTCTGTTGGCATCTTGGGACAAAAAAAAAAAAAAAAAAAGGGAAACCACATAAAGACAACTAAAGTCATCTGAACATAGAGCCTCACCTGTATTTCAGAGGCTGGCGGATCCAACGCTTTCACCTTCAGTCTCTCTCAAAGGGGAAGGGCTAAAGAGGGCAGATAAAACTACCAATGATAAGATATTATCATTTCTGGTTTTCTGGAAGCAGGGATCCAAACTCCAACTTAATTGGAATTTTTCATGAAATTCTTTCAAGACTCATACGGGATTAATCCATTTTGATTTCTAATCTGGCCAGATTTCCCAAGTCCTGACTTCAGGTGATGAAAAAATTCCTGCCAGTGTTGATTACATGGAAGTGGAGAAGAAAAAGAGAAGCCATTCGCTTTGTGTGTGTGAGTAAAGACAATGTCTCATCAATAAAATCAGAAATAGATGCAACCTTTGCAGAAAAGAAGACGGACAAGCAGGGTGTTTGAGTAACACGGTATTGCTGGAACTCAGGGCAGTGGAAGAACAGCTACCAGGTTTCCAGGAGGTTGGGTTGGAGCCTTTTCAACAGGGTGTCCAGGCAGAACTTTTTGCCTTGTTTTCTGGGCTAAGTGAGCATCTTGGATAATTCCGAATCATAATATTTATTCCTCTGAGTTGGAATCATAGGTTTGTTTATTTTTTTCTTCAATTATACTGTCAGCTGGTTAAATCCAGGAACTACATCTTCTAATTTTCTTATCCTAAGGGCATGGTAGGACCCCCTGCCTTTTTGATTGTGTTTTTCATTTGTCAATAACAGCAAGGCCAAAAGATAGAGAGGATTAATGAGTCAAGATCTATAAAGTGTTTAGAAGAAGGCTGGAATCATAGACTCAATGAATGTTAGCAATTATGATCATTATGCACTATGATCATCAGGTAGTCATTATTTTTATGACAGATGAAAGATTGCCAGAATGACTTTCTTGATTCCAAAATTATGTTGAGTGCAATGGTGGTTCACTTACGAAACTGTGTTTGTGTGAAATAAAGAGACCTGGGAAAGGATTAATTGTCCAATTCATATTACTAATTGTTCATTCATATAACTTTCTATTTTAAGCCTTGTGAGGAAATGATATTTCCATAAAAATTTTAAATCACACAAATATTTACTTATATAATCTTGTAACTATACAGAATAGGTTAATCATGTTTCAGATGTTCCAACAGGACTTTCATGATTAGAAATCTTACTTGTAAGAAGATTAGTATGTCCTCTCCTACACTTACACTTCTCAGTAATATTCAGATATTATCTTCAAACTGCTTGGGTGTACATAATCAGTTCTAATTTTTAAAATTGCTTAATTCACCTTATCGTAATTATTTTCATACATGTATGAAATGCAGTCACATTCAAAAGATAGAGAATATTATGTAATCACGTTATCTACTATGCTTTTCAGTGCCAACGCAAGGTTTGCCTAAATTATCCTAACAATTTGGCAGAATGCTTTAATTTATTCAGTTTCCATATTTTTATTTATTAAGCATTGTTTATGTATTCAATAATCTGAATTAATTCCTATGATGTAAAATCCACTGAGTTTAATACATAGCATAAAATTAACAATAATTAACTGATTAACTATAAGGATTTTACACAAGAGGATGGAAGAAATGAGACTGTAGGAAAAAAGGCATACATGTATAAAATGTTAAGCAATATGAGAAGTAACTGAGCCAAAAATTAATTAAATATATCAATAAATGAAGTAGTAAAGGGCAAAAATGAAATAGCGTAGGTAAAATGTACTGTTAAGTCATAAAATCTGGGCTTTCTAAGTTTATTTTTATGGAAGAGGAAGGAATATAAAAAGCAAATTCATTCAAATTATAAAAAACATGTTTAAGGGCATCCTAGTCATTTTTTATCTGACAAATTGCTAAGAAATTTTATATAAATTGATTTAATAGTTAATAGCTATACTGTTTTTTTGTGAGGATTTTCCCCAGAAAGTTACTGAAGTTTAAGATACATGACTTGTTTACGATCACAAATCTTTGAAGTTCGTGGAGGTAGCATCCAAATATCAGATCCTAATATTTCAAAGTCTATATCCAGCTTTTACCACCTTGAAATCTCAGCTGAGATGTGAGGAAATAGCAAAATGTGAAAAGTTAGAGTAAAGGAAACAGAGTATTCCAAGGAAAGCAGAATAAGGACTTGAGCCACGTGCAGAATCAAAACACACACACACACAGACACGCACAAGCAGACACACAGACAGACAATAGGTACACACTCTGCTAGGACCTGGGATGCAAAAAGGCAGAGAAGAATTCAAGGAGTGATTGAGGAAAAATACTTAAAAATTATAAGATCAATTTCTACAGGTCAAGAAGTCTAGAGGCCCCCTTCAAGAATCACAACCCCTGTGAAAAAGAAGATTCTATGGGTCTACATAGTCAAAAAACTAATCAAATAAACTTGAGGTCAGACCACAGTGCTCCATGTCAACACAGGGAGATCTGAAATCTGTAAATGAGGCAATTTCAGGGAGTATCAGTGATTGGAAGGCAAGTCGAGGTCTGGTCAAGGGTTCGGTTTAGACCACGGGACTGAGTAACAGTCTCAGAGCACTGGCATCATGAATAAAACAGGAAATTATTTAGAAGCTGTGTGGATAATCTCCATTTCCCTAGGCTCCTGGAAATATGAAGGACGTTTATCATAAAAGCACTCCCAGCTTCTCATCACACCTCTCACTCTTTCCTCACTACGGAGTGAAGACAACTGTCTTATCTGATCAGTGACTTAATCTAGTTTGGAAGAAATACCTGAGCATGCTCTGCCCAGACCTTCCTTTTTCAGAGTCAGTGGAAATTCCAGAGGAATTCTTTTTTTTCTCTGTATCCAATGACCTACGATTTCACGTGGTCCAAAAGTAAAGCATGAGTGAATTCATTTCTCTACAGAAGCAAAGCTACTTTCTCTGATGCATGTGTGATAAATAGAGCTGGCATTTTGATCTCCATCAGATCCTGTTTCTCAGAGGTTTTGAATTTGGGGAAGAGGGATATAAATTATTTTCTCCATACAACTCCAACCGAGGAACTTATATAAGAATGAGTATCGGCCCAGAGCCAAGACTATGTTGTAGATAGAAGTGATCATTGCCTGGAAAATATTGATATGTTACATGTTACAGAATTCTTTACAAAAATCTGTACCTATGTATTTATTTTATGGGTTGTACATTGATTACAAAACAATCATAGGAGGCAAGCTGGATAGGAACAGAAATTTCCTGAGTAAGATAACATTTTTGACAAACATGTCATTCATTTTTTTTTAAAAAGTATTTCCTCTTTAGGCAATATATTGAAAACAAGAAGGAGGGTACATCTCAGTGGTAGAGTGCATGCTTAGCATACACGAGGTCCTGGGTTCAATCCCTAGGCCCTCCACTAAATAAATAAATAAATAAACCTAATTACCTACCTCCACCAAAAAAACACAAAAAACAAAAAACAAACAAACAAACAAACAAAAAACCGGATTATTCCTACTCTACTGTGGAGTTTTTGAGAAATGAAACAACAGAGGCACATAGAAATAAAATTTCTACTTAATTTTGAGAAAGGTGATTGGAGAAAAAGATATGGACCTATATCCATAAGCAATTGGCCGCTAGTCCTTCACCTCTGAATTAGACAGATTTGTCCACCCAGTTATTAGCAAACTGAACAGCCTGAAAGTTTCCCTAGGGAGACAGTCTCACACTTCTAAGAAGACACATTCTTGCTGCAGGTAGGTCAACCTGAAAAGATAGAATCTGGATGAAATATGCTCAAGGTTTTCTCTTCAAATCCAATCAGATATCACTCTTCCCATGTGAATGAGAAGGTACAGGACTGAGCCAAACAGGGAAGGTTCTCCCTACACATTTTTTGTTCCTTTTTTTGGTTGTTTTCTCCTGTGATCCAGAGTGAAAATTCTCTATCATCTACAGACACATGAAGACAGGTAATGTGTTCCCTACCAATAGCCAGTAAGTCAATGGGTGACTTTGAGTTAGTGCTTCTCATCCACCTAATTTTTGTCAAGTTCTGTATCCTTCACATATCTGAAAGCTAACTGTTTTCAATTAAACAATTCCTTTACCTTATAGTCATATATATGTTCTTATTCACACATTTTAGTGTTTTTGACCACATGTTCACAACTCCACGTTTCATTTCAGGAACATTCATGGCTAGAAAGTGTTCTAGTTTGCAAGGCTAATTCATAAGTCTAAAATTTTAGTCTAAAAACAGAAGTGTAAAAAATTTTTTTAAATTTAAAAGTGATCAAAGACTACATCTCATTGCAGATGAACTTGATTTACAACTTCAACTTTAAACATGTTGTAAATTATAGGAATAGATAAAAGAGAATGGGAAGAGTTCTTTGCCTCCAAAATCAGAATTATAATGAATTCACTTACAGCACTTTTCTGTGTAAGTGAAAATGTGTACAAAGTATGAATTTAGAATCTAATTTTTAAATGAGTTATTTGACCTAAAATTCAATCATAGCCTTAAAGGTCATTTGAAAATGTGACAAGCAAATACATTGATCTTAAAAGAAAAGTTATGGCTATTAAATGATGTTGCAAAAGATATACAACTTACCAAATTTTTTACAATGTCAAGATTTGTAATGACATTTCTTTTTCTGATCTAAAGGAGACTTAACTTCATCCAAAGTGAGCAGAAAAATCGTAGTAGTCATAATTATGTAGCTTGCTGTATCTTTAATATGGAAGGACATGCCTTATTTGACAAGTCTATACCAGATGGAATGCATTTTTTTTTTTATAAAAAAAGCTTAAAATGCTAATCTACAGTCTTGAAAAAAAAGGCTGATATTTTGGTTTGAGACTAACACACCAGGAGATTGCCAAAAGAAATAATTGAATCTTTATCCTTCAGCATATCAACAGTTTCATATATCTCCATTTTCAACTCATTTAAAATTCAATTTTGGCAAGTCAAATAATTGAAATCGACTACGTTGAGGAATGTCTATGTTAATTTAGCATCATCAAGCACAATGTCAGGTTCCAACCATAGTCTCTGACTCCAAGTCTACTATTCCTTCCAGAAATCCAGACCAGTGATTAAAGGCAGATACCAACTCTGCAAGCATAAGTTGACTAAGGTTGAAATAGAAAGCCGTACTTAAGAAAAATCTACTAATATCAGAAGATTTTTAGGTAGTTTTCTTAGACGCAATTAAAAACGAAATCACCATTATAGGTAGAAGTGGGTTGTGATCTTTGAAGGAATTGGTCAGTTTTATTTCAGTCTTCCTTAAATAGTTTAATTCCAGAGTAAGAAATGAGGAATAGATAAGGATAGCAAAATAATTATCCATTGGTCTGCTACTCTGTCTCCTCTAGTCCCTCCCCCAGCAACTCCCCTGCAGCATGCAGTCTTGTTAACTAGAAGGAAAGGAATGTGATGCAAAAATCACAGACCCTTGGATTACCTGCCCTGGACATAACTGTGCCAACAGGAGCTGAGATAGGCAGAGAGCAGGAGCATCGTTTAGGGAGGACACAGGATCTGTAAATACCAATGATCACCTGTTCCCTCTTGCATAAGGTCTCCTTTTGTGCCCTGTGCAAACAATTCCCAAACACTTACCTAGATCTCCTATCAAGATATTGAGCTATTCCAATTCACTCTGCTTTAAGTAATTATTTGCTTCATTTTCATATGTTTCTTTTTTCATGCATGAGGCTTTGTTGAGGATTTATTGTAATTGATACAACTGGATTTGATGACTGCCATTTTAATCTTTGCCAGACCCTCAGCTTTCCTTCAAATGTGCACTCACTTAAATCTTGCTTTCACAGAACAAATTTTTAAAAAGTAATGAAACAAACAAACAAAAAAACCCTGAAAATTCTAGCTATTTTCTTTTTCATTGCCTGTTTCTTTCTATGTCTGACTGAGTAGCATATAGAATAATTTCTTTTGAATTCACTTACTTCACACATCTTAATACTGTAAATAGACATAGAACTTAGAGCTTATTTCCCTTACAAATAATAAAAAAGAGCTTATTGCTTCTTTATTGTTAAAATCCTCTCCCCTCCCAATATGCCTTTATCAAAGTCCAAGGAGAATTAGGCTAGACTTAACCTGAAGTATGAGGATGAGGAAATTACTCATGGAGATGAGCCTGCAGGAAAAACAAAGCACAGGATTAACCTTAAAGAAATCTTAGTCCAGGGTTGGCAGGAGAATTAGACTATAAATCATCTTTTTGTGAATCCATGTATTTTAGTGGAACATAGCTAGAAGTATTACTTGGTTTCAGTTGCATTGTGGACACTTTTAAATGGAAGGATGACTTGCTTGGAGATAACCGAGAGAAGGGGCCATATTTCTTCACATACACTTTAGTAGGGCAAGAAGTTGGATGCTGAGAAAAGCTATATTCAGCAAAATGGGGGTCTTGGGAATGGCAGCAGCACCATGGATGTAGATATTTTGGGCAGGAAAGTAGGTTAGAACAGAAGAAACTGAGATGAGTGTCTCAAAGTACTCGTGAAATAGCTCCCTAGGAAGCACTTAAGTTTCTGGGGAAGAATTCGAGGAAGGATACTGCCAATTTATAAAAACTGGAATGGTAAGATCTCATAATAATTATGGCAAAAGAAGAATTGGGACTCTATATTTTGTCAGAAGATGTCGAGACTTGGGACTTGAAATTTATGTATGATTTGATTTGGAAAACAATTTACTTAGCATTCACCTACATGAGAGATTAGTATAAGAGAAGTCATAAATGTATATGAGGGTTAGCTAGAATTTGGAGGCCCTTTAAGGCCAGAAAGTGAATTGGCTAATATAGAGGTAGCATGGAAAACAGGAAGTTTTCAAGGCAGAAGAGTAAAGCTCTGAGATTGATTTAACTAACCATTTATATAGATACTTGGTAGATACGAGTGGAAAAAACAAGGAGGAAGGTGATCCAACCCTGGCACTTGAAGATGCTGACATTGTAGTTCAAGTTACAAAATACAGGCTAAATATCTATTAGACTTTGCTTAATCTTAACTATTAATCATAAATTATCTGAATACCAGATGATCTGGAAAGATGCAAAAAGAAGTGATCATTTACTTATACAATAAATAATTGATTCTAGAAGGCAGTCATGTGGCTAGGTGTCACTGTTTTGAGGTAAGCACTTATTCCTTCACTACTTACCCAAGAAATATTTATTGAATGTCTTCTGTTAGCCAGGCCAATGCATATGAAATGAAACAGATGACTAATGTAATGAACTGTACAAATAGAGACAAATTTATCTGAGTATTTTACTGTAACATTTTCAGCAACACGTCAGATAGAATTGTTGTTTGTAAAATTCTCACGCTAAAACACATAGCTGGACACACACACACAAAAAGGTAAAAATTTATAGGCAGCTCTACAACTAAGCAAAGGGCTCCTGTGCCCACCGTCAGAAAGCCAAACTCTGACAGAGGGAGTTTACAGTAGTCAGGGTTTATTTGTAGGGCACCAAGGAAGGGAGAGGCAGACAAGTCTTGGATCCACTCCAGCTTGGTCTCTGAGTTGGGGGTATTTAAAAGAGAAACACAAAGAAGCTGAAGTTGACCATCATTTTGCGACATTTCTGTGATATTTTTTTCTTAATCACAGTTGCAGAGTCAGGATGTCTCTGATTTACAAGTTTCTGGCCACGTGGTCAATGGCTCGGGGGTCTGTTATCTCCTCTTGCCCTAGAGAAACCACCTGAGTTTGTGAGTTAAGGATGATATCTGTAATAGCAATGATAGTACATTAATGATGTTATCGACAACAGCAATTTTAGTCATATGACTCTGCTTGATTAGCTTACAGTTAGCACAGGATTGAGGTCAGAGGGGACAAGAAGGACAATAAAGTTTTGGGTAGAAAGAACAAGCATAAACTCTGTAAGGGAATTCGGTTTTATGGGGACTCGGTTTTGGTTCAACTCCGTGAAGGTGTGTGATTGCACAGCAAGTGGCAGAACAGGGACTAAAGACTTCCATTTATGAGACAACCAAGTAGATGTAAGTATAACTAAACACCTTGGACATTAAATATATGACAAACATAAGAAGACAGAAAACTTGGGAGAGGAAAAAAGCAGACTGGTAAGGGCCTTGGGGTTAAGGAACAACATGGTGGTGAGTTTTCTGGAATTTCTTTTGCCTCCTTCATCCTAAAGAAGCCAGCAAGTTAGAAACACCAGTAGGTACAGAGAAGGAAAGCCTCAGCAAAAGTCTGCTCTCTCTAGCTGGAGGACTATGAAGGGCACACAAGAAAGATGAAGAATTTTTAGATACTAACAAATCCATCGAACCCAATCACCATAGAAATAGACTCTACCCAACTCCCACACCAGCCAACAAAAGCTGAGTGGGGACCCTAAAATTCCAACCTTGCCAGGCTGTAATGAGGAGGCTCTCTCCTCTTTAAAGTCCTTCCCTCCCCCACTGGAGTGGTATCAAAGAAGGATGAGTTGTAAGCAAGGAGATTTTATATATATATATATATATATTTTTTTTTTTTTTTGGCAAAGAGATAGGCACATAGCACAATGGTGCAGAACAGAGAATCAAGAAACAGACCTGCACAAATTGGTGCAACTTATTTTTCACAAAAGCACAGGCAATTCAATGGAAGGGAGACAGCTTTTTCAACAAATGATACTGAAGGAATCAGACATCCATAGACAAAAAAAAAATATGAATCTTGACCTAAATCTTACACATTATACAAAAATAAACTCAAAATAGATCACGCAGTAAAATGTAAAACATCAAACTTAAAAACTTTTAGACAAAAGAGAAGAGGACAAGCTTTTCAGGATCTCGGACTAGAAGAAAGTTCTTATACCAAAAGTATGACCCATAAAAGAAAACAATTAACTCCCAGGAAAAATGCATCCAAAAATAAAAGTAAAAAAGAAAGAAAGAAACACTTAAGACCTGCTGCCAAGTACGTGTACGAGACTAAACTTAACACACCTAAAAGAAGAACGCCGAACTGAGGTGGGAACAAAAACAAACCGAAAAACAAACAAAATGGTCCAGGTCCTGGTCCACAGGAGCACCAGCTGAAACAAGCACAGAACTTTATAAGGGTGGGCAGGCGAAGAATAATTCCCAACGAACTGGAAGCTGAGGAATTCTCAGGACTCCCAAATTGCTGGGTATATTTGAATTCCGAACAGAGTTAGAGAAACCTCAAAACACATGGGGGTAATTATGAAAGGCACCAGAATACTTATGCTTTAGTGGTAGGGCTAGGTTACTTTGGGACCTCCAAACACCACCACCACCAACTTGGGGAAAAAAAAAAGAAAAAAAAACTTTGGAAGAGATCAAGCTGATCTACAAGTAATTTAACTGTCTGTTGAAATAAATTTAATAATATTTCAAAGATAAGAGACAAGTCAAATATTCAAATGATAACATTCTCAATGTTCAGCATTTAGTTAAACAAGGGGCAAAAGATCAATTCAACTTTGCTTGGGCATAAAATTAATCTTCATCTCAAGCAACTGCAAGGGGCAGGGATGTCCATGAATTCAACTCAGAAGACAACCCTTCAGCCTCTCCTTCCAGAATCTGTCTCCATGACAGAAGTAATAGCTGTTTGTAAGCCCAGATCACATGCTTGTAAGTTTTTTTTTACCAGAAAAAAAAAGAAAAAGGGAGCTAACCATTTGGCAAAACTGTGGCCATTGCTGTAAGGTATTATGACTGATCAGGAGCAGAAAAGTATTGTACTACATTAATTACAATCCAGGAGGGCAAAATCTTATATAACTTCATTAGAGAAAAATAGACCCTTATTTTCTTTCCCAATGTATATGTTCAGCAAATTTTCTCTTATTAAAATATGACTTTAATCAAGAGATATATCCACAATCATTAATTAAAACATATTCTTACATACCCAAAGAGCAACTAGAAGTCTTTGAGGCTGTAAAAAATAGGTCAGTTTCTAAATGTGAGAAGGAAGAGATTTCTTTTTTTTTTGGAAGGGGCATGGATATTATTAAAGAGAAAATGGATTGGACTTGAAAATGATCCCTTTAATCCATCCCTTGAGCCTGTTGATCATACTTCACTCAGCTGGAAAAATAATTTAGGACTTAAAAATTGAAATTGTAAAGTATATTATGTTATGTGAAAGTAAGTGCATCTGTTAGAATCTTCAAAGTTAAAGCTCTTGCCTGTGTGCCTTAAGGCTTTGGAAAGATTTGATTCTGACGGCTGTTAGGAAGTCTTAGATTTTGGAAGATACTACTTCCAATCATGTAAGTAACCGAATTTTTTTTTTTAAAGAGAAAGCCAGATGCACACACAAAGCCTTTTCATTATGATGATTGCTATACGGTGATGATTAATCCTCACTTTCAATATCCCATGAAATACTCAGAAAATACAAACCAGATGCAAATGTCACATTGTAAAACAACAAGGGAAATAAAGACATGCGCGGGAGAAGGTCGCCTGCTTGGTGGCTGCAGGAAGTAGGAAGAAACACAAGGCAAACACAGCAATGAACATGGGGGGTCCTAGTATTTTGTGACATCTGCTTGTGACTTCTGGAGAGGGAAGAAGTGTGACTGACTCCAGCTTATCAGGGAACGTGTACTCCATGCAGTCAGATGACCAGGAATTGAGAACGTAAGAGAGAGAAGCCGGAGATTGGCCTTGAGGCTATTCACATCCATGACCTCCTGTCTAGTACCAAAAAAGAGCAACTATTTTTCACCAAATTACTGTCTCTTCTCATGTATATACCTTTAGTCAGAATCAAGATTTGGAAAAAATAATTAAGATAATCCTTTTTAGTGAAAGAAAGAAAACAGAGTATTTTTTTTTATTATGCGAAGGGAACTACATGCTCGTGGCAGAACATCAGAGTCTAATACATCAGTAAGAATCCCCTGAAATGCTACAATTTCAACTTTCACAGTGATCAAAAGAAACCTACATACATTCTTTGCTGCAACAGTACATCTCCAAGAGCTTGCCTGTCAGGAAGCAGAAAGAACAGGTAGAAAAGGGAATGGAAATTGCCTGGAACCTGGGGATGGAACTCTCATCATCCTCTGGCCAAGGACATCATTTGAGGGAACTCCGGGCCTTTCTGAATCTGGAACCCATCAGCAGAGGACTCCTCCATCTGCACCTCAGTTAACCTGCTCGTTCAGTGTGAAAAAGCCATTTCTCCTCCAAATTACAAGACAGGTTTTCTCTACAAAATATTACTCAAACTCTGCCCATCATTTGTATAGTATCTCTCAAAAGTCTCTTATCTAGCAGGCTGTAAGTCCTTTCTAATTTTGCGACCACTTATTCCTCCTTATGGCCGATGGGGAAAATATGCTCTGGGTGCAGGAATCTCTTGGATCAAAATATTTTACAAACATTGCCACTGAAGGGATTTCACTCATAATATTTTTCTATGCTGCTCTTTGCCATAAAATTTTACAAAGAGGTAATAGAATAATTAATAAGTGTAGGCAAATGTTTCCTATCAGATTCATAAGAAACTGTTTTAAAACTGGGTGTCGCATTTTCAACGAGACAGATATTTCATTACAAGTTTTAAGAGAGCTGATTATCTTTAAGATTGTGATACGATTTATAAATTGTGTCAATATTAGCTTCAACGGAAGCTCTTTTCAGCTTTTGAATGTACATTTCACATGATCACAAAATCTGCTTATAAACAAAGGTTTATTGATATAAATTAATATATATCAGGAATAAACATACAAAATAAACAGTTTTTTTTCTCTAATGTTCCATATAACCGATGCATGCTTTTAAATACTATAGGAATTAACAGGAAAGAATAATTCTGACTCATATGATATGAACTAATGTGAAAATATTAAGGAGGAAGTAAATTTTCAAGTATTCTTTAGAGAGAAAATATAGTATATTTCTCTAAACTGCCACTTACATTTTTCAATGATAGAAAAACTGCTTATTTAAGACAATCTTTCCTTGACTACATACCTTAATCAATCAATCAAGAAAATTACCAAAGTACAAGTGAGGGTTTGCTGGTGGGTTTGAGAACTCAATGTTCTACTCATGGAACCACGAATGCAAGTTATAAATGAATGGATCAAGGATCTACCTAGGAAGGGATGACTACCTAACCAGCCGACATTTCATGAATGAGGAGACTGAGACGGAAAGGAATTAGCTTTCCAAAGTCAAGGTCAGTGTGAGGTTATAAAGCCTTTCTCAGGGTTTTTTTGTTTGTTTGTTTGTTTATTAGGTTTTTCCCTGAAATATAGAATGAGGTAAAATCAAATGCCCTCTAGGTATGAGCTTGTACTTCTTAAGTTTCCTTTACCACTATCTGATTTTTACCGGAGTGAATTACAAGGGTAGAATACACAGCTGTCCTTGGACGCATCCCAATATCTTGACTGCAACAACAAATATTTATATTTTGAGTATTTTAATGGCAATACTTAGAGAACAAAATAATTATTACCAGGAACATTGAAGACTATCCAATAATGTGTCAAGATCAAATATAGCAACCTTTGCCAAAACTTACATTTTGTAAAACCTACCTTTCTCTCTGCCTACGAATAAGTGAATCCACTCTTCTATGTACTTTGGAATACTTCTCTATTACTTGATAGAAAGTGTTTCTATCAAAGACATGTGTGTATTGTTCATATAAACACTCTGTATCCTTCAGTCACAACAATCTTTAATTCTCATGACAACAGCGAGTAAAGAGATTTATCTTATAGCCTTTTAAACTATACACCTCCAAATTCTTTTTATTAGACTTTCCTAATAAGGACCTTTGGCAATTAAAATTTTGAAAACAATGATATATAAAATCAAATTACGTAAGATATTTAGAAAGAAAGGGAGAGGAGAGCAGTCTTAAGGAAGCATTAAAATTGTTTTCACAGATTCGATTCTTCAAAAAGGAAAATCACTGAAATTGTAGAAAACCAAGACAAGAAAGAAAATTTCAGCTACATGTCTAGTGATGACTGTGTGCAGGAAACTGTGCTAAACACTTGATCATATTTAAACCTTCAAAAAACAGCACAGGAAGTAGTTATTATTATCCTGGTATTATAAATGAGGAAATGAGGCTCAGAGCTGTTTATTCCTCATTCATTTATTCTACAAATAGTTGCTGAATGTTTGCTATGTTGACTGTCTTGTTCTGGGAACAAAGATACGCACAACCCTAAGGTCAAGGAGTTTACAATCTAGCAAGGGAGATAGTCACTAAAAGTAAGCATATTTTCTTGGTCTTGATAAGGATCAAGAGGAAAATCTAGGCAGAATGTGGAATGCTGAGTAATGACATAAAAGTTGGTATTACTATTTTAAACAGGTGATTAGGTTGACAGCTCTCATGTGCTAGCATATGAGTCCAGTGAGGGGAAGAACCATGGCGATGATTAAGTAAGAGTATTTCAGATAGAGAAAACACCAGTGACAAAGCCTCTATAGGAGGATGACCCATAGTGACTCCACTGATAAATAAGGGGGCCCAGGTTTGAATCCTTTCCTTGCCTGTGTTCTTATCAGCTACAGAGTATCACTTCCTGGAACATTATTGTCTTCTCAGTGAACCAAGGCATTGTATATTATGAAGGCATATTATAATGTAATGTATGGTTTGCTTTAATGTAGTGTAATATGATGTATATTTTCTACTTATTATTATGTTATTATAAATTTGTAATTCTAGTAAGGAGCATTCTACATTTGGAAATGGTTTAAAATGAGAATTTTCTGTTTCTGAGCATTTATACACTATAGATACATTCTATTCTAAATTTCAGTGTTTGATTATCCAAATTAAAAAAAAATCAAACTTTTTATCTTGAAAGATTGCTTAAATTACAATTTTCAGAGCACATTCACTACCTTAGTGTATTCATCTTTATTTTTGATCACTAATGGATTTCCTGGAACCAATTTCAAGCTGTGTGTGTGTGTGGTTTCCCTACACCTTCCAGAATTCAGACATCAGCTGGATGTCCTACAATTTATCTCAATTCTGACACTCTTCACCCAGCTATAGCATCAGATTTCACAGGTTAAAAGTTAAGTCCTACAAGGCTAACTCCTCTCCTCCACCTGAGACACCAATTGCAAATTCAGGCTGTCACCTGTGCTTCTGACCAACTGGCTATAGATTGGGGGTTCCCACAATGCCCTGCTTGGAATTCAGATGCAGTCAAAGTTCAGGCTGTTAGATCACAAGGTTCAACTACCCCTTTCTTGGGTTTGTTTAATCTCCTAGAACAGCTCACAGAACTTTGAGACATTTTACTTCCTGGGCACTGGTTCATTATAAAAAATATACATATAACTTACGAACAGCCAGATGGAAAAGATGAGTAAGGCAAGGTATGTGAGAAGGGTCTCACAGCTTCCACGTCCTCTCCAGGGTACCACTTTCCCCACATCCTCATGAGCTCATCAACCTGGAAGCTCCGTGAACCCTGTCCTTTTGGGTTGTTAGGGAGGTCTCATTACGTAGGCATAACTGATTAAATTATCGACGGTTAGCGCTAGAACTCAATCTTAAGCTCCTCACCACTCCCAGGAGGTCAGGGGGTGAGACTGAAAGTTCCTACCTTCTGGTCATGGGTTGCTCCTCAGGCAACCAGTCCCCGTTCTTCAGTGCTTTCCTAAAGTCATTTCGCTAACATCACAAAAGACACATTTATTACTCTCAGCTTTCAGGAAATTCCAAGGGTGTTGGGAGCTGTGAGCCAGGAACCATGGATGAAGATGAAATCTATAAGAGTAATATATTTTGGTCATCTGATTAACCAAATATATATTTTTCTTATAAACTGCAGTATTGCAGTCACTACATTATTTTCAATGTAAAATATACATGATGTAAGAAGTGAAAAAATTTATTTCTCCTGGTTGCTTGTCACTAACCTCACTCCCAGAAATTGCTCATTTTAACAGATTATCACATATCTTATCAAATACCTGATAGAAGATATTGATAAAGACCTCATTCTAAATTGGTCTCTAAAAAGTACTATTTTCTTTCCTCAGTGGAATTTATCTGGTTCCCCATTACTTCACCAACATTGGATTATTTCAGGTGTTTTAAGCTTTAATAATTAAAAACCAAAAATAATAGCTTGTGTTCTTTTCCCTTTGCAATTCATTATTAGTGAGGTTGAACATTTTTTTATAAATGTACCAGTTACTTTTATTTCTTTTTCTGTAAATTGCCTATTCAAAGTCAGCATTTATTTTTCTACTGGGTTGTTCACGTCTTTAAACTTAGATGTATGTGCACACACACACACACACACGCTTATGTAAAATATTACTACTTCAGCTTATTAGTATTAAAATATATTTATCAATATTTTATCATTTAACTTTTTAATGGAATCTTGTACAGATAGTTTAAATTTATAAATAGATAAATATTTCAATTTTTCAAGGTTTAATATGGACAATTACAAATTATGACAAAATATTGATTTTCCTACAATGTTTCAGCATAAAATTTTCACCCATTATCTTCTGTTCTTACCAACCATGAGAATGACTTTTAACGTGTTCACTCTCAATTAGTCTGTTGCTATAGAACCCAGTCATCATTTTGAATTAATCTTTTCTATGTAAAGCATTTTATACATTTATTTTGATGGATTTTTCACTTTGTCTTATCATTGATATATTCATGTTTATGGAATAACTTATTATTTTTCTCAGTAACGTATCCCCACCTGCTTTTATTTATTTTTCCAAAATGCAGGTAAGACATCTCAAAAAATTAAGTAAAAAAAAAAAAAGAGAGAGAAATCTACAGTCAAACAGGTTAAGGGATTATTGTATAATATACATTCTCTGCCCCTGTTCTGATCATTTCCAGAGACAGTCACAAGTCACATTAAAAGCTCTGAGAAGTCTTGCAGTAGAAAAAAAGAGTTTACCAAGAATTTCTCAAATTTATATAACAATATGTTTTTTCTTATTATGGCCAGATAGCCAATACAAAACCCTCAGAAGGTTTAGTCTGAAGAGAAAACTCATTAACATAATGATGACACTGCTCTTCATTTGGCCTCAAAATACTTCTCCATTTATATCACCCTCTGTGTTGCCAATACATTGACACACTAATCATAAAAAAAACACCTGCCTTTCTTTGCTTTGAGAGCATTCTATTGTACTGGTTTATGTGGTACTTCATTCTCCATGAATTCTTTTTAGACAGATGTGACCTTCATTAGAGGCATAAAAAACGATCCCTACATGAAGACATTCAGTTTCTTCTCTTGAAAAGTAATTGTGCTGCACACTGGAAATTGACACATTGTAACTGACTGCACTTCAATTAAAAAAAAGAACCAGGAAAAAAAAATAGACCATTTTTTTTTAGTTTTGCCTGTTACACGTTTCAATTCCAGCTAAATGATATAAAATGGCCTTTATTTTAGGAAAGATAGCAATAAAAACATAATGTGGAAAAAAAGGAAAAGTAACCTCTCTTTCAATATGTGTGGCATTTTAGAACACTCATGGTAGCTAGCTGTACAATGTGGAGATGTGGATATTTAATGGTAAAACATCCCATCGACAAGCTCATTTTATGCAGTATTTACATCATGGTACCAATCACAGCACATGGTAGATGTTCAGTTGGATTTAGAACTAACACTCTGTGCAGTGTAAGGAAGGTAGTGGGTACGGCTGCCTTAACTTGTCTCTCTCTGTATTAACACTTCCTCTCTCAGTTACTTATTCTTGTTCTGATTAAATATTTTAAGGTGAGATGTCCTTACTGGTTCTAGTTACTTCCCTGAGAGACAGAAAAGAGAGAGAAAACAATTTTTCTGCCCAGAGGAGGAAAGTAATCAATACCTTAGTTAATTTAGGTCATGATTAAATGAGCACAAGCTATTCACTCATTTACGTGTCTTAAAAATCAATGATTTTAAAGGTGCCATCGAAATGAGTCAGTCAGCCTATACTAAGATGAATTTGTTACTGCGTTTTGGATATAAACATAGAGTACACAGATTATCTTCAGTGTTGTCTTTGAGAAGTTATAAACATTTTAATGATACATTTCTCAGATAAAAAGGGCTTATTTTTCATATAAGACAATTATTATATTTTGTGCCTCTGGCTCACTTTACTTCTCCTTGTATCCCACTGACTTTGTTAAAAAGAACGCCACAGCCCCAAAATGGAGTCACGTTTGCTCGACCACATCAGCAAACCCAGGCTTAGGGCTTGATACTTAACCTAATGGAAACTTCATTTGTCCCCAGAAATGTAGCCTTAACCTGTCAGTCAGGAATTTCCTGGTCTGCACCAATCCAGTTGTCTGTCACGTGGGCCTTCCTTATCCCCTAAAGGAAGATGAGGTGATGTGCCACATAGACCCATTCCATCCCCCGTAGTTTACCTAAACCTGAAATAAACTTTTTTTGCTTGTGACTTCCTTGTCCTTGCTTCTAAAAATCTTTCCCTTTCTGGAGTCCTCTGGATCTCTCCTCTACTCTCTACATGGGATGCTGTCCAATTCATGAATTGTTCAATAAAGCCAATTAGATCTTTAAAATTTACTCAGTTAAATTTTTTTTAACAATATCTTTTTCGTTTTGGCAGAAAGATCTAAACCTGGGATGATAATTAAATGTCATGAGATCTCTGTGATTTCCCAATACTTGTGTTATTTAGAGATAATGCAAATAATTAAATAAAAGCTGTGTTTATATTTAAGTAAAATAAAAAATTAGAAAAGGTAATGTCTAAGTTCCCTACCACATTGGTAATTCTCTAAATTATAAATCTTCCAAAAAAATTTTTTAAAAGAAAGCAGTGAACTTGGCTGCAGTGTACATATGATTAAGAGCCTGAGCTCTGAAGTGGAACATCTAATATTGTTTTACAACTTCACTTCTTAGAAACGAAGCGGCAACGGACATGTGCATTTAATTTACTGGAATAAAGTTTTTCAAAATAGATCTTTATAATCTGATGAAATAAAATTCATATTTTAAGGCAAGACAAGAAAAATTTAAACAAAAATTTTCTCTGCCCATTTGAGCCTCCTCCTTCCCCTCCAGTGTATGTTGTGCACCTTTATTTTGCATTAACCAGACCTCCCCAATGGAAGAAATACATACTTATCTATAAAGATCAATTTTTCTTCTTCTGACACCAGCCAGGAGATTCCTTTAAAGATAGCATTCCTTTCTCAATCCTGTAAGGGTTCACGATGACCCACCACTCACGTTGTACATGCAGACATCTTTGGTGAACTTTATGCACAATGCCAATAGATCACTTCCCTCACACTTAGCAATTGGTATGGAACAGACTAGATCAGATGACCTGGGCAGATACTGGACTGGCTGTAACTAATGGAAGTTCTTAACCTAAATACTTACTTATGATTTTACTAATGTTACTGGCTATATTACTTACATTCTGCCTATTTTACAAGATTATTTCTTACATTACCAAATGTGTTACTGAGCCTCCAACGAAAATGTTGATGACTAGGTGACCTGAAGCAATTAACCAATTATAGGATTCAGTGAGATCAATGACTGTAACAGTGTAACTCTAGATACGGGAAGAAGCAATAAGAGGCAATTATTTCCTGGACTGTAACAGGCTAGTAAGACAGGTGGTCCAGAGGCTTCAGGCTACTCTTAAGAGGGCTTAGTACAGTAATAGCACATTGAGTGAGTTATCAATGAAATTCTCACCTGACCTGCTAATGAGCTTTTCTAGGGCCATGAGACAAACTGGTCACAAAATGCTTCCCAAATCTTGGTTGAAATTAAGACCAGAAGGGAGGAGATTGTAAAATCAAGAATGTTGCCCATAATCCAGTTCTACAAGAATCAAGTCATTAGCCATTGTAGTGGCTGACCTACAATAGGAATGAAAGGAATTCAGGGTAAAGATCAGGATGAGGCACTGTGCGCTCTAGGAAAATAGACAAAACTGGCCCTAAGATAGTTAGGTATTTTCAGGAGAAAATTTTATGAACCCAGTTTCTTGCATCTTCCCATACCTAGGAAAGCACCAACACCATTAACTAAGATATCTGTTCCCTGAGAATAGCAGTAACCTTCTCCCAAGACGCACACTTCATTGCATGCACTCCTTTGCCAAAATGACATACACACTGGCCTCACCCCTTACATATTCGGAACAGTCCTCAGAGCTTTGTGAAAGACTGTCTCCCAGCTTATAATCCTCAGGTTGACTCGAGCAAAATTTTCCACTTCTTTCTTAGATTGACTAGTGATTATTTTTTCATCCACAAACCCATTTATTGCCTATTTCCATGTCCCCTCTAACATGTCGGATATCAGTAATGGGCACCTTCTCTCTTTTGATCCTGATTAATATGTAGATGACTATTGATTTTCTCATTCATTTCAAAGAAACAGCTTTTGGTTTTATTGACTTTTCTATTCTGTTTCATTTTCTCTTTCACTTAACTTTAATCTTATTTTTATCTATCTTTTTCCTCCCATCTACTTACATTGAGCATAATTTGATCTTCTATTTCTAGTTTCTTAGGATGGCAAACTGGATGCTGATTTTAGACCTTTCTCTAACATAATCATTGAAAGCTAAAATTTGCGGCAAAGTACTGCAACCCATAATTTTTGATAATTTGCATTTTAATTTTTATTTAATTCAAAATATTTTAAAATTCCCCACGCTATTTCTTCTTCTTTCTAATTTTTTAGAAGCATTCTTTATTTTTTCTCAGTTTTACTGAGGTATGATTGACATACAGGCACTGTATAAATTTAAGGTGTACAGCACAATGACAGAGAAGTGTTATTGAATATCCAAATACTCATTGATTTTCCAAATATTTTTATTTAATTAATTTTATTTCATTATTGTCAGAGAACATGTTCTGTGCAATATCAGACTTTCACTGAGACATTTTATGATGCTGGTTATTGGCTATCTTGGTGAACATACTATGTGCATTTGAAAAAAAATTTCCTCCGCAATTGCTGAGTGGAGCGTTCTATAAATATTCATTTAGCCAAGTTGGTGGTGCTGGGGTCTTCTATATCCTTGTCCATACAATTTATCAATTTACTGAGGAGTGTTGAAATAAATCTCCACCGAAAGTTGTACGTTTATTTGTTGTGGTTTTAGATCTGTCACTTTTTACTTAATGTAATTTGGAGCCCTGTTATTAAGTTCATAAATAAACACTTTGGACTATTATATCTTTTTGATTAATATTTAATCCTTTATTATTATGAAATTCCTCTCCATGCCTATGATAACATCATGTTTTGAGTCTTTGCCTGATATGAATGTAGCTATCCAGATTTATTATGATTAATTTTTACTGTTACATCATTTTTCTTTTTACTTTAACCTATCTTCATCTTCAATTAACATATGATTCTTTTAGACAATATGTAGTTGGATTTTGCTTTTTATTCCAGTTTGAAAATATCTGTCTTTTATTTGGGGTGTTCAGTCCTACTTTTACTTAATGTAAATATCATATGGTTAGATTTCAGTATACCACCTGGTTATTTGTTTTTAATCTGCTTGATTTTCCTTCATTTACCTCTTTTCTTGTCTTTTTAGATTTATAATTGGGTATATTTTAATAGTCTATTCTATCTCCAATATAGTCTATTAAAAGCCCTCTTTTTTTTAAATTTTAGTGGTTCCTTGGGTTAACAGTATGCATTTTATCATATTGTAATCTATCTTTAAATAATAACAAAGCTCTTCACATATAATGTAAGGAGCATACAACTTAATACACCCATTTATCCCCTCTCATCCTTGTATAATTTTTATCTTACATTTTGGTTCTACTTTTAATTCTACACATTGTATATAAGTACAATAATACATTGTTATTATTTTGCTTTAAACTGTCATTTGTCTTTTAAATGACTTTTAAAATGTAAAAAATTCATCTTTATCCTTCCCCACAAATTTGCCATTTTAGAGCTATTTTCTCCCCCCAGGATTCCATCTGGTGTTATTTTTCTTCTGCATGAAGAATTTCCTTTAACATTTTCCATAATGTAGATTTGTTGGCACTAAATTTTCTTATAGTTTCACCAAAAATATTTGGATTGGCTAAGGATGTTCTTTAGTAGTTTCCTCCAAAAAAGCTTGTATGTTCAAAATTATTCAACTATAGGATTTGATTTTGAGGACTATGAAGTATATTTTTGGCTCACAATTTATTTTCAAAAAGATCATATGACTGTCACACCATTGTCATTTGTTCTTGAATTTTACTATGGAGTTACCAGAGCCTGATTTTTTCCCCTTAAATTTGCCTTAATATTTTCCCCTAATTGCCCATAGAATTTTTTCCTTAATTTTGAAGTTCAGTAATTTAATTAATGTATATCCCAGTGTTCACAAGTTTGGGTCAGTTTTTTCCTCACATATTGAATGCTCTTCTGTGGAAGGCGTCTTTCTCTTTTTTTCAAGGCATCTTTTAGAAAATGGTCCTGAATTATAAATATTTATGTTACTATAATAGTTGAATTTAATTTTAAGGGTTCTGATTGTACATATATTGAATTAATTTTGTGTTTTGTATTTATCATTTCCTCTAAAATTAAATGCATATATATATTTCCAACACATTTTGTTTACTTTTCTCATTTCTAGCTTCTACGTCTCTTATTTCCTTAATGCCTTTTCATCCATGGTTGCTTCAATTTTATTTTATTTCTGTGAAATAAATTTACTTTTTCTCATACTTTTTTTCTGAAGTTCTGCCATCTCCAATTCAACTACTTCTGCTGTCTTTCAAAAATTCCATGTATTCTTGCATTTCTACCTTATGTTCTTACTTTTTAGAATTGATTGATTTATATTTCATGAAAAAATGTAATTTCAACTGTCCTTTTCTACATGGCAACATTTATCTAGTGAGTAGTTCTTTATCTGTTATTAAGACATGCTATTCTGTTTCCCTTATTAGTAAACTATTTTTACATAGATATTTTATCAACTTTTAGTTATTCATACTGAACAGACTTTCTACTTCTCCACTTTCTACTCTGTGTCTTTTAAAGTGATTCAATTGGCTATTACAGTCCTGCTATTAATCGGCATCTATCTATAGTTCTGCCAACATTAAGTTTGCATATTTTTGTTTTTCCTTCCTCTCGATTTTTCCTAAACTTTCACATGCATAAGGGGAAATGCTGACTTCAAATATTCATGTGCATATTCGAATTATCTCTTTTAAGGTTTTTTTAATCACCATGTTTATTTATTATGTTCTATTACAAAATAAACCACTTGATTAAATTTATACAATTTGACCCTTGCAGATCCCTGGGTTCTTCATTTGCAGACTCCAGCAACTGTGAATCTAATCAACAGCCACAGACCTAGTAAACATCTGATATGAGCATCCGTGGATTTTGATATCCATGTGGGCCTCCTGGAACCAATCCCCTGGGAATATAAAGGGGTGACTGTATTCTCAAAAGTACTTGGAACTCCCCACTGTATTTCTCACATTTTGACCTTCCATCATATGCTTTTTGGAAAACATTTCCAAGTATTTAATTAAATGGCAACAAAATCTCAGCAGTTTACAGAACTAAGTTAACTCCTAAATCCAGAGTCCAAAGTCCAAAGTCCAAAATCCTTCTACCTCAATCACCAAGATTTCACATTGTCTTCTTGTGTTGTACTATTTTTCTCAGGCATATGTAAGGATGGACTATAAGTGTTACAGTGAAGGCATGAGAGTTTTCTTTTTTTCCTTTTGTTTTGAAAATCCCCAAAGTATATATACATCCATTTGTGTTATGATGTTCCAGAATGGCTACCCAATGCCACATTTTTTGTAAGTCTTGTTTTCTGTTTCAGAAACATTTGAGAAAAAGGGGCTGTGGGGAGACATAATGAGGTAGGGACTGCCTGCGGGCATCGCTTCATAAAGCAGGCTGGTTAAGAGAAATATATTTGAGAGTCCCTGCTTCAAAGCCCCTATGTGGGAGTAATTGATAGGCTAATGTAAATTCTAATTGCCATAAACAAAATCAGCATAATTTAAGACATTTAAAAATATCTTACTACACTAACATACTTTACATCTATAATGACTTTTAGCTTTTTCTTCTTCTTTCTATATTTGCATATTCACATATCTCCTCTGAAAACATATCCCACTGAAGGCATATTTCAAACTCAAATTTGTTTTTGTTTGTGGGATTTGAAAGATACAGCAATGACTGGGTCATAAATTTTGCCCTGTGATTGGATTCATCTTGTTTCCATGGTGATTAACAGGGAGCCCAGTTGCCAGCCTATTATATATAACTTACATGCAACACTGGAACTGGAGCCAGACTTTAGTTAACTGTACTTCTGCTGAAAAGAACTTAAATGTTGTTGTTCCTACTAAGGCCTGGCTTATTGAAATACTTAATAATAGCACTTTTTCTTACTTTTTTCGTATCTACCCCACCACCTCCTTGCTAATAAGAGTAGGTGAGACCTTGATCCCCAGAAGACACCAGTTCCGTAAGAAGTCAGCTTTGCTTTGGAGGGAAAAAAATGATCTTCTAGTTTTTGGAGGGGAAAGAATGGATCAGACAGGAAGGTGATTAGAACGCATTAACAGGGTAATATCATCCCATACTGCGATAAAAGGGTCATAGTTTCTGAATGCAACAGCTTTGGGGAATAAGATGTACATTCTTCTGCCTCTGTTTTTTAAAGAATTTCCCCTGAGCAATTCAAAATAGGAAACAAATTGTCAGAGCAGTCCATAAGACAAGGAGAATTTCATGCTCAGCATAGCATGTATATTTTATATTTCTCTCTGTTTTCTTTTAAACTCAACCAATGACTGTCTGATTTACGTGGCACATCCGTTCAGGCTGCCGGTAGTGGTGAGCCCTGGGTGTAGGTAAGAAGGTGATGAGAGAATGTAAACAATAATGAAATTCATTATAATCTGTCTGATTTTAATTAGCACCATGAACTGGCAGTTTTGAACAATTGCAGCGATGAAACACACCTCTGTGCCAGGATGGACAGCTCCCACCATCTGCACTGCCATCAACATACCACTGATTGAGGAATAATTGATACCAGTTCAATCTCTCTGGCCATTTGAAGCTTGAAGTCGATTCATCAGGAAAGCTCCTGGGAGTGGTAGTCTCTGAGTCCTTTCACCTTCAAACATGCTTGTTTGTTTTCACAGCCTTCATAACTAAAGATAACATTGACTCGATGCAAAATTATTTAGCCACATTTTCTTTCCTATATTAACTTAAAGGTGCCAATTCATTGCTTTCTGGAATAGAGAGGTACTCGGAGACGCTGATGCCAATCTGAACTTCTTAGTCATAATTGCTTGGATGCCTAATTGATTTTTGGTTTTGGAAAGCTGATGATTTTTATATTTACACTTTTTAATTAATAGATTTTTTTGAGTAGTTTTAAGACTACAGAAAACTTGAAAGGAAAGAGCAGTTTCCTTCTCCCCACTCACTCTGCCCCTCTTACTGTCTCCCCTATTAACATCTTGCATTAGTGTGTGACATTTGTTATAATTGGTGAGTCAATATTGATAGATTATTATTACATGAGTGTCCATAGCTTACATGAGGCTTCACTTTTTGTATTGTACATTCTATAGTTATTGACAAATGTATAATAACAGGTATCCACCATTACAGTATCACATAGTACAGTTTTAGTGCCCTAAAAATGCTCTCTGTTGTGTCTGTTCAATTGTCCCTTCTCCCCCACCACTGATATTGTTACTGTCAGCGTAACTTTGTCTGTATGTGACTATTTCAAAATGGCTTCTTTCACTTAGCAATAGGCATTTAAGATCCCCCCATGTATTTTCATGATTTGAAACCTCGTTATCTTTTTAGTATTGAATAATATTCCATTGTCTGGATGTATCACTGTTTATCAGTTCACTTACTGAAGGACATCTTGATCGCTTCCAAATTTTTGACAAATATGAATAAAGTCCCTACAAACATTCATGTGCAGGTTTTTGCATGGACATAAAATTTCAACCTTTTTGTGTATATACCAAGGAGAGAGATTACTAGATAACATACTAAGAGTATATTTTGCTTCGTAAGAAACCACCAAAGTATCTTCCAAAGTGGCTGTACCATTTTGCATTCCCATTAGCAATAAATGAGAGTTCCTAATGTTCCACATGTTTGTCAGCATTTAGTGTTGTCAGTGTTTTGGATCTTAGCCATGCTAATAGATTTTCAGTGGTATCCTGTTATTTTAATTTGCAATTTCCTAATGAAATGTGATGTTGAACACCTTTTAATTTGCTTATTTGCTATCTGTATATCTTCTTGAAAAAGTATTTGTTCAGGTCGTCTATGAATTTTTTAAATTGAGTTGTTTATCTTCTTATGGTTAACTTTTTTAGACTTCTTTGTGTATTTGGATATTAGTTCTTTAACAGATATGTGTTTTGCAAAGATTTTCTCTGTGTCTGAATTGTCTTATTCTCTCAACAATGTTTTTACAAAGAAAAAGTTTTTAATTTTAAAGAAATCTAACTTTTATTTTTTTTTACTTTCTTGATTTTTAGTTTTTGTATTTATTTTAAAAAATCATCCTCAAATCCAAGGTCATCTAGATTTTCTCCCACATTATCTTCCAGGAGTCTCATATTTTTGCATTTTATATTTAGGTTTGTGATCTATTTTGAGTTCATTTTTGTGAAGGCTGTAAGATCTCTGTCCAGATTCTTCTTCTTCTTCTTCTTTTTTTTTTTTTTTTTTGCATGTGGATGTTTAGTTGCTACAGCACTATTTGTTGAAAAGGTACTCTGTTTTTCCATTGAATTATCTTTGCTCCTTATTAAAGATCAGTTGGCTGTATTGTGTAGGTCTATTTTTGGACAATTTTCTGTCCCACTGATCTATTTATCTAACTTTCACCAATATCACACTGTCTTGACCACCATAGCTTCAAAAGAAATCTTGAAGTTGAGTAATTTCAGTCCACCCATGTTATTCTTCTCCAAGAATATTGAATTGACCCTCGTGGATGTTTTGCCTCTCCACATAAACTTTAAAATCTCTTTGTCGATCTTCACAAAAAAGCTTTCTAGGAATTTATTTGGAATTCGGTTAAATCTGTAGATCAATTTTGGAAAAACTGACATCTTGACAATACTGACTCTTCCTATCCATGTTCATGAAATATCTCTTTGTTTATTTGGATCTTAAATTGATTTTTAAAAAATCTGATAGTTTTACTAAAATAAGTTTCAGAATTTTCTGAGGTATACAGTCTGTGTTTTAAATATTTAGTTAATTATTGTTATTATTTTATGAACATTCCATGGAACAGTAGTTTTTAGTATGAGCCTGTTCCATCGCTTTGGTTTTATATTTTTGAACTGCTGGTCAATGTGTGATGGTCCCTTTGTCTGGCTTCTATAGCTATTGCTTTCTCTTGAATTCACTTTTATTCCTCTCCATTTATTTTTAAATTTCAAGAGTGATTCTTCCCATCTTATATAACTAAACCAGTATCCATTATATTTGCTCTTGTGCTTTTTCTAATTTTTGTCTTGACTTCTGAATTTTGTTTTCTTTTACTGGTTTTCTGAGTTTTGTGTCCCCTATTCTTACCTGATTTTTCACATCAACATCCCCATTTTGAGTTTTTTAAAAAATCTGATTTATCTTATTTCTTGATAGTTTCTATTATTTTTAATGACTTGAACCCACTTTAAAATTTAGGCCACTTTTATTTTGTGGCTTTGTCTTTCTAAAGTGTTTTATTTTCTATGGAGACATTGTTATGCCTGATTATCTGTATACAGAATTTGTTTGCAGCTACTTTTGTTAAGGATTTTAAGTGAAATATGTTCTTCTGTTCCTTTAGTTGGGAGGAAAGGGGCAAGATAACATTTCCATTTCTATTGCCCTAGAATTCTCTTATATTATTTTCATTAAGTAACCAGTCAAGGAAAAAAAGTACTTCTTACTTTCTGAGATCTGCCTTATCTGCTTCTTCCCTCACTTCCATCTGTACCTTCTGTTCCGTTTGTCCTGGTGAGTTTACGTATCATTTTCCTTTGAGATTAAGCTTTATTCTGGAAGAAAGATTCAGATTACTAGTTTCTAAAGTGCCTGGAGCTCAGACTGCTTTCAGATTATGCTAGAATCCCCTCGCATTTAATTTACCAACTGAATTCTCCTGAAGCTCCTCCTAATTTCAGCTGCTTAGAGGTGTTTGTGTGCTCACAGAAGATGGCTTCTCGTCTCCCATCCGTCAGGTACCGCTTTGCTTTCCTTTGCCTCCTCGTGCACGTAGACTCACAGCACATGGGTCTTGCAGCTGCCCTGCTGTGCCTCCACCTGCCCGTATGCTGTAAAGTCTTCTTGTAGACATTATCTTTATTTGTTTTTTTTAAATTTTGCAATGCTACGTGTTCTGCCTATTTTTATTGGGAGATTAAGGAGTTTCAGAAACCATGCCACTCTTGCCACCATCTTCCCCAAACTCATAGACTTTGCAATACTCTTTAAATGCTCTGTGGCTCTAACTGGATGACACCCTCACTACTTTGCACTCTTTTCTCAGTAGGTGGCATTTATTAATTCACTCCTTCAAGAAATATTTTTTGAGTGCCAGGCATTTTTTAGGCACAGGAGATTTAGTAGAGAGCAAAACTAATCAAGTTTATATTGTAACTGTGGGGAATAGAAAAGAAGAAAACAAACAGGCGTCTGCACGTATGTCAGAGAGTGATGAGTGTCATGAAGAAAAAAGAGAAAACCGGGTGTGCAGAACTGAGACTAGAGGGAGAAAAAAAGAGCTTATTATTTTAAGTAGGGTAGGCAGGACAGATCTCTCTGTGATAGTTTTATATTTAAAGAGAGACTTAACAAAAGTGAGAGAAGAAGATCTGCAGCTCCCTGGGTGCACCGTGAGAGAATATTTCAAGTAGAGGAATTAGTAAGCCAAAATTCCCTGAGGCTAGTGCATTCCTAAAGAACAATAAAACAGCAAAATATCCAGTAGGGATGAAGACGGTTGAGTGCAGGGGAAAAAAGCCATAGACATCAATGTGTAAATCAGAGGGTCTCACAAGTCATTACAAGGATTTTGGATACTTTCCTGAATGAGATGGGAAGCTACTGTAGAGCTTTGTGCAGATTAATTACATGATTTGGCTGATATATTAAAAAAAGGATTAGCAGTTCTTGGGAGAATGCACTTAGAATGCAAAGGCAGAAGCAATATAGAGGCTTATAAGGCTTGGGTGAGAGCGGAGTGAGAAATAAAAGGGATGGTAACAAGCGATGAGACTCAAGGTATATTTTGAAGGTAGCAAGTTTAAGATGGTGATCTTGATCTGAGAAAGCACAGCTGAGTGTTACACCTTTATATCCAAATCCCATGTGGAAATCCTCAAGCAGTCTGTATGAATGCCAGACAATTTCCGGTCCCTGTTCTTACATCCATTTGAATCACTCGATTACTCCAGAATAAAAAAGAACAATAATTGTTATCCTTACCTTGCATCATTTGGAATAAGTTTAAAAGATAACTTAATAACTATCCCAGCAACTCTTCTCACATCCTGTTTTCTTTCCTCTGAACTGTTACCATATCTACAAAGCTTAGAGGCCTCTCATTTTCCAAGCTCTCAAAAAGCTCTGTCTCCTTTCCCAGCTCAAGCAGGCTTCCTCTTTCTCTCTTCCTTCTCTCCTGTCAACTCTTTCCTATGTAAATAACTACAGCTCCTTCACCAAGTGCTTTCCCCTCCACTAGCCTTTTTACCTTGTGGTCCCTTCTGTCTGCTGATAATGCATTTCTGCAGCACCGAAGAGAACACAGTTGGAGGTCGGGAAGAAGGGAAGAGATGTACGGAGGAAAATGAGGGGAACCAAAGTAAGTAAAATCTTACTTTTCTTTATCCAGTGGCTGGAGATGTAGCAGAAATGTTGCTTAGGAATCATCTCCTGGTTTCCTTTCCTCTTTAATTTACTCTGTCATAGTCTTTCTGTGTGGCACGAGAGAATAATTCATGGTCATCTAACAACTAAAGAAACTAAAGTAATTTTGCTACCCTCAAAACCACCTCATAATGGACTTTTGGGAGAAAAAAAGTGACATTCTGAAATGCTGGCCAAAGACACTGTATGAAATGAGTTTAAAAAGATTAGGGAATATATGTAACTCTGCAGTAATGACATCTCTGTCATCCTCTCATTCTGCTCCTATAAGCCATTTATTAATTGTGTTATATGTGGAATCTTAAAAAAAAATGATACAAATAAACTTATTTACAAAACGAAAACAGACATAAAAAAACAAACTTATAGTTACCAAAGGGGAAAGGGGTGGGAGGGATAAATTAAGAATTTGGGATTAGTAAATACAAACTACTATATATAAAATAGATAAACAACAAGGCCCTACTGTATAGCACAGGGAACTATATTCATTATCTTGTAATAACCTGTAATGGAAAAGAATCTGAAAAGGAATATAAATATAACTCAGTTATATATATAATTATAAAATATATATGAATATATAAAATGTATACTATGTATAATTCCGTTATACATATGTATCACTGAATCACTATGCTCTACACCGGAAACTAACACAACATTATAAATTAACTATACTTCAGTAAAAAGAAAATGTGTTATCAACAGGTTCTAAGATGAAGGGACAGATAGTTTTGTTATCCCAAAAGGGAAGGGGAGAAAGACCCCAGTTCTTGTCTTACCCAAAAGAGAAGAATTCAGATGGGAGATGGAAGCGTTCTGTAGCAAAAGATTTTAAAGGTTTTATTAGCAAACGGAAAGTACACCTCCAAGAATGGGAGGCAGGCTGATCCAAGGGTAGATAATAACCGTCTTTGCTTGCCCCTTCTCTTACACCCTCACTTAGAGATGGTCTCCTGATTGACTGAAGGCTCTTGCCCCTGGAGTGCTTAGTCATGCTCATCCCCTTCTGCATATCCTTCCCGGTGATGCACACAGAAAACCCATGGAGGGACCTAAGCCGCAGTGCTGATTATATTACAACGAGCATTGTGTCGCGTCCGGGTAGGTCACTGTTGCTACATGCAGTCGTGGCCATAGGGTTCTAACCAGTTTCTTGCTGGCACTCATTTAGAGGACGTAAAGCCCCTTTACCCTGAGGGCAGGCAGACCGCCATCTTCGGTACCATGCTCCCTCACCTCCACCTTATCTGCCCGGTGCCCCTACTTACCTAACTACCTAACATTTTTAGAAGAACAAGAGGGAGCGGGGTTGCATCTTTGCTCTTTAGATCCTCTCAGGCCAAATCTTAGGAAGGACTGAAAGTTAAGAAATATGAGATGATATTTTTTGAAGGCAGAGGTCTCCAAGAGAGGATCCCATTATACTCTGGGAAAATTTTGAAAACAGAGGGCACTGCTAGTTCTCTCAAGATAAGAACTGAGAAAAATGTAGCAGTGTCTTCCCAGGGAGGAGATGGTAGGAATGGCTTTATGAACCGTCTGCAGGAAGGAAAGAAGCGAGTGTTCCGACCAGAGGCCTCGTGGATGAGGAGAGTGACATTCACCAGGAAGGGGACACGGCTTGTACTGCAGATTGATGTCAGCTTAGACCTTATCTGAAAGTAGATGGCCCAGGAGTCACACACACCACTTGAGCTCCTTCTGCCAAGACTTACTCAAATGCCTAGTTACATTTGTATGCTCTCAGCTACAAAGAGATCATGAAATGCAATTTCTAGATGGACAGTTGACATACCAATATAACTCTTGAGTCCTACTTCTTAAAAAATAAAAGGGCAATAGACACTAACGAGATTTTTACCCAAGTCCTCCACAGACAGGTATTGACTGAAGTAAATGTACAGCCTAAACGTTGAGAGTTATGTTTTATTTGGCAGGAGGACTCGAGCCGGGATGACAGCCTCTCAGATCGCTCTGAGGGACCACTCCCAAGAGGTAGGGGAGGAGCTAGGATGTATAGGAGCTTTACAACAAAGACCAGGTATTTCGAACATTTAAAGATTCCTTGTTATCTAAAGAAAACCAGGCATCTCAAGTTAAATAATTTAGTGCTTTTCTATGTACGGGAGGAAGCAAACATTTGGGCTCATTGAATTCATTCCTTTGACAAGCACCTAGCTATCTAGGGCCAGTGTCCTGTCTTTTCTTATTCTGAGTCCCCTCAGGGTGCAGCATTGTGAGTGGCTGCAGAGGCCGGGCTGCAGGCTTGTCTTCACTGGGGGGAGGCGGCAGCCGCAGATGACTTGATGGTTTCAGCATTCTTTGTTTACTGATACGGTTTGCAGTATTTTTCATTCACAAGAAAATGGAGACTTTCATGGATAATGTCCAGTACCAGTCTGGTAGCTTTGCTAGGCAGAGCCATACTCCTTGAATGCTGAGATGGACAATTGTTTCAAATGTAGAGTGAATCTGTACTTGAACTCGATCAAAACCAAGTCCTGGAGCACCATGAAAAAACTCCATTGCGCAAAAGCTCAGGCTATTCTGTTCAGTTTTATTGCCCATTCCCAGAGTGAAAATCTTCTTTGAAAGGGCTGGGTCCTTACAGAGGAAGGTCTGTTCTTTCTCATCAGAGAGCAAGCTGAGTATAAGATATGAAGAGACAGATGATGTGAGAACTTCCCATGAATGATAGAAGAAGGCAAATGTTCTGAACGACCAGAAAGCGAAGGTGAGTCATTGCTTTCATATGAGAATTGCTGACAGCATTAAAATCCCTGTGGTACTTGTAGAAATGTCTGTAGAAATGAGGGCAAGAGGAGAAAATGGGCCTTCCAAACTATCATCCACTTTAGATTGGCTTAATGCCTTTTAACTTGATAGCTGGAGAATTCTTTAAAAGTATTTGAGCTAAGAAATCTAGTCCTGATGTAATTACTCTGCCTCACAAATTTGCCAGGGTTTCAAGTTCTGTCCAGAACGTCTGTCAGTCTGCCATCTCTAAGAGGTCGTGTTCACTTACACAGTCAAATCCACATCCATATCACAGGAATCACGAAGGGGCCACAGCAAGGGCATATGCAGTTCATTTTTTTTTATTATGAAAAATGGGGGAAAGATACTCAGGCACAACTAGAAATCTCTTCTCTAGATGTAAATACCCAGCAGTAAAAAAGGGAAAAATAATTTATTATCCATTCAGTAGAATAAACTAGTTCGTATCCATTTGTAAAAGAATAACTTCATGAATTTTTTTGTATTTTTTTATTGATGGGATAAATAAAGGATAAAAAAAATTATTCAAAATGAAAACTCAATTAGAATGCTGTAGAGAGTGAGGAGAAGAGAGAGAAAAGAAGACAGAGAGAAAGAAATGTCATCGGAGGTTAAATCTGGATAGTAGAATTTTAGATCTATCTAATATTTAATTCTCCTCTTTGGTGAGAATGAAGTGCTTCTTTTGTATTGGAAATGATCAATGAATGCTTCTTTAAATCTTTTGTCTCTGCCTTTCCCGGACATATTTGTTCAACAGACAACATTTTTAAATGGAAATGTAAGCTTATTTTAGCATGTCTTCCTCATCCTATTTTTTTTTTTTATTCCTTGGCTCAGAAGTAGTAACACATGAATATTTCATGTCAATTTGGGGGCAATTTTTACTTCTGCAATAGCTTTCCTGTCTGATAACTTGACATCTATAATTTTGGACATTAGAGCAACTATATGACACTTTAAACAAAGCTCACTAAAACATACATAGCCATGGTGCTGGCCAAAAGCAAACAGATGAATCAAATGAGAAAGGGAAAAGGAAGAGATACATGAATATCAAAGTGAAATAAATATACCTAAATTAGAGAGACTTTAAATCCACTTTTTATAGCTGTGACTACATTGGCAGAAACTGAATGATTTAAATGTTCAGGATCCATTGATACATTTTCAGACTTCAAATGCCATTTGTTTTGAACTCACACACACAGTGACCTTACATTATTTTTTTCCCCTCTGATTAGGAGGGACATGGTTATCTCACTAATAGAAATGTGGTCTGTGAGAGTATCCTGGCTAATAGATAATTCCCATGCTACCCAAATACTTAAGTGAATTTGAAGCACGTGTTCAGCTTGAAAGCCATTTGGATAACGCAACCAACCACACACAACTGTTGGGGCATTACCCAAAGGAAAATGCAGAAAATGAAATTGTTGGCAAAGATAATCACTGTGAGTTGAGTGCAGGGTCTGAGAGCAGGAGGCTTTCTGGAATACTACACTGTCTATTGTGAGCAAGTAAAGAAAAGATGTTTTAAATTTGGAACAAAGTGGCCATTGTCTAAGATCCCTTAGTGAATTGGGTAATAAAAGTATAGAGGCTTTTATTTTATTAAGGTCACCAAAAAATTATAACCCGGGAGAGCTGGCTCAGTGGGCAGAGTTGGAGGTGTTTTACAAGTGATAATCCTGTGGTGTAGAATGACGTTTTTTGGACTGGGTAATACTGTTGTGCTTCCTCTGAGTGTTCCTTTGTTTTGTGTTAGAAAGAAGCAGTAGAGAAGATGGAGAGACAGCATAACAGGATCAGGGGTATTGAATTCGAAAACGATACTATCATCCTCACTATGGTGGAAAGTGAAGAATCAGAACACCGAATGCCGAAAAGAGAGGTGATGTATGAATCCAGGATGTATCCACTCTGAGAATTCTGGTTAAAAGGAGTGAGTGTGTGAAATGAAAATAATCTAGTAGAGGCGTTCTTAACCAAGGCACACAGACTTGGAAAAGGTGTTGTTTTGTAAATCTTGATTGATACAAGATATTTGGATTTTACCAAAACTAAATTAGAACTCTACATTCAGATCATATCAGCTTTTTGAAGTAAAACACTAGTAGGGTGGCCTGTTAGAGCAGGCAGATAGCTAGATATGAGCAGAGATAGGGGGACACAGACCAAATGGCAGGGATTGGGCAGAAAGGAGGGGCACAGGCCAAATGCAGGAACCCACACATCGTGTAAGCAGCAGGGATCCTTGGGCAGAGAAAGAAAAGCAGGATCCTTGGGGCTGATAAGGGATCATGCCTTTTAGGGTGACAAGTGGCCTGGAGAAGAACAAAGAAAGGTGAGAAAAGGCAGGAATTTCTTGTGTCCGAATGTAACCTTTTGCTCATTATGCCCTCATTTCAATAAAATTAGCCTTGCAGATCAGAAGTACCCATCATGCACCGATGCCATGACACTTCTCAACCAGACTAAATAAGGACAAAAATCCCTCCTCCCTTTGGGAAGGGATGGAGGATGATGACCCCAAACCCTTCCCTCCCCAATGAATATTCTGCCCATTCATTTTTATACCCTATGTAGCTAACTTGCCAAAGAAACTCAGGGCAGCTACTCACCTGAGCCTGCCTGCTCTCCCCTGAGAGTGTACTATCCATCCTTTAATAAATCCTCACTTCAACTTTTTTAACCACTACGTCTTATCTCTGAATTCTTTCTGAGACGGGACAAGAACCTGGAACTCCGGTTGCATCTGTCGGCAACAGGCCAACAATAAAAAGCAATGAAATAGAGAGTCCATGATCCCAGCATAAAAAAGAGAGAGGAGCATGAAAGGGTAGCATTGGGTTACCACGATTCATAAAGAAAAACTCTTATAAGTAAATTAGTTTAAAAGATTATAGTAAGACATTAACCAATCTCTTTATTTTGAAATTCTATAATTCACTGTTAATTGTAAAATTTTTTTTGGATCTTGTGTAAATTAATTGATACATAGAAAAGTGAAAAGGGGTTATCAGATGACTTTTGGGGTGAGAGAGGGAGAGGGTGTGATGCAATATTATTATTTTCACTTCTCTTAAGTTCCTAGTGTTGAGCTGCAATTGTGTAGGCTAATGTTCATTTTTCATTCAATATACAGTCCAATTCTCTAGTCAAAAACTAAAAGCCTGTCCATTCATAATTTTTATATTCATCAATAGATTTGGTTTTTTCTATCATTATTAATTTGATTAACTTTGCATTAAAGTAGAGACATTTAAGTGTAAATTTTAGAGACAGACTTTGTATTCAGGTTCAGAAAACCTGATGAGTACATCTTTCTTTACTACCAAAATCCAATTAAAATGAAAGAATTATAAGAATAAAAGATAATCCATAGTGACTAGGAAATCTTCATGGGTACCATTAGTGAATCTCAAACAGTAAGTTGTCTAAAGCATAGAGAGAAAAAAGAATTCAATTGCTGACAAATATGAGATTATGTGTACCCACCCAGGAAAGCCCTTAAATCAGATACAGCATAACCTCGGACATCCTATGGGCAGGGAGAGAGATTGTGATGCAAGATTTCAGAATGGCTATTCCAGAGTCCAATCTCAAGAGGCCAAGCACCGGTGTCTGTTCTCAGTAAAGCTGTAAGAGGTGGACAGATGAAGCAGGTCACCTGCTACTTCCAACGTGAGAAATTGAGGCCTGAAAGAGAAAGAGGAAGGCTCCAGGTAATTTTGTGCCACAGCAAACAAGGAGCATCTCCTCTGAAAGCCAGAACCCTGCTAACTCAGCAGGAGATACTGACCATGATCATAGGCCAGGCTCTCTCACGATCGCCAGGGCTCTGAAACCAACAGCTGATTGGATCACCAGGTACCACTGAGTATTCTAATAGCTGAAGAAACCCATCCCATTTGCCAAGACTGCTTAAGATATTCATATACATATTAATGAATCATCAAAAGTCAAAGACTATTTAGGAAGAATATGAAATAATATGTAGAGGTATAAAAAGAGCTATTCAAGAAATAGGAAAAAGCACTTCAAAAAATCTATTCTTTATACTAGAAAACTCCAGTGAACATCATATTTCCAAACTGAGAAAAGTTGCTAAAAAGAAAAACAGTTGTGGAAATAAAAGATTCTTCCTACAACAGCAATAGCAACAACTATAACAACTCAACTGAAGTGCTGAATACCAGAATAGATTTGGTAAAATGATTAATTATCATGAAGATGGAGTAGAGTCATTTGCCCAGGAGTCAATAAAAAAGTAAAAGCAAGTAAATTAAAAAGAAAACACATGAAAAAAAAGGGAGAGAGAGGGAGAAGGGAAGAAGCTAGAGGATGAATCCAGAAAGTGCAATATTAGTTTAAAATTTATTCCAGAAAGGGAGAACAAAGAGGAATGACAGAAAACAATAATTGAAGAACTCTATAAAAGTTCTCTAATGTAAAAACGACTCATGCTTCAGATTAAAAGTGCTCACATAATGTCTTCCCAGCATCTTAGGCTCTCCTGAACAGATTTTCAGTGTCTGGAGAATTTGAGATGGGTTATCTAGTTTCGCCCTGGGGGACCACTTGTTGCCTTTGTTGGGACGCGTGGACTCAAGTTGGAGCAGATGTTACACAGACAGCGTTTTAACTCCCTACTTCCTGCTCTCTCCCAGTCTGGGGGTTCTTTGGTGGGGTTCACCACTGAGGAAAAGCCCTTTCCTCTGCAGTCCTTTCCAGTACTGTTACCAAACCAAATTTGGGTCCCCTCGCCCATGTGCAGTCAAGCCAATCTACTGACATGGGGTTGTGGTGAAGAAAGGTGCAGCTCTTATTGCAAAGCCAGACAAGGAGTCCAGGCAGTTAATGCTCAAGAGACCCAAATTCCCCAGTGGCTTTCAGGGAAAGGTTTATAAAGACAGGGTGACAGTGAGGGTTGTGGGGTGTATGATTAGCGCCCGGACTTTCTTATGATTGGTTGGTGGTGAGGTTATCTGGAGTCAACAACACTAACCTCTGGTTCCAACTAGTCTGGGGTCTACATGTTTGTGGTTAACTTGTGGTTAATGTCTTCCCCCTGGTCGGGGTTTCAGTATCTGCAGAACAGCTGAAAGAATATTAGCTTTGAAGTTTATCTATATTAGCTCACAATATGATCTATAGACCTTGAGCAGAAACTAAAGGTCCTTGACTTTGTTTAATGGCTAAACTATGATTATTTTGTCTTGCTTGACTGTTTTTCCTTTGTTTTGCATTTTCTCACTTCTCTGATTGACTGTATTCTTTAGAATTTGGGGGAGGCCTAGGAAGCTGAAGTTCTACAAAAAAGAGATGGGCAAAGGACATGGGGAAGTCTGTCCGAGGATGGTCCCATAGGGTCTTGCTTGGTTACAGACTGAACTATATTTGTCCTTGCAATATACCTGAACTGCTTTCTGTCACCAGCTACTGTCCTCTCTCAGTCTGGCTATGCCCCTCTCTTTATTGCCTCTTATTCGCCTACCATGTTTGTTCCGTTGCCTCTCTGGAAGGAGAGAAAAACATCAAACTGTGGTGTATCCTACATGTAAGATTAACTCTATCTTATAAAGACTAATCATGACAAAATAAAATTTACTGTTAGAAACTGAAGGCAGTGAATCAGAGGCCACTGTGCCTATTTCTCAACAACTCAACAATTACAGGATTATGCCTTTGGAAAAATACAAATTTGGGGGAAAATCTCCTTAATTATATCTGAAAAAAACTCCCTCGAATTAACAATTACAAATTATATAACCCTGATGATTGTGTTTTTGATCAGGTTTACAGAAATGGAAAGGATAGAATTACATAGAAAGAAAGAAATTAAAAACTGCAGCAGAGCACACTCCTTACAATATAGTCTATTCACAGAAAATATATTAAAACTGTATGAATTGTGTCACTATGTGATTCAAGTCCTCCATTTTAGCTCTTTTTCTAAAAGCATAACTAACAATTTCAAAGATAGCTTATGTGCTGGAATATAAAATACATTTGAGAATTTAACTTCATTTTACTGAGACTTTTAATGACATAATGTAATTAATAAAACATTAAAGTGATTGATAAAAGGGTTGAATAAAACAGGACTAAAATTTATTTTTAGATCTCTGAGCTATGATATCTATAAATTTCTTACATCCAACTGTGTAATTGTCCAACTTGCATTTTTATCTTATTTCCAACAATATCATACACTTTCTTATTGAATGTTTTGATGAGCTTAACAAAGGCAGCACAGGGTGAAATGACATATGGAGTCAGACAAAGCTGTGCGGTAACACTTACCATGGGTAGGATTTTTAGTACAATATTAACTTTTCCAAAAACCGTATCTGTCCACAAATGGGAATTGGGTCTGAATTGGGGCTGTGATATGCTTTAGCCAACAGAAATGGGTAGGCCTCTGAGGGTAGACCCGAAAGCCAGGTAGCTTTTATTTCCCAATCAGAATATCTGATTTTCTGGTTGTAATTGCCTACATTTCTCCTTAGCCTCCACGTCCTGGGTGTAAACCCTTTTAATTAAACCAACAAATCTTTTCTACAGTTCTATTCTGGTCTTTATGGGAAGCACTCGGCTTCTTTCCAAGATACTCTTTCTCTGATGTTACATATCAAATCTGGAATATCAAATCCTGTTCCATGAAACCCACAAACCATTAGCCACATGTTCCCTATAACCCTAGCCAGTTCTTATGAGAAAAAATAAAACAAAACCCTATCTATAGTCTTCTGCTTTATGAGAATAATAACCTTGAAGAAAATGCACTCAAATATGAGAAATAGTTTTCAAAATCTTCTTTGATAAAAACATTAAGAAAACAAATGTCAAGGCTCTCACTTGACACAGTCTTCGAAAAGATCTCTCTCCAGGTTACTTTAATCTTTTCATTGATCTGTCAGACATTAAGCCAGCAGTGACTAATCAACCTAATTTTCTTTAAAAATAATGCATATTTCTGCATTGTAACCAGGGTATTATGAATAAACGTTTTCAAAACACTTTATCTTCTGTGTGTTCTGTGCTTACAGCATGTTTATTGTTTTACTAACATTGCAATCACATAATCCAAGAAAACATTTTATATTTTCTTGTTAAGTTTATGATGAGTCTGATGAAAACCACTTAGTTACATTTTTTAGCAAACTGCCAACAGACCACATATAAAATGGTTTTCCCGAGTATTTTGCTTGGTCAACTTCATCGTTTGTGGAATCAGTGTTTCTGCCTGCCTGGGTAAGAAATGGCTTTTGTCAAACAGAAATCTCCAGAACATGTCTCATCCTCAAACATTGCTGAGATGATCAAAAGAGGTCTGAACATTCCACTTTAGTTTATTACTGTAATCTATTTACTGAACTAGACTTGAATTAAATTTTATTAGCCATGTTGTCTTTGATCAATTTTCATTGTATTCATTCTACAATTATTTATGCTTATTCCATCTTCCCTCACCTAATGGATGATCTCCTGAGCATCTTAGCAGCCAGGATGGAATGAGAAAGCTATGGGCTTAGAAAAAGCCCAGAGAATTTTTTAAATTACCCCCATTGGCACACTGCTGGAGTGTGTGTGTGTGTGTGTGTGTGTGTGTGTGTGTGTGTGTATTTAATGAATTAGTTACCAGTTTGTAAAATTTGGGAAAGTTGGATTCACATAGTCAAACATTTACAATTGACTGGAAGAGTCCATTGTATTGTTTGATATTCTAAATCTCCGCTCACCACTTTAAGAAGCCAAGATTCAGAGAGAACAAGAAACTTATGTATGGTTAAAAAAGAAGAAAAAAGCTCCTTATTGCTAAAGTCAGCATTCCAACTCAGATCTCTGATCTCAACTCTTGTGTTCTTTCCATCAGATCCTGCAAATCCTGCAACCACAGTTTAGAGATAATGCTACTAAGATTTTCAGAAAATCTGTAATTTGCTCAACATAACACAGCTAGTAATAACAGCCAGAAGCAACTACACAGAAAAGTTCTTTTTCTACTAAAAGTCAAGCCCTCATCATCATTTCCAGGTGTACTTTTTTCCCCAGCTGAGGGTCCAGTCTTCCTATCTATTGACCCGTAGTCCAGCCAAATCTATCCTCCTAATGAATATCGAGACAATGTGTTTGTAGAACCAACCACCACCTTCCAGCTCCTCCTTCCAGTTCTGATGTTCTCTAGTGTTTATCAAATTTCATAGTGATCTTCATCTCATGCCAGAAACATGTTCCAAAAGAAAAACATCCTTCCTCATGAACCTCTTCTAGACTCCATACTGTCAAAAAAAAAAAAAAAAGAGAGAGAGAGAGAGAGAGAGCCAGTAAAGATCAGTGGCTTCTATTAATATTTACATCCATCCATTATTTCTCAAATAACTGCATCTGGTGGGTACGAGGAGCTGCTCCAGGCACCGGGGATGTGATGAGCAGACAGTATTTCTGCTCTAAAGAGACTCACTTTGCAGCAGGTGAAGGGGAAGCATAGAGACATTAAAAAAATTGTTGAAAGAAAATATGTTCTGGAAGTTATGAAGTCAAGATGAGGGACAAGCGCAAGGTGACATGGGTGATAGGATTGGGTGGGGTCCCTGTCGGTGGTCAGAGGAGGCCTCTTAATGCGACGTTTTGTGACGTGAGAGCTGAGTGTAAAGGATGCTGCTCCCTGTGGTTGCCGGCCCAGCATCCTCCTTCCTTCCTTTCATGCCCTGGCTGTGTTTACGTGCTATGAGATCACGTGCCATGAGGTCCAACCCTTCACCAGGAGATAAATTGTACTTAGTTTAAGCAAATTAGGTATTCTCACACACCGTACACAGCCTTAGACAATGAGATGTAAGGGGGCATCACCTGGGCTTTTCCAGAAATTTTTCTTCATTACTGAAAGAGGAGGCGTGCTCAGAGACTCGGCCATGGGAAGAGGCTGGATGTGGAGAAGCTACCTGTGACCTGTGACCATGAGAGGGGTTTCTTACAGAATGGATGGAAAGGTGGACAGAGAGAGAAAAAAAAAAAACACCAGTCTCAGTGACATCATCAAGCACTGAATTAATCCAAGAATAGCCTTTATCCAAACTTCCTGCTGTAGAAGAGATAAACCCCTTCTTGCTCAAAACTTTGTGCCCTAAAAGAGGCTAACTGATAACAGAAGTCATGCAGTGATGTATGAGTATATGTGGGCATCTTTATGAACACACATGGAGTGGCATCCTTATGGGGACCATTACTCTATTATGTACTGACTATAAGCATTTTTTTTTTTTTAGGATAAATAGACAGCATGGTATAAAAAAGAAATACTAAAGAAGGATTGAATATTTAGGTGATGTGGAGGGACTGGAGCCATAGGACCAAGGAAAACATGAATTGATGACAACAGCTAAAATTATGTGATCTGGCTTATAATTTCTTACGTTAGAAACTGTCAAGAATCTGAACAATCTCTTAGGTCCAAATATAAATTCTTTCCCCATGTCAGCTGCATTACTTAATTAGTGTTTATTTGCAAACCCTCAGCAATTAATTTCCATGAGTTTAGTGGGACTATGCCACATTCATAATTATATTTCTTTAAAATATATGTGTATTTAAGAATAATTAATTTCACTGAAGATACATGCATATATAAGGAACACCAGTAACTCTTATTCCCGTTCCTACAAAATCTCTGAAGTCACCAAGTGCAAACAGATCAAGACAGTCATTTCTGTTTACAAAAGCTGAGGCCTTTTTCCAAATCAAGACCTGTGTCAGCCTTTTCTCTGCAGCATCTGAGAACACCCCCCACCCACCTCCTCCTTCTGTCTGGAGAGCTAGGGCATCCTTCTCAGGATTACTAATGCTAGTCAACACTGGAAAATAGGGGTATTTATGTGCCATCTACTGGATTTTTTAGAAAAATGCATTTTCAAATACCCAGATGTTGCCTTTGAAAATTTCAGATATGTAGGCTCTTTTGATTTCTATTTACAGTTCTGCGAAAATTTGAGAGATGCCATAATGCTATTAAATTTTGGATGCACAGCTCATCTTTCTTTGTGACACAGAACTAGATACCATAAGATGATAGAGAGCCATTATCATATCATTTGCAAAAGTAAGAACATATCTAGATTAGTTCAGGTGTTAGGTGGTCCCTGTCCATGTTAAAATCATTACCCGGGAAGTCATGTCTCCTTTAACTTGCATCACTTTTTGACACAAGGACTTTAGTTTACTATAATTAAACAAAATGTTACTTCCTTTGCTTGTAAGTCCAACTCATCATATACATGATCTTTATGGCTGCCTAAGCTTCAACTGCATCCTTGAAATTTGTGAGTTTCCGGTGTAATATCTATATTTTCATCAACCTTTCTACAAAAAAAAGCTCAGTTGCACTAAGTCAAAAATAACAATAATAATGGTCTTTTTCTGGGTCTTTATTCATTGAGGTGTAGCATCAAGAAATTTAGATCAAGTATTCTAGACCCCATGTACTTTTGTTTTAGATAAAACAATATGTATATGGAAAGATAGACAGATAGATAGATAGATAGATAGATAGATAGATAGATAGATAGATCTTTGCTATGTGAAACATATTGTTAAAAAAGTAAAAAGATTATCCATAGACTGAGATGTTTAAACCACTTTTCTCACAAAGTACGTGTATCCAGAATTAAGAACACCAAAACTCAATAATAAAAAAACAAACAACCCAAATAAAAAGAATGAACAAACTATCTAAATAGACACTTCATCAGATAAGGCTTACTGATGGCAAAAAGCACATGAAATAATTATTCAAAAAATTATTCATTGGGCAAATGGATGTGGAAACAAAGCTGATATTCTACTACACACTTGGACTGTTTAATTAAAAAACAATGACAATAACAAAGTGATGGTGAGAATATGGGCCACCTACACCCTTCTTATATACTGAGGCTGTGAATGCAAAATGGCACTTTGTGGAAAACAATATGGTAATTTATCACAGAGTTAAACATACATGTTCATATGACCCAGCAATCCCACTTATTGGTGTTTTCTCAAGGTAAATGAAAACTTATGTTCACACAAAATCTAAATACACATGTTTACAGCAGCATTATTCATAATCAAACAAAAATTATATACAACCCATACGGTTTTCATTTGTTGGATAAATAAAGGAGGTTTAACACATCCATACAAAGAAATATTATTCTGCAATTAAAAAGGAAGAATGGATTATTGATTCATCAAAGAATTTATCTAAATTTATTTTGCTATGTGAAAGACTCAAGAGCTACATATTATTTGTTTCAATTTAAATAACTTGGAAAAGGCAAAACTGTGGAAACAGAAAAAATCAGGTTTCACCAGGGGTGGAGGGAGGGTGTGGTTTAAGACGAGCATCAGAAGGCGATACCTGTGGTGTAGAACTTTCCTGCAGCACAGCTCTGGCCAATAAGACTACACATTTGTCAAGACCAACTGAACTCCACAAAGAGCGAATTTTACTCTATGTAAATTAAAAAAAAAAAAAACAGAATATGAAAAGAATACAAAATATAATATAAGACATATAAAAAAACAGAAGCATACTGAGAGTGGGGAAGAAAATATGTAACCTAAGTAACTTTGGAAACCAGAATTTTGATGGGATGCTCTAAGACAATAGAAAGAAAAACATTAAAAACACTAAAAAAAAAAAAAACCCACTAAAAAACATATAAGATCTACATTTGGGTTAATAAATCTGTTTTTTTCCAGGAGTATGAGTATGGGAATCCTGAAAACTATGTTTTGCATATACTAAGATGGAAAAAGTAAATAAGTATCTTGTATGTAATGAGAGACAGATTTCTTACTTTTAGATAAGGCAGATAGAAATAAGGAAAGGGGAAGTCTAGAACCAACCCTAAGTAGATATGGAATCAGAGGTGTCATTAAAAGCTTGATTGTTTGAGATCTTCTGCCAGAGTTCAGTAGGTATTCTGTGAGAACTGTTTCACATGTAGACGTATTTTGGACGTATTTGTGGGAGAAAGTGAGCTCCACATTGTTCTATTCCACCATCTTGAAGTCTTTAAAAAACCTATGTTTTAAAATTATAGATGATGGATGATAGATAGATAGATAGATAGATAGATAGATAGATAGATAGATAGATAGATAAATGTCTGTGTATGTATTGGTTGGTATAGATTCATACATGGTCCTTGTTCTATCCTCTCAGGTCTAAATTCAATGATACTCTAGTTGCAATGAGCATACCTAGAGCCCAAATCTTTGCTTCTAAATATTACTCTCCATTTAAAGGATCCAGGATTGCTTAGGGAACTGGTAGATTCCAGGCCTAGAGCAGGGTAAATACAAGATAAATGTGAGAAGAAGATGTAGTTCTGAAAAGTACAGAATTACTCAAAATAATAAAATGTTCACTATGAGGTGATGAATGTGTTAATTATCTTGACCTTGGTAATCATATCACAATATGTATGTATAACAAATCATCATGTTATATACTTCAAATATACACAATTATATTTGTTAATTATCACCAATAAAGTACAAAAAAAAAGAGGAAAGGGAATAAATGTTGAAAGAGCTTAGAAGCCAACCTGTAAAAGCTCCCAATAGGCAAAGTTGGAATGATTTAAGCATTAAAATAAATATAATAATATTGGATAAAATCCACAGAGTGAAGTAAGCATTTGTAAGTTCACATTGGTAAAAGTAAATACTTAAATAATTCAATGAGGAAGAAGGGACAGCTCTCCCTCTCAGAAGAACTTTAATGAATATGGAAAAAAATGAAGGAAATAGTGAAGGAAAAGAAAATCACCATTAACAGAACATTGAATTTTGCAGTCAGTTTCTACAAATGGATGCTAAACTTAATGGTGAGAAAAATTAATTACAAAAAAAAAGATGGTGAGAAAAATTGGGTTACTTATTAATTACGAAGGGAGAAACAGGAATTACCAGTAGAGAAACCCAGCAGACACCAGATTAACTAAATGGTCAAGGTCAGGCCGTCAATATCAACATCACAATCTCCTGGGCTGAGGTACTCAGAAGGATGAATCATTTTTGTGATATTCTTGCTCCAAACGCATAACCATAGTTGAAGCATGAGAGAAATAAGACTAACCCAAATTGCAGGGCATTCTACAAAATAATGTACTTCAACTCTTCAAAAATGTCAAGGTCATGAAAAAGCAAGAAAACACAGAACACTTTCATACATTGGAGATTGAGGAGACATGACAACTAAATGCAGTGTGGGATCCTGGAACTGAAAAAACTAAAGTGGAAATACTGTGGAATCCAAGCAAGTCTTCAGTTTAGTTCACTATGTCCATGTTGACGATTTAGTTTTACTAAAAGTACTATGTTATGCAAGATCCAATATCAGGAAAAGCTAAATGAAATACATATGGGAACTTATTGTACAAGTTTTATAATTTTTCTGTAAATCTAAATTATTCCAAAATAAAACTGAAATACTATACTTTTTTTTTACAGGTAACTGTCTTAATATTTATCTATCAAAATTTGTGTGTGTATGTTTACTTTAAATTTAGTCAGGTACATGTTTTTGGACATTTCATCTCATTTTTTACACTTTGATGTTGCAATATTTGTTTTTTATATTTCAGATACTTTTGTCATTATTTTTCATTCAGATGTTACTTTTTAACTTCTCTCAATTTTTCCTAATTGTTTGCAAAGGTCAGTCAGACACATCAGCTTTTTAAAAACAACCTTCCATTTTGTTCTCCATCTGTTTAACACATTTTGACATATTTATTGGTTGTGCTATATACCATTATCTTTAGGTTTTTCTTTTTTCTTTTTCCTGTCCTCTTAAATTTGTCAACATGAGAGGTAAACTGAGGCAAGCTCAAATTACCAGAAGTTGAGTTCATTTGGGAATGGCAGGGGGACTGCGATTCAGGAAATGGACGCCATAACCAGTTGCAAGAAAATCCGTGGAGCATTTGGGGTGGGGTGGGCTGGAATTGTAGGAGCAGAGCTGATAAGGGGAAGTCCAGACAGAGTCCAAACAGTGAGTTCATGGGCTTAAGGATGGGAAGGGATTCTTGGGATATTCTTTGGTCAGGACATATGTGTCCATCTTCTGTAAATCAGGCGTTTACAGGAAATCTATCTCTCAGTTCTTAAGTTCTGTTCTTCTGAGGGTGCCTGAATGAGATTCTCCGTTTCATATTATCTGGTTCCAAGTTAGATTGACAGCTCCACAAATTAAAACAAATGTTCCTACAAATCGTTCTTTTTTTTTTTTTATAATCCACAGCATTTAATAAATATATTCCATTTGTAATCTTTAAAGCAGGCAGAATTTAAGAACGTATTTTTGAAATTCCCAAGTATTTGGCCTTTTTGTTATTATTTTTCTAACTCCTGTATTTGATTCCTCAATTTATAATACTGTGGTTAGTGAACATGGCTTAAATGTATCATTTTGAGGAATATATTAAGATTTTCTTTTTCACCAATGACATGTTCTCTTTGGCGATATTTCCCTTGTATTTGTTAATACACATGTAATGTTTTTTTAATGTGTTTATTATCTTCTTTGTAGTTTTGTACTTGATTTTTCTTTTCTGAGAGCTGTATTTAAAGACATTCACAATGCTTACTAGTCTGTCAGCTTCTAATTCTACTTTTGGTTCATTTCTGACTTTTATAGTTTGAGGTTATATTATGTTTCAGATGTACAGGTTTATGATTCTTACAGCTTCTTGATGGTTTTGTTTGTTTTGTTTTCCAGACTTGAGTTTTCCAAAAATTGGCTGAGTCTATAATTCTGGCTAAGATTTTTAAAAATACACTTTACCCTCCACTCTTTGTATGTATATTATGCTACAGTCTTCTTCCAGACAGCGTTGCTGATAAGAAGTCTGATGTCAGTCTGGCTCTTGTTTTGCTCTGGGAAGTTTTTTTTTCTTCCTTGGAAGCTCCTAGATTTTTTTGCCCTCTCTTATCACTTAGTCCTTCAGGATCTGGTATTTGTCCAGGTGCTGGCTGTTTTCTCTTTTATATCTGGCTTGGCCTTCAGTGGACTGTTTCAATCTAAGTACCTAGATATTAGTTCCTCAGAATTCGTGGCTATGCTGCTTTTAAAAAAAATACCTCCGTCTCCCCATTTCTCTTCTCTAGTTCCGTACAGAGGCAGACGCTAGGACTTGCGAGTGTGATTTATGTAACTTGAGTTTTCTTTTTGCCTTTCCTCCTCTTTATCACTTTTGTATTGCATCCCAGGAAAACTAGTCAGCATGATCTTTTACGTGATCATTGTTTTTATTCTTATCCACCCATTCAGACCACCCATTAAACTTTAAAAGGTTATGGGCAATGCAGGTGTACATATAAATACTGATATACAACATCTACAATGTTTTTAGTTGGCAGCCTTATCTTATTTCTTGAATGTGCCCTCCTCAATTACCTTTCTGAACATATTAATGATTCTTAAACCAGTGCCGTATTTTGTTTTCTACTGATTCTTTTTTTAGAGATATGGGATCTCCTCCTTCTTACCCTTGTTTGCCAATTTTGTCTTTGCCTAAATATCTGTTGGTTCGTGACCTTGCCCTTCTGTTGTCAGTGACATTGTCTCTGCCATCTTTGTGTACAGCCTGTGGCCACGTTTGGGAAACACTGTTATTTTTAACATCCTCACCTGAGGCGTGATAGTTTAAGAGCATACCAAGAATGAAATACGTTAGTCGCTATTTTTCTGCATGCGAGTGTTCTTATTCCTCCCGTGGGTCACCACGCATCAGGGACAATGTCCTATCCTTCTGGGCTTCTTTTGCTTTTGTTGCAGGCAGAACCTTGCTCCTTCTCCCCAGACCAAGGGCAGAAGCCGTCCGTCACGTTGCTGCCTGACCTTGGGGACTGTCTGGTTCTCTGCATCCATCCATCTCCTCCACGAACCGAATACCTTTGTCGCTGTGCCCACTGTTAGTGGCTGCGCTCAGCTGTCAATTCTAAGCTGCTAGTTTCCTCTCCTGTATTACCTCCCACGTGCCAGATTCCACTTCCTGTTTGCCAGTTTGGCTCTCCACGAACATATGCCTGTGTGGTTGCGCAGAGGTGTTTTCATGCTTTACTATTGTTGCTGCAGATTTTCTAGGAATGGAGAAATCTCACAATGTGTTCAGATCATCGTCTCCAAGCAAATATTATAGTTTGTTTTGAGTCGATCTGTATTCTTATGTGCTGTTTTTTGTAGATCAAAAACAATTGAATGATAGCAACTTCATACAGTGCTACCCAATAATTTACTAACCACACCCTGCTTGGAGCACAGCTTTTGCGTGTGGTTGGAGTGTCTTACCTCAGTCATTATGTAGCAAAAATGAGTCCTGCCATTGTGTATTACCCACTGTTTTATTTTCTGAAGTGGTCATTTGTTCCTTTTGCAGAATAAGTTCTCAAAAAAGTGCAGCAATGAAACACAGTATCAATTCTTTCCAGGTATCTTTGAGGAGGTGTCTCAGTTGGATCTCCGCACTTGGGATACGGTTTTCTCCAAAATGAGAACAAATTGAGCAGGTGTGGTCTTACTGCCTGCGGCTAAGTGGGGTAACTGGCTGTGGCAGGTTATATGTGATTAGATCCACGATGTCTTTGGGAATACATCGGCTTCAGTTTACCAAGTTTCCTGGGGCTGCAAATGTGAGGGGCTCCTATTTTCCATGGGATGTTCTGTGATTGTACTAATTATGCACTAATGCAGGAAATAGTTCACTATCTCAACTTGTAAAAATTCTAGGTTGTCCCAACCAGAGATAATTCCTCTGTCACTTCCTATAAGGTTTGTTGTCTTGCAGGTACAAGGATCTTAGGCACTCTTGGTCTTCCTCCTGCAGCCTTGGGTTTCAGCCTTATCTGGCTTTCCATTCAATTTGGGGGAAACTTTCCCAGCACATCCTTCCCGGGAGAGTAACACCTCACACGTACCTGGCCCTCCCTCCCCACATCCAGGGAACCCGAGACAACAGTGTACATATTTTTCACTGGGTTTTCTAGTAACTTCTTTCCACTTCTCTGGGTCTCACTAAAGATGTGGGACACTGGAGCCTGGGAAATCCAGGGAAATCTAGTAGTACCTATTGCTCCCTCAGCTCAGAAGATACAGAGGCCCTGGCTTCAAGACTGGGCTCTTAAGCAACTGCAAATGGTGCCGTCACATTATTTTGGGCAACTTGTAGCCTTGAAGAATAAATTTCTGATGACATTTGCTTGGAGTTATTGTCATCTTCCCCTTTTATCTCAGTTGGCATCCATTGAATGATCTAATTAAAATCATTCCAGAAATAGAAAAAAATCATTATTTAACATAGCTTTTAATTTGGAATTTTTCATTTTCTCATAAAAGTCACTTATTTTTCAAGTAGAAAGTGACTTTTAGACCCAGAGCTCCAAGCTTACAGTTTCCATTGCCAGAAGTGGATTTTCTGATTATAAAACAACATGAACAACAGTACTGCTAACACAACTGTAGGGCAAATTCAGGAACCGTGGGAGCCTGAGGTTCATACAGTATTAAGTGTTTTCCTCAAGGAAAATGATACAAAGTAACAACCAGAAAGTTAAACTAGAAATGAAAATATTTATGATGAGAAAAGAAATAAGGATTACAATTTGTCAAAAACAGACCAAAAAAATCACTAAATCCAGATAATTATTTTAATATTTTTATTAATCAAAAAATTTTTAGTCAGCATTTTAATTTTTAAAATTTCAATATTTTTCAGACCTCTCCATACTTTTCTCTCCTAATTCCTTGGCTCGAGACACCTTTATATACTTATTATCTGGTAATTATCATGTATTATCATACTTGATAATAATTTATTTTTTATCATTGCTAGTTTAGAAAGTTTTCTTTCACTTTCCCACCTTTTTATTGGAAACATCAGATATAATTTTAGGATTGACAATTCAAGAGAACATGTATTAGGTTTTTTTCACGTGTGAGCCGTTTTGATGTGGGTGGCAGGTTATGCAATTCCTTACAGGAATTCCAGTTCATCCTGTTGTGCAATATTCCCATCAGAAAAGATTGTTTTAAATGTCTAGCACATTCTGTTATGCACCTTATTTTGAAATATATTTCTAGGACAAGTGAGCTTCCATTTTGAGAGGTTTTGTTGAGAAATGAATCCACCCCGTTTTTCCATTGCCGATAACAAGGAACATTTTCTGCAGGCTGCATCGGACTCCCTCCGTTCCAAGTCTGGTTGCTCTCTCACTGCCCTCGCACACCTGGGGGCTGCAGGGCATGTCTCACATCACACAGCATCCTCGGGGCTAGCACTGGCATGCCCCATGCGCAGTGAGTTGGCACAGGAATATTGGCTTGTCCGTGGCAGCCCTTACCCAGTGGAGCCAAGCGATAAATTCACTCTGCTCAGAACTGTGAACTCTGTAAATACTCTCCACTAAACCCAAACTAAGTGTACCCCCAAATCCGTCCCTCCTTTATTGCATTTCAGTTATACTTACGGTCATTCAGCAGTAGTGGACAGGAGAGGAAGGATGCAGAAAAGTAGGGGTTAAGTGTCAGGAAACGATAGACTTAGTCTAGTTTAAAAATTTACGAAATTACAAATATACAAAAAAAGTCATGGTCATATCATATCATCCCTGCTGGGGTCTCTCCTCGGGCCTTTAAAGGAGCCTGTACAGGTAAGGGGTCTGAAGCTTGCTGGGCTCGGTACCCTCATGGCAACACACTTGAGTTAAAGCAAGGTTACTTGGATTTAAATACTAAGATTTTACTTTTGCCTTTGTGTTGTGTCTCCTCATTCTTACCCTCATTTATTTTACTTATAGAAAGAGTGTTTCAGTAAGAGTTAATCACACAGACTATAAAAATTCAGCCAAAGGGAATGTCGTCGGCTCTTTTTAAAGGCGGTGATTTATACGCCTCAAACAACTCTCTTCAGATTCTGGAATTCTTATATTACACTGGCTGCCCCACAGCAAGGTAGGTAGGGATTTGTTACTATTGGCTGGAGCTCTGGCAGGTCTGGAAAGCTCCCTACTAAGGCTACGTCATTAATAGATTGTAGAAGGTTTGAAAGAACACCCGAGGAATTTGGGAAAACTCCAGGGGTACCATTGCGCTGTCCTGAATTAAAGCACTGGTGAGGCCTGTGTGATCATTATTGTGATGAGGAGCAAAGACCATTCACTCTGCTGATGACTGTGTGGTTATTACAAACGACCAGCATTATTCCAACTGTGGGATCCCTTTCAGTTCATACAGTTAGACCGTATTTGACTACAATGATCATACAGATATAATTTAACAAAGCATACTTCTACCCGTTCGAGACTTTTGAACAGTATTGTGGGTTTACAAACAGCTTGATGTGACATGATTCCTGATGGCCTGTGGCAACGTGAAATGTTTGAAAAGAATGTGGAAAACGTGTATCTAATTTCAGAACTGAAGTTTAAGATCATGCTGGTATTGTAGTGGTGTTTTTTTTTCCTTTTTTTTCCTGGATTGCATATGATCTTTGCAGATCCCTTAATCCTCTGGAATCTCTTACTCTCTTCTAATAGGATCTACATTTTTGCAAAAGCTGCCTATTCAAGGCTATCACCAAAGAAGTATTTTTCTGCTTGTGACACAATGGGAATTGAATTATACCCCCGAATAATGAATATTCCACTTTGCTCAAAGCTCTCTTCTGTATTATGGAAAATTAGATTCGCTTTCTTAACTCTCAGAATCGTCTAACTAATGGAAGATACATCATGGCACAAAGGAGGGCCTGCGTTCTCAATAGGTGTTTATGTTGTTTAAAAAAAATTCAGAGTAAAGAAAAGGAAGACAGAAAGAAAATGCATTTAATAATATTCAACATTAGCCCTTTTTCTCTCATTTTCTCCACAATCTGTCTCTCTCTCACACACACACACACACACACATACACACACATACACATACATGCAGTCACATGTAATTCTGGATCAATAAAACAGTGCTCGCTAGCCGCACTATTGTTTATATTTACTGGAAGTAAAAGTCAATGTGAGGTGTCAAAAGAAAAATCACAAACTAAAGAGTAGGAACAAAAAAAGAAGTCAAATTATTGACTGCATCTGATTTTATTTCATACCTTAAAACTCTTAAACAATCACTGCAGAAGGGCGGGGACATACCAGAACAACAAAATATCATTAGAACAAATAAGAAAAGCCAGCAAGACCAATGGATAAATATAAGTGGCAATTTTACTATTTCTGGAAATACCAAACTAAAAATATAATGGAATCAATATTTCTATTTGTAACAAGGAGAGAAATACAATAAATGAAAATAAGTCTAACAAGATATGGGCAAAACCAATATGAAGCCTGAAATAGATCTGAATAGTTAATGAAACAAATAGAAGAGAACTTGGTTTTAGATATGGAAATTGAGGATTGTGTTATCAGTTCTCCTCAGTTAATCTCTATCTTCCGTGTGACTCTCAAGTTCATTTGCAAACATTAAATACTAGATCATCACACTATCATGAGGAAGAGATGTAAAATGTGAGATTAGTAGTAGAAAATATTAAACAAGAAATTATTACGATTAAAACTGTTTGCTACTAAAAACTAAACAGACACACAGCTTAATGGTCATATGGAAACTAGCAAGAAATCAGCATAGGAGATTTAATCTGAAATGTCTTATCAGTGGGGAAATATAGTTTACTTTTCTACCTGCTTCTTAATTCTAAGTAAACATTTTAAAATGAATTCATAGACACTTGAAGAAAAAAAATAGATGAGTAGGTGTGTGAAAATCTTTCTTTAGCATAATCATGTCTAGAAGCCCCACAAATACACACGCGTGTGGGCAGTTCAGTGACTTGGACGACCTCGACACTTGTGTATAGCAAAAAAGACTACAGGCAAAGTTAACACGTGTTGGAACAAAGCTGTGATTTCTACAGTTTATCAATAACGAGAGCAATTATTCTCATCCCTGTGTGTACTTTAGAAATAAAAATAACGTCAAAGTAAAAAATACATGCAGAAATTATTTGTAAGACAGGTAATAAATGCACCCAAAAAATTTTCTGAGATTCAAGTTGATTAGCTCTAGCGTCTCCTCGGGGAAAATAGCAGTCTGATGTTAAATTCAAATTCTATTCAGTGCACCTTGGGAGGTTCCCTCTGCCAACAGGGAAAAAGATTTATTTTCCAAAAAGTCTCACACATCACATCTACTTGCATAATGCTCCCTTCTCATCAAGAACGGTTTCTCTGCAGTCCTACATCTCCAGCGCTATTCTTTTTCTCTGTCTCTTCAGGTGTTTCAAAGCATTGAAAAAAATGACAAAAAAAAGGTGGCTGTCAGTTTTTAGAGAATGAAAAATAGTACTTATTCCTGTACAAGGCGTATGCTTAGCTCAAACGCTATTAGAGGGCAAAAAATCATATAATTTCAAAAGTCAACAGAGCAATGTGGGCAATGCTGAGGGGTTTTGTCACTAAACCCTTAGTATCATGGTGGTGTCTTCATGGTGGTCAGTACAGTCTCTTCTCAGGAAAAGGGACGCTCATAATAGTTGAAGACATTCTGACATTTTTCCAAAAACTTCTAAGTTTTTTCTGAATTCTTTGGCCAGGTTATCTCACTACTACCTCTTTAACTGAGTTTCAGTTTTGGCAAAAACTCTTTTAACTTTCCTAGTGAAAGTCCAGTTACTCCCTCCACAAGACCCTTAGCTCAGTCATAGGTAGACACGAGTGTGTCTCTGTTTAGTGGCGGTGATATTTCCATCCCTGCAGCACTTTTCACAGAGAAGTGAGCCCACCTGTGAGCTGTCATTGACACTCCTAATCCTTCTTTCCTTCCTGTTGGGCACCATACAGTTCCCACACATTTGGGGCAAGACAGATCGATGCATAGTTGATCTAGAAGAGATCTAGAAGAGCCAAAAATGTGTCAAAGTGATCAGGAAGATGGAACACCACCTTGCAGATGTCCCCTGAGAATTGGAGTCCTATCACGGTTTCAACAGTTTATTGAGAAGTCTGGGAAACGATTCTTCTTTCTGGAGGGACATTAAAAACACTGGTAAGACAATTCACACATTGACTCTCAGCCTCCACTCAAGACTTAAATGAATCAAAGTCTTCAGTACCATGGCTCATATGTGGCCACTTCATTCATTCCAGGTGATACTAATATGTAGTCATGGCTGAGGACCAGGAAATTACATAATCGTTTCATAGCTTATTTCTCAATTAAGAAGATTATTTCTGAAGAATACAAACTAGTCTTGCTCCTTATTTTCCATATCAACCTTTTCTGCCATCATTCTCTCCTTCTTCTTGATAAACACATTATCATGAGCATCGCCACGGCCACGTCTGAATCCCCGGAGGCGAAGGGCATGAAGGCATTAGAGGAAGGCTCCGTTCCCCTTTTCGGCAGTTCTAGGGGGTGACACGTTTGTAGGCATGTTGGTCTGAAGCCCCCATTTCACACACCACACCCTCAAAGTGCATCACTTCATTTCACTTACGTGGGTGGCATTGAGCCCTTAAATGGTCCCCCTCACCTCTCAGCAAGGTCCCTTTAAGACTAAGTGTGTGGTTAGCAAAGCTGCTGACACTACCTCTAGGGGAGGAAACTCTGGCCTTTGTGGTCTTTGTCCCTTATTTAGTTTCAGTTTCAAAAGAGTTTACCTCTGAGCATCCATTTACTAAATTTAATATGGATTATTTACTTTGACCCTGGATTTTCTTATAAAAATCTATGTCTTTATGAAGGTGTATCTCCAAATTTGTACCTTAAATATCAGCTGAAAGTTCTTGTGTCTGCCAGGTGTACCCTGGTTAAATCCAGTCTTAATTTGATCAGGTTGGTGGTTTTTTTTTTTTTTGGAGAAGTGTTTTTCCTAACTAATAAAATACTTCTTATTGCTTATATTGAAGGAAGGGAAGCTCCATTGACCTGAGGTGAAACTTTAAATTAATCTTGACACTCAGAGATGCCTTTTTTTTTTCTTCTGTTTTTCATCTGCAGCCAGGAGTTATTGCAATATATTACTTCTCAAAAGTGATAATACATTGGATGGATGGAATGTTAACCCAAATTAAGGTAAAGCAATATTTTCTTAATAAAACAGAAATAGGGGCAATTTCTTAATAGTTTAAAATACTCTGGGGCTCACAAAGGGGCAATTTACAGGATAGAATGGAAATTGCCTTAAAATAGGTTCTACTTTTCCCATTGAAATATGTATCACTGTTACGAATATATTTCTTACGTTGCTTATTCCTTCTCTGAATGATGATAGTAGATTTTTCCCCTTTATCATCTCTTTAGAAGAACTCTGACAGAAAAACAAGTTCAACCTACTGCTGTAACCCTGAGATTCCTAAAAAAGGAGTATTGGAGTAAGTACAAGGGAATTGCAGAGATGACGCACATTTTACAGAAACTTTTGAATTACATCTATCCATATTTCCTCTCATTTTATGATGTCTTAAAGGCTGGGCGTTTGGACTAGAGGTTTATTTTTGTGTCTTGTTATAACACACGGCATAGTTTAAGGATGAAGGACATACTGTTTTCTGTTTATAGTAGACATTTATTTCTAAGGATTATATTAGGGAAAATAGTGAAGTAACAGCTACAATAAAGAATTTTATAATTGTACTGAATTAGCATTGATCTCTACCACCTTGGAAAGATTGGAAGCTTTGAAGCATTTTTCATCCAAAAAAGAAAAAGGAGGCATGGGGTGAAATTGGGAATTATTTGAATAATTATTTTGATTCAAACGGTAACATCACCAACCAACCCACCGAGAAATACTTATCTGCAAATCACATGTGTTATTGTCGTTTGAATAAAATGGTAATTAAATTTTTGGGGGAAAAATAGAATGTGCATATTATATGTTATTGCTTTATTATTCAATTTTAAAGCTATTTTATTTTTTTTGGCCTCTTCCTAAAGCATTGTAGATTAATACTTAATTAGAATTTCATCTATGAAGTATTCGATCTTATGTTTAATATGATCAGTGTCAGTTAACATAAGAAATTCTAACTCTTTCCTTCTTATATCTTCAAGAAGAGATTATGTTTTTGAGTCCATGTTGTCAATAAAGCATGTAACCATATAAATTTAAAGTAATATCTAAAGTTATGTTAAGATACATTTATAATGCTGGCTACTCGGATACTATTTGAAACAGTAAGCGGGTATCATAATCTGTAGGACAAACTGCAACATTTGGTTTGCAAACATGGTCCACGCTCTTGAAAGGACATTTAAGTGTTTAACCAGAGAAGGCGCACAGGCCTGTTGAAGCCTGGCGTCCTCACTGTCCAATCCCCATGACCTTGGATGTATTTAGCTTTTCCACCTTATTTGTAATATAAGAATGACAATACCTGCTTCGTAAGGCTGTGCTGAGGATTTAATTAGATAATGCCTAGAAATTCTCAGAGCGCTGTAAAGATCACAGCGGGTTCTTACCCAGTCTTATCATCTCAATTTGGTTATTCAGTAAAACATTCCAATATTGGATAATTTGGAAAGCTAAAGATATGTAGACATATATATGAAATATACCTATATATATATATACATGAAATATATAGGTATGTATATCTATACATATATATATATTTCATTCTCTTTGTTAGTAGCCTTTCTTACTGAGCGTGTGACATTGTATTCTTTCGGCAGTGGAGACAGAGATGGAAAAATCAGAACAAATGTGCACCTGTGCTCTTTTCTTCTAAACAGGCAATTTGCAATGTATCCATCCTTTCTGCCTGCGGTTTAATGACTCCCATGATAAAGCACAAACAAAAGCAACCCCCTCAAGAAGCCCCACTAAATTACCATATGACCCAGCAAACAAATGAGACAGAGAGAGAAACCCCAGGGCTTTGGGGGGAAAATATTAGCTAAATCCTTTGCACAGAGCAAATGCTCAACAATCCTTTCGAGGCATCAAGTAAGTAAAAGAGTGGAAGTTATGATTTCCATTTTTTTCTTTATACATATACAAAACTTTGTAAAGTTTTGTTCAACTGAAAATTCACTAGAATGGAAAGGGATACTTGGCTCTAAAGAACCTTGAATAGCAAGATTCATAGAAAGCTCTCGGTTTACCATAGTTCCACTACAACAGGATTCGGGTACACCTGAGAGTTAATTATAGTGAGTCCCTCGGAAGCGTGTATACACACACACACACACACACACACACACATATATATAGATAGATGCAGTATTAGCCACTGCTCACTTGAATTATGGAAGCAGTCAAAGAATCAGCCAGGGGAAAGATGGGGTAGAGAGGGATAAATCGGGAGTGTGGGATTTGTAGATACATACTACTATATATAAAATAGATAACAAGGTCCTACTGTACAGCACTGGGTACTATATTTGATAGCTTGTAATGGCCTATAATGAAAAGGAATACACACACACACACACACACACACACACACACACACATATAGATGAATCACTATGTTGTACACCAGAAATTTAACGTAACATTGTAAATTGACTGTACTTCAATAATTTAAAAAAAAAAATCAACCAGAAAATGACATTCCACCTGCGTCAGCTTCCAGAACTTGGTGTTGGAGTGGCCACTGTTCCTGGCGTCAGTGAGGGATCTGAGATCTTTGGTGTAAAGAACTCAGGCCCTTCTGTCATATGGGTGTGACCCCCGGACTTGGAGTTTGTATTCAGGGACAGCAAGACCCACGCTCCCCTCAGTGTCCAGTCATTTCTCCTGGAATAAATAGCGCTATCCTTCTCTCAGTAATTGGAGCCTAAGCAAGGCTACCATGATTTTCTACATCCTCCCATCAGTGGTCGCTAGAATACTCCCAACAGAAAACCCTGCTTCAAAGGAGATGGCCTTTAGTGTCTTACAGGTGAGTAAGCAATGAAATAATTTCCACCTGTAGCTGGACATTCAGGGAGCCTGCAGTGAGCTTTAATAAGCTCTGTCTTTCTTTATCAATGGAGACTCCTAGAGCCAGTGTGCAGTGTGTTGTTCACTTTTCTTCTCTGATACGTGTCCCATTATTTCCATGAACAGTTCACTGCCCACCTATTATGTTAACACTCGTAAGCTTGCTCTATGGACATGGACACACACACACACACACACACACACACACACACTCACGCACAGATGAAACAGAACAGCTTCATGCACATGGGTATAAAGCTCTGAGAATTTGTGCCTCGGAAATTTATGCAAATATCTTGAAATCTGTGCCAATAGACAAACTTGTTTCTAAAGAAACAATTTCTGTTGAACTCTTGACTAATGAACAGTGCTAATTTTGTAGCTGTCAATACATATCATTTTGTTGATGACAAAAATAGAAAGCAAAATTAGTGTGTCTCTTTTATAATACTGGTTGCATAAATGTTAAAATTAGGCAATTTTTTCAATGTTATGACATGTGTGTCAGAAGATGGGACAATTTATTGGTATTCTGCTGCCATTTCCCACTACTGCTACCAAAGAATACCCCTGGAATACTAACTATTATTTGAATGAATATGATGAATTTTGTATTTCAATATATAAAAATATATTATGAATGCTTTTAAATGGTGGTGTTAAAATTCCAAGATTGAAGGGTACGGGATGGTGTGGCTGCAAAATCATTTTTAAAAGCTGACCTAAATTTGCATAGTTAGAGTAAACGGATCCTTCAGAGAACAAAGAGACCAAGGATTCTGTTATGCCTGACACTGAATGGAATGAGAAGATTCATTTGAGGGAGAATCTCATTCTTGAATAACATGTCCACAGTTTTGTCCCAGCAATCTAAGCTCTTGCTTATGCTTTGTTTGGTAGAACATACAAACGTAAGCACATTGTGGTCATTTGGGTTTAAAGCAGTCTATCACTTCACAAATAAGAAATAGAAATTCAGAACATGGTCGCCCCCTGGTGTGCATGTAGCTGAATTACAACTATATTCAAAAACGTAAGATTTAAATTCATGGAGAGTGATGCAAATACAGAATTGGGAAAGTGAATAGTAAAGAGCACATTTTTTTAATCAGTTGGCAATAATCCATCTTATACCATTTGTAACCTTGGTCAATGGTTTAGAGAGAGAACTATAACACAGAGACACTCGGAGCGGTTTTGTGTTTCATCTGGTTTGCAAAGCCCTCAGGTATGGCCCCAACTGCTAACCGGTCTCCTTGGCCTGCTAATAAGATTATAGTCTGTGGCAGAAAACCTTCTATCTACCATTCAGGCAGATATTGCACATTCCTAGAGTCTTCAGGGTCCAAATTCAAGAGGGAAAGGCATAAAGAGAAAACACAGTGACCCTTCCTCCCTCCATCCCCATCTCAGTTTAGGACACGCCCAACCTACACCTCCCCCGCTAGGTTCATTTCCAACCCCGGGGTCTGCCTCTTTGGAAAATGTTTGACAACCATCCTTTCAGGGCAGACTGTACCCTCTCCCAGCAGGTGGGAACTGGACCCATCCTTAGCTGGGCTCCTGCCCTTTGACTCAAAACAAAATAAAACAAAACAAAAAGAAAATAACCCATAACCCCACAGACTCTTCAGATTGAAAGGCATAATGTGATTATGAAAGATGTTCTTCTGCTACTTTGTAAAACTTAATTCTCAAAAAATCCTTAAAGTCTGGATTGTTCAGAATTAAATACCATGTCGTAGAGTAAATCAAGTCTAATTTGAGTCCATGTTGAACCTTTCAGCTCTGTTTGTCATTCTTCCTCCAGGGTTGAGTTCGTCCTGCCTGTACCTAATTCTTTCAGTCTTCGTGGTCCCAGCTCCTGACCCGATGAGCATCTGTTCATGACAGCTGATCCACGCAAATTACAGACACAGCACAGCATAACTCAGAAAATAATAATAATTACAAAATAAACACATTTCCCACAAATCCATGTAGACTAGAGATAAAATTTGACTGTCAATATAAACCCTTTTCACACCATGGCACAGAAGAGTTTAGACACAGGTTTTTAAGCATCTCTTTCACTGTCTCCCCTGCCTGTCTAGCTTTTTCACCTCTCACTGGGGCATTCTTAAGTGGCTCTCCCCAGAAATGAGCTTTTGAAGTAAAAGCGAATTTGAGTTGTTGAATGAATCCCTTTAAAATTTGATAAATTTGTCCAGCTTCATTTACGAGCATGCAAAGTTTCAAATGTGATGGGCAAAGATCAGAACGTAACCAAATGTTGTCCTCCAACCGTCTCTAAAAGGAGTAACTTCACATGGTAACAAGACTTAGAAGTAACAGTACAGCCTTAAGATGTTGCCGGAAAATTTCACTTCCTGTTTATCAGCATGTTTCAAAGATGGCTTTCTTTTTCTTAGGTTATTGGTAACAGAGTTTTCTGCAACGTCCACAGGCAATGGGAGGTGAGGTTTATATGAGACACTGAGTTGCAAAGAAAAGCAGAAAGTAGCCACGCATATATGCTCTTATCTCCTTTTTCTTTTTTTAAATTCTTCTAAAATATAAAAAAAAGATAAAACAAAATAGTAAGAGAAATATGGACATAGGTCCATACTGCTTAGATGAAATTCTTGGCTGGCTGAGCCCTCATCCTATCTGTTGCAAGAAAAGGTCACTTTTACTTCTGTTCAGGCCTTTTATCATTCCATCAACTTTGCTATGATGGTTACTAAATACAAAACACACCTATCTCCTCAATAAACTTAGAGTTTTACGATGGGTAGCAGCAGATAAGAAAAGAGGTGATTATAATACTAGTTAGTATTATGTTGGGTATTTGCAAAATACTAGAGCAGGAGATGGAGAATGAAATTAGTGTCTAGTAAAGAGAACGGCCCTACAGTCAGAAAGCCGAAGACATGGGTAAAAAGAATTTCAGACTGTGTGAGCAAATTTACACCTAAAGGCAGGATGGGCACGAAGGAGCGGGATACATGCTGGAAACTGCTGATAAAGCAGCTGGGAAAGAGAGCGCATCCTGCTTGGGATGATACGTCTAAAAAGTTAGCAACAAGACGACAGGGTTGTGCCATTTTCCTGAAAGTCAGTGGGAAAACTCTGAAGCCAGGAATTAACCTCAGCCGCTGTGCACTAGGAAGATTGCAGCCTAGAAAGAATGGAGACTACCTTGGAAGAGACAGGGGAAAGATTTAGAAGAACCACAGTGCTTCTGTAGACATGCATCTATTCCTCTGCTAGAACATTTCACTGATCATGGCCAGGACCCTCAGGAGAGAGCAGGTAATCTTAACATGGCTTCAAGGCCTTTCATGATACTGCCTGTATTAGGTCATTTATTTCTCAGTATTCCTAGCCTGCCTTTCTGCTTTGGTTCCCACCTACTGCAAACTTGCTCAGCTGGGCAGCGGTTCATGCCGTTCCCTTTTCTTAGAATATCTGTAGAATATTACTCCTTTTGTCTTTCTCCCTTTCCTCTCCACCCCTCCCTTCCTACTTCACCTGGCTAGCATCCAGTATTCCTTTCAGGCTTCAGATTATATATAATCTTTTACACGAATCAAAGTGCTTGCACCTGCCGTCAGCCTTCCCCACCCCCACCCCATGGTAGATCAGGTGACCCCAGAGTACCCTAAGGCTTCCATTCATCTACACACCTAGGGAATCTCAGTCCCTGCTAATCAAAAGGTTGCAAAGAGCTATATTTATCTTGTTCCTTGCTTTCTGCCAGCACTAATTTCCTAATTAAACATTTGCCTGATGAATATATTATAGTGCTAAAAATTTCAGTAGAGAGATCCCTGGTTCTCGTAATCATCTAAAAAAATGGCAAAGTTGGTAGTAGAGGAAAAAGTTTCCAGAGCCATCAGTGGAGAGAGGAAAATAATTGACAAAGCCATAGGGAGATAGAAAGACAAAGGGCAGAAAGATCTGCTATGCTAGTAAAGATATATACTGTCAGATTTCATTAGAATATTCTATGATATGATGTAATAATATGTCACAGCATAGTATAATATAATATAAACTCAATTAGCTCAACCATCATAAAAATTGCTCTTATGTATGTAATTTTGGGCAAAGAAAAACCAAAGTTGAGAATATATTATTATAAGAGAATATTATGCATACTTTGCTTAAAATGTTTCTAAAAAAGTAGAAAAAAAATGATGTCCTATTATAATACAATATTATGCATATTTTATTTAAAATGTTCAATTTGCGACTTACAATATATGTTAATCAAATTCAGACATTGTGGGTGGTTTCATTTAAATTCATTAAATAATTTCAATGAACACAAAATGTTAATCTTATCACCCAAATTATTATTATTTTTTTGCTATTCAGGATCCTAATTGCAAAATTAGGAAAACAAACTAGCGCATTTCAGGAGCTTTTGGACCATAAGGATTGGAATCAAAGGACATTATAACAATCTTCAGCTAGAGAATGAATGAACCCTGATGCTCAAATGGGCTGATGTTTGGGCTTAACATTGCTGAAGTATAAAGAGGAAGAGTCATGCCCAATTTCACACTTAAAATAGAACCAGTGGCATCTAATACTGTCAATGTACTTCTTCATGCAGTAAACTGTTTCCAACTTCATAGATAAAATATATTAGAATATCTTAATAGTAAAGATTATTGTTCTCCTAAAATTTGGGACTTAAAAGTATTTAATACAATATACTTTATATTCATAAAAATATTCAGAAGTCAACAGCACTTGGGGAGGAGGGTATAGCTCGAGTGGTAGAGTGCATGCTTAGCACGCATGAGGTCCTGGGTTCAATCCCCAGTACCTCCTCTGAAAATAAATAACCTCACTACCTTCCTCCCACCAAAAAAAAAAAAAAAAAAAAAAAAGAAGTCAACACACTTGACACTGTTTAAACAAATTTGTTATATAACTTTTTTTAACTCATTCAAATAAATCTGTATTTAAATTTCAAAGTAGTTGAGTGCTTCAATAAATATGGCAATGTAGACATTTTTAGACTTTATTTAATAGCTCCCTGTGCATTACGTTTGCATATGTGGGTATGTATGTATATTGTGTCTCAGTGAGTGTAACTTATCTACTTTGATTTCACTTTGACAAGTCTCATTTGTTTAAGGAAGGGAAACTCTTCAGGCCTTTTTGCAAAATTTCCTTTTGGGGATCTATGTTCCTGAAATTACAGTTAAATAGAATGCTACTTTTACTTCCAAATGTGAGGTGTGCAATGGCCTATGTCCTACTAATTTGTTCCAATCAAGCATTTAGTAGAGAGTGGGGTGTTTTTCTTTTTTTGCTATTTATTTCTTTTGATCAGATGAAATTAAGGCATACACCTTAGCAGTATTTATACAACTAAAAGTAATTTTTGTTATTTGCATTGTTTTTTATGTTATACTGCCATCTTGTGGCCACTTGGTCAACTTTTTAAAAATTATATTCCTGGCCAGTGTATCAGCATGACCCCGAAAGCATTGTGAAATATAACTTCCAACATTATGGAACATATTACTCTTAACAAGTATTATCCTCTTGGCTACCTCTCAGTAACGAGGTCATAATACTTCTTTGTAGCACTTAAAAGTTTTAGGTAATTTACCTGAGAATTCCCTAACTTCGTTTGATATTAAATGCTATCTAAATTGATATTAACAATTGCCTAAAAAAGGAGAAAACACTGTTAAATAATTTGTTCACACGAGTATATTTCATAATATAGACCCTATTTTGGACCTGTACAAAGTAAAATCACTTATATTAAAAATTTAGACAATTTTATATTTTTAGATTGAACATATAAAGATAAATTATGTCTAGAGCTCAAGATATATGGTTTTTTATCATTATTACCTGCTCTAGGTTACAGAATAATTAAAATACTTGTTTAAATTCTATAACTGTCTGGGCAGCCTATGGTTAGGAAAGAACTTACTTGTATTTTGTCTTAGGCTAAGCCTTTCTTATATTGGTTGAACTTTTCTCATTTTTTTAAAAGACTTTTTTTTTTTTTTTAAGAGCAGTTTTAGGTTCACAGCAAAATTGAGAGGAAGATATAGAGATTTCCCAGGTACCCCTTGGCCCTCACGTAAAGATCCTTCCCCATTATCGAAACCCCCCACCAGAGTTACAACTGATAGACCTACATTGACACATAATCCCCCCAAAGTCCAGAACTGACATTGGGGTTCATTCTTGGGGTTGTGCGTTCTGTGGGTTCTAAGCACGTAATGACATGTATTCGCATTACAGTATCAGTGTATTTTCACTTCCCTAAAATCCTCTGTGCCCCTCCTATTCATCCTTCCCTTCACCCTAACCCTGGGCAACCACTGAACTTTTTTACTGTCTCCTTAGTTTTGTCTTTTCCTTTTTTCTTTTGCAGTAGCAGCAGAACATTATTCACAGCCCATTGTTAGTGTCCACAACATTCTCCCATCACTTCATCTTCAAGGTGGGAAGAGAGTGGGTGGAACATTGAGCACAGAGCTGGCTCTGCCACAGTGCCTGACGCAACTTCGGAGTCAGTCTGTCCATCCAGCTGGGGATGCTGGCCGCGCACGATGTGCCTTCAGCCGGATGCTGTTCCCACACATTCTGGTTCAGTCACCGGTCGGGGCTTCACATCTTCCTCCTACAGTGAAGGGGCCCGTGGTGGCAGGTGCAGCTTCAGCCTTCATGGCCTCCTGGCCCCTCCAAGAGGAGGCAGTGAGAATAGTGAGAATAGTTTTATTACATTGTTCAACATATTTAAAGAGCTTTCTGCTTTTAGTTTATGCCTCTAAACCCAATGATACCTATTTTTAAAAACACAGCATATAACACAAGTAATTATAGTCAACACAGTGGTCAAAGATGATCGTGCTTTACTGGGGAGGAATTGGTACGGTTACCTGCAGTGTTTTGAGAGCCAATAAAACAAATTAGAAAGAAATTACAAAATAGAGATCTGGTTACAGATATACATATATGTGCATGCACACATGTTAAGACTCATTATGAGGCAAATACTGTTTTCTGGAAAAATAAGTAAGGTATATTTTAACAAGAGAAGAGGAATAGGAACAGATTAGAAAGTGTTTCTGGATTAGCAGATACAAACTACTGTATATTAAATAGATAAGACAGCAAGGACCTACTACAGAGCACAAGGAACTGCATTCAATAGCTTGTAATAACCTATAATGAAAAAGTATATAAAAATAATATATATATGTATAACCAAATCACTATGCTGTACATATAGCTAACACAACATTATAAATCAACTATACTTCAATTAAAAAAAAAGTGTTTCTAGGTAACTCACTGATAAGCAAAAGGATATACTGTGCTTGAGTTAAAAACAAATAGCAGATAAGTTTACAGAACTGCATTTAAGCTTTAGTTTTTTCTTAACGGTATGAAGATAACCCTTCACATCAGAATGAAAATTGTTCTGAAAGCTGTATTTTCCCAATTTGTACTATTAAATCCGAGGAGAGGGGGTGACATATAAAATATTCAGTCGGTTCCTGATCATGACCAGCTGCCGGTAGGCACTTACGTCTTGCTGTTCCCCTGCTCTGGGCAAGGAGCAAAGTCAACTTTCTTAATTATTTCGTGATTAGGCAAGACCCTGTATCTCGCAAAGGCCAATGGGTTATTAAGAGGTGGCCCGCACATTCCCAGTCTGAAACACTGAATTCCAGCATGGGGGCCGTCCCGCCCTTGTTTGCCCCGCTGCACTGAGCCCGGCGCCCCCTGCTCCAGGTGCTGCTGCTCTGGCTTGTCGGGGAGTCTGCTTGTTGGCATCACTGTGTTGAAGCAGGGAGATCTGCAGCTGTGATGTGTCACCTGGACTAAAGAGGACTTTGAGTCAACCCCAAAGAAACGGTTGTTGGGTTAAGCCACTGAGATCTGGAGAGTATTTTGTTATAATAGAGCCTGTTATGACTAGTACAAGAGACTGCAAAAGTCATATATTACAAGAGACTGCAAAAGTCATATATTTGTGCCTGTCACTTATTTTCTTACCCAGTTACACACTGTGGCACTACCTGGCATTTAGATAAAATGATTCTGTTCTCCTCTCCCACCCAGAATTTAGCACACAGTCTGATTTATTAAGGCCTTCCTCCTCAGTAGCTGTGTGATTTGCTCATTAACACAAGTGTCAATTAGTAACCTCAGAAAAGAAAGGAAGACAGGCTTTGAAAGAATCGAGGTGCACACACAAAAGGCCCAGACAGGAAAGAATGACCGTAAGAAAAAAGAGGCTGAAGCCACAGGCTGCCCGTGTGTTCCCGCACCTCCTGCCAGTGTGAGGGATGTCGCTTCCCCTGAGATCCCACAGCGTTTCCCATCCCAGGGCCCGAGATGAGCAGCCTTGGTCCTGGGGTTGCTCTTGTTTCTTCTGTTTCTCCTTTCATCGGTCTTGGTAGCTTCCAAAAGAGCTTTTCCTCGTCAGCAAGGGTAGGAGGCTGGTCTGGGTTTTGTGGACATTCCCAGAAATGCGAGACCTAACTTGGCTGGAACTCTGAATGTAAAACAGCAGTAACAAGCTCTTGTGTTTAACATGCTATTACATCTTGGCACACCACGAGGGCTGACAGGTTTGGTAGAGCATAGACCTAGAGAGGCGCTGCTTAGGAAGGGCACTAAACTGAGCAACTTACTATCCTGAGTGAAGAGGTTTCCTCTCCAGTGAACTTGGAGCATCATGCACATTGCTGACAAAAAACCCATGACTGCTGTGTTGCACAACTCCATGGGGTTCCTGTTAGCCTGGGCTCGATATTCGTGGCACCCCCTGGTGCTCAACACACATCAGATCACATTGTGATGGTGCCCCATGGAGTTGTGCCATGTGGTGGCTCTAAAGGTCAGGCACAGAGAAGATGGTGATATTGACGCATGCTAGTTTCTTCATGTTTCCATAGGCTTCTATTTGAGGGGACAGATACCTATTAATATTTCATCATTTGGAGGAAGCAGGATTCTAACTATGATATATTTGATACATTTTATGCAATCAAAAAGTTGGCTTAATTTTTCTGCTTTTAAGTGTCAATGTGTAATACTTTGTATTATTGTATTCTGAAATCTTGTCCTTTTTTTAAACTTTTTTTTGAAGTTTAGTTGATTTACAATGTTAGTTTCAGGTGTACAGCAAAGTGATTCAGTTAGACATATTGATACATATCTATTTTTTTCTTCTCAGATTCTTGTCCATTATATGTTATTATAAGAAATTGAATATAATTCCCTGTGACATACAGTAGATCCTTGTTGTTTACCTGCTTTATATGTAGTAATGTGTGTTTGTTAATCCCCAACCCCTAATTTATCCCTCCCCACCCTTTCCCCTTTAGTAACCATAATTTGTTTTCTATATCTGTGAGTCTGATTTTGGTTTGTAAATAGAGTTTGTATCATCTTTTTAGATTCCACTAATAAGTGATATCACATGATATTTGTCTTTCTCTGTCTGACTTATTTCATTCAATATGATAATCACTAAGTCTATCCATGTTGCTGCAAACGGCATTATTTCATTCTTTTTTATGACTGAGTAATAGTCCATTGTGTATATACGGACATTTAGGTTGAAATCTTTTTGAAGTTAATTATAATGATAGCTAATACTTAGATACAGCAGGTGCTATCTTGAGATATTTATGTGTAATAATTCAAAAGTTATGTACTGTTATTATTTCTGCTTCATAGATTGAGAAAGTGAGGCCCAGAGAGATTTATCACCTTTTCCAGAATCTCAGAGCCTCTGAGTGTTTGTGTTGCCATTTGGATGTATGCAGTCTGTCTCCAGACCCTCCCTAGGTATAGTTTATCCTGCATCTGCTATATTTATCTTGCTAACTCAATTCCTCTTCACAATCCTTCTGCATGAGTTTGTGTTGAAAATCTAGCTCTAAGGAATCAAGCCACTTGGTGGGTCTCTCTGAAATAGTTAATCAACTGGTTGTTCTGGCCACGCTAACATGAGTTCATAACCCATTATTATGACTAATAAATGCCTTATGAGGTAACACTTGGTCATCAAAAATTTTAAAGCACATGAAAAGGAACATATTTTCAGGTTCTCGCATTTATTTTTATGTTTCTCTAATGGCTTAGTTTTATAAAAAAGAATGTTCTTACTCTCTTTGTAGTATCTGCCTTTAAAATCTAGTCTCATTGTATGATGGTATATTTGAACTTTTAGTAGATAGTGGAATATGTTTACTTATAGAGTTTGCTTTTATGCCTTTTAGGAGCGCTTTTGTAAAGAAAACAAATACAGTGTGGAAGGAATCACTCCAGAGAAGATAGCCAGCAAGTGTGCCCAGTGGGCTCTCCTACCAGAACCCAGGAGGAGTCAGACCCATCTGCATCTCTCAGACTTGGCAGGCTTGGGACGTGCTCTGGTTTGGTCAAAGGAGGCCTGAGGGGGAGATCGATGACAGGCATGAATTCAACGCACCACCCAGTCTCTTGAGCGCAAGTGGAGACATTTAGAAGAAAGAAGTCATGGCCAGAGAATTTCCTAAGAAATTTCCAAGTCTCTGGGCATAAAACTTTGGCTTTGTGTTTAGATCACTGACAGCTTCATTGCATTAAGGCAGTGACCACTCATGCCAAAAGAGCTTAGCTTTGGATCTGTTGTGGAACCTCGAGCATGAGATGCTTCCAGGAATACCTGGAAAGAACACCCTTGGGTTCTACACTGAGGTTCACACTCCAATGACACAATGAATGGCATTCCAGAGAGGGCCTTCCAGGACATTCGGCCTTAACCAGGAGGAATCCAGAACAGGAGAGGCAGATGTTATGGATGTTTGTGGGCTGGTTTGTTAAAGCAAGTGAGACAGATTTTTGAGAGATTCCCAGACACTAACTTGAGGACTGGTGGGGCACAGACTACTATGGCTAACCCAACATGAAATCTCATTTTCCTCTCTAGTCACAGAGCTCTGATTTGGGGAGTCACTTTGCCATTTAGAAGAAAAGATTCTACTTCTCATCATCCTTGGAGCTCAGTGCAGCCATGCCCCTAAATTTTGGACAGTGGAATCTAAGCAGATGTATTTTGTGAGACTTCTGGAAACACTCATTTATTTAAGGGGGGAGATTTTTGAAATTTCTTTCTTGGCCTGGAAGATGAATTTGATGGCAGGAACTTAAGCAGTGATGTTTGAAGCATGAGGTAACCTTGGAATAGAAGTCAAACTCTGATTGTGAGCTGAAACTGAAGCTCCAGAGTCTTTTATGAATACAGTATATTTGGTCTATCTTTCTTGGACTGCCTAACTCTGAGCTGCTTTTAAATAAGTAAATGGTCATAATCATTACCGATAATTCAGTGTAAGGAGGATGCTGGGATTCCTGGTACAGCAGTGGGAAAACAAAGACTCCATCAGTTAATAAAATGTCTTGTTTATCCATAGTCTAACCAAGCATAATAGTGTTTTGACTATGAGTTTAATCACAAAACTAGCTTGGAGGGAAGAGTTATCATTTTAACAATTACTGAGAACCGTATATTAGCAATGTCCTGTGCAGACATGGTAGGTTTAATTGAAGAAATGAATAAAACTTGGTGCCTGTTCCCAGGATCATATTCCTGTGCTGAAGAAAGACATGCATTTTATAAGTCACATAAATCAATTCTTAAAAATTGATTTTATTTTTTTAGAGCAGTTTTAGGCTTACAGCAAATTGAGAGGAAGGTACAGAGATTTTCCACAAACCCCTGCCCCCACACGTGCATAGCTCCCCCATTATGAACACCCCCACACCAGAGTGGTGCATTTGTTACAGCTGAAGAACCCACACTGCTACATCACAGTCACCCAGACTCCATGGTCTACATGGTTTTCGTTAATGTTCATTCCTGCCATTGTACGTTCTATGGGTTTGTGGATGTACCATGTACATGTATCCACCATTATAGTATCATATAGAGTAGTTTCACTGCCCTAAAATCCTCTGTGCTCCACCTTTTGAAATAATTTAAAAAGTGTTATCAGTGCACAAAGAAGTTATTATGTGATGGTTGGAGAGCTCAAGTGCTGAGACATGCTGGTATCTCATTTATATAAATGTGGTGTGTGATGCGTCCTTGGCTTGTCTTCCTGACAATATCAAGATATTAGTGTCTCTGTAAGTCTCTGGTTGGACACAAGCCAGGCCTCTTTAAAAATTCATGAAACAGACTGTAATACATTCCTCCGCCTAACTCCAGGATATTGTTGGTTATTAGGCAGTCAGCTGATTGATATAATATCTTTGCATTTACTTTCCAGGCAGAGTACAATGCCTTTTCCAAAAACCAAGTGCGATGATCACTAAGCTGATATTGGTAATAATTTGATTTGTACAAATTGGAAGAGGTGTGATCAGGCTGCAAGAATGATTGTGTCGTTCTCAGAAAAAATTCCAAGCAGATTAGTCAACAAATTGTTTTGAGGTATTGGAAACCTTACAAAGAGAAGGAGTGATCACTAGAAACTAACATAAGTTCACTAAGGATAAGATTTACCCAAATCAATTTATATCCTGTTAGATAAGGTGAAGGATTAAGAGGATCGTACTTGCCATTTGTGGCTGGACGTTGTCAAAATTTCTCTCTATTCAGTAGGGAACACTGGAGAAATTTAAGCTAGACAGTGAGCGCAGTCAGAAGGACTTCCATCTGAAGAAATGACTCCTGATTTCTTAAAGCCTCGTTTCTTTCTGTCTTAGTTCTCAGTTTTCATTTAGGTGTGTGCACAGGTGAGAGATAAACAGATTGTAGACAGTAAAGTACAGGAAGGTGAAATGGGAGTACAAATAGGAACATTTTGAAAAGTAAGGATGGAACTAGGTAGCAGCTTACAAGAGTAGTTCTGAATACAGCAATACTTAGTGGAACATTTTCATGTTATTTATGTACAATTAAATTTGACCAGAGGACTTAAAAGACAATGATATCAAGTAATAAAAATCATTGAAAATTTTGGCTGTATAATTTTTATGTATCTGTATTTTTTTTTATTTGTGAGATTCTTTTCTTGGTATATTTATATATATTTTTTATTGAAGTATAGCCAGTTTACAATGTTGTGTCAATTTTTGGTATTCAGCATAATGCTTCAGTTATACGTGAACAGACATACATTCATTTTTGTATGTATCTATAGTTCCATAAGGTTTTTTTTTTTTTGAGATGAAATTTGAGTCACCCGTGGCATTTATAAAGTGTCACTCATCCTCAATCCCAAGTAACCTCTATAATATCGAATTGCAAGAGATGTGATTAGTCATGTGTGGCTCTGGTTTCTGGATAATAGCATATATTCCTAGGTACTCGAGATAAAACTTCATAATTTACAGAAATAAACACACTTTTGACTGATGTTTGGATTCAAAAGCAGACACTTTTCTAATTAAGGATAAAGGTTTTTAAAACGAATCTCAGAAAGCTTTTCTTAGTTGAAATTTATTATCGTCTATCCATATCTTTCATTAAGATGTTTATTGTAACTTACACAATGTTATATGTCAATTATGTCTCAGTAAAGCTGGGAGGAAAGGATGTTTATTGTACTTTTTAAACTTGTCAGACTCATTGCATGTGATTTTTATTGTAGGTTTCTGTTGGTCCTCCAGCTACGTATTTCCTTGACTCTGCCATCAAAATAACGAAGTATTAAAATTGGCTCTTTGTCACAATTTTGTTTCCTTATCTTGTCCTTATGGATAGATCAAACTTTTACTTCTAGTTCAAATAATTTTTTTTTTCTTTTCTCTTGGGGATTAAGCTATTTTCTTTAGTTTGTGTTTTATTTGAAAAGTTTGCCTTCTCTTTCCTTGGGTATTCGAAGAAAAAATTTTCAAGTGATTCATGTGAAAATATATTTTGGGGCTAATTTATGTGTGTTCTTTTCCAAATCTTTTTGCTCTCCATTCTCCTCCATAGAAATAAGCTCTTACAAGGCAAGGCTTTAGTAATTTTTTCCCAGTATACAGAGATTATTCTTTATCCCATAGCACTTTGTATGTTATGTATTATTCCTTATGTTTATGACTTATTAAGTTAATTAAATGATGAGGAAAATGAAAGAAGGGAAATTTTAAGAAAGTGGCTTTGCACAAAAAATTGATTAATTTCACTGTACAATTAGCCAGTCATTTTACGATTAACATAGCATTAGATGATTATACGCAAGAATCTCTTAAAAAGCCCATAACTTTGTGAGGTTTAATGAGTTTTATTAGTGACAGGGTTGAAATCAGTTGTAATATAGAACTGTAACATATCACGAATGAAATCTAAGAAATAGGTACTAAAATCAGTTGTTCAGCAAGAATCAGCGTGTAAATCACAGAAGTGCAAAGTTGTTTTCCTGTTATACAACACAGATTTTTTTTCAAGTATCTCTTTTTTAAATTTTTTCTTCCTTAAATAATTATTCAGATTTCACTTTACTTTGAAAGTGAGTGTGTGTGGGAGGAGAAATAGATTTTAACTCAATTAGGGAAAATTCTTAATGACATTATATATTCTGGTGGGTAAGTTGATAGATTTAAAGTCTATAATAAATTTACTTAAAACCTGATTTGAGTAAATGTACCTCTCTGTAATTCCTAAGCAAATATTAAATAAATTTTTAGCGAAGCCACAAAAACCTGTTTGAATTTTTGCCCAATCTTACATTTTTTTCTCATTTTGGTTAACGTTTACCAAGATAAATCTTGTATTTCTTACAGAACGGCAGACCACCAGTGGACATGAGGTTCTTTCTGCAATAAGACAGTTGGATGTTGTAACTTCCCTCTGCACCCCTGCCTGTCCTGGCCAGGACCTGTTCACACAGACATGGGGTGTGTTCACTACTCAGTTGATTCCAAAAATAACACATAGAGTCTGTGTATGAGGTGCAAGGCTTTGCTTTTTCTAAAAGGCCTGCATTTCCATGGAAACCAGACAGGCAGAAAAGAAAAGATAAGTGCATGGAATCATTCAGTGCTTGGAAACAAAGCTGAATGCAGACCAGCTGCCTCATCTGAATTCAGCCTGTGAAAACCAGGGACCACCCTGACCCCAGGCTGCTGAGGAAAGTTGACCCCCGCTGGATTCAGTCCATCAGAAACACATCTCTTCCTTGAACTGGAGTTGTTTCAAAGGTTAGAAAGGCAGGATTTGAAGTTCAAGTGCCCAGATTATTTTTACTTTCTGCCACTCCTTGCCAGTTCACATTTCCATTCTGTAAAATACAAAATCTTAAAAAAAAAAAAAAAAAAAAAGAGAGAAAAACTTCTGAATTGCTTATCATTTCAAATGAATGTTCAAGGTTATTTAAAGCTTAATGAGCAATGCTTTGAAATCTTTAGGAAATATTATATTAAATGAAAGATCTTTGCTCACAATAGCTTAATCAAGCAATGGACATTTGTCAAATGTCTATATGAGACTTGTTATTGGCAAGCAGAAGGATCTTCTAGTCAGAAACCACACAACTGTAGATCCAGGGGAAGAAGACTGTGTCTGTCTCTACCCTGAGAGCTTCCTAGAGGAGTATGACATTTTGATTTAACTGAAATGAAAAAATGATACTAAAACTAAATGTATATTGTGGAACATAAGTTGCTTCTATTTGTTTCTGAAAACCACCCAGAAAAAAGTCTACTAGGATGTACTAAATAATCATGATTGTACTAAATAGTACCATGATTGTAACTAAATAACTAAATAACCTATTCCCCTGTCCGTCTGACCCCCACATCCTAGCATGTTGGTCACTTCATCCAGATATTAAGAGGAATACTGTCTGTTCGGGATGTGTACTCTGAGACATAGAGATTCCAGAGAGGAGAACACAGATGTGGGTCAGGGCCATTCAGTTTAGGTTTCTTTCTTTAACCATTTCTGATGCTAGAGTTGAAGAATTACTGATCCTCTGTTAAATGTATTACTCGTGTGCAAGCAAGTGTGAACCATTCTTTTTTGATGTGGGACAAGGTATGGCCATATCAGAGATATTGTGCCACCACAGAATTTAGGCATTATCACCATATGAAATTAATTAAACAAGAAGGCCACTGGACTGAGATTCAGCTGATCACAAACGGCTGAAGAGGCTTTAAGCTACAGCCAATCACATCACTTGCTGTCTTCACTTCCGCATCTTCCCTGTCATCTTTCCCCAGCTCCTCACAGTGGAGCCCTGATAACCACTTCCCGCTTAGTGCTGCCTGATTTGAATCCCTTTTTGCTCAAAGAAACTCTTAACATTTTAAATATGCTTCAGCGTGTCATTTAGTACCGGCAAGGAAAATGATATAAAGACACTCACTCCCAAAAAGAAGTCAGAGAAGACACATGTGGCCCAAGAACAGTGGGTAACTGGGGAGACCACTGTACGTGCCATGCAGTGTGAACTGTCCTCCAGTTTTCCTGGGCTTGCAGAAGAGTCTGACACACAGGAGGACATCATAAACAATGAAAAATACAAAAGAGCAAACTCAATTAAAGCTTAAAAAGTGGAGATGAGTCCTGAGAAGAGAAGGTAGCATAAGGTGAAGTGGAGAGTATTTTATTCACTTCGTCCTCGTGATTTTGTAGTGAGTTAGCGAGTAGAACCAAAGAGAAGCCTCGTATGTGACGTTTCAGATACCATGACTGCAATGAAAAAAAAATCATGTCAGTATTGCACAGGGAGAGGGCAGAATGCAGATGCTTCTAAAGAGCACCTAGAAGACATTCTAGCAGTCACAAATAATTAGAAAGTAAAGATTTGGACCTGAGGTCTCTGAAGTCCTCTGGGGGCGGAGGTAGCATTTTGTTATTTTCACCCTTGTGGTGAGATGACGTTAGGAAGTGTTTGCTGCTGTTTCCTCAACCTCTGAGAATCTTGAACACTGTTACAATGCAGCTAGAGAACAAAGACATAATATCATTGGATTTTAAGCTTTATAAAGTTTAACCCGTTCATAAAACAGATCCAGAAAGACTATCCAGAAAGGCAAAGCCACTCGCCTTCTCTTCTGTGGCGCTCTGGCCCCCTCACCCCTAACACACACACACACGCGCACACACACACGCGCACACACACTCACACACACACGAAAGAAGAAATCAAAACAAAACAAAAATCAGGAGACTGAAGAGATAAGTGGCTCTTTGAAGGGGATGTCTGTACTTGGGTTCCCTCCTGGTCTTAACTCTAAAGAATAGGGATACTGGGATCGTGCACAGTTTGGAGATCTGAGATTGTAGGAGGTCTGGGTTCTACTTCCCATCTTGTCCTGGGAGGCAGTTCCCATAGAAAAGTCCTTGTTTACTATAGTGTGGGAGAGGAGCAGGGCCAGAGGCACCCGGGGGTGCCTGGTGAGAGGGGGTAGCATTTATTAGATCCTTAGATGCATCAATAGAGCGCCTGTAAGCACACACACGCGCAAATGTGACACTGAGAGACCTTGAAGGACTCTTGTCATCTTCCCAGTGGGCATCTGTAGTTCAAAGATAACGGCGCTGGAGATGGAGTGGGTTGGGGTGAGCGCAGAGCCTCTGGGATGCCAGCAGAGAAGTATACACCCACACCCAAGGATCGGTAAGGCTTTGAGCCTGGGAACAGAGAGAGGCAGTACGTTTAGTGACTGAGGCCAGTGTTGGAAGCCAGACCCCTGACGCGGGCTGTAGGATGGTAGGCAGGTAATTTGATCGTTTGTGCCTCAGGTCCCTGAGATATAAAATCTAGGGAGAATTAAATAAACTAATACATAAATAAAGCATGTAGAACAGTTTCTGGTATAGAGAGTAGAGGCTTTAGAAATTATAACTAATGTGAAAAATCAATAAACAGAAACCTCAATTAAATAGAGCTGAGGGACCGGCAGGGGGAGCTCTCACACCCTGAGATGATACCAGAGCCCAACGGGAGGAAGACTTTTCTCGTTCAGAAAGGACTCAGCCAATGAAAAGCCAAGGACTGTCGGTTTACTGTAGTCCCACCAATTTCCTTTTCACCCCTCTAAAAAATGTTCTCCTTCCATTGCCCGGAGGGAAATTACACATGGCTCACCAGGGTTGCAGGCCTTGAATTGCAATTCTTGTCTGATCCCCAATAAATCCATCTTTGCTGGAGAAATACCTGGCAGTCTGTTTGTTTCAGGTCAACACAAATTACTGCCATTTCCCCAACGTGACATGGCCACTTAGGATAGGTGATTATCTTTACTGCTAGAGGGTGTAGCTCACTCCTTAATTTTCTTCTTAATTTTTTCTTTCTTGGATCGCCTGGCCTTTACTAATCGCTTCAAAAATTATGCAAAAATACCTTAACTAACTGAAGGCGTAGTATGGACCTATTTTTATTATATTTTACATGCTTTCTGAGGGAAAATCGAATATATTTGAAGAATAACATTAATGAATATTCCAGTATTCCTAGCTTGAATTTTCAGCAAGGTTAGCAGGAAGTTAACTGCAGGTAGTAAATATACCCATACCTCTTTGGAATCCCAACACTATATCATTTTAAAAATTTTTTCATAATATAACAATCTATTTCTCTAGATGTTAAAATGTGTTGATAAATATACATTAATTAACTTATTGATTCATTTATCTAGCCTTTCCTGCACTCATTCATGCACTTTACAAATTAAAATTATTTAAGGAGGAACATTTTTGTATCCTTGGGGTAAATGGAGACAAGCAAGATTCTTTTAGGACACAGTTAGGATCATTAAATTAAGACATTTCATATATAAATGGGGTAATCGGATACCTCCACATAATTCATACTATTTCAATTGAAAGTTTAAAATATGTTTAAAAATCACAAGATTTTGTTTATTTTTAAAACTAAGTTTTAATAACAAAAAAGCAAATTCAGATAAAACACAGTATACAGCAGTACATCTTGGGAGAACGTTATTTACTCTTTGGCAACTTGGAAGAGATGCTTTGTAATCTTCCCTTTCTTGCTTTCGTACATTGTGTTTTCTTTTTTGATTACAGTGTACACGCAATGATTCCTCATAGCAGTCATCAGTTTTCATATATTGTCATTATCATCACCATCAACATCATCATCATTGTAAACATTTACTTTGCATCCAATTTCTTCCTGAAAGCATACAGGGGTACCAGAGAAGAGAATCCAGGCCAGGAGGAAGAGTAATCTTCACAAATAAATTTGATTCAGAAACCTTGTTGGAAAACTTGCTGATGGGAAAAAAGGGATACATTTAATTTTAATGAATACCTTATATAATGGTAGAATATTCAATCTTCTAAGCAGTGACAAAATTCAAAATTAATACTAAAAGGTGCCAGGAATTTTAAAAGCATGTTCCAATTTCAACAAAGCACATGCAACTGTAGCAGCAGCCCTGAACATTCTACATTCATGTTTTTATGTGAAGATCAATTCTATATTTATCTTCAAACAAGTTTAAAAAGAATTATTCTGTGACATTAAAACTATGATATTACTGATACAAAGTGTCTTTTTAAACATCTGTTCTTTATTGACAAGGACTATAAAAGTATCATCAACAGAATTTTATGGATTCTTACATAATTGCTTCCATAATTTAAAATCATAAATTCATGTTCCAAACTAATATATACCAACAGAATGTTCTAAAATAGCTTCAAATATTTAACACAATGCTAAAGAAAGAAAGAAAAAATCTCTTAAACATTAAATAAATTTTAAAAATCTTTGACAATTTTATTTTCTAGTTAAAAAATATAGATGATTGCCCCAGGGTCATGACATACAATTTTAAGTGATGACTTCCAATGGGTCTATTTTGACTCATGCCAAATGTTATAATAAGTGTCTTCAGCCTTTAATGAGTGCAGTATTTCTCTAAATGAGAGATGTACAGTATAAAGGGCCCTAGGGTTGATCTTTGAAGTCCAAGTCTCATGACCTTGTCATGAGGCTGGCTACGTAGGCTCATGTCACCATGGTTCCCTTGCCAGCTAAACTGAAATATACCCACCTCTTGAGGTTACTTGCTTGATTAAATGACAATATATATTAGGACAATTATTTAATGCCGTATTATTTAGAAGTTTTTATTAATCAATATATTTCGCCAGCATTAAAAATATTTAATATATTTCTACTAGTTATTGACCCATGCCATATATTTATTTGTTATTAATTGATTCATTAAGCTAAGATGCTTTTTTTTATAAATAAATTCTAGTTCTTTTAGAATTTTTTCAAATAAATTTTTTTATTTTAATTTCTTTATAGACGTGTTTCAGCTTCTAATGTTCTTCACTTTTTTCTGTCAGAAGTCTTCCAATCTTGCTTGTTCTCATAAATATGACTTCTATGCTTCATTCTTTTCTCCAGCTTTCTTGAGTCTGACCTATATTCATTGCGTATTTTTAGAATCTCTGCCATAAGAAATTCTTTTTTATACTCAAAGCTATGTTCCCTTCAATTAAACTTTTGTAGAGTTGGAGGAGCTTATGAGGAAGGAAAATTGGCAGCATGCTTTGGCAATAATTTATATTTCGTGATGTGTCAGCATAGTCAAGATTCTTACTCAACGAGTTATGCTGTTACATTTAACTGAGAAATACCCAAATCTCATGTTTTAATTTTGTATGGAAACTCAGGAAAATTCATTTTTATTCCCATTTTACAAACAAATAATTTCTCCTTTTATATTTATTGCTCAAGGAAGAACTTGATTGTTCAGCAGATGTCACTAGAAGGCTGTTGTACTATCATTTTATGTTTTTATATCCATACTAGCAAAGTGAAAATACAGGTATTTTCCATTGTTTTAACGTTAGAGATATTTTAATGTCTCAAATTTAATTGAACAAAGAAGAGAAAAATAGATATCCTTTAAGTAAAAAATAATTACTTAAGATAAAAGAACACATACAATTCATACACTTTCATTGTGACATATTTTTAGATGGCATTAAATGTGTAAATGTGTGATTGACAGAATTTAATAAATGGTGAAAAGAAGATTTAATGACTTGTTCTCTGTCATTATCTATGTAAAGGTTTGTTATTAAAGAAAACTCTGTTGACATACTTGTGATTTCTGAGCTCTGTCATGAGAAAGAAGACATGTCTTCCTCTGTTGCAATTTTTGTTTAAGTACAGGAAGTTCATAGAAACAGCAAGTTGACCCTATTGGTCCTTTTTCTTCAGACAATTCTCTTTAGATTTTAATTTTTATGTTGCTAACTCCACTTAAGCATTCCTTTTAAATTTTTTAATCATCACTATCGTAGGTTTCCATAACGCTCTCAGTGAACAAGGTCTTTTGTGTGGTCCCAATCATCTCATTTTTAATAGTAGAAAATGTATGTTCACTTTCTGGAATGTTCCTTACAATGCTCCTTGGGTTGCTCTCCCAGACAAGGTATTCTCAGTTCTTGAGTTCTTTCCTTTATTACCATCTTTAATGTCCTTCTTCTATCTAGCTTCTGAAGTGTGAGTTCAAATTGAAATGACAGATTTTGTCCATTAATAATTATACACAGAACTGGTGTTAGCTGCATGGTAGTTGTCCACTAACCTCATTCCATAGTCCAGGTAATCATCACACTGCTTTAAATGCCATATTAGTTGGGGCAGGCTCACGGTGCTAATGTCTCAGTAGTGCAACACTAGATACATATACTTACAAATTCACTCACACCAAGTCCTGTGCAAATACTCCTTGTCTGGGTTCTCTTCTGGGCAGTTCTGCCCCCGGATTCAAGTCTGCTTTAATCCTGACACAATGCCTCTCAACATCTGGCAATACAAATGATGACTTTCCTCTTCATAATTTATAGACACTTGTGTTATAAAACACATTTTAAAAGCAATAGTCAGCTTTCCTCATGACACATTTAAAAGCATCTATTGTCCAAAAATTGTGTACAAAATGACAGATTTTATACTACCATTTATAAGATTTTAAGATATAAACAATAGCATAATAGCTCAAGAGTGCTAAAAATAAAAAAAAATGAGATTTATCAAAATATAATGTTCTGGGAAATTCAGTGTTAAAATGCATTGCTGTAAATGATTCCTTATCTATTAATATTTTCTATAAAATATATACTGAATTTACAGTGGAATAAATTTCTAGTGGAGTGAGCAGTGGTCTTTGGTTAGAAATGGGGTAATATGGTGTCAGTCATGCAGTCTGTTATGATAATTGTGCTGATTTTGCTGGGGGCACAATTTTGTCAGCAGTTACGTCTTATGTAATACTTTCCTAAGTCACTCAGCTTCCCCTCGATCATACAGGGCCCCACTTTACTCCACGTTACCTGAACTAGAATTTTATATACTTTTGTCTTTTTTATTTGATTATTAATATGTACCAGAATTTGGCTGTAATATTACACTTCATTATAAAGTAGGCTAAATCGCTAACATTTGTCATAAGAGAAACCCAAATATGTGAAATGATGCTTGGTATCATTTAAAATAAATTAATTTGATAGTTACATCAATTGTGTACTTTTGAAATTCAGTGTTATCTTGGTAGAACTAGAAGTGCTGGGAATTTTATGTAACTTCATGAAAATTGTTTTACTTCAGGTATATTTTAAAACAGGCAGTCCTATGCATCTATTTGAAATGAGTTTGATTATATATACATACATATATGAGTGTGCACACCTGTGTGTACATACACACACATATATATATATATTCCAAGATAACAAAGCAACAGAGTCCATTATTATTGTTTTATCTCCCCTGTCTATGTGTTAAAGAAAGTCAGCCTCTTGGGGAACATCATTTAATGCATTTTATGTATCATAAGAGAAATTGGCAAAAAAACTCCTACATTTTCCCCTAGTTCAGAAACACAAAACAATTTATAAACTATTATCTCTACGTAGAGAAATGACATGAAGTGTTTGCTCTGTCTAGCTTTTAGCTGATTTTAGCTTAAGTGTGTATCATATTGCTAATGTTGAACAGAAGACACGTTCTGTAACTGCTCTAACTTGGATAGTCTCCAAAAAAAAGGATACAAATATTTTACAAGATTATTCCAGGATACAGAAGAAGAATGAAAAGGAAAAGGAAAGGCGTGTGATTCTCTATTTTGTGCAAGACTTCTCTGCCCCCAGGAGCCTGTGCTGTCCTGGTCCTGACAATGGAGCTGTGGTCACCAGTGTCCCCTGAGGCCTTGCTGCCATGCAGTTGGTAAGACAGTACTCACCTGCATTGACTCTTCCAGAGAGTACAACCCTCCTTCAGTTCACAGTACAGATTCGTTCTTCTGAAGCAGAGGAAGCCAGAGGGAAGAAAATGAACCCTTTTGACCTCATTCACAAACTCTAAGTATATGTATAAAGAGGACTTTTGGAGGACTATACATTTTAGCATTTATACAGATACAGTTATGGACAAGATAGATAAATATACAGACATATATCTGATGATCAAGGAATTGTTTAAAGATTGATGTGCAACTTTGTACATTTTCATATTCACTTTCTGCAACAACTGATTTGGGCAACATAATTACGCTTGTTTAAGTGATAAGAAGAACAAATATCAGATATCCAGGATTATAGAATTCTTAAGTGGGAGAAACGAGATTCGAACCTAGGTAAGCTACTTCAGTCCCATTCATGTACACCGTATTGTAGTTTCAGGCTCAATGGGCTTCATGGTGCTGCTTTCTAAGCTCTGAACAGATCAGGAAGCCCCAGGGAGGAGCTCTATGCACTTAGGAAAAGTGTTATATTTCTGGAGAGATGCCCATTCATGATGAATCACTTATAGGAGCGTAAAATTGATACTTGATGGTAGCACTAATTTTTATATCTTTTTTTCTCTAAAACAAAACAGAAGACGCATTAAAAGTTATAACACTCCAGTTTCACTTCTGAAATTATTTCTTCCAAAAGTAATATATCTATAAAGTACAAAAATATAGTACTGTTGCCTAGCAAGGGTTGTTTTAGATTCTTGAAGCTAGTAAAAACATTTGACTTTGTACACCTAAATTTCTTTTATATTTGAAATAATCACCTCCAAGATTTGGATTTTAATTTAAAATAAAAGGATTTAACAAATGTAACCAAGGAACTCAACTATTATATTCTTTATTGAATCTATCTGTGTTTTAATATATACATAGGTAAGTATACATTATATTTATTAAATTGAATAAATATACTGTTAGAAATCTTACTCATATTTTAGAGATCAGAATATAAAATCAAACATATAATCAATGATCTTTCATCTTCTGAGACATTTTTAAGAAATCTTACTTTATATATTCTCATGTTTCCAATTGTGTTTTAATAAAGAAAGAATTTACATATTATGTGCATTCTTCAGCAGAAATTAATATATAATAGATTAGTTGTGAACAGTGTCTGTTGGTTTTGACATTCTCAGATCCTTAGCAGAAGCTAGAGGCTCAGGAAAGGAAACTCGTGGTGTTCACATGTCCATATCCTTGACGTTCAAGGGTGTTCATTCACTCTGAACAAGAGGAAAGAAAGAGGAAAGGGTGACTTTATATAGCCTCTTCTTTTTTCTTGTTCTCACAGAGTCTGAGTTCGTCTATCACGTATTTATTCTCTTGTCTGATAAATTGTAGTTGTAGGGAATTTTATCATGTTAGTAGTTTTAAAAGCATATAGGGTCAAGTAATCTGATTTTGGTATATATCTCTAGAAATGCGTTCAAGCTACTACACATGTCAGAAACCCAGAGAGTCATTACAGACTACCGACATATACTATCTTACGAAGCAAAAGAAATTTCTGCAGGAAGGCAGGGACTCAATCAAGAGAGATGCTTCTGCCAACAGAGGCACTTTAGCAAAGTGATTCACTTGTCTCCAGGTGTGTCCAAATGAACTAAAGTCCCATAAAGGAGTGCATCACCCTTTATTTCTGTTTTCAGAGTATTTAAAGACATGAACCACAGAAGTGATATCCTGGCTCTATTACAAATTATTGTAAGACATGTATACTCTTTATATATGAGAACTTACATAATTAATGTCCTCTTCCAAGAAGAGTCTATAAATTTGGTCAATAATGTCTTTTTTAAAAAATTAAATTGTTTATATAGTTTATTTGGACAAAACATGAAAATAATAGCTATGTGTTTGGATGATATAGTTGCATCAGGGATTTCGAGCAGAAAGATTTAGGTTTTACTCAATTAGGTAAATCTTGACTGAGGATTGTGAAATCTGAATAATGATACATGATTCGGTAGCTTCTTAAAGTTATGCTATCTTCACTTATTCATGAAAACCACATGGACTACTTATCAAAATGCAGATTCCTCGCCTCAGAATCAATCCTATTGAATATAATCTCTGTGGATGGAGATTTGAAGTCTGAATTTAAAAGGACATGTCCCATGTAATTCTTATTAACTTTGAAGTTTAGGAACCTCTAGCTCATCCTGTCTATCTAAGAAGGTGACAAGATATGTCATGGGATATTGAGAAACTGTTATATGTCTAAATATATATAGCATATATATGTGATATGTATATGCTATATATGTATATATCACATATATGTGAGCATATATATAAGATGTACGTATATGTAGTTTTTATCAATGGTCATAATACATGTCATTTGAATCTATATATTATAAAAAGTAATCATTTTAGGTCCATATATAACAATCACAGAAATAATTATGCTTACTCTAAAGTTAATTCAAGATAAGGCTAAATTAGAATTCCAGAGACAGTTATTTCAAGTTTGAATAATTTGCAAGATTACCTTAGTATCTATTTCAAGAACTGGTTTAATACTTATGAAATAGATTTTAATAAATATTTGTTGAAAAAATGGATAGAACAGAATTGGACATTATACTTTGCATTTTAACATGCTAAGCTGAAAATATTTCCATGCTGTTTGTACTAAAATTTAATTACAGGTGCTTCATTTTATTTCATTATAAATTTATTTGCTGTTCATTGAACTGTCTGAGTGTCTGTCATTGAGGTTTTCATTAGGAGGACTATTGTTAAACATCTCACACTGAATTAGCATAGCTTGTGAACTGAGTCTGTGATAGAGAATATTGTTTCCTATCTTTACTGAATTTTTGGAATTAAAGGGGTTCTTGTTTAACCTGGAAAGTGTCTCAACTTCCAAATGAAGTATTTCTACATAGACCACTAGGATTTGCCAGAAGGATGAGATATTCATTGTTGCTGGTAAAGTTTTTATGACCAAAGTGATGCTTGTAAACCTCAAAAACGGAATTGTCCACTGACTGTGAATTGGGTTCATGTGCCTGCTAACAGGCGAAAATATAGAAGATGCAATCAGATTTGAAAAGGGTCAGATTGGAAAGGTTATATTTGATTTTTGGCAGCAGAAGCAAATTCTTTGAAGCTTTCCTAAAGGAGTGTGGGCTGCACTTATGAGCAGATTGTTTTATAGACTAGGTTTCTTATCGGTGGTGCAATTTAAATAGAAATGGGCACACTTGTCTGCAGAGTTCCTCTGAAAAAAATTAAATCGGTAACCTGTGGCTCGAGAGCTGACATCAAAAAACAAAGTGCTTAGGAAATTATGTCGTGGTGCTGAGTTCAACAAGAAAAACATATTTTGACTTCCCTCTGTACTTGCATCATTATTTTCAAACTATTTTTCAGACATGGCCATTTATCTACCTGAGCACCAGATTGCTCAAATAATTATAATTCATAATGTGGCCACAGGGTCTTTTAATCTTTTAATTGACTGCTTTAGGAATTGTACATACATCAAAGGGTAATATTACAGGGAATAAAAATGCACCTTAACATAGAGATTGCACTAAAAAGATTGTTTTTTTTCCCCCAGTGCTTTCTCATTCTGACATCTAAAATTGCTTTTCTCAAATCTGTCGACAGGTTCACATACAACATAGTTAAATGAATTTCCCAGCATTTGAGGACACGGTGAAGTTCAGCTTGCAATGAATTATAACTTCAAAGAAAAAAAAGATACAACCAGATTCCCACATTCCACAGTTTTGCTGGGGAATTTTTTTTAAAAATAAAGTCTAATCTCTACAGGTCCCAATTAAAATGGAAATAGAGTAAAAACGATTTCCTCTTTGCTTTTATTCTGTGAACATGTGAAATCGTAAAGGAAATGGAATGTTTAGAGAATTGTTACCCAGGTATAGTGCTTCACACTGCCTTCTTTGGCTTCTAATTTTTTTTTCCCTCCAGGAAAAGCCTTAGGCACAGCCTAATAACCTAGTTGCTTCTGCTTTTCATGACCTTTCTGAGGAGTAAAAAATGCCACTCTTCTACAAATGGGAGTTCTCTAAAAATAGTTAATTCTGAAACTAATCTTGGTGTCTGAATGAATAACTCAATCAGAAGATTTTAAATCTTAACCCATGGGAAACAATGTGCACAGAATTATTGAAAAAAATCTGGATGTCTGATTAAGGTTCAACAACCATAAGGAGATATGGTATGTCGGTCATGCTACATTTTTTCTTTAATTGAAATATAGTCAGTTTACAATGTTGCATCAATTTCTGGTGTACAGCATGTTTCAATCATACATATTCATATATATATTTGTTCTCATATGCTTTTTCATTATAGGTTATTACAGGATGTTGAATATAGTTCCCCATGCTATGCAGAAGAAACTTGTATACCTATTTTATATATAGTAGTTAAAATCTGCGAATCTTGAACTCCCAGTTTATCCCTTCCCATGACCTTTCTCCCCCGGTAACCATAAGTTTATTTTCTGTGTCTGTGAGTCTGTTTCTGTTTTGTAAGTAAGTTCATTTGTGTGTCTTTTTCTTTTTTTTTTAAGATTCCACAGTAAGTGATATCATATGGTATTTTTCCTTCTCTTTTTGGCTTACTTCACTTAGAATGACGATCTCCAAAACAAGACAGAGATAGACTTTTGAACTCTAGGGAGTGGCTAGTTCATTTGCGTTTGGTAGTAATAATTCTTCCATGGCTATAGAAGTTAAATTTCACCAAAATGTCCTTGATCTATTGTCATAATACCACATTCAATAGAAAAATAAGGGGAAAGGTATAGCTTGAGTGGTAGAGCGCATGCTTAGCATACACGAGGTCCTGGGTTCAATGCCCAATACCTCCATCAAAAAACTAACTAAATAAATAAACCTAATTACCTCCCCCTGCAAAAAAAAATAAATAAATAAATAAAAACCCTAATTACCTCCCAACCAATAGAAAAATAGTATCTCCATCTAAATATTCATGTAAGATTTAAGATTATAGATATGAACATACCCTATGTAAATAATTGAAAAAAAATTTTATCTTGATGAGGGCAGAATTTTTTTTACAGACTAAAATTCAAGATTTATATGACAGAAACTCACCAAATACACATACTCATATTTTATAATCTGATAGAGAAGTTGTTGTTGACTGGAAGTTTTGATTTTTAAACTGTAACATATTCTACTTAATTATAATTTTATAAAATTCCACTTTTCTCAAGCCTGTGATCAGTCATATCTATTTGTTTTTATGCCATTATTTTTATTGGAATTTTAAAATTAAAATATCAATAGGAACAACATCAGTATTTTGGTTTTAGGCGGAGGTGAAGAATACAATTTTATTTGTTCTGTCCCCTAGTATCTTGTTACATAAAATTTCAAAAATAATCTATAAGAAAAGATGTTAGATTATAGATATGTATTTTTATACACACACATATGTAAAAGTTCATTTCCAAGTCACTGACTCTCCAGTTCAAAGCATCAGCTTTGAGGTTTATCAAAGGAATGTAGCCTTTGACTTGTCTTTGAAGAAACTGTAGTGAAGCACTTTATAAAAACATTTCATCAGTGTCAACACTGAAGCTTGAAAGGTGAGAAGTTAGAATGGGGAACATTTAGTAGCCTAAGATAAATGATTAACTTATAGTGTTAATACTGACACAGGCTAGCGAGAGAATGTTACCTGTCCTTACTCTGCTGTCTCCTATGATTATCTTAATCTCCATTATTTAATAGCTATGCAATCAAGTGTTTGTTGGATGAATGTTGAATACGACAGATCAGATATTTGTTCATTTACAGGGCACATTACTGGCACGTTTGCCACTAAACTGGATGACATTTTCAGTGTGATGGTAGACAATGTCATTGGTATCATTTTATAGCAAACATTAACAACAATTTTTTTGTTGATTTTAATCAAAGAATAGTTGTAAAAGAATCAGTCCAACAGACGAAATCATTTTTAGAAAACTGAATTTTATATTCTATTATGCCACAGAGAAAAATGTCATGTATTTATTAATTTTTACACCTTAAGGCATCACATCCCAGAAAAGATTCGAGATAAAAGAATCTGAGATTAAGGGTACAGCCTGAATATGTATATTGAAAAATGATACTCATTTAACTACCACTGCACACAGGACCTTGACTATTTCCATTTCCCGAGAAAGTTCCCTCATGAGCCTGTCTAGAGCTCCCTCCAGTCAAGCAAACATTATTTTTATTTTGTTCACAGAGATTAACTGTGTTAGTACTAGGGTCACATCTCATAATTTGCATTTTCCTAATGAAAAATTATGTTAAGCATTTTTATATGCTGATTTCCCACCTGTATATTTTCTTTGTTAAAATGTCTCTGAAGTTCCTTTTCCATTTAATATTTGGGTTATTTGCTTCCTTATTGAATTTTAAGATATCTTTACATATTCTGAATACAACTCCCATGTCAGACATGTAATTTGCACACATTTAGTTCCAGTCTGAGACTTGTCTTTCCATTCTCGTCATAGCATCTTTCACAGAGCAAAAAGTTTACATACAATGAAGTCCAATTTATCTTTTTTTAATGGAGAATGCTTCTAGTGTTGTGTCTATAATCTCATCATGAGACTCAAAATTACACAGATCTTCTCATTTATTTTCTTCTAGAAGTTTTATAGTATTGCATTTTAATTTATTTCTATTATCCATCTGAAGTTAATTTTGTGGAATGTGTGAGCTATGTGTTGGAATTCATTTTTAAAAATATACACTGTCCAATCATTTTGGTACCATTTGTTAAGAAGACTATCCTTTCTCCACTGAATTTCCATCAAATCTTTGTCAAAAATCAGTCGACTGTACTTGTGTCCATCTATTTCTATGTCCCTGTCCCATTTGTCTCCATGTTTTACTGGTATTCTAGATTACTGCAATTTTCTAGTAAGTCTTGAAATCAGGTAATGTGAGCCTTCCATCTTTTTGCTGTTGTGCTGAGTGTTATATACTTCCTTTGACTTTCCATATGGTTTTAAGAATAACTTCATATCTGCAGAAGATTGCTATGAATTTATTGCTTTTGTGTCGAATATATAGACAGATTTTTTTGTTAGCCTGGACAGAAGTTTATCAATATTTAAAAAATATTGAATTTTTAAATCAATGAACTTGAATTATCTCTCCATTTATTGCTGTTTCATTTGTTTTATTTTTCAGGCTTTTGTAATTTTCTGCATACAGGGCATGCTCATATTTTTTAGGCTGATATCTAAGTTTTTTTCTTTTTTGGTGCTATTGTAAATGACATTTTAATGATTTTGAATTTCTTTTATTTATTGCTAGTATGTAGAAAAACAGCTTAATTTTTTACATTGGTTTTTGTAGCTGATCTTACTAAACTTGCATTTTTATTCAAGGAATTTTTTTCCTCTATGAATAATTATGTAATCTGTAAATAAAACCAGTTTTATTGCACCCTTTTTGAATCTTCATGCCTTTTATTTTATTTTTTTTTTTGCCTTATTATATTAACTAGAACTTTCAGTATTTTGTCAATAGGGATGGGGGAAAGGAAGGTATTTGCCTTGTTTCTTATGCTAGGGGTAAAATATTCAACTTCTTACCATTAAATATAATATAAGGGGTAGGTTTTTCATATATATCCTTTCTTAGGTTAAGGAAGTTACCTTCTAGTTCTAGATTTTTAGTGTTTTATCATGAATGAAAGTTAAATCTTACCAAATGCTTTTCTGAAATCTTGTAATTTTGTCGTTGTGGTAGTTGAGAGCCAGCTGTGTTCCATGGGCGGTAAATACTAAGGTGGCAGGCCTTTAATGTGAGAATGTCTGTTGGTCTCTCCATGGGTTGCTCTGTCATAGGTGTTTGGTGTAGCTGTGGGCTCCAGTGGCACTAGATCTCTGTACTGAACTTGTTTGGTCTCTCCTCTTAGCTGAGGGCCTCCCTCTCTTTAGTGCTCCCCCCTCCCCCCCCACCGCCTTTCCTGGCCGTGATTCACTGTGGCTATGCAGCCTTATTAGCATGGTCATAGAGCGTGGAGAAGGGAAGGCCTTCTCTAATGTTCTGATTGATACTCAGTTTTTAGAGTGCACAGCGGGCCTGTGTCTTGAGTCGTGAACTTCAGGAGCGTTTTTGTCCCTCCTCCAGGAGTAGAGCTTTCCCTGTATCACTTAATCCCTTACCCAGCTGCTGCAGGTACATTTCAGTTTCCTTCATCTATGTCCCTGAAGCCTTCTCCTCTGTAATTAAGTTCTTTATTTTCCTTTTAATTGAGACAGGAAGGTTGGGACGGGGCTGGAATGGGGCTGGTGAGGCAGGGTTCTCATGCACCAGCCAGAACGGATCTTCCTATTGGCCTCTGATGATGACCTTCCTGAGGTTAAAATAAATCTTTGTTCCATGAGGAAGAAAGGACTGGGTGAACTTCACAATGGCTACTGCTTCCGTCCCTCTGCTGGAGTCACAGAGATGTAACCTTGAACTTCATAATGAGGATCTGAGAGAGAAACTGGAGTAAAAGCATCTGAGAAAAGAGAACTATGACTGTGGCCCTGGGAGGTTCTTGTTCTCTTGTCAGCCGACACTTGGCCTCCGCAGTTCATAAATATTTCTACTTTAATCTTCCGACTGATTTGGAAGAGCCTGCTGTTTCTGCTCTGGGGAAGTAAATGTTAGGGCCTCTGGTTACTGTGGAAGTAACTTCTCTCCAGATTTCAGGGTGGCAGTTTGCTCTGCAACTTCTGTTCTCTGACGCATGTGAGAAAACCATTGCTTTTCTGTTTATCCAAGTTTTTGTTGTTGTTATTGTTGTAAAAACAGGGATGCTAAATTCTAAGCTCTAAAGGTTGGAGCTGAAACCAGAAATCTTGTATCCATTCTTCTGAGCATTCTCCCGTCCCCTTATCCCCTTTGTGAACTTCATTTGTTTTTTAAGACAGAGTATTTAAAGCCACTCTGCAAAATTTTGACTATGTGTTGTTTACAAATTACATTCTAGATAGCTTATGTCATTAGCAAAATTTTAATTTAACACTGATTTTATTACATATCATGGCATGTGAGTATGATTATCAAATTCTGTACAGCTGGTAAAATTGAAAATAGGAAAGTCAGCCTGTGACACTTTGGGTGCCCATCCTGGGAATATCCGTTCCTTGCTACCATCTGTTGTTGCTTAGAGAACTAAAAATCTCATCATGAATCGTGGTCTTGTCAACCAGCTAAGACTTAATTTTACCTTACCCATCCAAAGACAAAGGTTATGTTATAACTCATAACAAAAACAGTAACAACAGCTGTAATGCAACAGGGTGACACAAATACTTTAGAATTACTATAAGATTTCGAGAGAGAGAGAAACCATTATTGTAAATATTGCCAAGAAACCAAAAGAAATTGGTAGGGAGAGAAATATAGGTGGCAAGTTGCCAAAAGCATAAATCCCTAAAAGTAATTATAGACTAGATTTTTATGTAAAATAAAACCATTTCAAGTATTCAAGCTTTAAGATTTATTTTCTCTGCAGGAAATGGCTTTTCATTTGCATTCAATATTGTAAATATCTCAGACTTCATGTGCGGATGCATTGCTCCTCGGATGAGGGTTTTTCCGTTTCCCCATTGTGTTTCCGAGGGGGAGAAACACATCCTCCTTGGACAGAAAGCTGTAGTGGCAAAATGTGCCCAATGGGCTGATGACTGTGGTTGAGATGAGCCTCAAAAGCTGGGGAGCTGTGCATATAAAATTTTCACAATTTGAAAACTGGAATTTTTAGCTGGGCTTCCAGTGAATGAATAGCAAGTGAAAACAGGAAGCTGCAAGAAACTCATTTTTTTTTTAAATACCCTTGTGTGAAACATCACATGAGCTTTTAAAATATGTTTTAAACAACCTTGAGAGGAAGTTGCTGTAGGCAACAAAATTTCCAGTCACTACTCTGGGTTTCATACCCTTAATCGTAATGGCTAATGTGTCTTGGGCAACAGAATGATCTAAGGTCTCAGTTACCTGTGATTGAAAAGTTTCCTAGCCATGGGTCTTTCAATGCTAAAAATGGGATAGTCACAAGCAAACTGGGACAACTGGTCACCCTACTTGGCACTTACTGTGTCGTAGGTATTTAACACCTCTCTCCACATTTAGTACTCCCATCAGTCCCTGTACAGCTTCCCTGAGGGCTGTAACCCATGGAGTTTGAATTTAGGGCCTACATTCTTTCTTATGGTGAACATAGCTTTGCAGCTTTGGAGTTTGGGTATGAATAACAAAGGGGAGGGCCATAACGCTCATTTGTGTTAGCTACCAGGACTGTCGCTGTTCTATTTTTCATCCAAACATGAATCAAAGGAAGTAAAATAGGTGATGATGGTGAAATACACTGGAGTGTTAGTCGAGGGGAGCAGCTACTGACATAGATGAACCGGGTTCATCACAAGCACGGTTCTCTGGAAAGCAGCTGTCTGAGGTAGATATTAGTGGGTTCATTCTGGGAACGAACACCAATGGACAGAAAAGCAAAACAACAGGAGAAGGCCCCGGAAGAACTTGGGCTGCCATGCAGTGTGGCCAAACCCCAGCTGATCACAGGCACTGAGAAGCTTAAATGGTCATCAGCAATGGCCTTTGATGGAGGGAGGGTCCAGAAATGAGTCACCTGTGAAATTAGATTGATACCTTGGGACTAATACACACACGACTAGTCAGTCACTAGACACAGATGGAGAGTGAGACAGTTACAAGAGGGGAAGTAAGTCCGGGTTGTCTGCGGAAAGAGCCTCGAACAGCTGGGGGAGTAAGACCACATTTCTGAAGGGGTCTCTGGGCAACACATCATAGAATCCGCTATCGGTGTAAAGGGAACCGAAACTTGCTACGGAGATTAATTTCCCTTAAAACCAGTGAGATTTCAAAGAATATCATTAAGGATGATAGTCTGTAGCATTCTTTTTGCTATTCCCTTTGCTTAGGAAGTTGCATGATTTTTTTCCAAATAAGTTGGTGAATGATGAATTAATTAATGATTTGACTTCACACTTGCCTCTCTAAAGTTCTGATGTATACACAAAAGTAATGTCTTTCACATGGCATGTTCTCAAGCCAGAAGTTCCATTAAAACATGAGTCAATTTGCCACGTGTGCAGAGGCACTGGTCTCATATCACACGCACTGCAGTCACTCTTCCTGGAACACAGGGCTTTGATGCTCCTCAATGATCAAAGTTTTCAGATTCCAAATATCTTCAAAGGAGCTGTCATGACTCTGGCTTTGAGTAGAGTGGTCATCCACATTCAGTCACTCTTTCTTGGTTCTGCTCCTGAATTGCAAGCTTTCAGAGCAGTGGCTCTGTCAATACGGTTAAATGTGAGAGCAATTTCTAACCAAAACACAAAAGAATCACAGTGTATGCTATGGATTTTGGTTACTTGCAACTGTCAGTCTGATTTCATGAAAACAAAGGTTACCAAAGGCAGATAAAACATACGGTACCACTAAGGACTATGGCATGTGATGTCTCTCAACCTGCTTTACTATATATCACTGTTTTGGAATGCATTATTTCATGTTATTTTCTAACAAAAATTTTAAAGTTTTAACCAGTAGTGTCATGTGTAATAAGATAATGTTCTTACAGTACTGAAGAAAAAAAAATACAATGCTTTATGATATAGAACGGTAGAGATACTTGCATACATACAGGTGATGCCATTTGCATATTTTTCACAAAAATTTTTGGCCTTTTAACTGAGCTAATGTATCACAGTACAATTTAGAGTCCATGAACTATTCTTTATTTTTATGACTGTCTCTAAATGAAGGTATAGCCAAGAGCATTTTTTTTCTTTGCTTTTTGTTTTTGGTATGGAGCCATTGAACAATTTCGCCTTTATCAATGTCAATATAATAAGTGTATTATATATACTTATCTTTTATTTTGATTTTTTCTCAATTCTATAAAATAAGTAACTTCCCACTCAACATCTTTTGCTTCCTCTATCTCTTATACATGGATTCTCTGAAAATACAGCTCCCATTTATGTTTTTCTCCTTTAAATATTCAATGTTTAACAAGTGGCAAAATGTGGCTAAATGCTACACATTTATTAATGAAAATACCTACACTAATTTTTTCCTCTTGTCTGGTTTCTTTGTTTCAAGCCAATTTATAAGCATAGATTGAAAAACTCTTTGGCACAGAAATGTAGAAATAAAAGAAACTCTTTAATTGTCACAGAAGTCATAGAATTGAAGTGGTATATGCAGTGGAAGGCATGCTTTGAAAGGACAGTGTCTCAGAGGCACTTAGACAGAATCTAAACTTCTTTGTTACCTGAGCAATTCCATGGTAGAGATCTGAATCAAGCTGGCAAGTTTTCACTCAGTTTTTTTCTTGATTCAAATACTGCACTTTACTGCATGAAATGTGCTGCACTAAAGGTATTTATTTCTCCCTAAAACATTATTTCTGTAGTGCTCTGCTTTCATTCAGCTTTAAGTTGATCTTCTATGATTTTGAAAACTTGATGCTTATTGATAAATTGTGCTTCATTCGTGGCGGATAAGGAGTGAGTACTTACAATGTTCCTTCATTCTACATGAAAATAAGAATGAGTTTGACATGAAGTGTGAGTTATAACAGTCACACTATATAAATACAGGTGCAGGTACAGATATAGGTAAAAAGATTCTACGTTTGTTTCATCTAGTCAGAATGACAGTAGTAGGGTTTGGCTGGTAAATATTTTCATGTTATTTTCGCATTATTTTAATAGTTCTTGTGCTTTCTTTTCTGTTGTTTTCAGATGGACAGAAAAGCAGCTACGCCTCTATTTAAAAAATACAGGTTATTTTAAGTTCTGACCCTGAACTACTTTCACAAATCAATATATTCTTATATACCTCACCTAAATCCTGCTTAGCGAGAAATCTAAAGTTTATGTTGCTATCAGATTGAAGAATTTTTTTTAAATATTTGGTTTGCTGAAGAAGATTTAGGTACTTTTAGTGAAATTTATAGTTTAGTTGTACAAGCATTATTTGAACAAATCACAGCATCTTTATGTTACTTCAAATCTCCATCTTGGCTATACATTGCATTTTCTCTTAAGATCACAAATCATTTTCACACACATTCTTTCACTTGCTGTTGGATTTTCCTAAATTGAATCATTTTATATCATTCTCCCTATGGACATCCATAAAAGCTTTCCCTATGTTTTTGCTTTATTGAATAGAAACAAGCATATCCTTTTTTTCGATATAGAAATTACTATTGAAAAGCCTATTTCTCCATAATAATTATGGAGAAATTCCATATTCACATTCTATTGGTTTTATATTACTCATTATTATAGTATTCACTAAAACCAATTTAATAAAGACTAATTTCTCTCTGATCTTTAAAAATAACACTTAGTGGCAAATTTTGAAATATTTTGTTTTATTGACTACCCATCATCCTAGGACTGATTTTATTTTTCAGAATAAAAATTCAATACTTCATCTTGTTTATAGATTTTCCTTGATAAGACGATTTCCTTTGTAGATTGGCTATTTGAATTTTTTTTAAATGTAACCTCTTGTTTTTTACCTTTTGCTTTTAAAGGAAAAAGTCTGGATATAGTGACTGTTGGAAGTTGATGGGGATGTGAGTTGGGGAGGAGCTGCCAGTAGCCGCTTTTGGGGGACCTAAGCCATTCTAATTGCCTCATGCAGAATCAAGGGCCTTAGTATATTAATCAGATTAGAAACATCTTCCAGCAGGGTTAAAGTTATTACCCTAGATTCTTCCTTTACCCTCTAGGGATCTTTTAGGGGAAAAATAGTTTCATATCAACCACACATAAATTAATATCATGAGACCTCATAATTAAGCACTATTATTTTTAGAGTGACTTCCAGAGCACTGAAGTTCTGAGAATTATGATTCTCAATGCCATAATGACATATTATGAGTATTTTTGAGATGGATAATCTGGGACCAGAAATTTTGCACTTTGTCAGGATCCCATAGCTAGGAGAGACATTGAATGCTTCAGATATAAAATTAGAATAATCCTGATCTATGAAAAAATCAGTGTATTATTTAGTTGGAACTAGGTTAAAATTATAGCATTAATCTTACAGAAAAATGTATTAAAAAGTTGTGAATGTCTCTATCAAGCATAGTTCCTAAGAGTGTTTTCTTTAAGCACATGTGTGTAGGAGGTGTTTCATGGTTCACACAACTGCTCTTCTCATTTCCCCTTCTATATTGGCAGACAGCTTGAAATACCTCATTACCAATGTGATTTTAACTCCCTTTTAAGTAATTTTGGCTTTGTTGTCTAGATGTCAAGTGATATATTTTTTTAAAGTTTAGTAGTTTTGTAAAAACATTTCTAAATGTTTATAATTATGGCATGATTTACCTGAGTACATAATATTCATTATAAATGTATAGATTTGAATATTTTTTAATTAAAGAAGCTAATTTTAATTATAGATGTCAGTATTTGTTGTTTTCCATCATTGCTTCAGTTTGCTTCAGTCTCGCCCCCATTGTTGGATTTTCTGGGGCTATCTCCTGTATTCTTTGTTTTCCCCCAAATCTATTTAATCTCTATTTACTTGTGTTAGTTTCCATTTAGTTTTCTTTCCCATAATCAGTATTTTCTTTTTTTCTAAATCTTGTTACATACATCTTCTTTATCCACTCATTCTTCAGTGGACACTTAGGTTGCTTCCTTGTCTTGACTATTGTAAATAGTGCTGCTATGGACAGATTTAGAGTTTTCTTCTGATATATGCCCAGGAATTGGATTGCTGGATCACATGGTAAGTCTATTTTTAGGTTTTTTTTAAAGGAATCTCCATACTATTCTACATCATGGCTGCACCAATTTACATTCCTGCCAACAGTGTAGGAGGGTTCATTTTTCTCCACACCCTTGCCAGCGTTTATGATTTGTGGACTTTTTAATGATAGCCATTCTGACTGGTGTGAGGTGATACCTCGTTGCAGTTTTGATTTGCATTTCTCTAATAATTATCAATACTGAGCATTGTTTCCTGTGCCTTTTGGCCACCTGTGTGTTTTCTTTGGGGAAACGTCTGTTTAGGCCTTCTGCTCATTTTTGTATTACACTTTTATTTTTTTCATATTAAGCTGTATGAGCTGTTTGTATATTTTGGAAATTAATCCCTTGTCAGTCACATCATTTGCAAATATTTTCTCCCATTCAATAGATTGTCTTCTTGCTTTGTTTGTAGTTAATTTTGAGATGCAAAAGCTTTTACATTTAATCAGGTCCCATTTGCTTATTTTTGCTTTTATTTCCAGTTACTCTAGGAGATGGATCTAAAAAAATATTACTGTGATTTATGTCAAAGAGTGTTTGCCTATGTTTTCTTCTAGGAGTTTTAGAGTACCCAACCTTACATTTAGGTCTTTAATCCATTTTGAGTTTATTTTTGTATATGGTATTAGCAAATGTTCTAATTTCAGTCTTTTACATGTAGCTATCCAATTTTCCTAGCACCACTTATTGAAGAGACTGTCTATTCTCCATCATCTATACTTGCCTTTTTTGTCATAAATTAATTAACCATAAAAGGATAGGTCTATATCTGGGCTTTCTATCCTGTTTCATTGATTGATGTGTCTGTTTTTGTGCAAGTGCCATACTGTTTTGATTACTGCAGCTTTGTAGTATAGTCTGAAGTCAAGGAGCATGATTCCTCCAGCTCTGTTCTCCTTTCTCAAGATTGTTTTGGCTATTTGGGGTCTTTGTGTGGTTTTATTTATTCTTAATGAATATTTTGTTTTTACTACAAAGTATAGAAATATAAGTTTTATGTAATTTTTCTAAATATAGCAATTATAAAAATGTTTCTTCCAGGAAGATTTGCACTGAACATTGCACTAAAGATCTTAAACTTCTGAGTGAGTTAATCAGCCAAGCAAACAGACAACACTGTTTAGAAGTACATTAAGTTACAAAAATTACATGATTTTCACTGTTTCTTGTAATGGCAGTTTCTGTGTTAAACAAGATATTATAGCTATCAAGCCAATAAATGGAGACTTGTTTGGAATAGGTTTGAGAACCATTAGGACTAGATGATTCCAGAGGTAACTCTGAAATTTTCTAAAGAAAATGCCAGAGTTATAATTTGAAATCCTTTCCCAAAAAGCAATTTAAATCATAACTACTGTAAGAATTCTATGGATGAGGCTGTTTGTATATTTTTAAGCAAATATTTCAGAACAACTCTTTATTACTTTAAAAGCAATATAAACATGGTATGTAATTTGAAAATACAGTTTTTATTATAAAGAAATAACATATTTTCACCATTCTGAATTTCCAACTAACACTATCTTCCTAGAGCTCACTGTGTAAATACATAATTTAATTTTATGATGTAATATAATTTTTAATCAAATGAGATCATTCTATATGTACAATGGAGTCACCTGATTTTATGAATGAATAATATTTAGGTTTTCCCAGCAATATATTTTCCATTTAGGTAATTTACAATTATTATTCAAATGTTCCCACATATCAAAAACATGTCTTTTCTGTGAATTAGGGTACAAATCATATCTTATTTTATCTGTTCTTCTTTCCTTTATATCTTTCATTCCTGTTTATTCTCTTTAAACTTTCACTGACTGTGGAAGAGAATGGGCAGTTGTCAGCTTTTTTGCCTGGTCTCTCCCTTATGTTATCATTGAACCTTTATCCTCTTCCCTACATATCATTTAAACAGGAAGACTACTCTAGAGCTTTCACAGGGTCGGATTGAACACATTTGACTAGAACACACTATATGTGATGTTATGTATTACATATTGCATCACTTCATGGATAGAGTTGCCAGACAAAATACAAGACTCCTTACCAGGGAATGGAAAATGATGATACTAAAAATTATGTTATCTGAAATTCGAATTTAACTGAGTGCTACAAAATTTTACTTGCTAAATCAGGCAACCTTATTCAGAAGATATATAAGTGCTTCTTAAATTAACTACTAGAGTGATAACAGTCTGATCCTTGTATTGTGTAGTTAAATTTGTTTATTTTCCTTGTTACAAGTTGTGAGGTTACTTTGATGCTATGTAAATTTATACTCCCATCAACCATTTATGTGCTTTTCAATATCTAGGTGACTTGACCTGGCTTAGGTAATAACATATCTAGCCACTGTGTTGCAAAATCCTTTAAATTGACAAAAAGGGCTAGAACCCAGAGAGCTACCAAGACATAGTAACTCTGGGTCCACCCACAAGTGGCGATTTGTGACCTGATTCGGGATATAATTTGAAGATTAGACTCCATGGGAACTCCTGGAGGTGAGGTTCAAGATAAAGAAATAATTCAAAAACTTCCCCAAGATTTTAGCCATAATTTTAATATTTTTAAAGACTTGGTTTCCTAGATGACTCTGTTAATAATTGAACTGTTCTTTCTGCTTAGTTGTTTTTGTTTGTTTAATTATCATGACAGATTTATGGATTTTCATGATTCAATGTGTTTCAATGTAAAACAATTATTTTTACACTTTTTTGCATTTAATTTGATAGTATTTTCTTGAGGATTTTTTGCATCTGTGTTCATGAGCGATATTGATGTGTAGTTTTCTTTTTGTGTGTGTATGTGTAATGTCTTGAATTGGTTTTTGGTATTAGGGTAACGCTAGTCGCATGAATGAGTTAGGAAGTATTCCTTCTGCTTCTATCCCCTGAAAGAGCTAGAGACTTGGTATAATTTCTTCCTAAATGTTTGAAGAATTCACCAGTAGACTCATCTGGGTCTGGTGCTTTATGTTTTGGAAAATTATGAATTACAGATGTAATTCCTTTAATAAATTTAGGCATATTCAGATCATCCATTTCTTCTTGTATATGTTTTGACAGATTGTATCTTTTAAAGAATTGGTCAGCTTCATCTAGATTATCAAATTTGTGGGCATAAAGTTGTTCATAGCTTCTTTACTATAATTTTAACATTCATAGGATCTGTAGTTATGTCCCCTCTTTCATTTCTGGTATTAGTAATTTGTGTCCTCTCTCTCTTATTTCCCTTGTTTGCCTGGTGAGGGGTTTACTGGTTCTACTTATCTTTTCAAAGAAGCAGCTTTTGGTTTTGTTGGTTTTGTCTATGGATTTCCTGTTTCCAGTGGCACTGATTTCTGCTCTAATTCTTATAATTCCTTTTCTTCTGTTTAATTTAGATTTAATTTGCTCTTTTATTTCTAGTTTCCAAAGGTAGAAAATTTGATTATTGATTTTAGATCTTTGTAATATATGCTTTCAATGGTGTGCATTTCTCTAAGGACTGTTTTTCCTGCATCTCACAAATTATGACGGTGTTCACATTTTAAGTAACCAAAATATATACTGGTTCCTTGACCATATCTTGGTTGATTTTCAGATTTTACAAGTAGAATTTAGAACTTTAAACTTTTAGTTTGAGTAATATGAAGAAGTAAACTTCCCTGTAAAATGAAGGGCATTCAAACTGTAATCTTTTGATCTAATGTGAATAAAGGAATTCAAGAGATTTCTCTTAATGTAGAAGAAGGAAGTGGAGCAGGAAAAAAGGATCTCATGAGGTAGTGAGGCCAACCCTTTTAACAGAAGAGTTAACAATCTTGAATAGATATCAAGCACAAAGAGCTACAATCTGGGGTCAAAACAAAGATTTCTACCTTGTGATTTTTGCCTAGTCATTCCTTACAGAAACAGCTGATTACGAGCTCTGTTTCATTGAATTTCTCCTCTGTCTCTGGAACTTTTAATTTTACTTTTTAAAAAATGTTTTCCAGCTGTACTTTTGTTGGAAAGTGCCACTTCCCACACAATAAAGTTTTCCTAACTGCAACTGGAATGGTACACTGTTGAATAGAGTCACTAAGTAAGCCCTGGGAACAATCTTGAGTGACTTTAGACAGTTCTTAATGACCTGATAACATTATGAGATGACTTAATGACCATTCCAGTTGAGGACACTCACCAAGGCTGAACATTTTATCTGGCTCTTGCCATGAAGGTTTTACTGAAAACCAAACGACTCTTACAGGTTTAGACTAGAAGTGTGTCAAGTGTAAATGTTGTAACTCTTAAAGGCTGTCATTTAGAGTTGTTTATGCTTTATGTGAGTTTAATCTACCACTGTTTTTTACATCTCTCAAAATTATAGTGGTAGTCTAAAATCCCCAAGATGGAAGTAACACCCCTACCAGACTGGCTTTCAAGTTGATTAAACCAGATTGTGTATACTTCTTGATATGATTTAAAAATGCTCTGCATTTTTTAATAGAATGCCCCTAGATGTGCTTAATAATTAGTCCAAGTTATTTAGAGGTCATTTCCTTTTTATGCAACTGTATCACAACTACACAAAATACAATAACCACCTCAAGAAAATTTCTGGTTTAATTAAATTAGGTTTCTAATTTAATTAGATTTATAATTTCTGAAGACTTTGAACTTCATATTTCAATCTGATTATTAATCTGGTAATTGTAAGGAGGTGAGGAGTCAAGGTACAGAGAGGGTGTAAATTCAGGAGAAAGGGGACACAATTTTTGATGAACCAAAGACAGGAATTGAAGAATTCTGGACACAGTGATAACAACCATGACTAGATTCATTCATTTATTTATTCATTCACTTTTCCAGCAATTATTTATCAGTGTCTATTATGTGCCTGCCACTGTTCCAGGAACAGACCAAAACAGATAAGGTGCATGAAGTTTGTGTCATTGGAAGACAATGTGCCCCTTTGTAAAGTAATTAAATATGCATTTTCTAAAGATATGCCCATCAAAAGTAAAGGTCAAAGATTTTACCATGTTATTAGCTATCCAAACATTTTTTCTGCAAACAATCAACAGTCTTTGACATAAGGTTAAAGTTTCAACACAATCAGTATTAATTTTTCCAAAATCATTTTCCTTTTCTTATCTCAATCTTCACTTACCAAATTGATGTGCACAGAGCCAGAGTTTGTTGTAGAACCCTGCCTGTCTGAAAACATACATGATAAACTATATGAATTAGTCATTAATTTAACAAATTTTATTGATCATCTATTGTGCAGTAGGCATTAGGGATACAGCACCAAACAAAACAAAAGTCCTTGCCTCCTGCAGTATACAATCTAGGGAGGCAAAGGGATAACATGCTAATGCACACATACTTATCTGGTGGTGGAAAGTGCTGTGAAGGAAAAGAAAGCAGGGCATGGGAAATTGACAAGCCTGAGGGAAGGGGGTGGTTAATTTACACAGAACAGCGCAGGGAAGTGCTTTCTTGTCAGGTGACATTTGAGCAGAAATTTGAATACTGGAAGTTCTTCAGCTGTGCTTAGATCTGGACAGAGAATATTCCAGGCTGAAGAAAAAGTAGGTTCATTAGCTATGAAGTAGAAGCCAATCCGCAAATCTGGTGAACAACAGAAAGACAACAAAGAGAGCAAGAGGACTGAATCATTAACTGTCTAAAATATAATTTTACACGTAACGTGGATATGCTATGAAGCAAAAGGCAGAATTTGCATGAAGACTTAAAAGAGAGCACATCAAATATTGGCCACTTTTGGAGTTTCATAGTGCGTCATGTCCCTGTACCACTTGGTGGGTAATTTTCCAGGAGTAACTTCGACATCACATCAATCAGCTGTGTTTGTGTGTGTGTGTGTGTGTGTGTCCGCGTGCTTGATTTACGTCACCTCCATGGAAAAGAAGCATAAACAACAGATCTGTATCTTGTTTTCAAGTCATGACCCCAAGCTTCGCTTTACAGACTTAGTTGTGCACCTCTATGTCTGGTGGGTTCTGAGTCTGTTCGTTGTTCTGGGTTTAAATTTCTCAGTATTCTTATCATCACTCGGGACCAAAATGTTCTCTCTCATATCAGATTTTCATTTGCATTTATAATCTGTATTTGTCCTAGAACATCTTGGAATGATTATTCTTTTACTCAGTGTTTTCTCTTTGGCTCATCCTTAGCCTCTACCTTCAAATTCTGGGTTGAATACCAAAAAATTTGAAGATCAGGTGACATATTTCATTTCATCAGGTAAATGAATTTAACTCACACATACTGAATACACTTTTATAATTTCAATTTAGTATATGGTCAACACAATGAAATTCACTAATTTTGTAAATTATGCAGTCATTTACAAAATTATAAAGGTAAACTATTCAAGATTTTAAATCTTTTAAACCATTAATTATTTGTAGTGCTTCAAGAGTCAAAATAGCTTGCTTAGTGCCAATTTACTCTTAAGACTAATTACAAAATTATTATTTCCCTATAACTCCCTCCCCTAAAGTTGTATATTTATATATTTTTTTGTAATAAATGGAAGCGAGATGTTGATACTTGAAATCTGGGAATATTTATATCTTCATTTTCCTCACTCCCTATAGCTTATCAAATACCAAATATATCTTAAATTCTACTACTAAGTATGTTCTTAAAAGAAATCTCTCAGAAACATTTATTTTTGTTAACATTAGTGAAATGTTATCAATCGATTAAATCATTGTAATAGGCCACCAGTATAGTCCAAATAACTCTAATATGATTTCTTGACAGGACTCTTATAATATGCCCCACTGTTGACACTCATTCATCATTCTGCACCAAAGTCATTATTAAAATTGCACATTTTGACATGCTACTTTCCTACATGAACTAGTTTATAGAATTCTTTTGCATTTAGGCTGAAGTTCAGACAATGTATCCTAAAAGCCCCTGCATGTACTAATTTCTGTAAATATTCCACTTGTGCTTTTTATCATTTCTCCCTGTTTTTCTGCTCTGTAGTCATCCTTCCTCTTGGTTGACCTTACTTCTAATTACTTGTCCCTTTGTTTTCCTTAAGTACATTGTAACCCCTTTTCAAGCAAGATAAATTGTCTTAGTGTGGGTCATCATTGCATCATGACAAGGACATGCTAGCACTGTATACAATAGCCAAGACATGGAAACAACCTAAATTTCCTTTGACAGATGACTGGATAAAGAAAATGTGGTGTATTTATACAATGGAATACTACTCAGCCATAAAAACTACAAAATAATACCATTTGTAGCAACACGGATGGACCTGGAGATCATCATTCTAAATGAAGAAGCCAGAAAAAGAAAGAAAAATACCCTATGATATCACTCATATGTGGAATCTAAAAAAAAAAAGAATTAAGAAGACACTAGTGAATTCATCTACTAAACAGAAACAAACTTAGATATAGTAAATAATCTTATGGTTACCAAGGGGAAAGGGGTGGAAAGGGATAAATTTGGGAGTTTGAGAGTTGCAAATATTAACTACTAAATATAAAAAGAGATTAAAAATAACTTTCTTCTGTATAGCACTGTATATTCAATATCTTGTAAAAATCTTTAATGAAAAAGAATTTGAAAAGGAATGTACATGTGCATATGTATGACTGGGACATTATGCTATACAGCAGAAACTGATCAATAAAAATAAACAAACAAATATGAATGAATAAAAATTTTTAAAAATAAGCCTGAATTCAAACTCAGGGAAGGTAATTCCTTGGGACATTAGTCCACCATCTTCTTAGTCTGCTGGCTTTCTGAATAAAATCACTATTCTTTGCCCCCATCGAAAAGAAAAAAAAAAGGACATGCTAATTGCTAAGCATACAGTAATTAGTCCTGCAATGAAATTTTGTTGATAGATGATTGAAATGAGGGATTAATTAATAATTCAGACTATGAAGAATATCTATACAAAGCACACACATTAAAATACAAATAGTTTAACACTTTGATATTCATTTTTAAAAATAATACAAATATATTAATTGCCCAGGATGTGCCAGTGGCACTAGAGATAAGAGGGAGAGAACAGTATGACACAGAATCTGGCTGCATGGATCTGGGGCCCACACAAGGCCATTTCGTCCATCTGCTCTTTTCCATCTTGGCTTCTTTCCCAGGCAGCTCTTCTGCTCCAGCTGACCCCCTGGCAGCTCAGGTATAACTGTCGTAGTTTTCAGCCCTAGCACTCATAAAATTTCCAGAAAGCATCCTAATGGGATTGACTTGGGTCCTTCTTCCATCCCTGTAACAATCTTGGTGGAGACTGGAGGATGCAATTATGATGACTAGGCATTTTGGGGACACACGCTTCTCCCATGGAGTTGGGTGCAGCCTCACACAAACCACATAAACTGAGGCTAAGGCTAATTGACAGATGATTCCTGGTGGAATTCTGGGGTAATGTCACCCAAAGAACTGGGAATGAATAAATGCAGAAACACCACATTGTCTAATAAAGTGTAACTAGGCAGACAGTGTCAAGGGGAGTTTCACACGGAGGAAACAGCATATGCTAATGTTCTTGTAACTGGAGCAAATTGGGAAAGTCCTAAGGAATGAATAAAGGCCAGTAAAATTGATGCAGAGCGAGAGATAGAGCACATCACAGTACAAGATAACCTGGAATCAAGGAGGGCTCAAATTGTGTAAAGATTTGTAGCTCATGTGAAGGAGACTTAGGAAGTAACTGAAGAATTTTCAGAAGGTTGTGTGGCATATTCATCATGTATTGGGTATTTTGTTAATTGGCGTATTTCATAAGTCAAATTAGGTAACTATATTTAGAAAAGAAATGTGTTAACTTTTAGAAATAAATCCACTTCATCTTTAGAAAACTATTGACAAAAAGTAGTGCTCCTATTAATAGTAGTTCTAAATTACTATGCAATCAATTTTAAATATAGTTATCAGTGCAATGCTCTTATATATAATTAAAGATAATAGGATGTGATTATATGTTTGTAGTATTGATTGTGTTCATTTTCCCCCAGGTTTCAAGAAAAATACCCATAAATGTATCCTTAGACTAAGAAAAATAATATGTGTTTTGCCAGATTATTGATTCTACAGTAAGAATTTGCACTCCTATAATATGCCATTTCTAGAAACTAATTTTGATTTTGATGGATTGTATTGTGCATAAGCCATTTAGAAGGAAGCTAGCAATAATCGATGTAAAAACAGCTGGAAAAAATGCTAAGAACCAAAGGAAAAATGTTTTTCAGAAAATAATGAAGATGCTTGATTTTTCTTTTCATGAGGAAATTCACATTGTAGAAACAATAAAAATGTTCCAGTTGATTTATCTGCTGGAAGTTGAAGCTTGGGGCTTCATTTATTTAATTATTCAACTGCAGAGCCAACACCATAGCTGCAATGTTTTCTTTAATGTAAGTTTTCTTGAGAAGGTAAATTATTCAGCTTTAACATAGGTAGCAAATAATATACCTTTCTAATTAATGTTTGTTCAGCTAAATTGTTTATTCTCCCAAATCTTAATAACAGTTTATAATCTGTGTAAAAATTTACAAGTAACCCAATGGGTAGTTGAAATCTGTAAACAACAGATGTTGCCCAGCATCCAGTCACATCATTAGCAGAAATTACAGGAATTAAAAAAAAAAAATCACCTTTATGCTTAAGTTTTTTTATGAGTAAAGGCTTTTATCTAATAACTCAAAATGAGGATTCTAATTTATCATATTATTTTTATCATCATAAGCTCCATAAATTATCTCATAAACATCTATTTCACAATATGAGTTTTAGATGGGACATAATCAAATAATTATGCTGATTGTGTATGTCTTCAAAATCACAGTTGCTTGTGTGAGCCTAATATGTAAAAGTCCTTCCTAGTCAATTTTCTGACTTTCAGAATCTGGAGGATATCTTTGGTTTATCCTCTGAGGTACTCATTAAGGCTTTGCATCTAATGTTTCTGGTCACACCATTTCTGGGCAAATATTGCATTGCACTTTTCTGCCCTCTTGGGCTTTAGTGGAGCCATGTGACTAATTCAGACCCACACATTGTGAACTGACCAGAGTGTTTCATCACCCGCTGGTGGGAGCCCCTTCAGCGTGCCCTGGTGTTCCTGGCCTGTAACAGGGAATGGTCAAGATGGTGGCTGCTGGTGCAGTGGGAGCGTCTGTGAGACAATGAACTCAGGTCTCCATCAAACTGTAAGGGAGACATGGTGTGAATGAGAATGAGAAATAGCCAAGCCTTTCTGTACTGAAGCAAGAATTAGTAATGAAAGAAGAGTGCAACCATGGGGAAAAACCTCAAACGTGCTGCCAGCTTCAGGGTCAGATGGAAGTGAGTAAAGGCAGGGTTATCAGAGGATGAGGGAAAGGCAATTGATACTAATCTGTAAGCGGTATTGACCTAAAACATAGAGACTGCCACATATGTCTCCAGCAAAGATGGGTTTATTTGGGATCAGCAGAGAATTTCATTTCATGGTCTGCAGCCGTGCTGTGCCACGAGCTAGCCCCAGCGGGCACACGAGGGAAGGAGGACGCTTTTATGGAGAGGAAAAAGAGTTGGGAGAACTGTGGTAATCAAAGTGTCCATGGCTTTTTACTGGTTGAGTCCTTGCCAGGAAACGAGTCTGTCTTCTTCCTGTTGGGCTCTGCTATTGTCACCAGCTGGAAAGCCTTCCCTGTTGGTCTCTGATTATATTTAATTGAGGTTTCTGTTCATTTGTTAGAGCAGGAATAATACATAATGGAGAAGTCCATGTCTTGAGGGACTTAGTGACTTGAAAAGAAAACTGATTCTTAACTCTAAGGAGCAAGCAGTAAAATTACAAATGAATGCTTTGTGTAACCAGGGCCAATTGAAGTTCAGTTTTGCAGCAAGGTGGGCTGTGGCTGAGGAGGGTAATGGAAAAGGAGAAGCCATAGCGCAGAGCCAAACAGCACAAAGAACAACCACATTTGGAGAGATTCAAGTACAATAACACAACCTCAATGGGGTGAAGTAGGTTTGAAAATTAAGAAATTTTCCATTTTTTCAAATACAATACAGTGCATATAATTTCCATTGCATAAAGCCATGGGGAAGAAGATTGAGACATCACCCTGTCCTCAAATACATATATAGCTCTATCCTGAGACCTCTGCACATTCCCACTAGGTCTGGTTTTTGCTGTTAAGCATTTTTAGTTTTCAGACTTCTGGGAGTTTTGGCATTAGGGCTAAGAGATGTGGACATAGAGTTCTCCTGAGCAAAGGAGTGACTAAGGCTTGAAAGCAGGAAGAGCCTGCAGTGAAAATGCAAAGCCCCAGATTTTTCAGGAATCCCAGCAGGTGCAAGAATAAACCAAGACCTTGATCTCTTGTAACACAGTATTTTCCTGAGCCCGGGGGAAACAAGGGAGGAGAAGCCTGAGGTGAGGATTGTAATTCCACAGTCCTCAGAGAGAGCTGGGCTTCTCTGTTAGAAAACAGTGCAGCTCCTTCCCTTGATGTAAACAATGGCCTTAGGAAATCCCATTGAGTGTTTGAAGCTCTCAAAATACTCTGGGCTGAATTTTTCACAATATCTGAGTGTGGGAGTGAATTCAGAGAAAAATAAGAACAATTGGGAGTGGAGATTTCTTCTGTAGTCCCCAAATGAATACTGGCAATTGACAAGGCTTGCACATCATCGTCCCACAGGATCTGAACTTCTAACACAGAAGGAAACTCTGCCTCTCAGTGGAATATCATCATGTTGCACAGAACTCCCAGGATGCATTGAGCTGAGAGTAGGCAAAATGCCAACTTGCTTAAGGAAAATCAATGAATCAGGGAAGGAAAGATAAAATACAAAGCAGACTAGGAAGAGCCAAGTGACTTGGAAATTCCTGAGCAGACAGGAATTAGAACCAGCACCCAACAAGTCCTTAAATCAAAAGGGCACTTAAAGCTCAGACCATTGACATACACTCTGCAATTCAAGTCACTAGGTTTCCGATTGTAAAATAAATCAATATACTGAAAGCATGGTAACTGAGCAAAATATATTGAAATGCAATACAGTTAAAACAAATAGGTCAAATTATCAAAAGTAAAACCAAGAAAAAAAAAAAAGGGAATTAATGAGAGGTAAGATGAATTCCACAAGGAAAAAAAAGGAACAGATGATACCGGGGAAGGCATAGAAGGAAAAATAATCCCTGACAGATTTAAGGGTCCATTTTGGGTAAGATTACTAATTTACCTAAATATTGATGAAAATTGGAAGACAGTTAGACCTATCCTGGAAACGTTTTGTGTTATTTTGGGTAAAGATTAGGCCAGCAAATCTCAAATATATTGGTTTTGGCAAAGTAAGGATTTAGATTTCAGGAACCCTTTACATTCTTACATACCATTAATGATCGAGAAAGGTTTTTGTTTATGCTCTTTACATCTATTAATATGTACTGTATTGGAAATAAAATGAAGAATTAAAAAAATAATATATTTATTAATTTATTTAAAATACAATGATACATTTGGTACCTGTTGCCATAAAAACATATTTTAAAGACAAAAATGTATGTTTCTCCAAACGAACAAGTTAATGAGAAAAGTGATGTTATCTCATAGTTTTGCAAATTTCTTTAATGTCTGGTTTATTAAAGGACAGCTGAGTTCACGTCTGCTTCTGCATTCAGTCTGTTGTGACATATTATTTGAAACACATGAAAAAAATTTGACTTCACATAGATATGAATTTGGAAAAGAGAAGGTGTTATAAACCTTTTCAGATAATTGTTGATATTCTTTTTTTGTCACTGCACCAAAATTTGACGAGTGACATTTCTCAAAGACTAGTTGTTGTGCAGAATCTAAGCCGATGTCAATAAACTTTTCATACTCTATTACGTTAAAATCCTCTGGTCCCTTTTGCACTTTGACTAGATCTTTTATCCATGCACGGATCTATAACATCATGCATTGATCATATGGAAAACACTGCCTAACTATGATTCTTCCAATTAGTCACCCATTTTATGCAACATCAAAATGCGCACACACACACACACACACAAATCTGTTTATTTTTAGAAATGCCTTTGAGGATTTTGAAGCTGCCTGATCTCACAGGGGACACAAGTTTTCCAAAATTCTCATTTTCCCTGCAAGCTCAAATTTTTATCATCATCATTAAATCCTGTCAAGTGTTTTCTTTTTGCCAAATATTCATGTTTGAATAACCGTCGTTCGTCTTTCAGTCACTCTTGCATGTAAAACGGTGTTCCATGAAATAAGCAGCTGGTTCAGCTGCCAGCTCACACAAGCAGTGAGTGTTTTTTGCTGTGGGTCACTATTATATCAGTACATAGTAGAAATGTTTCATGCACAGTTCCTACGTTCTCATGCAGAATATTAAAAAGGTATTCATAAGGGTCAAATTTTGATAGCATTAAGAATTACTAATGTTTCCTCAAGGACATTCTTGAGTGAAACTGGTCTTCTTTTTCCTTGTGAGTGCATGGCAGTGCACCACAAAACGGCAACTTGTACCGTTTGGTGCCAATGTTGTTAACACAATTAAACACACACTGTTCAAGACAAGCAACATCTTGGTGTTCTTTTGAAATTGGTTTGGCCTCAGCAACACTCTGAAAGTGTCTTTGGGACCCTCAGTGGTTCACCAGCCACACTCTGGGAGCCACCCAGAAGAAGGCATCCCATCCCTCCCCCATCCCAAAGCAAAGCAGAGGAGTTACATCACAGAAGTGTGTTCTTTTCTCACATACCAACCTGACTAATGCCGTCGGGAAGGGGACTTCTGCTTCCCGAAGTAAATCAGAAAGTTAGTTCCTGCCGTATTGTGGTTAAACCACCCTCAAGGAAGTTGTCTCCATCAGCATGGCAGCCACCCTATCCCCGTTACAGCTCATGGGGAAAGGAAGGAAAAAATCATGGGCAAGTGACTTTCTTTGTGAACGTGCAAAATATGTAAAATGCACAGCTTTTCAGCTAGATTCCAGTGACAGCAACTTGGTTCCACTCAACTACTATAAGAGCTAGAAAATTAGATGCCAGCTGAGCAGGGATTATGCCCAGGAAAAAAAGGATGGGTTTTTTTGGGGGGGCTGGGGGGAAGGTAATCAGAACAAAGGCTGGATTTTGACTGTGTGTGTGTGTGTGTACGTGTGTCTGTGTGTGTGTTGGTGGAGTAGTGAGGGGACAGAGCAGCAATCTCTCATATTTTTTGAATTTTGAGTGTTTTTTAAAAATCAGACAGTTCCTAATAGATAGAACAATTTCTTTATTTTTAAAGAAATATATTCAAAGTGGTAGTTTAAAAATTAGTTTAGTAGATCACTTGGCAGAAAGAACCATAGAGTCTTATTGGCAAATAACTTATCATTTACTTGTTAACTGAAAAAAAAAAAAAAACACCAAAACTAGGGACTCTGAGTTTGTTACCTCATCTAAGAAAAATATTTCAGAAGATGCTCTAAACAATACAATATGTGACTCAAAATTGGTACTTTGAGAGGAGAGACAAAGAAAGGAGAAGAAAAGGTAGTGACTGATGACATTTTATACGTAATTAATGAAATGATAATGTCCCTGGGCTAAGCAATATTTGTAACATGGTATTCATATAGCAAAGGAAAAAGCAAAACTTAAACTGCCCTAAATAGCACATCATGTTAGACTAACTGGGTAGAGCAGGTGAGCTGGAGCAAGGGGAAATGAAAATGTTCTTTTAAGGTTAGGAGCTCTTAAAACAAAAGGTTATTTTGTGTGATGATAAAAGACAATTTGCTTAAAGGACATGTTTCTCATAAAACTGTAAGCATCAAAGCATTTAGCATTCCAAACATAAAGCCCAATCAATTAGGAATGTAGGAGAACTTGATAAAAATAGAATTATACTCAGGGAATGGAATGTGTCTTTTTCAGATTGGAAAGATCCAGCAGAAATAAAGAAATGAGAACATATGGAATTAAATACTGTGATAAATTCCACTCAAACATAAATATCTGATTTCTCATTCTATGAATATTGAATATATTTTATTAGTGTCCAGGAAACACTTACAAAATTGATCATGCACTGGACTGTAAGGGAAGTCAAAGTTTTTAAAAAGTACGTATTTCAAAGGCTACAGTCATTGCCACACATTTAATAAACAGAAATAAACTGCAAAAATATGATATACAAATATGCCCTGCTTTAATATAAGAAGCTTAGTCATAAATAATGTTTAAACTTCTGAATCCAAAAAGGAAATACTCTTGAAATTACAATCTTCAGTCAGCATAAGCAAAACTGATGGCAGCTCACTTGACAATATTTTAAACAACTTTGCATTCAAAATTGACTAAAAATAATGGGGGCAAATCTTCATCTTGTATTAGCAAGTTTTGCTACATAACAAATAAGTCTAAAAATCTTAGTAGCTTACAACATCTGAGATTTCTTTCTTGCTGATTTTAGAAGAGGGCTGCATTAGTTGTGGCTCTTCTCCAGGCTACTTGGACTGAGGTTGGGGACTAAGGTTGAGGTGTCATGGAGAGGGGCATTTTCGTGGACCTGGGAGAAGCAACAACCACACAACTGCATTTAAAGCATTTGCTTGCACATTTCCACTTAGATGTTACTGGACAAACAAATCACATGGCCAGGCCTGATAATGTGACTGGTGACATATACACCACTCATCCAGAGGTACTGAAATTCACTGGACAAGGGCAGGGGAATATCATCCTCTGATAGGCATAGGAAAGAAGAGAATGATTTCTGAAAAATAAAGTAGTATTCCATGTATTTTACATTCACTCAACATAGACCAGAATTAACTGGGGGAGGGTGCACAAAAAAATTAAAGCTAAAATTAAGATAAAGGAATACTATGTTATTGTTATGTTATGTTATTGTGTTATTGTGGTGTGAAAATATAAAGTTGTAATTTTTTTTTTCTATTTGAAAATTACAGACTGGATTGTATTTTGCATAATATGGGATGCTTGATTAAGCCAGACCCTTGGTGGAATTTACACCTGATGTGGCTGCTCTATTTTGAAAGGAAACAGCTGTTTTCCTAACGTTCCCGTGGTTTTATGAACACAATGTTTCCTTTATGAGACAAAGTGGATTCAAATGAGCTCCCTCAACTCCCTCCAGAAACAAATTTCTCAAATGTTTTGTAACTCACTATTGCTTGATAAATGTTATGTTGCAGATTATTCTAGGTGTTATGCCTGGGGCTCCTTAAGTGCTGCCATTTGCTTGTTTATTTTCTTCTCAGGCTAGGGAATTGCTTTATGAACTCCAAGTCATAAAGGAGAGCAACTGAGTGGGAAGAAAGACATTTGGTATAATGCCTCTCCGACTGGAAAGGAAATTGCATTTTACCTATTGCAGAGAGGTCACAAATTTTATTGGTAAACTGGCTAAAGTATACTTATTTAATAAGAGGCAGACCTCAAATAGAATAATTCTTTAATCCCAGGCCTCCAGCAAATGCTCAATAACATATTTTTCATACAATTTCCACATTTGGTAACCTTAAACTTTTATTATAACTTTGATGGATTGTTTCCTAGATTTGTTTTCAACCTTGCTATATGGACAAAATAGACATTTTTAAACAGAAATTCTTAAATGGGAAGTAGAGTTATTTATATTTGACATACGTTTCTAGAAGTGATTTACAAGAGAGCTAAAATGTATCAAGCCCAGTGTTAAAAGGAGAATGTTGTGAAGTGCGTGTGCACAGTACTTACGCTGGCAAGAATTCCAATTTAGCCTTTGTCTCAATTGTCTTAGGATGCATCCTCTATGTTTTAGAGAAGTTGCATGGAAAGTAGAGAAGGGTGAGTGAATTAAATTTGGAATTGTATAATATGATAGGCTGCAAGCATTTAAATCCACACTTCAAAATATAAGGAAATAACGTTATCTGAGAATCAAATTTTTTCTTATAGCAGTTACAGCCATCTTATTGCATATGAATTGCCTGTATATTATACATATGCTATAATTCTGTTTATAATCTACTCTAATTTTCTAAGATTATATGAAGACATAGGTGGAAAAATGATGCAGCAGGATATTGTGGATATGGAAGTATGTCAATAAATGAAGTGAGTACATATACCTAAAACTGAAAAAGTTAACAAATTTGAGGTGACTGTGCTTAGTTCTTAATAATTCCATGATCAATCATTAAAGTACAAAATCACTGAAGAGAATGCAAAGAAGAAGTATTTGAGAGAAAATAAACAGATGTTTTGAAGCTCTAAAACTCCAAAACAAAACAATGGTGTCGATACACTTCTTAATGAATCTTATGCCCTGGATCATATAAAGTTATTTGTCCTGTGAACATCTATAAAATGGAAGGTCACCTATATGACATTTCTCACATTATGCTTTCAACCCATGAGGTTCACATTGTTTGCATCATCCTTTATTTCAAAAACCACATCACAATTTTTTAGGAACTCACAAACCTGAGAAGTCAAGTGGACAGACTGTCTATCCTCACTACTCCTTGCATGCTTATTTCAGCTTGTAAAATTGCCAACGAATCTGGAAACGCTCAGATGAGAATTTACCTAACATCTGCTTCTGTGGAAATCCATCCCACAGCGTGTTTGCCCACCGTCTTGCGGATTCTAAGTGTTCTCTGCTGCTACAGCTGCTGTCCCCCTTCCCTGGCAAATTCACTCTCTCTTTCCCTCCAATGCTGAAGGAAGCATGTCCCTAACACACAGCTGTTGTGTGTAGCAGGTCTTGTTGAAGGTAGCAGGTCTTGTTGAAGGTTTGTGTTTACCCAGTGGTGGTTCCTCACAGAGTAGCGAAGGACACGTTCAAAATTGGAATTTATGTCTTAGCTATATATCTGCTGTTCCTTGACTCACGGAATTTCTCATGGGGGCTGGGATGTTCATTTCTCTGTTACTCTTCTGTACCAAACCCTCTTTCTCTACATTTCTCTTCTGTCTGGTTCAGTGCCTTAAAACTCTGCTCTTTTAAGTCCACTTTTGAGAAACACCAAATTCCTAGTAATTTCTTTGTTTAAGCTTCCTCACTTGTATGCTGCTTGAAGTCTGTTTTTATCAAAAAGCATTTGTTTTACTAATCATTGTTTTCTTTCCACAACTATCAATTAAAATAATCTATTTTTCTGTTATAATTGTTTATGGATTATAGTTTAATATATTTTAAAAATCAAATGTTACAGTCAATATGCATAAGATGCTTATTTACAGATGGAAAGCAATTTTAAATGCTCAAAAATCTCTTTAGGATAGCATTCATAAAAACATCAGTAGCAACACCTGTTAGCTGATGTTCATGACTATAAATTTAGGTAAAAAAAGATGTTTTGTATACTAATTTACTTAACTTATTATTTTTGTTAATATCAGCTGCAGTATTGATAATATCAGTGATGTTGAGTAAACAAAATTAAGTTCAATATACAACAAATTTTTGATGTTACATTTTTCATGGATCTCATTATCAATATCTACTGGCAAGATTTTTTTAAAAAATCTCTAAAAAGGCAAGCTGCCTTTCATTCACAAAAGCATAGACGTGCATAGCTGCCTGTCTTTTGGGGGGTGTTTTTGCTTGTTTATTTTTGATGGAAAGTACTTTTAATTGTCCTCCTCTTACCCCACGCCAAATATTCCTGGGAGGCTTTCCCATACCTCAAAATCTGTTTAAGTTCTCTGCATATTCAGGATATCATCCTTTTCAGTCTGGGACAAGCACAGTGTGGGGACAGGGGGTTAAACTGAAAGGGCCCACACTGGCTGAACGCCACATGCGTATGACGTATTTTAAAAGATCTTTATTATATTTTTTTTAATTGAAGTACAGTCAGTTACAATGTGTTATAAGGTCTCTAATTGATGGACTTCAGGGTGCAACTACCTCCAGTGGCATTTTTAAAATAGAATTTATTTTAGATTTACAGAAAAATTGAGAAAGTGATATAAAAAGTTCCTACATACCCCCTAGCCATTTTTGTCTATTTATTAGCATTTTCCATTAATGTGGTGCCTGTGTTACAATTAATGACCAATATTGATACATTCACATTATCCACAGACCATTCTTTATTCAAATTTCCACCTCCAGATGTACTTTGCACTTTATAAAATGCATTTGAATTTCCAAGAACTTAAACTGTTTAAAATTATAATAACGTCACTAAATTCTAAATAAGGAGTTACAAATACATATTTTTCCCTTTGAAGTAAATATATTTTAGCCATATGGATAGCTCTCCAAAATATCAGGTTATTATGTTAACTTGGCATCACCATTTTATCTTTAAATATAATTTAGAAATTAGCAAAAAAAAAAAAACTTTCAGAATCTGAAAGACAGAAAATATAAAAAGAGCATCTTGAGAACTGCTACTGAATTTATTTTTAATTCTTTCAAAAAGTTATTTTAAAGTGCTTCTATCGATCAAAAATAACCAGTGCAAAAATATTACATTATATAAAGATCCTGTTTTCTTCCTCTTAAAACCATTAGATAAAATATTTAGTCATACTTACTAAACATATTCAATCGTGAAAAAATATCTGTACTAGCTGATAAAAATGCATAAAATTTAAATTATTTTCTGAAATCACAACAGAGATTGCAATATGCTATGTACTGAATGTCTGTTTTCCTCCCAAATCCATTTATTTAAGCCCTAATCCTCAGTGTGATGGTTTGGAGGTGGGGCTTTGGGAGGTGATTAAGTCATGAGGGTGGAGCCCTCACGAATAGGATTAGTGCCCTCATAAGGGAAGACATGAGACAGATAATCTCTCCACCTTGTGAGGACACAGCAAGAAAGCATAGGTCTGCACACCAGCAGCTGGCCCTCACCAGGAAGAAGACCAGAAACTCTTTGATCCTGGACTTCCCAGCTTCCAGAACGGTCAGAAATAAGTGTCTGCAACATTGTAAAATGATTATAAATCAATAAAAAAATGTTAAAAAAAATAAGTGTCTGTTTAAGCTACCTAGTCTACAGTATCTGTTATAGCAACTGGCGCTGACTAAGACAGTAGGAAAAAAAATATCATTTCTGAAATAGTACTTTCTTCACTTATTCCTCCATTAGGTATGGAAATAATTTTGAAACAATTTGTTGTCACTGAAATTTGTTTACCATCAAGGGAGAAAGGCTGTATGTAGTCTTTTTAGAAGCATCTTTAAAAGCAAAATGGGCACACTGTTGTGATGTGCCGGGCAAGCTGCTTTTCTAAAGTAATTAGAGTTTCACTTTTTAAAACTTGCTGGTAAAGTGAATGTGATTAACTGGATATTATTAAACAGACATTAGACTACTGATCAGGAAAGCTATATTTCTTAATCCGTGGTTGAATATATTATAGTATAAAATTAATGATATGCTTGAACTGGCGGATTCCACTCTGCATTTATAATTTCCTTCATTAAAATGATTTAAAAACGAAAGCAAAGGCAATTTTTTCTTTTAACAAGAAGGCAACAAACTCCTGGATTGTTGTCAAAGATAAAGTCACGTCCAACTCTTGTAACCTAGGTAATTTTCTCACTGTTGGCAGACACTGATACCAGTTAATACTATAAGCTTTTTTCTAACATTATCATTTAAGACAATAATTTTTGGAAGAAACTGGAAATGTAGAAGACATAGTGGTGGAATCCTTTTTGCCCTTTGAAAAAGGTCACTTAAAAAGAATGTAACGTTCTGAAATGTAAATTGTGTAGGAAGTTCATCAACCATATTAACAGAAAGTTGGTTGGTAATGAATTTGAAAGTAAGTATCTTAAGAGATGTTTTTCCCCCTTATGCTCTTCTCATTTTAACTTGTTTTTTTCAGATTTTGTTTGTTTCTGGTTTTGTTTTGTCTTACTGTGAAAGTGCCAAAATGCATATGTGCAGGATAAACTCTAAACCACATGGTTATCACCCATCCTGAGGCAGCGTGGGGCTAGCGCCCCAAGAGGCTCTGTGTTATACACGTTCCTTTTCAGAAGTAACCATAATCCTTGCTTTCATGATATCCATTTCCTTGCTGTTCTTTAGAGTTTTGTTTACCCTGTTTTGGAACTTAAAACAAATTTAATAATACTATAGCTTTGTCTCTGCATCTTACTTCATTTGTTCAGATAGTTCTGAAAGACTTAGCTATGCGATTCTTGCAAAAGTTCTTTATTTCCAATGAGTGAATACTTTCATAATGTTTGAAAATACACACTTTAAGGTAAATATTCTGCTGTTATGTGTATATATATATATTATATATATATACATACACATTGGGAAACAGCTGTCTTGTGATTTCCTCTCTAGGAAGGAAAGAAAACATGACATAATCTTATCTTCATGTAACCATGTTGGTAATAGAAGTTCTGATACACAAATTATTTTGCTCAGTAATAAATCCCCACATAAGAGATATGTTTGGCCCCTAGTTTAGAATTGCTGGTGGTAAATGAACCTATTATCTGTGGATGTATAGGGCATGGTCCCTGAGAAAATTCTACATGAACTCTGTGAATATCCAGAGATTAAATGAAAATATTTCATCACTTAAAGTGCTTCCTTCTTGTGAGAAAACTGTCGCCCTCATTCAGGTAACTCATCTTCTTCCTCAACAATCAACATGTGTCTGATGAAGAAAATATCTGGGAATCTTGAACTCCCAATTTATCCCAGATATTAACTACTGTATATAAAATAGGCAAACAATGAGTTTTTACTATAGAGCACAGGGAACTATATTCTATATCTTGTAGTAACCTATAATGAGAAAGACTATGGAAACAAATATACGTATGTATATGTATGACTGAAACATTATATCATACACCAGAAATTGACACATCATTGTAAACTAACTATACTTCAATTAAAACAATAAAAATATTCAAAAATTTAATAAAGAAAATATCTGGGGAGCTATATGGGTTCTCTCTCAACTTCTCCAGGGCTTCTTGAGTGTGAGTATCCTAGAAATTATTTGTAACATGTGTCATCGGGTGATATCTTTGATCCGTGTGGGTCTGATTGTCACAATCACATTCTTTACATTAGCTCAAGGATAGGCACTGCTACTGAGCCTGCACATGTGTATGCCAGCTGCTGTGGAGTTAGCTGACAATGGTTCACGGCTGCACCTGCTCTGCTGAGTTGCCTCTGGCCAATGGGGGTCACTTTGCCTGGAGATACGTGGATGGAATGACATCCCGTACCACCCTAATGATTCTCTCACTCACCATATCCTCCTGAAATTCTCCTTCATATTCAGGCTTATAAATTCTCCTCTTTGTCTCCTTCTGCTCTCCCTCAAATTGCTAGGTAGAGTAAATTATCTTCTCTGACTTTGTCCTTTCCCCTTTCCCCCTTTAAGCCAGCTTCTCACGTCTGTTTCTCTGCATAAGGCTTACTCGTATTTTCTACAGCTGATTCAGGAGTAGTTCGTATTAATTGGGTAATTAATAGTAATTGGTAATTGCACTGAGAGTAATTGGAAATAATAATTGAGAATTATTTTGCCTTCTTTCTAAATGTAATGCTATTGTATATTTCATATTCATGTGTTTGGCTAATTTTTTGATCAATGTCCTCATGTTTTAATTACTTTGTAAGAAGGCTGCATAAAATAGACTTTAATTCTATGCTATAAATCTCCAAAATAGCCCCTTATTTTCTACCTACAGTGATCAATGTTTAACATTCTATGTTGCTTCCTTTTTCTTCTTTGTGTTTCTCACATGTGTAAGTGTACTGGAAGACGCTTGTGTAGGCATTTGAATTTACAGAGGAAGTGACCTTCAGTATCCTTGTGTTCCCTCATATTCCAGACCTTCCTTGCCGTCTGGCTGACCGTGGATTCATTCTTGTAAATGGAACGAGCAAACTAGCATATTCCACTTCCAGGTGCTTCACTGGAAGGAAAGTTCTCTGAAATGGTGAAACCACACAAAGAAAACAGCCCAGCAGGCAGGCCAGGAGAGCTTGCCATCCATCCGAGTGGCACCTGAGAGGGCACCCAGAAACCTTTCCCTGTGCTGGGACTCCAGCAGTGGACGTTTAAGCAAATACCTGCTCATTCAAACTACAGGTCAAATGGGAATTTTCACAGCCTTTGAGAGATGGCGATGATTATGAGAATTAAATGTATAGGTCCTCTTGATTCCCACCATATGATAAATGCATATGTGACCATAAATGTGTAACTGAGCAAGACCCTGTGTGTCTTTCCAGGGTCAGACCCCCTCTCCCATCTTCTCTGCTGCAGCTCCTCTCCGATAATAATACCTCATGTATATTTCCTGAGATTTTCAGATGCTAAAAACTACCACCAAAGGGAAAAAAAAGATTAACTACTGGATGATAGAGAGCAAGTGGCTCCCAGACCTTCTGGGGCCCAGAGGTTGATAGCGTTGACTGCACTGTTCCCTCTGTATCAACCAGTGAGAGGACTGTGCACGAGCTGATCATGTACCTGCAACCCTCCTCCCTCACCTGCCTTTAGATATGCTTTGCTGAAACCCTTTGGGGAGTTCAGAGGTTTTTTTTGGTCATGAGCCACCCTGTTCTCCTCGCTCGGCCCTGCAATAAACCTTTCTCTACTCCAAACTCTTATGTCTCAGTTTGGCCTCGTGGTGTGCTGGACACATGAACTTGCCTCTGGTAACAAGTCTGCAACACAGAGATGAATGACGGGATGTTTGTTTCAGCTCTACTTGTAGTGATATAATGGAAACAAAATGAATGTCTTTAAATTAATTGTTTAAGTACATTTGAATATATCTAAACTGTGGTATAGTCTGAAACCACTAAAATAATGGATTTCATTTTTAATGGCTTAATAGAAAAAATTATATTTTAGGAATTGAGAAAATGAAGGCACAGATAAAGAAATCACGTCATATAGCTATAGCTGCCTAAGTCACAATGTGTGTGCCTGACTATACGATCGCAGGTAAAGGGGACAGAAGATGCAAGTCAGATTGCTGAAACTGTTACCCCAAAAGGTAAAGACTCTGGTTCTCGTCATACCCCAAAGACAAGTTTACAGTCAGGAGACGGTGTGTTGTGTAGAGAAAGATTCTGAAAGATTTAGTTAAAAAAAGGAAAAGTACACCCCCAAGAACGGGAGGGGGGCTGGTCCAAGGGAGGAAAAGCAGTGGTTTCTGTCTCCCCTTCTCTTACACCCTCACCTAGAGGTGATCTCTTGATTGACTGACAGCTTTTGTCCCTGGAGGGCTTAGTCATGTTTGGCTCCTTTGCACGTGTCCTTACCCACAGTGTACAGAGAAAAACTCATTGCAGTGGGGGCGGGGGGGCTAAATCGCAATGTTAATTATATTGCATGAGCATAGGATCGTGTCTGGTTAAGTCCTTTCCGCTACCGCACAGTCATGGCTGTCAAGTTCCAACCGGTTTCTTGCTGGCACTCATTTAGAAGTAGAGTCCCTTTATGCTGGAGTTGGGCATAGCACCATCTTCCAGACCATCCTCCCTCTCCTCCATCTATCTGCCCGGTATCCTCCCTTATCTAACTACCCAACAAAACTCGGAGGAGAAAAAAGGAAAGGCTGAATCACAGAGGCAAAAAAGGGGACAGTGTTATGGCGATAAGTTTAAATTAGTGCCTAAATAAAAGATGGAAAGAAAGAATATGAGCGAGAGAGTGGGGGAGCAGGGAGGAAGGGATGAGGGAAGAGGGAAATATAAAATAACTGAACAATATATTTCTTGAAACAAAGCATTAAAAAACTAAACTCTTGAAGTGGTTCCATAAACTTGGTTTTGCATGCCTAGTTGAGGGACCCACAAGAGACTCCTCATACAGGAGAGGGAAACACACAGGTGTTTAATAAAGAGCATACAATACATTTTCAGGAGGTTCCTCTTATTTATCTTCGTGGCTTTTTCATCATTTCATGGAGGAAAGAATATGCTTCTAAAATCACTAATCTCAGACTTTCTCCTTGTACTGATAAATTTTCCTCCTCGAATAAAACAGATCAGATGATAAATATCTCTGAGTCCCCCCTCAGGCTGCACTAACAAAACACCATAGGTTAGGTAACTTATAAATAACGGAAATTCCTCACCATTCGGAAGCGTGGAAGTCAGCATGGTTAAGTCAGAGCCCTCCCCCCTTCTGTGTTGTGAACTTCCCACTGTATCCTCTCCGGGCAGAAGGAGGCCGGGGAGCTGTGTGTGGTCTCTTTTATAAGAACACTAATCTCACTCATGAGGGCTCCATGCACATAACTGAACTCCCAAGGACCTTACCTCCTAATACCAGCAAACCATTAGGATTTCAACATATGAATTTTGGGTGATACAAACATTTGGACCATAGTAAATGCTATTCAACAAAATATGCAACATCTGTTCTCTGCTTCTTGAGTGATGTCTTCCTTTGGGTTGACCATTTTAAAATATACTTACCAATTTATTTCATTCTTGAAAGCAGAAATAGATTTCTATTCATGAATTTGCCTGGCATTTAACCATTCATCATTTATTTATTGGGTACCTGTCATGTTGGACTAGGACTCTGCATGGGAGAGAAAATATTCCGGGTAGGGAGGACTATAAATAAATTCTTATAAATCACCAGGTAGTGATAGATAATATCAATAAAATACAATAGGGCATAGACATGTGTGCCCTCGATGGGAAGACTGTTCCTGTTTATGTAGGCTGGTCAGGGAAAGCCTCTCTTATAAGATGAATTTAGCAGAGACATAAAGGCAGGAATAAGTAAACCACAAGGACTTCTTGAGAAAGAAAATTTCAGGAGGCAAAAACCACTCGTTCAAAGGTCTTCTGTTAAGAGATTACTTGGCCATTATGGCTGCAGCAGAGTGGGCTGTGGGCAGATTTGAATGGCATGAGGTGTAAGAGATCATAGAGTGGTAGCAGATAAAAATAAGACTTTTGGGGTCATTTGAAGGACATTGTGTCTTAATCCCAGAAGAAATCACTGAAGAGTTCATTGTGGAAAGAATATGAGCCAACATGTTTTAAATCAGCCATTCTGGCTGCTGTATTGATGACACAATATAGAAGAGCTCATGTGAAAACACAGGGAGAAATATTTGCAGTTATATAGGACAGGTGCGTTAGAGGCTTGTCCTGGGGTGGCAGCATTGAAGGTGCTGGGACCTGTCAAGGAATGATTGGCTTCTGGATATATTCTGAAGGTATACATCATACATTTTTGATATACTGCATACAGGTTGGCAGATTAATTTAGGAAGCAAAGCTTATTTTAAGGATTTGTAGACTGGCAGCATCATATGCTCTGAGGGAAAATATTGTGAAATTACTGATTTTGGAAGGAAAGCAGTACTGTTATATGTATAAAGTGTGAAGATGTCTATTAGTTCTGAAACCTATTAAGGAGTTGAGTCTGTAAATCAGAATAGAGTTGACTGAAGAAAATAGAGAGATGATTTTGAAAGTCATAGAGTGGATCGTAAGTAGAGATGAGAAGGGGGCTAAAGACTATGCCCTGGGGCATTCCTGTGTTGAGAATTTGGAGAGGTGAAGAGATACCATGAAACAAGAATGGGGACCCTTGTCCACTGAGGGGAGAATAGAACCAAGAGAGTGTGTCATTCTAGGAGTCCAGTGAAAATAATTCTTTCTAGAAGGAAGCACTAAACCATTGGTTCTGAAACTGCTGATAACTTCAATAAAATAGGTATTGAGAACTGAACATTAGTTTTAATGTGGAGATTATTGGTGAGGTTAACAGAGGCAGTTTTGGTATTCTGATGGAGCAAAACCTGATTTAAGTGAATTTAAGAAAACATAGGAAGAGAGGAAATGTATACAACAGTTACGTAGAACTATTGTGAGATTTGATTGTAAGTGGGAAAGAAAAATGGTGTGGTAGTATCAGATGGTAGAGTCAGAAAGATTTTTTTCTTAATATATGATAGTAAAACATGTTTGAAATGCTAATATGACCAATTTGGTTGAGTGAGAAAAACTGATGAGGCTAAAGAGAGAAGCTAATTGCTGGAGCAATGCACTGGGGGAGAGAGATTGCGTCCCATGCACATCTAGAGCAAATGACCTTTGACCAGAGTAGGATGCATTGGGTTTGGAGTCCATCACCTCTTACTGAATATTTTTAGCATCCACCTTTCAGATTTGGTGCTTAAGGGCTGATTACTCTAACTCCAATTGTTTTCCAGTGAACTAGCAGTCCAGAGAGTGAGAGCTGGAATTATGGATACTTGCATCCAAATGGATTCATTTTCTATACCCTTGATGAAGCTTCTGTGCCTAGGAGCCACCATCAGTGTCCATATTTCTCTTTGGAGGTGCTCATATACTGTGTTTTATTTTACATGTCCTATATGGCCTGGTGTGGTTGCCAGGTCTGTCAGTACATTAAGAGCTTCATTTCTAAATCTTGTGGCCCCTACACCTTTAACACACTTAGTTTCTGTGTATTCTGTTTGAAGTAGATCAATGCCAATAGATCCAAAGATCCACTCTTGTCCTCAAGACCTTGAACCTCTGAATAAAAGAGATGGTGGGCTCTTACTGATCACTGAATGAAGAGCTACTGAGCTACTGTATTTTCTCTTCCTCAGGGCACCATGTTTACTACAGGTTAACTTCTCCATTTTCTTGTGTTTTATATATCTTTTGACATACATATGTCATACTTTTCAGACTGATTTCTTCTCTGCCGACCTTTTTATTCCTCTGGTCATTTAAAGTGGAATCAGGAAGAGTTGGAGGAGATCATGGGATTATGATCCTTGGGTGATGTCTTTATTTTCTAGGAATTCCAAAGTATGGCTTTTGAAGTTTAAATAAATCTCAACCTTAAATGATTTCTCATGACTGATAAAAATAAAACCTTGCACAATTTGACGCCTGTGCAGTTTCAGATCCTTCTCCCTCATTTGTATTTCTATAAACTCTGGGTTCTAGTAAAGCTATTCTTTTCCTCTTGAAGTAAATAAGACAAATCTTATTTCCTCAAATGTCTACCATTTATTTTATACAAACAATTCTGCTGAATTGCCAGGCTCATTTATTTTTATAAATGTGATCAGGCAATTTTGTCTCTATCTCTGAATCTGTAGTTAATCTTTCCTCCCTCATGTTCCATTACTCAGATTAGGATGAAAGTTAGGGTGTTTGTGGCTTGTATGGTTCCACTTCATTGTGTGCACATATGTTCATACTGAAAGGACTATAAGCATAGAGCTTATTTATTACTTAGGTGAATTTCTGTCACTTCCTTGTAACACTCTCAAGCTAAACATCTCACTATAAGTTTTATTTTTCTTCTAACCTTTTTTTTGGGGTAAAGATTAGTGAATATTTCTTGTTTAATTTTTTTCCACCCCAAAATACTTAGCCCTCAGTCTAACAAAGAGGAAGAATTTCATCAATGTTTGTTGAATGAGACTTCTGGATATTTTGTTTTAACCTGAGTTAAAGGTTACAGTGGTAAGAACACAAGAAATTCTGGGTGGTACAAAACATCCAGAATTTGAGCAGGAAATACAGATGCAAACAAATAGTTCTTTGGATAGTATTAGGTCATCAGGTTCTAACAGGAAAAGTAGTCACGTTTTCAGTGAGAATATCACCAATTGTTCTGAGTCTCATATTTGTTGTTTTCCTAGACCACAGTTCTGCTCAGTTTATTTAGCAGCAGTTTATCGTAATTCTAATAAATATATACTCACGATGAAAATATTCAATAAAATTTAAATAAATTAACAAGTTGTGTTTTATAACACTCAAGCAATGCATCTAAATGTGCAAAGCATTTTGCCTGCTTGACATAATCACCTTTTTTCTTTTTTTATTTAAATGAGATCACAAAGTGCATCAAAGCCACCAACAATTAATTCCTACAAGACCACAGGGACTTCTGAGGTTGCCCACCGGCAGATTTTTGTACAATGATTCCCCTCTTTGAAAGAATATTGATTTTCCTCAAGATTCTTTACAATCTTAACAGAAAATAAGCTATTAGTTTAGGAAAATAGGAATTACATTCTTGGATAATTTGTGGGTATGGGATTAGTTCTATGAAAGGAGAAAAATCAATGCTACAAATCTATTATCTTTATTTAGAGAGACAAAGAAATCCTTCAATCAATAGTTGTTAGTTTTTCATCTCTGCTTTGTTACTACTGTGACGTCTTTATAAAACCCACTGCCTTTTCACTCACGGCATCAACTGCTCTTTATTAGACGACAGTGTTTTACGGATGCTGTAAGTTAATTGTGTCAATGTTTGAACTTAAGAACTATAATTAATACAATGCTTTGACTTCCCCGTAGGCACAGGTGTTCCTGGTTATAAAAACGAAATGCTGTGATTAGTTTTATGACTGAGAAGCAAACTTCGTAACAATGAAATGCTCAGAAACTCTGAATAGAATGACAATTACTCTGTGAAAAATGTAACTTTTAATATAGCAGGAGAGAGGAAGAAAACACTGCTGTAATGATTATTGTATCCAATATTTGACACAAGTTGCATTTGAATCGAATTTAGGTAGATTCAAGAATATTAAAGGAAAAAGTATCTTTAAAAGCTTACTTCACAGTAATATGGGGGAAAAAGTGAATTCATTGAACAATATACCATCCAAAATGGAAAAAAAAAGTTAAACAATTGTGCAAATTATTTTTTAATTTGGATGACAGTGGTTAGTTCATACTCTCCTACACATAGGATCTCAATGGAATTTTAAACGTTTCTACTCATAAAATTCAGAAAACCAGTGTCTCTCTAAAGAATGAATGTGATTTCAATACCAGAAGAAATAACATACAAAATAGATTTTGTAAAAATACAGTCTCCACTTAAAATTATTTCCATCTATCAAAAGGAGCTAGAAAAATTTTCAAGAGGTTTTTGGTTTGATTATTTGATTTTGTTGTTGTTGTTGTTGCTTTTTTGTTTGTGGTGGTAGTGGGTAAGATGGAGTCATTTTTCTTCCTTATTTTTTTCTTCATCTCTCTATGTTTAACTTAAAAACAAAAATCACATACACGAAAGATTTGGACAACAAAAATAAAACATTTATTCCAGTGATAAGCTACAAATCAAAAATGCTATGTTCAAAAACTAACGTACAAGAAGTTTCTTGGTCTGTATCTGAAGTTCTGTAGGCCAAAGACTGTTTATTATGATTACTTTCTCTCTCTTTTTTTTTTAGCTGACAGAGAGCTGATTGGCTCACATTATTTTTCCTCCACCTACACTTAAATTCTGAATCTGGTCAGGGAGGCACTGCACATTTTCTGTAACACCCTGCTGGTAATTGAAGAACTGAAGCATGCTGCACCTGAGCGAAGAGCCCCGGAGCCTTGAGCCAGCTCTCAGCATCCCGCCTTGGCTGGGTGAATTGTCCCTCTATTTGGAAGCTGTATTTCAAAGATTGTGCCTCGGATGTAGGGAGTTTCTGATCAAAGACAAATGGAGCATCCTAAAGGAAAGAGGCATACCCAGTGTACCATTTACTGTAACAGATTTCCAGCCTTTTTCTCTGAGTATTTTTCAGGAAATAGCAGATCCTCAAAAAAAAAAATACCATATGAAGTAAGTAATAATGAGAATGAAGGCAGCATGGGACCTTGAAGGATAATGCTAATATTTAATAACATATTAACTGGAAAAATTTTAAAAAGCAGGAAATAAGACACTAAACTAAGTACTATGAAATCGAGTAGAAAAAAAAATTGAACAAATATATTTTGGAGATCATCACAAGGAAATTACTAAAATAAGATATCTAAAATTGAATCTTAAAAAGAGTATTTGTCTCTAAGAACCGAAACTAAAGTCCAGGAGTCTTTCAAAGGGGGAAAGTGCTCATCCAGAGGAGGCACTAAATTCCCCTGTCCTCAACTTTCATGTCTACTACTTCCTGAATTCTCTACTTCTCTGACTCTCTCTCTCCCTCAGACTCTTTGGATCCAGGGAATGTTCTTACACTTTAGTGTTTGGTTTTTTTTTTTCTCCTGAGTCTGCAAGGTCAATCTTTAAAGTATGGGTTAGATATACAATGTAATTATCGAGTTTTGATTTGCGGGTTTTTCCTGTTGTGCAGAAAACTACAACCCCCTAGGCACCTGTTTTTCTGCTCCCCTCAGTTACCACTGGCTGAGCATCTTTGGGAATCTGTGCAGTAAATGGCCTTGCAGGAGCTTATTTCTTTCAAGGCATCCTGAGATATCTTAATGTTGAAATATGATTGTTCCACACAAAATGCGGTTTGCAGTGTATTAGCTTTTGAAGAATATTTTATTGCAAAACTGAAGTGTGATTATAGCTGCTGTTTTAGCCAAGAGTGCTTTTGTTTAAACCGCCTGCTGCCCTGGTCCCTGGATGATACATATTTATACAGTGTTCTGTAAACTTTAAGAAAAGAGCAGTATTTTCATGAAATACATTTAACCGGGCTTTGTTGCTTCTGGGAAGGAAATTAGGGTATCATTTGTGATTCTCTTCACATGAAAGCAGAAAGTGCAAAGGATAATCTTTGTTTGATATGGAGTATGATAATAATTGTTTTCCGAAACCAAAGTGTTTGAATCTGCTAAGAGACTCTTGAAAAATGGGAATAAATATGTTAATGTTCGTAGAAACAGCTTGTGATTTAATAAAAAAAAAGAAATTCTTAAAAATGTTATAAACTTGCTTTTGAAAAAGAAACCCTGAATAACTTACTTAGTTCAAGAGTTATTAAATATTTCCATGAAAAATTAATGGACAAATGCTTGTATACATGCATGTTGAAATTTTTATATTATAATAACAGCTAAGAGAAAATTTTTATAACAAATCACAAAACTATTAAGATTAAGATATGGTTGTCAAACATCCTATTCTAATAGACCTGAAGAAATAATAAGTATCTCCAGGCACACAGATTCACATAAACATCATTTCACTTTTAGCAGAGAACCTAGACTACTGATGGAGGATACCTACTGGAATATATAAGGCCTCACAGCAAAAATTATATAGGGCACATTTATACATTGTTTTAATTAAATTTTTAAACTGAAAATGTGCAGCAAGCTCTCATCATATCTAAAGATGGAACCTCTACTCTGTTGTACAGATAATGTCATTCCAGATACTTTATATATGAAGAGAGCTAGAATTTTGTAGAATCCCCCTTGAAAGTGAGTTTTGCACCCAATTCCAATGTGTTCGGGGTATTTCCCGCCACACCAGGAAGCCATTCTGGAACACCAGCTGCGTATCTTACAATTCAACTCAGTCTCTCACTGTCCACTTGGAGACAGCAACATCAGATCCACAGATTAAGAACTTGGTCCTACAAGACTACCTCTATCAAGCCCCCCCCCCCAATTTAAATGCCAATCAAAAATCCATCTTGTCACCTATGCTTCTGACTTACCCACTATAGATTGGAGGTTCCATCAACCTCCTTGGGTTTGGTTAATTTGCTAGAGCAGCTCATGATCTCAGAGAAACATTGTATATACTAGGTCACCAGTTTATTATAAAAGGGTATAATTCAGGAATAGCCAGATGGAAGAGCTGCATAGGGAAAGGAAGGGGGAAACAGCACAGGGCTTCCAGGCCCTCACCCCAAATCTCCAGGTGCTCACTAATCCAGAAGCTCTCCAAGCCCCACCCTTTTGGATTTTTTTAATGGAGGCTGCATTACATAGGCATGATCAATTAAATAATTGTCAGTGATTGAACTCAATCTCCAGCCCCTCTCCTCTCCCTGAAGGTCAAGTGATGGGACCAAAAGTTTCAACCCCCCTAAACACCTGATTGGCTCCACTGGCAACTATCCCCAACCCTAGATTACTGAGGGGCTTTCCAAAAGTCACCTCATTATTATACAAAACACACTTTATAGCTCTTATCACTTAGGAAATTCCAAGGTTTTAGGAATTCTGCATTAGAAATGAGGACAAAGACCTCATTTCTTATATATATTTCTTATAAATCATAATATCACAACATATTATGAGTTTGTGTAATACTTACTTATGATAAGACTGATGCTATGCATATTTGACAAAATACTTTAAAGTTTTATTGCATCATAATAGAGGATACAGAATATAAATGTATCTTATTACTGGTAATGTTAACCTTGATCAGTTGGTTAACATTGGGTCTTCCAGGATTCGCCACTATTACCATTTTTTTCCCTTTCCATACTTTATTTTTCAGCAATGAGTCACTAATTACTGTCCATACTCAACCTGAGAGTTGGGAGATAAAACTTCACCTCTTCGAGAAGTCCAAGAATTTGGGGGTATATGATTAAACAATCATAGAAATTAATAAGTATTTGGGGGAGACACTTTGTGCATATAAAAATCTCCTTTTTCTCCTTAAAGTTTCACTACTAATCTTAGTATACTTCGGTTGATCTTGTCTGCAGCAACTTTCTTGACTGTTCTAATGTTAATTTTCTATTTCTCTCATCCCTTCTGTGTTTTAAAATTGGATTTTCTCTGTAAGAACATGCAAATGAAATCTCCTGCCCTTTTGTAGCTTGTATTATTCCATTATACAGTCCTCTCCCTACCTCAAAATTGTCACCTACAGAATCCCCTGTATTCTCACTTATCCAAGAATAATTTGAATGCTGTCTTCTTGTCCACTCCTATTTCTGTCAAAGCTGTTAGAGATTCAGAGTCTACTGTTTGATCCACTTAATGCCTTGGAACCTCAATTTCCTGACTTTTTCACCCTTACTTTGTTCATTTGTTCCCAGGGTCATGCCTTAGGCTACAGGTCACCTTCAGACGACTTTAGGAATATGTCAGGTAAGATAAAATACAGAAAAATAATGCCCTAGGCCAAAGGAATTTGAGGGAACTGCGACAAACAGGAGATAACAGCCTGAAAGAATAAAATTCAAATTTCTTATTTATTTACTGAAGCCAAACAAATCCAAGCAACTCTTCAGGTTGCTGTTATTCTTATTGTCATCAGTTTGTGCATTTTGACTGAGAACAATAACTTATGAAAGAAAACACTTACTTCAAATATCATATCCATCGACCTCTGCCTCTTGTTTTTTCAGTCTCCTCGCTCTTGTACTCTTACAGGTAGAACTACTGAACTTCAGTGAGGCTTCCTATCTACTCATTACCCTGATCCCACTAACCACACACTCCTTCTAAACTCACCTCTTTGTCTAGTTTAGACCCCGCGGTCCATTTCTAAATTGCATTCTTCGAAATATGAATAATCCCTGCGTTTCTCTCTCCATCTCCGATAACTGGGGACACTTCAGTGCCAGTTGAACGCAAGTATCTATTCTCTTTTCTATGTGACCTGAAAGAACAGAATGTTCACACTAGCTCTGCTTTAAGTTGAACTGCACAAACCCCAAATAATGGTACCTCATCCTGGCCATTTTCTGTTGGATGGCCTACTAGGTTATGCTTTGATTTTCCTGGGATAGCAGAATTGAATTTCTCCTCCTCAAGCCTCCTACTCCTCCGATCCAACTGTGTGGAAGTTCCCTTCACCTTACTTCCTGTAAAACATTCTCCCTGATTTTGTCAAGACTTTGACTCTTTCCATTAGGGCTTCTTTCCACTAACATTATCAATTTCCTATTCTACCACGTAATTTCTCACCACTTTTTCCAACCTTCTTTTCTCTGTGCATTACTTTCCCTACTAAGGGCATCACAAAAAGCCTTGTTGGTCAACACCAAAGTCTAGGAATCATAAACAATTATGATCATTCTGTAATATCCCAAATCCAATCTCAGTAAGTTTTGTAAAATTATTCCAACATATTTTGTGTATAGTCAAGATCTCAGCGCTTACACTGTTACCCACCTAGTTCAAGACAACATCATCTCTCAGAGAACTACAATGCTGGTTATTGATAGGCTGAGACTCACATAAAACACCATGATTTTCATCTCAGATTAAATATTAGTTCACTAATAAAAGTTTTCAAAACTCTTCCAGCTAAAGCAACCTCTATCCTCTACCATAGGAGTTGTCTATCGTGTTAAGATGTCTTATTTTCCTGTATGAGCACTTTTAAATTTAAATTATTTATTATTTACAAATACATTGCTCTTGCTACCTCTTTAAAATATGCTCTGTGATGTCAGAGACTTGCCATCAAGGAAGCCTTAAAACCTGGAGTAAATTAGTAGAAAAATTAATAAATACGTTAATCTCATTAACATGAAAGCATGCCAGATAACAGTCAGCCCCATGAAGTGGAAAAAAAAAAATTAACAATCAGAGCGCTCCCTGTCTTTTGACAAATGACTTAAAATTAGACAAAAAATGCAGATCTGGCCAATAGAACATGAGGGGAAAGTCTATCCTGGAATGTCTTGGAAAAGTTACTTGCTTTCCTAAAAGAGACTCAAGAGAGGCATGGCTCTATGTGGAGGTGACGTACTTCGAGGGGTCCCAGTTCAGCTGCAGATACAGGGAGAGTGGTTCACCTGCTGAGGTTTTCTGGACAGAGAGCTGTAAAGAATTCAAGTCTCTGATGTTTGATCCACTATTTACCGCTCTGTAGACATCTTCCTTCTGGGATTCCTGTGTTATAGTAATGTCTCCTTTAACACTCAAATTTTTAAAAAGTTTTCTTTGTGTTAAATTTTTATAGCTGGCTTTTCTGTTACCAGCAGCCCAAAGCATCATAACAAATATAAACTTTTTTTTCTTTTTGCTCCCTTTCACAGCAAAGCTCTTCCAAAATTTACACTCTTTTGTTATGCTAATACCTCACTTTTAGTTCACTTTTCAACCCACCACAATCTGATTTCCCTCCTTACTACACCAGAAGGGAAGTCTACATATTACATGGTCATCAATGACCTCTATGTTACCAGTTTCAGGAAAGAATATTGTATTCCCATTACATCGTAAATATCAGAAGACAGCATAAATGTGTATCTTCCCTTTGTTTGAATTCTTGATTCCTTTGATAATCAGTGAGCCCCCCTTTTTAGAGTTGGATCATTTAAATGTTTTGCTTATAGGCAAAGTATTAAAATTACTTCTTTCTTGTGTATTTTTTCTTTGCAGTGTAACTCTTGCATAATGTCCAAGAAATACGCTAAACAGATCAGAATTTCCTACCGTATCTCTTCCCAGATGCTAATCCAGCATGCAATACCCTTTCCACATCACTCCTTAAAGTGTGCTTCTTACCTAATTTTTTAATTAGAGATATTATGGGTAGCATTAGTTTGCTGGGTATTTCAAATCACTAGCATATAATTATACAGCTGCATTTAAAATTAAATAATATGCATATGAATAAGTTTTGATTTATCATTTTAGAATCTCTTAATATCTTTAAATTAACATCAAACTAAGATAATCCAGGATTAAAACTCAATACTGCAAATCATGTGTGTGTGTTTGTGTGCATGCCAATGTTCCAGTTCACATAATTTATAACCAGAAAAATTGTTGGACTAAATTTTGGTATATGGAAGTTGTGAACACTTGAATTTAAATTTTGCCAAGGTGATAGTTATAAATGTTAAGAATCATAGTTTTTAAATGTGTCCCTGTGTCTATGCTTATAGCAGAGCAAGGTGGTGGCTCTTAAAGATCTTTTTTGTTGTACTGAAAGACATTGGCATCTTTTTTTGATACATTGTACTGAGGTTTTTTCCGGTATGTTTTACCTAAGAATATATGGCAGAATATATATTCTTAAAAACATACTCAGTGACTTCTACTTTATGAACCTGTGTAAGAAATATATTGATAATGTGGAGATTCATTAAGAAAAACAAAATAAACTTCCTGATTCTCACCCAACATGTAAAGAGCTCGAAAGTCATCATCCCGTCCAAACAACAGTAAGAAGTGAGACAAACTGGAAGTCAGCAAGTTTTTTCACACCTGTCACAGAACTGAGGTCACAGGATAAATAGCTGGCCCCCAGATTGGAGTGACAGGCAGGCAGATACAGAGATTCACAATTTACCTGAGCAGAAACCCATGAGGAGAAACCTCTGTGAGAACCAATCTCCTGGGGTCAGAAAAGCTAATCTGTATTTGTAGGACTGCTGTAGACTCACTGAAGAAGTCTGAGAGGTAAAACTCTCATAGGGGCCACTCTTAGGAGGAGTTCCCCACAGTTGTGTCCGTTTTACCTCGAGGAGCCTTACCAGGTTTTTGCAGTAAAGATCAGAGGGAAGCTCCCTCAAGTTTGCATCACGGAGCGGGAAAAGCCAGGGCGTTCTGCTCTTCTTAGCAGGCATGCCCTCAACAGAACCCATTTTACTAGTTCCTGAACTAAAGGGTTTTACCAGAACCTGATCAGCCTGGGAAAGGGGAAATACCCAGCTCCAGCCTCTTCTAGTCATCCTACCCCACTGAAGGCTGACAAGCATTTGTGAAGTTCACAGCACGGGGGTGCAGGCTCATAGAACTGAGACCCAACCACAGGACGACAGAAGGCCTCTCCTCCCAGCAGACCATACGACACTAGAGGCCTATTTACCAGAGGTCCTTTTACCCAGTACATCGTGTGTAGCTATCAAGAAAAAATAACAAGGCATATTAAAATATAAAAAAAAAAAACCTCCCATAATTTGAAGAGAGAGAGCAAGCATCAGAACCATATTTAGAAATGGCAGTGATGTTGGAATTATCCAACCAGGAATTTAAAATAACCACATTTAATATGCTAAGGGCTATAATGAAAAAAGTAGACAACACGGAAGAACATACGTTCAATGTATGTGGAGAAATGGAAATTCTAAGATAAAGTCAAAAAGAAATGGTAGAAATGAAAAACACTGTAATAGGTGGGACACTGCTGAGGAAAGAATCTGAATTTGATTGTAGGTAAATAGAAACTTCCAAACAAAAATGTAAAGAGAAAAAAACTGAAAAACAAACAAAACCCCCAGAATATCCAAGAAAGGTGGGACAACTACAAACAGTGGAACACATGCATAACACTGTTACCAGAAGGAGACGAAGGATAAATGAAGCAATGTTTGAAGTGATAATAACTGAGCATCTCCAAAAATTAAGGGCATCAATAAAAAGACAGAGATAGTCATAGCAGATTAAAAAAAAAAAAATAGACCAAGATACACGTTGTCTACAAGAAATCTACTTTAAATATAAAAACACATGTGTATTAAGAGTAAGTGGGTGAAGGAGGATAAACCATGCTAACATTAATTAAAAGAAAGCTGGAATAGCTACACTAATCACAGACAGAGCCGACTTCAGATCAGGAGAACTATTGGGGAAAGATGGCGTTGCATAATGAGGTAGGGGTCAGTTCTCCAAGAACACACAGCAATCCAAACGTGTACGTGCCTAAAACAGAGTCAAATACGTATTATGTGGGTGCATATTTAATGATTCCCTTAAAAGTATTATAATATAAAGACTCAGAAAGATAGATAGATATTGTACGTATTATCTCACATATGTATGAATATGTGTTTAAAATGTATTTTTTAAACTTAAGAACAAGTGTATTATATATGTCTTTAATAATTTATGAATAAAAGAAAGAAAGCATTCTTAGCATCATCTAGAACATTCATCTCTAACCAATATCTGACGATTTTAATGCAGAAGTAGGCATTCCAGTAAAATCAGGAACTCACAAGGATTTGCATCATTATCAGTCTCATTTAAGAACTCTAAATTTTGAAAACAATGCAATCAGAATCTAACATAAAATAATAGAAAAAACTCACTGAATTAAAGAGTAACAAATTCTATTTTTGAGCCTGCATATTTACAAGGATATATATTAAAAAAAAAACTAAGTGAAGAATATGAATGATAACATGCATACTTGGAGAACACCCACATAATAATATTGTGTTATAATTTGAAAATGAAGAAAGCAGAGAATCCAATGCCTGTTTTGATTGCATGTTAGAAAATATTACACGTTTGAAATTGGCATGATAATAAATAGAAAAAAATCAACAGACTAGGTAAGGGAAGCATAAAAAGAAAAAGAGAAAATTGAAACAGTAAATGATAAATTTATCTTACAAAACAATGTGAAGTAGATATTTAGCAAATGGACCAAATACAATTTTTGAGCACCCAAGGAATATGGTAAATCATTAGAAGATGGGGTCATGTGGAAGACAACCACAGCACGTACAACTGAAAATGTATCAGCAGTGACTCTCTCTTCCTCTTTCTTGGGAACCATATGGTCACTTATGTCTGCTCGCCAAACACATCTACTCCACATCTCTCTCTGCATTACAGCTTCTACTCCCTCAGAATTTCACTCTTCTGAAATGTTCGTTTGACTAATCATCTTGATGGCTACATGTTGTCTCCAGGCCTAGCACTACAAATTTGCACTTTGGCTTGTAAAACTTACAATATCTTCTTGATTTGTTAAAAAGTATTTCGTAAAAAAATAGATATGATGGTTTCTCCTTGAGGTGGCATCGTATATTAGACATCTGACCCCTAAATGAATGCTTTCTGCAATGTCTATTGGTGGAGAGAAAGTAGTTCCTACAGAGAAGGGATTTGAGTTGAAAAATAGAGCAAACACTATTAATTCCCTAAATGATATCCCATTCTTCTCTTTTACCACAGTGAACAAATTCTAATTTTGTTTGGGGGTAGCAATGAAAATAAACTTATCTTTTTATTCTTTGCAGATAGCAATGGGCACAGGACATATTTTTGCCTGATATAAAGAAGAGTTTACTGGATGTTTGGCCCTTCTAGGTCTTCAACTTAGATCTTCAATGACTATTTGAACAATTATACCATCTTGGAACTATCTGCCTAGACTTTCAGGGCTTCAAATAAACTCTATTTTGAATTTCAAGCAAGCTATATTTGGATTTGACATATGTAGTCAAATGCAAAACTAATTGATGGAAAATACCTTAAAACATTTCTACTACATTTCACATCACTCCCCATTAAAACGTGGAACCTTATGTTCATGCATATAGTCCTCAAAATCCCTGCCCATCCTGATCAACTCGGTCATGTGTAGTCACTAGAGCCGTCAGACTTTCTGAACTGGAGGGAACACGCTATCTTATCCCCCTGTTGCGTACGGGTGAGATGTCGTGGGGCCATTTCTTTCAGATTTCCCAGTACTCAGAACACCGTTACCATCACAATCAGGTGTACACAATTCCCATCTTGAGCTCTGTTGATTAAATGATGTCAGCATGCTACATGTGTAACAGTAATGAAAAATAAGCCTATAGTAATAAGCAGACAAACAAAAACAAAATGAAATGTGGAATACATAGAATTCGCCAGAATATGACTGTACTGCAAGAGACCATTTCTGCAGGAGAGAGATGCCACTTCCTCTGAGCTGGTGAACTACAGATGTGGCACAACCTTTGAGGAAAGCCACTTATGATAGGGTGTCAGGTAAATTGTGAACTACGCACTAGATACCAGTTTTCACATATTTACCAGTTAATGAACTAATTTCCATATTCAGAGATTTCGCTATGACAACGAATGTCTGCTAAGAGGATGCCCCTTCTCAACAATCTCAACCAATTAGGCATCCACTCACATAATATGTGCTGTAGCAAGACATTTTAAGCAAACACCGCTGACTTCCTTAGTCTGCAGGCAGAAAATTCTGCAAGAATAAGACTGCCTGCTGTGATGTTTGAACAGACAGAGATGCCCCTAACAGACCATGGGTTCTCCTGGCGATAGGACCTTCCTGACGCTTCAGTGAAATTTTTATTCGACTTGGGAACCAATGGTAAAGCCAGGAGCTGGTGTGATCCTGCGATTTTCCATTTGCTTCAGCAATCCTCAGCACAGCTAGACAGCCTGTTCTAAACAGCTGCGTCTGGTGCAGAAGAAAAATGACGGATGGGCTTCCGTTGCTTAGAAACAATATAGCACAGGGCTGCATCTTCCAGTGTTGCTGTGCACTAAAGGCTCCTCATGTCAGACTCCTATTTAGAGACTGAGGACAGAGACAAGCTGCAGAGAATCTTGACACATCACCCCCATTCTCCATCCTTCCCCAGCTTTAGAATGAGAGTCAGTGTGCTAAGAGGTGGAAAGTTGGGTGTAGATGGAAATACCCTATAGAGACCTAAGATGCCAGAATCTCTTATAATTCCTTCTTCACGTTCCCATTCCAACTGACAGTTCCCCTAATTGTCTTTAAAAAAAATCAGTGCATGTAAGTCACAAAAAGCTACTTCAACAAAGATTGTGACTACTGTCAGTCAAAAAAGTACCTGGTGCGTTTCTATACAAAATCCAGTTATCCCACCTTAATAGTTTCACTGTCTGCTTTAGACAAATGGGATTTTATAATTTTGCTTAATTATCTTCTTTTACCTGTGAACTTTCAGCAGGGAATGCAGGACAATTTTTGTCTCTTTTGAAGTCCAGTAGAAATGACACACAGGGTCATAGATACTCCTCTTTGGCTGCAAATCTTGTCAATCTTTCCCCTTCATTGGGCATGAGCTACAAAGTGATGGAATCAGTTTATAATTGAACTCTTTGCTCACCACAAAACATAGAATAGATTCATTGCAACGAGTTTGAGGAAATTTTCACTGTTCTCACTCCGTTATAATCAATTACTCCAAATTCACAAGCGTTAGGAGATCAGCGCGTACGTTTCTCCAGCTTCACTGAAAAGGAATACGTATTTGGACAACTGGAGATCGTGGTTTGCTGTTTCCTCCTGGGCTCTGTTCCACTATGCATTTACCTCTCCTAAGGCTTTGAATGAAGAGTATACCCGTTTGGGGTTCTACATGGCATTGAATTTGTTCTGAGGACATCTAATTCTATACCATGTAGTGATCATGCTTGTTCATTGGGGAAGAGCTGATCTGATAGCAGTAAAAACTTTAGGAAATGGAGGATTGCTGGACAAGCATGCAAAGCATGGTTATGTCTACTATGCACTTAGCACTGAAAAAACTACTCATCAGCCTAAAATTTTTTATCCAATTATATATATATTTTTAAAAAAATGAAGATGAATTAAGGTCATGCTTAAATGTAAATAGCTACGTTATTCTCTAGTATACATCTAGTAGACTAAATGTTACTGGGCGTAACTGCTGTGGAGGAAGAATTGATGTCATAGGGGAAATTGGAGCCACCCACAGAAATAAACACCTGCAGAAATTGGAAATATATAGTTTAACAGTAAAGACTTTTGTTTCTCTGGTTGTAACTTCTTTAAGTGTTTGCTGAGAGTAGTAATGATAATGATGAATTAGAATTTTTTAAAACAAATACTGATGACTATTTCTTATATACAAGAATGTTTATTATTTGAAGTTAGATTGTGATGTTTTAAAATGCACATTGTAGAACGAAGAGCATCCATTAAACATTTAAAAAAAGAAATGTAGTTAATAATCCAATAAAGGAAACAAGCAGAATACTAATCAAAAATCCGTTAATCCAAAGAAGGTAGGAAAAGAAAAGTAACAACAGAAGGGAAAACAGAAAACAAATACCAAGATGGTAGATTTAAACCCTATAATTTCAAAAATTATATTAAATTTAAACATTCTTAACACTAAATTTAAAATTCACAGTTTGTCAGAATAGATGAAAAATCTAGATGTGACTCTACTTTGTTAAGAAGCACACTTTGTAAATATAAAGAACACAGAAAGGTTCACAGTAAAAGAATGAAAAATAACCATCACACAAACAGCAATCACAAGAAACCTGGTGCAGGTATGTCAATAAAAAAGAAACTAGAATTCAAGACAGGAAATATTATATCTTATAATGTTAAAAGAATCAGTTTCTAATAAGCCAGCATTATAAATGTGTTTTTCCCTAGTAACATAAAGTAAAAGCTGAAATATCTGAAAAAAATATGTGCTCACAATTGGAGTTGGAATTTCAACACTTTCCTCAATAACAGATAGAAGGAAATAAAAATTTAATGAGGCAATAGAAGTTCTGAAAATTATCAACCTGGTTAGTCTTATACATCACAGTTATGAGCTTTTGTTTCTCTTTATTGTAATTTATTGATATCTTTTTAATTGTTTTCATTCAGCACATATACTGAATGGGATGGAGCACTAAGAATTAGAATAACCTCCCTGCCTGCCGCATCATGGGATAATTTTCTCAAATTAGCAGAGTATAATTTGCCAAAACGTATGGTGTTTTATCAGTTTTCTCACTAAATATAATTCCTACATCTGTATACATGAATTTTTTTTTGCATTCTTTTACTCCACACATATTGATTGTAGAGTAAAAGAATGCTCCTTAATATATTTGGTAAACATTTTAGCATAGGAAAGTGTAATTCTTCGAAATACTTTTGATTATTGACCAATTTGAGGACCTCTTTAAAACAATAACAAATAATGGCATTTGTAAAGACTGGACTCCACTCTGACAGAGGAAAATGTTATCTTGCTCTGCACTATGAACCAATGGCTTACACTTTTGACTGGCCCCAAATTGCCAATCAGCAAGTTTTTTTTGTTTGTTTGCTTGGTTTTTGTTTTGCTTGAAATTTGACTGTAGAAATCTATTTAGGATAAGAAAGTATTATAAAAATTGAAATCAATATTAAAAATTAAAATTATCTTCTCTAATTTTTATAAAAAAGATCAGAATTATCAAAAGTGAATAAATTAATATATAAATTACTATATCATTATATAAATTAATATGTAAGTATAAACTATATACAACTCTGTAGTGTACTGATATATTGGTGATGCCAAATTCCCTCACATTCTGTGTCAAATGGATCGTTTTCTTGGCTGTGGTTCTCGTATTCAGTAGTTTACGTTTGTTTACTCTAAACCTTGTAGAGAACACAGTTTAATGTCAATAATCAATATTAAATAGTTACTCTACCCTCTTATCAGGAATGATGATGCAGGAATGGTTACTTTCTAATATTCTTCCTTTGCAAAAAAGGAGAAAATAATCCATTGCTATTATAAACCAAAGTATTGTGATATTCCACCTTTTAGGACATTGGACTTTGAAAAACCATATGTAGAAAATACACTATTTTATATACTTAACCATAAACAATTGTTACCACTCCCTATAAGTCAGCCATAAATTTCATTACTGTTTCTGACTTTCTTCATAATTTGTATACTTATTTATGGAAAAAATTGAGTGTTACAATACTATCATTGCTAGGCATTGAAGATTTGATGTAACAAGAAACTGATTAAAATTTTAACATAAAAATATCTTCAAAGATAAATAATAGTTCTAAATCACTTAATGCCATTCTTTTTGGTTATGTTAAGTTAATTATCTTTAAACAATAGATCTAATGCTATATGGTGAATTCAAATTCATTTGGAGGTGTATTTTAATTTAAACATTATGTTCTCAGAAACTTATGGATTTATTACTAAATTAAGTGGGTTATAATTGAATTGAAGGTATCAACATCATCAAAAATAATTATTTATTCTTGTATATCTTAAAGATCTTCTCATTATGTAAATTAGGAGTGTCGATTATTATGTACATCCCTTGGATAACAGGCAATGTATGATTATGTTTCCAGAATGATGCATCTGTTCTGATTTGATTTAACTACCCATCAGTGACTATAAATTGTTGGGTAATTTTGTTTGATTGGCAAAATAATTTTAGTGCAGTTTAAGCAATATTGTTGCATTTGTGCCTGGATTTCCAATGCTTTTTTTTTCCTGCGGCATATCAAGTAAAAAAATACTGAGTCTATTTACCTCATAAGTTACTTAAGCACATCCTAGGAAAAAATATAACTATCAATTTTACTTCAGGTTAGAGAGTTCTGCAATATAATATAATCAGCTTTTATCATTTTGAAAGTTGAATTTCTATATGACCTTAATTATCTCCTTACATTTTCTTTTAGGGAAATTAAACCATCATTCTTCATCTCTGATGTGGGCAGCATCTTTTAAGCATCAAATAAGACATGTAATTTTTGTCTGTGACAATTCTGTTATACTCTACACCCAAAGCCTGAACAACTTTGTTTGGCTCTGTCTTCAATTTAGTTACAAAAACCAACTCGTTTCTTGGAGTTTCTCTACCACGATAACTCTAGTCTAAGCCACCGTAAACTCTTGTCTGGACTGTAACAATGACTTCTAACTGGTCCCTCAGCTTCGTCCTTTGACACCTCTTAGTCTGTCCTCATCTGGGCCGTCAGAGAGATGCTCAAAGGCATCTACTGGCATCCCATGTAGTTCAAAATCAAAGTGCAGATCCTTAATCTGAAGCATAGTATGCTTTTTGCCCAACTTCACCTTCTGAACTTATCTTCTGTCACTTTCCACAGTCCTCGCTTTTGCCAGACGGTCCCTGGATGTCACTCCTGCCCACTCAGTATACTCCTGTCTCAGGGCCTTTGCACTTGCTGTCCTCATACCGAGTGCACCCTCTTCCCAGTTGTGGTCGGCCAGCATGCTCACTTCATTCAGCAATCTGTTCAAATATGACTGCTCCACAGATGCTCTTCCTGAACATGCTATGTTAAAAAATACTCATGCTGTTTCTCTGTTCCCCTTCACTTTGTGTACTTTAATTGGCTTTATAATTGTTTATATCATTCATCTCCACCTGGCTTGTAAGACTTGTATTCTATAATTATCATCTCTTCCTCTCCGTTAGAATGACAGCTTCAGGAGAGGAGAGAATTGGCTTTCTTCCTGGCAGCATCCTCAGCACAGAACTCAGTGTCTGGTCCACAGTAGAGATATAATAATAAATCATTGGAGGAAGAAGTTCTCCATATGTATGAATTATTTAACCAAATGATTTTAAAAGTGGGGTTACATGTTGTTGAACAATATAAAAAGGAAAATTATATAGTTGACTAAGCATTATATAAAATATCATGAACTTTGATTCTGTTTTAACAGCAAAGCTATAGTAACATAGGTATACTTTTACCAATGCACCAGAAGATCTTAAAGCAGGCCTAATTAACAAAATTAAATTGTGTCATACTATTATTGTTTTAATGTTAAGAATACTTCCTGATAATTCTGGAGTGATTTTTATCCCAAAAGACCTGCAATTCCTGTGAGAAATACTGTGTCTTTTTTGTCTTTCTACAACACCATTGTGTACAATTAAAAGAAAAACAAACCTGTATATAATAGATTTCTAAGGAATATGTTGAAGAATAATATCAAAGCAATGTCATTTATCTAATAACTTTCTATTTGAATTGCAAATAGTGAAGAAATCAAAACCGGAAAAAAATACAAATATTCTCAGGGTGGAAACAATTTCTTTGAAGAAGTAGAGGTGTGATGTCATAGCCTTTCATGTAATTATCATCATAGGCACCGTTATGCTACTTAGAAAATACTATAAAAGGAAAGAAAGGTGAGTCTTCAGAGTTTTTCTTATTATTTTCCTCTAGGAAGAAGTCACTTTGGTATGATTTTTTTTTGATAAAACTGAAATCAATTTTAAGTCAAAGCACATCATCTCTTTAATATAGTCTTTCTGCATTAAATAGAATCCCAGTTATGAGTAAGTAGAAAAGAAAAAGAGCAAGAATTAAACAATTTTGTATCCCCAATAGATCTTCAAGAGAGAAGATGTAACACTTAGCTGAATGTTAAATGTACTTAAATGAACATGAAGCAGTGAGCTAAGCAGCTTCCCTTTCTTTCCCTGTGATAGTGCATTTTCTGTCATTCTATCATTGCCCCACACTGTCTGCCCATATCTATAGGACTATTTCTAAGGCACATGTAAAATTAAGAAAAACAGTACAAAGGTGATACACAGATATAGACAGACACAGATAATACGTGAAATAAATGAACTAAATCCCAACTTTGGTTTTGTCTGTTCATCTCCTTCAGCTCCAGAGAAGGTGTAAATAGTCCACATTCCCTTCCTCCATCATGTGCTCTCTTGTGCAGTCCCTCTGGTTTCCTTGTTTCTTTGAATCCTCAGTTGTAGGCATCACAGGCAGTAGGTGATACTTAGACAATTCTTATCTCCAGAATGACCCAGCTTTTTACCTCCCTCTCCAGGTAACTCTAAAATATGTTGATCACACATATCTCCATCCTGGAGGGTGCAAAAAGCATTCTGTATTGCCCAATATTCCTCACTCATTGTTTGAAGACTGGTGCATGCATTCTGGAAGGCTACGGGAATATCTGCTCCTTCAGTCATCACTCCATGGTACCCTTCCTGAAGTCTCAGGCTCCAGCTCATAGAAATAATTTTGCAGATAAAGGGGGGAAAATACTGGAATCTCTATAAGCTTGGTACAGAGGGAGAGGAAAAAAATTAATAACTAAACAACGTAGTTTAGTTTTTTATTGTCTCTGAATTTTCTAATCCTGCATAAGCAAAGCTTTCTATTTTCTATAGAAGTTTTGCCTTTCAGAGCTTTATTTGCAAATGGTTTGTTTGTCCTCGGTTCTTTCTTGAGCATCATCACACCACACCCCTTCCACCAATAACACTACTTCCACATTACATCCATCCAGTTACCAGATTACTATATGAAGCTTTATTTGCATTTGCATCCCATCAGGAATCACAAAATTTCCACAATGTTAACCATCAAAGAACTGCGACAGTTTAATCTGTACAATTATTTTGTGCACATGAATATTGATTATTCTATTGAAAATAATTTTCTAAAAATTACTGCAGAAGGGCTTTTCAGGCAAAGGGAAATAAACCAGGGAAATCTGTCAGAGTAAAATATGGAGATGTGTAAAAGAATTAGGAAGAGGATTAGAGGAGTGAGATTGAAGTCTGTGGTTAAACACAAACACACACAGCAAAAATGCTTGCACAGGGAAGTTTACAGCTTTAGAACTGACAAAAGATCTTAAGAAATACAATATTGCTCATTAGTAGAGAGGCTGAGAAGAGTAATGTGTGAGGTTGGAAGAATAGGTCATATAGAACACATCTGACACCAAGGCACAATGAAATGCAATTAAAATGTTCTCAAGACAATTCGTAAAAGGATGAAATGTATTGCACCAAGTTTTATGGCCTAATAAAACTAAGATGTACCTTCACTCTGCTGGAAAGGTTTATGAAGAGAAGGAGAGAAGAGGTAATATGAACAGGTGGTTTCTGTGGCTTCTGGGGTGCTATCTAAAGGGATAGATGAACTCTCATTCATTTCTAATAAAATAGAAAGATACTGAAGTAGAAATACTAGGCTTGGGGGTTTTTTGTTTTTAAAATGGAAACAAATATATCTATATCAAAGTGAAATCTTTAAAAAATCAAATTTAAAAATTACAATTCTGTGTAGCTAATTACCCTGACATTTCCATCTACAATTACCTTATTTCTTCTTTTTTTTTTTGCAAAATAAATAGATGATGATAGATAGATAGATAGATAGATAGATAGATAGATAGATAGATAGATGGATAAATTAGCTACCTAGCTAGACAATTCATGCTATATGTGCCCAGAAGTGTTTTTCTAGTAAAATTGTAAAAGAGAATAAAGAATAACATTAACACGTACATTTGTATCTCTGCATGCAAACAGAATATTACCATTATACAAGGTACTGTTTGATAACATTGACTCACTGTTTAATTGCATTTACTTGTAAGGAAAAAAAAAGAGGGGCAACCCAATGTTCCCTATTAACATAATGTAAGAGAACGGGGGTGTTGTAATAGACATCTCATTTCCTGCTTATTCACTAGGAGTATAAAGTCATGGATTCTATGGGCTTCAATATCTTTATTCATAAAATTGGGTTCTTACCTGCCCTGCTCGTCTGCTTTAGGGTTTCAGTGATCACAACTCGATGCTACTTCAAATGTGATGACTGATGTCCTTATAAAAAGAAGACAGAGACAGACAGGAAGAGAACAGCGTGTGAGGACAGAAGGTCGGGGTGCAAGAGTCGCAGGCCCCAGGACTCGATGGCTGGATTGCTGGCAGCCACCAGGAGCTAGGAAAAGGCAAGAAAGGATTTCTTGCTACCAATTTCAGAGAGAGCATGGCCCTCCTGACACCTTGATTTTGAACTTCTAGTTTCTGGAACTGTGAGTCAATAAAATTTTATTGTTTTAAGCCACTTAGTTTGTATTACTTTGTATTGGCAGTCCTAGGAAACAAATATAAAAGTGTTTAAGACAGATTCACTGACATATAAGACAAACTCATGGTTACCAGGGGAACGGGGATGGGAAGGGATAAACTGGGAATTCAAGATTTGCAGATAATAACGATCATATGTAAAATAGATAAACAATAAGTTCACACTACGTAGCACAGGGAATTATATTCAGTACTTTGTAGTAACCTACAATGAAAAAGAATATGAAAAGGAATATATGTTTGTACACATGTGACTGAAACATTGTGCTGTACGCCAGAAATCAACGCAACACCGTAAACTGACTATACTTCAAGTAAAATAATCAAAACTAAATTGTTTGAGACATATATACAAGATCTGCTATTCACTAATGGTTAGAAAAATCAAATAATTTCATAAACCAACAACTTGATTATTGATGGTGTTACAGCTCAGCAGGGACTGATTTATTTGAGCTATTATTCCATTCCTGTAGAAACTGTCCTGTTTCTCAGTTAATTAAAAAAATTATTAACCAACTTTGTAACAAATAAGTGCAAAGAAAAAAAATGTTTAAGTTGTGTTTTTCTTTTATAAAAGAAACAGTAGTAGAATCAAGTTCAGGGATAATACAGAAACGTTTGTAATTTAGGAAAAGGCAAACATTACTTATGTGTTTTGTTTCTCTTTCAGTGTGGTGATGTCAATTTTTCTGAGTCTTTCCATGTTAATGATTCTGAATAGTAACATGACCCAAATACTGCTAAAGTTTCCCTTAAACAAATGCTTGCCCCATTTTAATAATTGATTGTAGAAAATAAACAGATAGGAGTATTAAAAAATACTAAAACAAGTTTGTTAAGATAATTTTAGTTGCTATAACTGATCAATCTTCAAGTCTCTATGGCTTAATGCAATAGTTAGTACAAAATCTCATGGCCGTGGACTTGATGGTCAAAATGACACTGTCTCACTTGTTTATTTGGAAACCCAGCTTGACAGAGGTGCTTTCTGCCTTCAGCACGTCTCCCAAAGTCATCCAGGAACATCAAGTCATCAGACGGCCTGTGTTGATGACAATCTGTGCCAAGTCTCCTTTGTTTTAATACCATGTCTATCATGTGCTGTCACAGGGATATGCAGACTTAACTGGTACAAGTTGAACAGAGGACCTGAAAAAATAAATATTAAAATGGAATTCGTCATCATGTTTTAGACTCAAAATTCTTCAAGCAAGCGTTATTCCTTCAAAACCTGGCGACCTACAAAATAAAAAGATGAAAGACTCGCACACACAATTATTATCACATGTGGCTCAGAGCTACGATATGTGCAATTAAAACTCTCCTCAAAAAGGAAATCTAACTGGGCACCTGTGTGAGTCCAAGATGGAAAGTTTTCGATGAGACCCTTATTTTGCCCCTCAGAGGCCCCCCTGCATCCTTTATCCCACCCACGTGATGGGGAAAGTGAGTGGCTTGGAGATGCTCTCTCCCTGGTGTCCTTGCTACAGGTCTAGGGTTTTCAGCCTAATCCCTGCAGGTGCACTTTTGGGGCCCCACATGCTGTTTCCTTGCTTGAATTGAGTAAGGTTATTTGCATCCTGGCTAGAGATTCCATCGGTAATATTATTTCCTAAAAGTGTTAGTGAGCTTCCAATGTCTGCTTCCCCCACAGTCTCCTATGCAAATGTCTGTATCCAAAGTCCTTTCCTAGACCCTGGTTCCGAAGTCACTCTCAGTCCCTCCCTTCCTTTGTTTCTCACAAAGAATGGCAGCTGCTTTGAGGCCCTTTATTTCTTTTTGACTCCTGGCTGCAGAAACATTTTGTTCAACTAAGTAGTCTCCCCAGCCTTTGCTGCCCCAGACCCTGTTAGTCTCATTGCTTGTCATCAGGGGCTAGTAGCATCCATTCTTTACTGTCAGGATTGACATGTCTATTCTATTTGATCACTGTGTAAGGAAACAGCAGATTCCTATCTGTGCCCACCTCTTATTCATAGCACTTTGCCAAAGAAAAACAACACATTTTTTCCAATCACTCCACTTAGAGATACAGGCTTCAGTGTACTTAGTTTGTGTTCTAACCTTCATAAGAGATGCTTTGATTTTCAGCCTGGCCATTAAGAAATTACTACATACATGTATTTTTATAAAAGCAGTGTAACTGAGCAGGACCCTGTGAGGTCTTCCAGCGTCAGACCCCTTCCCCACATCCTCTGCCGCAGCTCCTCTCTGAAGTACCCAGTTCATAGTATCTCATGCATATTTCCTGAGTTTTTCAGATGCTAATAGCCACCACCAAAGGGAAGAAATTAACTACTTGAAGATCAGGAGCACGTGGCTGTCAGACCTTCTGGCACCTAGGCGTTGACAGTGTTGACAGCCCTGTTCTCTCAACATCAACCAATCAGAGGACGGTACACCAGCTGATCATGTACCCTGGGACATCCCACCCCCCCTTATCTGGCCTTTAACTATGCTTTGCTGAAACCCTTCAGGGAGTTCGGGGTTTTCTTTGGCATGAGTCACCCCGTCCTCCTTGCTCGGTCCTGCAATAAACCTTTCTCTGCTCCAGACTCCCATGTTTCAGTTTGCTTGGCCTCCTGGTACAGCAGGTACATGAACTTGCTTTCAGTAACAGCAGCAAACCATTTCCACTTTTCAATGCAACAACACCTGTGTTAGTTAGGATAACATTCATAACTGCTGAAACAAAAATCTCTTTAATCTTTTCTTTTCTTCCCCCAAATCAATATGGCGATGTTCACGAAAAGGAAGGCAAGAGTTTCTTGACTGGAACTTTATAAACCTCCCCCCATTCTTACATTATTTATCTTGTCTACTAAAGGTTTTATTTTGTGATTATATTAGTGAACACACCTATATTCATTATTTCTTATACATGAAAATTAAGTAATTTCATATTTACCCTAGGTGTCTAGATTATCACTTTGTGTGTATCAGGTTCTTGTATTACTAAGAGTATGTTTTAATATTTGTTTATTGTTGAACTATTTCTCCTTGCATATACTAATTAACCATGTAAATACCCAATTTCACATAATGAAAATGCATGTAAAATTGTGATTCTGCACATGCAAACACAACTATAAAAATGTTAACTGCAACTGTTGTAGAAATCCTTGGTCCTCTGGTGAATACTGCAGACATTCTGTGCTTTAAAATATTGAGAATATATGTTTTCATAAGGCATTGCTCGCATTGACAGTTTTATAACAGTCAACATTCTGTAGGTTTCCCGGGAAGTGATTCACGTCCAACTCAGTGTGACACCAGAAGAGTTTCTCCTGCTGATGAATGTGTGTGCATTGGACCCATTTCTTAGAAAGGTTGACAATGCAAAAGCCATTGAAACCACAACACTGTATTTTTTGCTGTCATAGTTTTTCATGGTCAACTTTCACTTGTGTTTGTTCTGTGAAATCAAATGGGGAAGGTGTGTGGGTGTCTGTGTCTGTGTGTGTATGTGTGTGAATGTGTGTGTGGTCAGAGGGCAGATTTTTACTAACAGTTGAGAACACAGATTCACTTTTAAGTTATCTTCCACTTTCTTATGATAGTAATTTATGGCTCTAAATATTTCCAGAAATTTCAGCAATTTTACTTTGTCATTTTTATAAAGTTAAATTTTTTTGATAAAGCCCCTATACAGAGTTCATTTTGGAGTTACAGGTCTTGTATATAACCTGGTAAAATACATAGTCCCGGAAGTATTTAGTCAATTCAGTTCTCACACAGGATTCCACATATTTCAAAATGGAAAGAACTTTAAGATGCAAGCATAAAAATCAGAAGTGGGGTACATCTGAAAAAGGTTTTAAAAACCTCGAAGACATACGTGGAGTGATCTGTGGTCACAAAGATGCAGCAAGCTCACCCATCTTATTCCTTCCTCTGATGGCAGCTAGAACTCCTGGGTTCTGAATGGTAGGCAACAGCAAGCATTGTGGACAGGAAGTCAACACTGAAGAAAGACCGGTTTGCTGGTGAGTTTCCTAGTTTTTTTTTCCCCCTTTCATTTTTCTTTTTTCGTCCAAGGATGGCCCAACTGTGAACCACATCAGAACAACAAAAACTGCCATTTAAGCTAAAAGCTGGAGAGTTTAGGGTAATGCATTTTTTTTCTCCCTGCTGTGGTCCAGGGACAGCATCATTCTTTAAACCGTCAATCACTACACTAAAAATGCTGTGTTTAATCATTAGAGAGGATATTGTATTTGTCATGTGAGATATCAATTCAATGTTGTTTATTTTCCTTCTGAACAAACATATTCGTGTCCCGCATCATTGAGGGTTGGACTAGCAGGAAATCCATCATATACATATTCGTATATCAAACTTGTCTCGAAAAACCCAATTACCTGGTAAAACTGGCTGGGTGGCATCTCCTCGTTTTGTTTTGTTTTCTTCCGATTTGTGGTGAAAAAGAACTGGAGTCTGACGGACTAAGCCCGACCACTCGCTGTAGCCAGCAGAGGGCAGCAGAAGGCTTCCATAGGCGGACCTGAGCCAAAAGGCTTCTAAGAGGAAAGCAGTCTTATGGGAAGGCCAGAGATGCAAAAAAAAAAAAAAAAAAAAAAAAAAAAAAAAATCAAGACCAGGGACACTGCCATTAGAGGGGGTAGAAGTCATTTGACATATGCAAGCATAAGCTAATTGTCACAGAGGGGGTAGTTCAATCCCATAAAGGACTTGATGGATTTCTTCATTCCTTCTACCGGCAAGTAATGTGTGTAGTGTCTTCCGTTTCGGCTTCAGTTTCTTCGTTTACTAAGTGGTTATAATGCTAATAACAACCTCATAAAATATATGAGGATTGCATAGGGCTATTTGTCAAATATCACTGCAGGGTCTTTTTTTTTTAACTTTAATATCTCTTAAGATAGAAGATATGACTCTTTAATAGAAGCATTTTAGGAAAACAATTGCTACCATCATAATAAAACCAACTACCTCTGTAAATCTGCACATGGGTTGTAAACAGCATTCTAAGTGCAAATATATTAAATGTAAAATATTCTTTTTTGTAGCATTACAGAAATAAAGGGAGAAGAGTCACTGCTGGAGCATGTAAAATCAGTGCACATACAGCCAAGACTGTGGACTGAGCACCTTCTGGAACATTTAACCCGAGACCTGGAAGACGGTTTCTCTGAAGCTAAGAGTTGAAGGGCCTGGGGTGGGACCAGCCCTGCTAGGTGACGGAGAATTCTCAGGCAAAGGAAGACTGCCTGTGCAAAGATTTTAATACAGACAAAAATGCAGACATTCAAAAAACAAAAAGCAATCCGTTGTGTCTGAGCAGAGAGGGTGATGGGGAGAGATTTATGGAATGAGACAAGGGAATTAGATCCAGAAAGACACATGTGGGGCCCATAGGTCTTATTAAATATTTTGGAGCTTCTTGTAATGTCATTTGGAAACTTTTAGAATGAATTCAGCGGAGAGAAATGAAACAAAACAAAACTAGGGAAGCACCGTAGGATAGAAGAAAGAGCAGAGACGTGGAGCCATCGCAGTCTGGTGTGCATCTGAGCTAAGTCTTCGGCCAAATAATTAAGTGGATTACTTCAAGCCCAACATGTAACAAAATAGTAGCTTAAAAAAAAGTCAGAGTTCACAATCTGGTGCATATTTGTGGAGTCGTTAAAAACTAAAACCCTGTATCTGACGACAGCCATGCTGTGAGCAGTGTCATCTCAAGCACAGACCTCATCCTTGTAATTCTTAGTGTCAGATGCCAAAAATCAGACTCAGGATTGGGTCTGTCAATGTCTACCTTAAATGTGTGAATAATAAAGCATTACATGACTGGATCTTATTAAATGCAGTGATCGTTTTTTTGCTCATCAAGACCTCAGCAACCATGGCTGAAAAAAAAAATCACTGTAGACTGAATATTAAACCTCATGTGAGCTGGGAGAATATCCATTTGTATGGTTTAGAGCAGGAGACCTTGGATGAGTTTTTGTCTCTAAAAACAGGAGTTATTACAGTAACAGCTTTTATATGGATGCTGATACACCTATTTCAAAATCAAGACATTGGGTGGGTTTATGTGATCTGCCCCCAAATTTGTGAAAATTTCCTGGATGACTAAATAAGGATTGGAGAAAAAATGGAAAACAAAGACAGCTCTAAGTCCCTCTTAACTGGAGGTTTTAATAACATGGAGCTTTGAAACTTACACTAAAGAGTCATATTAATTACTGCTCTCTCGTGTATAGACAGTAACTACCACCATAATAAAACCCAGGACTTTTAGAAATTCACACATACATACACACACTTGAAAATTGGCTAGTGCTTGTATCAATACATTTATTTGTATAATTTCAAACTTTTTATGGCAGAATTTTACTGCCATAATTATAGCATTATTTTATAAATATCAAATAATAGCCATAAATCAAATTACAGCATTAACTGTATTGGAACGATACAGTTTCTCCATTTGAGGTAAATAGCAAAATATAGTTCTATATTAACTATTTCAAAAAACAAATCATGTTCAAAATAAAAAGACAGACCAAGACATACCAATCAATTGCAATCCAAAAATATTATGTGCGTGTGAGTACGTGTGGGGGTCGTAATAGTAATAATGGCGGTTGTAGATGTTACTATAATAGACAAGGTGGCGGGAGTGGTAGCCACAATAGGGTTGCACCGTTAACAGAGGTTAAGTAGGAGACAGAGTCTGCCGACAGAAGCTAAAGTTACAATTACATGCGATCCAATTGACCTGCCCCAGATTGGAAACTGATATATTACCTCCTAGTCCAATACCATGTGGCCAGCAGCACATCTCAGAAGAGCTAATGCCATGGTCTGAACTCAGGAACGTGTCCAAACTGAAGAGGAGTCAAGTCTCACTATTCAACCTACCTTCAGGCTTCTTAAATATTTCACTGCCTTGTCTGGACCTTGGTGTGGAGTGAGAGACACTAGGAAGCAGAGAAGGCACCTGATAAGCAGAAATAACTGACCTTGTAAGTTTTCAACTCTAGGCTGACTTCAAGGTTATCCAACAATTCGAATTTAGCACCCAAATGGAGAAGAAAGGGCTGATTGATTGTCCATGTCCTCTGGGGGCATACATTCGTTTGCGTCTGTATATGTGTGTGAATATACTTAAAATGGCAGAATAAGACGTTTAACTTTTGATCTTGAAACAATAGAAGTAATTCATCATAACTGTGCTTACAAAGTAAATCACAGTCAAATAACAGTAGTGATCAATGAAAACCAGATAGATGAACAATGAAACAAACCAAAAGTAAACCTACTGTGCTACATATTTGTTACGAGCTTTTAAAAACTTCTGGGACCCAGAAGTACATCAAACTTTCATTGTAAAACAGATAATTTAGTTGTTAGCAACAACAAAGCTTTCCCCAAACCTAAAATGTTCAAATCTGTGTTCAGAGCACAAAAAGATAGTTTCATTGTTAAATAAGACATTAAAAAGAAATGGTCTATGAAATTAAAACATGAAATCAGATACAATGATAGTAAATAATGTTACAAATAATGCTGGGATTTATAAAGATGAAAGTTGAAATGTATTTATTAGAAAACAAACTCCAAAAAAAAAAAAAAGGAATTTATTAAAAAAAGACTAAAATCTGGTTCTTTGAAAATAAGAATGATGAATAAAGATGAATGACAATAGTTAATATGTTCTAAGACATTCAAGAAATATATTGAAGTTGTAGAGTAATTTGAACAATAATTACTCTGAGGGAAAATAGTTTTAAATATATTAATGCACTGTGGATGTTGGAAATAAGATTGTTCAAAAGCCTTTGTATTATTTTAGGCACTGAGTTTTACACAGAAGAATAATAATCTTCTGGAATCTTTCAGTCTACTAATTTCTTACAGATTAATTTTTAAAAATATATGTAATGTTTTTAAAGTTGTTAAAAATATTCTATTATGAATTGAAAATAAGAAATTTAAAAAGATTTATGATTATAAAATTTAATCTGTGCTGTGAAAAAATGCATTTATTGCAAGTGATGATTATGTTTTTGAGGAAAATGGGAAACAAAGAATAAATTTCAAACACTTTCTGGTCATTGATATAATCTAAACTTAAATTGTTAGATATTATACATTTGTTCTTTACCATCTGAACTACAACTAGATAATTATATACAATTTTATGATTATTTGCATTGCATGGTTATAAATATTATTTATTTGTGTGGATGGACTTAAAATTATTTTTATTATATATTGTCTTAATCTATATATTGTTAATTGATATCAGTATCGATTTTCAAAAATATATCATAGAGTCAAGCACTTTCTAGAGATGTAGTGCTTTTGATTACATTAAAAAGTTTCGCAGCACAGCTAATTCACCCTTGAATGATATGATACAGCTTTTTTGTACTTCTAATTGAATTTTCCCTTTCTTGCTCTATTTAGTATTTTCTAAACTTTCAGTATTCTAACATGTATTGTGTTATTTCCTGTATGGAGCCATTTACACACTTTCATTTGGTCTGAAATCATCTCTGTACCTCTTTGTAGGACCCAATCCAATCCTTCTTTGCAAGAGGGACCCCAAGCCCACAGCCCTACCCGGCCTGCCAGATAGATTTTGCTAACTTCTCCTTTGGTCTTAAATAGTTTTAATTAGCTACTAACTTACAACACTTAGGATCCATCATATGCACACTTATGTATCAAATTTGTCTTGAAAAACCCAATTATCTGGTAAACAGGGTCCTGTATTACAACAATACCTGAGGCTGAGAAGGGTTCCATGATGCTTTAGACCTTAATTCCCATCACTCCGCTTTAAACATCAGTGGGTCTTACACCCATTTTAATGCACGGGCTGGCTTCTCTGAGTTTGTGACAAGATAGATTTAGACTTTTAACAGCACTCCCCCAAGGAAGGTTTTCTTGATCCTTGTGTTGGCTGGGGACTCCAGGAGAGTTTTCTGATGGGATTCTATGCCACAAATTGTGTGATGAGTCACAAAGAAAACCAGAATATTTCATCTGCTTTAGGACATCAGAAAGAATATCTGAAAGCGTATTTGAAGCCTTCATGTTGATTTATCATTTATGTTTAAGGGCACGTGTCTAAGAGAAACATTCCATGTTCCCTCTTTGCGTGGGAAGGTCCAGGCAGTGTGCAGACAGAGGCAGGACCTAGAACACATGTCCTTATTAGGGTCTGCGGGCAGTGTGTTTTTGAGGTCCCGAGCTAAAGTCAACTGGTCAATTCAAACTAAAAGAGAGGGGTTTTGGTAAGCCCGTTGGGGGCCATATCTAAGACATACATCCGGGGAAGGCACCGGGAGACAGTGGAGACTGTTGATCACAAGCGTTGTTGGGGAAGTTACATCAAGAACTTAGATTTGCTTGTGACTCTCCAGGCTGCTTTCCAGGGCATGCACTTGTATGAGGAGCCTGTGTGAGTTTAAGGTCACTGTAGGCCACTTGGACAAAAAAGATAGGTGCTGAGGATAAGAATAGCTTAGTTCTGTCTCTCGATAAAAATTCACTTTTTCTCGGGTGACTAAGAACCGAGATAACTTTTATTCCTTTCTTCCTGGTAACAAGAACACTGCACACAGTTATATGCCAACAAATTGGACAACCCAGGAGACAGATTTCTAGAAACATACAACCTGCCAAGACTAAATCAAGAAGAAATAGATAATCTGAACAAACCGATCACTAGGAGTAAAATTGAATTTTTAATAAAAAATACTTCCAGCAAACTCAAGTCCAGGGTTAGAAGGCTTCACACGGGAATTCTACCAAACATATAAAAAAAGAACTTACACCTATCCTTCTCAAACTAGTCCAAAAACTGAAAAGAACAGAACACTCCCAGATTCATTTTAAGATGCCATTACCCTGATTCCAAAACCAGGCAAAGACATTACAAAAAAAGAAAATTACAGGCCAATATTTTGATGAATATAAGGGCAAAATCCACAACAAAATATTAGCAAGCCATATCCAGCAATTTATAAAAAAGTTCAACTTAGGTGAACACAGGAAGGCTTCCGTAAGAACTTAGACGCAAAAGAAGGCTTCTGAGACAAGATGCTCTCAGCTACAACACGGAAATCATCCTTAATTCACAATCATAACATTTGTAAAGGGCGACTGGGAGGAATTAACAACAAAGTGCATATGGAAAAGCTTTGGAAAATAGAAAGCATTGAACTAAGTGTAGAGGCTATGGCCACACTCTTGTTATTTGGTTGAGAAACTACACATCTATCCCAGTGTTTGCAAGTGTGGAGTAGGGCCAGACGTGCTCACTGAGTTTTTCAGTTCCATTGAAGACCTCTGGCTCCAATATATATATTGATGTGAACTCCCAAATTATCCTGTTCATTAGGGTTAGATTTAGAAGAACTAAGAAATGTAAAAAAAGGAACTAAACTTGTGTGAATGCAGAAAGCATTTATTGTTGGCCGTGATACTAAACTTTAGGAGATGGAAAATTCTGAAAAATGCAAAATAAAATTAAAAAAAAAGAGGGACAGAGAATATATTTGTTGGCTGGTGGTGATACACACAGAGTATAATGAATACTAAATTCTACATGAAAAGACACGCCCCTGTGGGAAACACAAGGGGGGGCCGTGTGTAAAAAGCAGGAGACTCAGAATGCATGCTTCTAGGATGGAGAGTAAGAAGCAAGGTAAGCCGATCACATTTTTAAGGATGGGAAGAAAATTGTCCTGTCTCTAAGAAACACCTTGTCTATTTAGAACCCTACATAAGATTTATCTAATCTTTTGCTCTTACTTGAGTAATGAAGTAAATGTTGAGTAAAGAAATAAAATCATAATGAAATTTAAATTCACTATCAATTCTTAAAAATAAATTAAAACATATTTTAAAATTTTGTAATGACAACAAACAATTCCTTCTTTTACAAATGGTAAGTTAGCAAGTGATTGTTGCTTTAATAAAAGAAAATGGCTAAGAATTTTAATATACAATAATTAACCCAGATCATAAAGGAACAATACCATACACTCCAATGTTTAACATCAACAAGCAATAAATGACCTTGGCTAGCAATCTTAACAGAAATGAGATGTGAATAAAAACTAATTATTTTATGAAATTTTGTTTTAACTTGGTTTTTGTAGTTACTTATTCTTCAGAACAAATATATAGTTATACTTCCAAAGAATAGGTATAAAAAGATATGTGGCTTTTTTTTTCACATTTTATGTGGCTTGAAGTGAACTGAAAAGGCTTTATATCAGGCATTTTCAACTGTATAGCTTTTCCTGATCTCAACAGGAACAGACACATTATTAATGATTTCTTGTTAAACAAATCTCACTCTCCTTGCTATGGCGTTATATTCTTTCTTTAATTAATACATGTAGCAACAGAGAGGGACAATTATTCCTCTATTAATTTCAATTAGTTTCATGCTCAGAGAGACATCTAAAATCCTGTGTTAGTATGTTCTTTTTTTCTAGGGTATGTAATACAATTAATTACTCTTTTGGAAACACAAGTCATATTGAGACTACACAAGAGAACTTTCGCTGTTTCCTTTCTTATAAATGTAAATATTAAACTATGTTTAAATATACAAGTAAATTATTCAGTGTATCACTCAAATGAATTAAAATATCTCCTGCCCTCAAGAGAGTGTGTGAAATTTAATTACTGTAAGATTGATACAATGTATTTTAAATTAGAATTGTGCTTCTTTATTCATATATATGTGATACAATTCATATTTACATGATACACTTAATTCCTGTGACTATGTGCTGATAACACAGCAGATTAAAACCATGCATGTATGTATTATAAACAGGTTTGACTGAAATGGGTATTTGAATCAAATGCTTGAGGCTTGTGAAAACCATGCTTCAATACATTCCTCTTGTCTCTTAGAAGATTTGTAGAATAATAAAATTTCCGACATCAACCCAAAGTAATGGTACGCAATATGGTTTTCAAAATTTATGGTTTCAAATGACGTTTGACAAGTGGTACCTGTCGCAGTCTCCCCTGGTTACTATGGAAATACCAAGGAGAGTAGGGGTGTTTTGTTTCACGGCAAAAACTCACCACCTGAGAACTAAAAGCAACAGTTTATACTGTACAATTTCAGAGAAAATTCTCCCACTAGTAAAATCTTTTAAAAGTGAAAAAAATACACTGATGAAGCTTAAATGACACACAATTCAAATGAGAGGGCAGGCAGTAGACAAAAACTGATAAAGCTGTTTTGAATTTTGGAAAGCATCGTCTCCACAAATAACAGGAGATGAGCCAGAGAAAGGAATAGGTGTACCATCAGTGCTGCTGGAATTTAGACTCCTTCATTGTTGCCACCTATTCCGATTGTCTGAGGACTGTGTCGTGCCAGAAAGAGGAGAAGTGAGGGAATTCAGTCTAGTAAAGCATCATGAGTTGTGCAGCTGTGCGTCTGAGAAGAGAGGCAGTGATGCCCCTATGCTCACAGAGCTGCTCCAAGAACAAGTTGTGTCCCTCTGGGTCTCAAAAGCTCTCTCTCCATTTGAGAATATAAAGATATTTAAATAAACACGAGACTTGAAAACACAACACCAAACAAATGAAATGGACATCTACTTAGAGATTCAGGAGACAGAGAATGTCTGGAAGTGGCAATGACTTAATCCCCAGTTCTAGGTCTTGTGTTATGTCTACAGAGAAAAGCAAAATACACCAAAAATAAACATAAATCTATACATCATGCTCATTGGTGGCTGCCAGGGACAGGGAAGAGGATGCCAGTGTGGGAGGGAGGGATTACAATTGTAGGGACTTGGGACAACTTGGGGAGGACAGACATATAGACATAGACATGGGTAGAGATACAAATGTTCAATACTTTGATTGCGTTGATTGATCTACAGGTGTTATACATGGGCCAAATTTCACTATGTGCACATTGTACACATGCAGCTTATTGTATTTCAAGTGTACCTCAATAAGGCTAGAAGAGTAGGAAACAAACAACTATCTTTGAGGAGCCCCTATAGCAAGCAGTATCCTCAGAAGAGAAGCAGATTTCTATTAGAGTTAGAATGTGAACAGGATGTCCAGAGAAGACTTACCATGTGATCCAGCAATCCCACTCCTGGGCATATATCCAGAAGGGATGAAAATTTGAAAAGATACATGAACCCCAAGGTTCACAGCTGTACTATTTACAATAGCCAAGACATGGAAATAACTTAAATGTCCATTGACAGAGGACTAGATAAAGGAGCTGTGGTATATTTATACAATGGAATACTACTCAGCCATAAAAAAGAATAAAATAATGCTGTTTGCGCAACATGGATGGATCTGAAGATTGTCCTTCTAAGTGAAGTAAGCCAGAAAGAGAAAGAAAACTATCATGTGATATAAATCATATGTGGAATTTAAAAAAAAAGAAAAGGAAAAGAAAAGAGAAGACACTGATGAACTCATCTACAAAACAGAAACAGACTCACAGACATGGTAAACAAACTTATGGTTACCAGGGGGAAAGGAGGTAGGAAGGGATAAATTGGGAGTTCAAGATTTGCAAATATTAACTACTATATATAAAATAGATAAAAAAACAAATTTCTTTTATATAACACAGGGAACTATATTCAATCACTTATATAACATATAATGAAAAAGAATATGAAAATGAATATATGTATGTATATGTATGACTGAAACATTTTACTGTACTCCAGAAACTGACACATTGTAACTGACTACACTTCAGTTAAAAAAAAGAAGAGATTATAGGGGCCATTCTGAAGGGACATGCAGTGGAAACTGTTCAGGAAATAAAAACATCAAAAACAGAAGCCAATATATACAGGAAGGAACATACGTTTAGATTATCCTTTTTCCATATGCAATGAAAAGCTCTTATTCATTCATTTTGGGGCATGGTGACGATCATGATAGTTGATGTGGTTACAAAGAAAAAAAATCATAGAGATGTAAAATTGCTCCAATGGAAAAGTTTATCTGAATTGGGAGTTAAAGTCAATCAATATAAATTAATCTCAATATAAATGAATAATCTTTATAGCAGGGTTTATCCATACACATTTCAGTAGGCATGTAAATTTCCCAGTGCATCAGAAATTTAGTGTTTGAAGTTGATTAATGAGCAATTTAAATTTTAAAGTAAATTAAAACTCAGTAATTGAAAATTTTACATTTTTAACTTAGAAAGACAAAGTAATGTTCATCAGGAAGAAATCTGATGAGTTCAAGTCCAGAGGACCGTGGGGATTCATTTCATGTAATGGATTTTTTATGGACAGTTTTATTTTCTTTCAATGGCTTTATGGGAGATATTTCATTTTTCATTTCCCTTCATGTCATTTAGTCGGAAAGTCATTAAATGAATATGTAATGATTCCTGATTAATATTTTAAGGCTTTAAATATTTAACAATTCTGACAGAGCTATAAAACAACTTCCAATTACGCTAACATGTAAAGGCAGGGGAAAAGGTGATAGAGGAAGGAAAAAAATATTGAATAAATTGCAGGCCTATAAATTTAAATTACAATCACAAATTACTTAAATAATATCACATTATAACCTAAAAAATAACAATCACTGGTAGAATATTACCGAGGAATCACTGTGTGATAAATGTTACCCTATGTTTCTATTAACATTGTAGAGATGTCCAGTGGTCTTATTGAGATAGTAACAAATCCTGGTGTGACTTATGCTCACTCACTGTTCAAAAGACAGAAATAATTTTCTGTATATTCATCACTAAAGGAAATGCTTGTAAAATGTGTGATAAACAATAACCCCAAATATCTATTTTGATTTAAAACACATCTTGATTAATTAGCATTCATTAATAATTATTAATTCCAAGTATTGTGAAATATCCATGAATATTTGAGCTGTTAGGTAAATTACAACAAATATTTAACAAAATATTAATGTCACCATGAATTGGCGTAGCATAATGGTGAAGATCCTGGGCACTGGGCACTGAGCAAAGTGCCAATGTTCAAATTCTACTTCTATGAATTTCAACCTTAAAACAGTTAAAAGCTGTGGTGCCTTGGATTCTTACCTGTAATATGGTAATAAGAGTACTTACCTGATAGAGATGTTGGGAGGATGAAATGATTAATCACACAAAAGAAAAACATAAATAAATTCTAAGCTCACAAAAACGTTAACGACTCCTGCTGCAGTGGGGCTATTGGGTCTGGGCTTTGGACCAGATGAGATGCACAAAGCAGCAGGGGTGGTTGGGGCAATGATAAATGATCTTGGAGTTCTTCCAGTGCCTGAAATAAACTGCAGAGTGAGGCAAGATAGATTTAATATTCATCCTCTACGTGTAAAGGCATTTGCACCCAGCGATGTGGTTACAAAGTCTGTCTACAATGGCTGGAGAGGAGCTCCTTACTTTATCATCACATTCATGTAGGGGTTTTTACAAGAAACTGAAATAGTTAATACATACTAATCATGCAGGAACATAATGCTCTCAGTTTTTATAGGAATATTAAAAAGATTATTCAGCAAATTTTATTAACTAAAATAAATATTAGCAGTAAGATATTTATTTCAGTGTTTATGTGTCAACTACATCATAAATAAAGCATGAATAAATGTTCATTTTAGTTTAGCGTGATAATTTAAGCTCTGTTATGTAAATGATTTTCTCAGAGGAACAAATGTACTAAAATGCAAATTAAGGAGAGTTAAAATAGCGGACACATGTTTTTTTCGCTCTTTATTAGTTTGATACATTTCTAGTTAATTACTGTATTGAAATAAATTTCAAATTATTATTAGTAATATATGCATAAATATGAAGACTATGTTCTCATAATGAATTTATTATTATACAATTAGTTCTTATATTTATTCTTGCCTTATTTCTTTATAAAGGTTAATAGAAAAGGTATAAAGACTGTTTTATAAAACAATTAGGCAGTTAGATAAGTGGGAGCATGGGGCAGATGGGTGGAGGAGAGGGAGGATGGTCGGGAAGGTGGCGTTATGCCCACTGCCAACATAAAGGGGCTTTACTTCTAAGTGAGTGCCAGCAAGAGACCAGTTAAAACCTGATAGCTGCAACTGCTCGCTAGTGAGAAGCACTTAACTGGACATGACCCGATGCTCACTGTAATATGATTAACACTGTAGTTTAGACTCCCCCAACCATGGGTTTTTCTGTGTACACCATGCAAAGGTGCCAAACATGACTAAGCCTTCCAGAGACCAGAGCAGTCAGCCAATCGAAAGACCACCTTTAAGACAGGGTAGCAGAGAAAGGGCAGACAAAGACCATTCCTAACCTCCCTTGGATGAGCCCACCTCCCATTTTTAGAGGTGTGCTTTTCTTTTCCTAAACAAATCCTTTAAAATCCTTCGCTACACAACACTCTCCATCTCCCATCTATAATCTTACCTTTTGGGTAAGACAGAGATTGGGGTCCTTTCCCTCTTCCTTTTGAGGTAACAAAACAATAAGAAAGCAAAAAAGGGAACAAAAGATTCTTTCTAAGCGTTAAGGACAAATAAAAACAGATTTCTTATTTAGAGACAGAATTTTCAGAATTAACTTCAACACTACTAAATCAGTGGTGCCCCATGCGAAATATAATGCAAACCACGTATGTCATTTTAAATTTTCTAATATCCACTGTAAAAAAATATATAAAATAAAATCAATTAAGTTAATTTTAGTAACATAGTATATTAAACATAGTATATCCAAAAACTACCCCTTCAACATGTAATTTATGTTAGAATTATTAACCTAAGGATCATGTAGAGAAACTGATGTGTCCCAAGTCATTGTGCAGTAAGTAGTGGAAACGTAACAAAAACAAATAGCATGAGTGCTGGTCTGTACATACTCAGACTTAGTAATCCACTTCCTGTTTTCCTTGATCACTCCCAGCATCCTTGTTTTGTCTCCTTAATGTGGCTGTAAACTGCCTTGCAACAGTTATCCTAACGCCAACCATGATGCTTAAACTTGGTAGCTACCCCAAAGCAATCGTTCCCTGTACTTCCATAAGATACTGTGTATTAAAAATGCATAATCAATATATGGATGATTCAAAGTTGATAATATTTTTATCTCATTTTAATGTAACTGTCATTACTAAGACACTGTGCTTTTGGTACTCTGACAAATATGCAAATATACAAAATATACCCAAAAGATCCAGTTTTACCCTTTCAGGAATTTGTAATCTACTAATAAAGACTCAGTTGTTTAACAATAGGGAAACATGAAAAATTGAGCACTTAGATAATATTTCTAAAAAAATACACGATTAGAGAGAGAACCAGATTAATGCCAATCATGTTAAGGTAGGGGTTGTAACGAATATAAAAAAGCGCCCAGTTAAATTTGAATTTCTGATAAACAACAAAAATTTCAGATGAACAACAAGTAAGTTCCACGTAATCTGTGGCACATACTCATTTAAAAACTGTGTTGACATAAACCTCAAATTCAACAGAATATCCTCTATTTGATCTGGAAAACCTATGTGCAAGACTCTTAGAGGTTTGTTTTGACTGCAGTTTCTGGTTATGACATGGCTGCTAAAAATCCTGCGACATTAAGTCAAATGAAAATATTGTATTACAGAAGAAAAGCAATAGTTTTTATATATTGCGGGCCAATTTGTCAGTCATGCAAAGTATTTCTCGGTTCATAGTATGTTAACAGAATTATCAATATATGGGTAATGATTCAAAGTGATTTCATATGAATTATGTTGATGGAGTTGTGGAGAAGGTTTTGAAAAAGAATGGCAACCTTTTTTAACATTTCAAGGAATGTAATGTGGAAAATCACTTATTTTTTATGACTTCATATTTTTTCAAAATAAAGCAGTGATTTATAAGTCATTTTTATAATTCTTACAAAAGGTGGATGAGCATAATTCATCTCAAAGCATTTATTTCTCATTGACTATTCTCTAACTCAAGGTAATATGGGTTGGGGAGGGTGTGTGTGTTCTTTTAATTACAATTTAGATTTATATAATAAAGATTTGACATTCACCAAAATTATATGCATTCTGTTTCAAATGATACATGAATTCACAGAAATGATTTGTTGTGAAATTATTAAGATATTGAATATGTGTTATATTTTAATAAATTTGATATATATTTAAAATTAACCTTGAATAAATTTAGTAAAATTAATAAATACATTTCAAAGTTATCCTTGAATTCTATGCATACTTAAAAATCTAAGTTAATTTCATCTGAAAATACAGCAAATTTTGTTCTGTCAGATAGCTTTGAAATAAAAATGAAAGTTAAGTAAAATAATGTAACAAATCTACTGCAAGCATATCAATGTACCTTTATTTTTAAATAAAGATTACCAGGAAAATAACTTGCCTGGAAAAAAATTTATGTTAAACAGTTATTATCACCTTTGATGATAGTCATAATCCAAAATTTAGGAAATCTAAAAACTTGTATAAGAAATTCTCAGGTGATTTCTTGAATGTGCATTTCTTAGGTTGTTTCGCTTGAGAATACTGTCCATATGACAAGTAGTTAATACTGATGAGTTAAGGGTAATGTAATTCTTTCTTTAAAAGGTCACTGTGAGTGTAGAAATATTATTTTAGAAATTAAACAGAGAAAGGTAACTCCATGCATCTATTCTGTCATTAACTACGAAGACTGGCTTCTGGAAGGGAATCCAGATAGAAATTTATTTTAGTACAGGTATGTATTTCCATATGGACTCAGACAACATAAATTGATTATTAAAAAGATATTTTAATAAAGGAAGTTATAATTATAGCAAATAAAGGGAGTGAGCCAATCATCATAGAATTTGATCAATTTTAAGTTAGGCATCTGGCATCCAGGTGATGCAGATTGTTCCTTTTAAAATGTAAAAGTGATGTCATTTTTAATGCACTAATTATCCTCCAGATGAAATCAAAGCACATTAACATACTATTCATCAAATGTCAACACACCCTATTCTCTTCTTGATATTCATCCCCTAACACCTTACTTGTAATCAATGCACTCTCCTCAGTGCCTTGAATGTACCTGTAAAGATCCTTCTAACTTTACCTGGAATTTCCTTCCACCTTTTCTTTATATTTGTACCAAACTCTTCAGAATGTTACTCAGAGGTCACTTTCATGCACCCATCTACCCAGCCACTTTTTAGCAACTATTAAGAACACTCTATGTGGAAGGGTCTAGGGGCTGTATTGTTGACAAAATGAGGTAAAGCCCTTACTTTCACAAACCTTACCTGCTAGTAGAGGTGGATGACAAAGATTAAATATATCAAGTGTTTTAAATTAACAAAAAATAAGATAAGATATTAGGAATGAAATGGGAGGCATTTCATACAACATAGTTGGGGAGGGGCCTCTCTGATGAGATGAGTTTTGTACAGCAAGCTGAGTGCTGTGTGAACAGATAACTGGACTTTTGGTGAGAGTGTTACTGAGTCCAAGCGAGCTGCAGGACAAGCTAATAAATCAAGACACAAGTTGCTGGGAAAGGAATAGCAGCTTTATTCAAAACCAGCAGATGGAGAAGATGGTGGGCTATTGTCCCAAAGAACTATCTTACCTAAGTTAGAATCCATGCTTCTTTTATACCAAAAGGGGAAGGGGGTGTAGCATGTTGTTGCAAACTTCTTGGTGCCAGAATTCTTTGTTATTGCGGGTGTCCACAGGGGTCTGGTCACAATAAACCTCCAACAAGACAAATGTTATTCTCTATTCTGCAACTTTTTATCTTTATATGGATGGAAAAATATTATACTTTTAAAGGTCAGAGCCTTGAGAATGGGCTATCATGTATATTTCAGGCTATAGGCAACATTATTCTACAAAGGTGCAGAGCCATCATGTCTAAGCACAGGCAACAGAGCACAAGGGTAAGAGATCTAATATGGAGTCGGGTTTGTTCCTCTCTGTTACAAGAGCATCAAAGCAGAAAGAGTAGCCAGTACTGAGCCCCTCAGAATAATCAGCACAGTTGAAAAGTAGGAAAGAAGTCAATGTGACTAGGGAGTGAGAAGTAGGAGAAGGAATGGGAGATCACACCAGATGGCCATGGTTAAGCCTCCCCATGATCACCCCAGCCTTCTCCAACTGCTGGCGCCTTTTCTCCTGTGCGCCCACAAAACCCTGCAACAGTCCAAACTCAGGCTTATACACCAAGTAATGGAATGGCTTGTCTTTGGGCCCCAGTTGGTGGTGTCTTCTGTAGGTCAAGCACTTGGCTTCTACCATACTCTCAAGTCTTTTAACTTTCATTTTATATTTCAGCTCTTGCCATGTTGGCCACACTCTTCATTTATTGAACACTTATGAGTAAGCAGAATTATCTGTAAGGCATCATTGTGAGTCATAAGAAGAAACAAGTAATTCAGATCATTTTCCTTAAGAATCTTTACAATTAGTATTTTTTTTCAATAAGATATTTAAAGAAAATCATGCTTAGTTTCATGTAGGTGATGCACATAAAATGCTGTGGGAGTTAATGCTGTGGGAGTTAAAAAAGGAGATCATTTCCTTTAGCTGACTTTCAAGGTGGTTGCAGGGAGAAGTGACAGCGTAGGGAGTGTGCTCAGGAAGTCTTATGTGTAGAAATGGCCTTTTTAAACTCTAAGCTTTTGATGTACAATTATTGCAGAGAAATGGTCAAATACCCTAAGTAGACTATAAAATCTTGGAAGTATGTAATGTATCATATTTTGTTCTTCCAACTATGAGCTGACAATATCTCTTATCATTACTGTATTATCTCCTAATTTAAAAATATTTTAAGACAAGGTTCATGTGTTCATATATTCCATTTTCTTACTTAAACTACATCAGCAATGCAAAATTTGATTTCCACTTTCAATGGCTTTGAAGTATGATAAAAAAATCTTAAGGTATTTGTGAAGCCAATCAGGAGCATGATTCTGTAGCCTTTTTTTTTCATATTTTAATGTTTTCTTACAGCTACCTAATTTATTAGTACTTTTACTGACTAAATTTGTAAATATTTACACAATATTAAAGTAGTTTTTAAAAAGAAGATACTCTTTTACACATAGATCATGAGTTTGCTACTATTTAGTTAATATGTAATGGCAATAAAAATTTTTATATGGCCAGGTTTTGTAAAAAGACACAACTGATTCTTGGTAAACATCTAACTCAGCTAGTGGGATAAAAAAAAAAACATAATTGTACCAGAAGGAAAATTACTTGTAGAGGATCCCAGTAAAGATTTGCTATAGAAGCTGGAAAGATCATCTAACACTTGGTTTAACTTAAGTAGGTAGGAAGAACTTCCTCTGAAATTGCTGTGCAATAAAAAAATTAACATTAACCTCTTCTGCCTCTGAAGATAAGAGGACATACCATATAATTGAAGAAAACACTTCCTGTACTGCTTCCTTTTATGTTATCTTGCCTACAGAAGCAAGATTACTGATACTAGAAAAACATTATTGTTGGCATCTGCTATGAGTAAGAGTTGTTGTCCTTTGTTTCTTATCTTAGAGTAATAGACATTTATAAGCAAAATTGTTATTTATTCTTCTTTCCAAGTTTCTCAAGATTATATGGTGACAAACTCCAATTTAAGAAATGTCCTAAACAGGTTTATTTAAAAAAACATCATGGAAAAAGTGGGAGGATTAAAATGAAAGTAATGTGAATCAATCTCAGTTTATCCACATGAAAGTTTATTCAACCTCTTTGAACTTCTATGAAAAATGGATAATAAAACTATTACTAGAGTGCTCATCAAGATTAAACATGGTATTATAGAAAATAAATGGTTCCAGTCATATGAGTTAAAAGACACTTGAAATGAGAAAAGCATTATTGATTTTTGAGAGTTCAAATGTAAAATGGATGCATGAGAGAAATGAAAAGTAATGTTGTCACTTTAAAGAGATTAAATGTCTCCCAGGTCAGCAAAATCTTACTGTAATACGATTTAATATATTTAATATATTGAGAAAGTCAAGGTTTTAATCTATCTACCGTATCTAAGGTAATATTTCTCATATGTAAGTAATGGATTAACCCTTTTTAAAAACTCAAAATAAGCAAAACAAGAGAAACAGTCAGAGGATATCCAGCATCAATGTTAAGAAAATTGTTAAGAATATTTAAATCTAGATTTGAAATAAACCGATTAGGATTATAGTTCATATAAAACAAACAAAATACCCCTCAAACCACACAATCAAATATATGAAAAAAGTAAGTGTGGAAGTGATATTCATACAAAGCTGTATTTAGTCCCTTTAAGATGGCATGGAATTAGTCTCTCCACATTCCTCTCCTCTAAGAATAAGTATAACCCCTAGAAATAATGCAAGAGAAAACTTAAAGAGAACTCTAAAAGGTAGAAAGAGGATGGCAAATTTTGGGGGGATCCCAAAACGTAAGGAAGAGCATAGTGGCAAGACATCTTAGAATCGTCCCTACATTCTGAAGGTTGGTACGGTCAATAGAAGAAGACAACTTAGGCCTCACATTTCTGACACCCCACCTAGCGACAAAATTTGGCCTGAGAAGACTCATCTGTCTGCTGGACTGAGTGGGTAGCCTGACAATGAAACCAGGCAGCCTCGCAGAATGAGCAAGGAGAATTGACTGAGCTCTTTGCTGAAAATGAGAAGCCATATTAAGCAGTTCCCCATCACACCTGAGACTCCCCTCTCACACCCTGTGACATCATGTAGCCAGAGCACTGGAAAGGGTGACCTGACTTTCACAAATGTCCAGTTCATAAAGAGCTCATTGCCCTCCACTGTCCAGGAACATGAAGTCAGGGGAGTATTCTGCCACAAGAAGCATCTGCTAAGGAAGCACTTGTTTGTGAGTTGGAGACTCTTATTGCCAAATGTGGACATTTGGCAATAGTTGGTCTGGCTTGGAAGCACTCCCTCCACTGTCTCAAGCAGTATGAACGAAGAGCATCAGCAGGAGGTCAACCAACCAGACCAAAATAATAACATGGAGGCTCTAAAAATTGACTGTCATTATCACAACAGCTCACAAAAGTGGGCCATGGCCTTCATGATAAAACTTAATAGGTGAATGCCTGCTAAAATAAAAAAAAAAAAAAAGAAAGAAAATAAATAGGGCCCAAACGTTTCAAATAACAGTCAAAATATCCAGGATATAATTGAAAACCACCCATCATGCCAAAAACTAGGAAAATCACAGCTTGAATTAAAACTGACAATCAACTGCTGCTAACACTGGGGTGAATCAGATACTGGAATTATCTCAGAGATATTAAAGCAGCCATCATAGAAATGATTTAACAGGCAGCTATAAATTCTCCTGAAGCAAATACAAAACAAACCAGAAACTCCAGAAAAGAAATAGAGCTTATAAAAAATGGAATTATAGAACAGAAAAACACAATGACAGATTTTTTTCTTTTCAAATAACAATAAACTTAGCCTCAGGAACCTACTGGCCAATAAAAGAGACCCAATATTTGTATCACTGGAGTCCCAGGCAGAACTTGGACATCCCAGCCTTCAAAACTGTGAAAAACAAATGTTTATTATTTAAGCCACTTAGCTTACAGCACATTTTTATAGACAAATACCCAGAGCAACTGCTGAAAAAACTCTACAAAGAGATTCACTCAAAAACATTTTAACTAAATCAAGAAGTCCTAAAAAACTTCACATGAAAGCAAGAAAAAAAAAAAGAACCCAGAGAAATGGAAGCGGAGGAAAGAAATAAAAAACAAGTGATAACATAGCATTCTTAAGCCCAAACATAGCAATAATTACTTTAAATGTAAATGGTGTAAATATATTACTTGATGAGCAGAGATTGTCACAGTGGATTTAAAAAAATAAAACATGGCTCAAGTATATGCAGTTTACAAGAAACTCACTTTAAATTCAATGACATGAATAGCCTGAAAGTACACATTAATTTCCAAAAACAGCAAGAGTATATTGATTTCAATTAAAGTGATAAAACTAATAAAATTAAACTTAGCAGTTTTAAAAATAAATTAATGGTATTATTTAGGAAAACAAATTTGCTTTTAGTGCCCCTTCCTTAAAGTCAAATGCACTATATAGGTATTTTGAATTTTCATGTTATAAATCATCATACTAAATATCTATAGGATAAACTAAAGAAGCAACCCAAGAGATAATTGAAGAGTTGGGGGAGGGTATAGCTCAAGTGGTAGAATGCATGCTTAGCATGCAGTAGGTGCTGGGTTCAATCCCCAGTACCTCCATCAGAAATAAATAAGTAAATCGAATTACCGCCCCACCAATAAAAACCCAGATAACTGAAGAGCCCCTAACCACATAAACGGAGTAGCCATTATTCAGTTCTGACACATTGTTGCCATGTGGGAACAGGAACTAATTTTGACAAGTAGTTTGCATTTTTCAAGATCTGCCAGAGATCTAGATTTTTCTTGAAATTTCCTGTATTTAAATGTATACAACTAATCAATACTCACTGTTTTAATCTCCTGTAAGTTAAACTAGACAGCTGGGGACATTTTTAACCCATGGGCTACAGGTCTGCCATTTCTGTTCTAATTGAATTGCTGTCAATTAGTCTTGAAGTTGGTCTTTGATAATATTACTGGCTTTATTGAATAAGTCCACCTGTCTTTAATTCTCATTATCTTCAAACAATTAAAATTATACTACATGCCAAGAATATAAGGAAGATGCAAATATTAAAATGTTTAATATCATTGTCTAGATGAAAAAGACTCAATATATGTGTTTTTGTGATATGCATCTATTTACGTGGCTAGATTAGTATAAAATTGAGAATGTAAACTTAAATATATCCATAATGATTCTGCATATTCTAGAAATATATTCATCTATGGCTCTTGGAGAAAATTTACTTTGAAATATTTAGACACCTAAGCAAAGACTGCCAGTCAGATTTGTCATAATATTTAAGCAGAAACACAAAAAATCAAGTTTGTTTGTTTTTTTAAAGTGCAGATGATTCTTTATATGAGTTAAGTGAATCAGTGTCTTTTTAAGATCATGTTTAACATACATTTAAATCTCTTATTTTAATTCCATGCTAATAACTCACCACTGGTTGGGATTTGGATTCCTGAATGTTCTTTCTTAAAGAATACATAACTCAGGCCCATCCTAAGGTGTGCTCTGCCTGCCATAGTCATTGTTATCATTGTAGATAATGTAGGGTTAGACACTAACTCATTATAAAATTCTCAGTTCATTTTAAGTGTTTATCTGTTCCATTAAAAAATATCCAGCCCAAATTATAATAATCCCAGCCACCCTTTTGCATCTTTCCACTTCTTAAAGCCCTTATATTATGGTTTGAAAGTAAAGATGTAAACTATATCCACTCTTGGAATATTCACTAGAAACTTTAGCATGATACTAACTCAATCTTAAAAAATTCAATGTCTTTCAGACTTGTGTGGGAAAAAATATTTATATATATTGTTACTTAAACTGTCAATCGGCTTTCATTAAAATGTAAGCAAATATTAAGCATTTAAAACAAAAGAAATATAGCAAATTAATAAAATGATGAGTGCGATCAAAGTTAGTTTTGAACTTTGGATTCACCATTTACCATCTATTAATGTACATATTACACTTACCCTCTTCAAAAATGTAGCTACTTCAGCTGTAAAACAGGGATAGTGAGAATGTACCACCCCTAGGTGACTTAAGAGAGGGCAGAAGGTAATGAGAAAATGAGAAAAAACAGGTGATTCATTTACACTATAGTTTATATACTTACGTGTTTATATTGCATTTTAATTTTATTTACACATTCAAGTGATAATAACATACTTTGAACTTTATACTGATTAAGTATGGATTTTTTTTTATTCTTAATTTAAATTCTCAGGTAGTAAATATATTAACATTTAAGAAAGGGAAACCAATGATTAGACAGGTTGCAAAAGGGAAAAAATTTACAGACAAATTCATATGTAATCAGTATACAGTTTCAGTAAGTATAAGTACATACTTTTGAAATTTGAAAGACTTGATAAGAATTCATTATTTTGGTGAAAAAAATCTGTATTCCTTTAACATCACAATTTTCAGATAAGATATATTTGGTTTTGATCATATATTGATCATCTTGAAAGACAAAAAATTGTCTAAAGCACTTAGAAAAGAATCTTTTCTTAAGGTAATAAACAATGCCAAGTTGAGTATTAGTTAATAATATATATTAATGAAGATTTTGAATGACATTGCCTCATTCTGCAAATCCAGGTTGCAAAAGAATTGCAAATTCAGTTCAATATAATTTGTATTTTTTTTTTTGTATATTTTTCTTAATATGACTTTGTATTTGCTATGCTAGGAAAGCCCAAGTTATTGTTTTAGGTTATAAATTGGAAAATCCTCAGTCATCTTTATTTTATTTAGATATCAAGGAGCACACATTGAATTGCCCTGGTATAGGTCAGGAAGTACACAATCTAAAAACAATAGGTATGAATGTGTTTGAACTAAATGAAACCAAAATAAAGCTTCAACATTTTATATCTGATCTGAGAACCCTTGTAAAATGTTTACCTTCAAAAATAAACTTTAGCTGTAACAACAGGTAGTCTCCTAGAAAAGATGTAGTAGTCCCACTGTACCTTTTAATAATCTGAATATACCTGGAGCATAGAGTTTAGCTGGGAGCAATAGTCTTCAATGTGATCTTAAAATACACAGCATTGTTTCACAAAATTGATTGGCGTTTGAATCATCACTATAAGTAAATGGGTAAACAAACTGAAAGTTAAGGCTAGAAAAGGAAAGGTTAGTAGGCTCTACATGATTATACTATTTTCTAACACAAGAGACTTTGTACTCCAGGAGAGATTACATGGCACCCTTCTGACGATCAGTCTTTATTCTGGGTCCCTGCAGAGGGCCAGCCAAGACTTTTCTCAAGGCTGTGTTGCAGTGCATGGTTCCTTCCACTGAAACCTCCTTTCATCTCTCCAAGCACAGGTTTCAGATCTGTGCTCTAGTCTGAAAATCAAGTCTGAATTCTGTGCCAATCCACCTCCCTCCTTCTATTAATGTCTACCAGTATTTCCCCCGGCAAAAACAGTGGCATGTCTAATTAGATTTTAGACCCTGCTTATCAGAGGAATGAAACTGATTCAAAAAAATCACTCAGTAGAAAATTATTGAGTGGAAGAATGAAGGGATAAAATACTTTGGACTTTAACTTCACATTATTTAGTTTATCTAAAATAGTCTTTACTGCCATGTTATAATGTTACTATTTTGGGGGACTACCGCCATCATATTTTAGTTTATTTACTCAAGCGGTTAGACTGTCTCTTTTGAGTCAAAGGAAAGCACCAAATTCCATTACGTTTGAATAGATATTCCAGTACACATAATTATTTGGAGGCTAGTTAAATTGGGTGCAAAACAATTCAGGACCAAATTACAGTACTAAAAGGATTCTTCCCATTACTATAAATATATAATCATTATTCCACTTTTCTTTCAAGTTGATTGGCTCTCCTGGGGTTAGTGAGAGAAATTTACATTTTTGTCTTTTATGTTAATCTCTGAAGGTAAACTCTACAAAGGCTATTAGAAAATGAAAAAAATCTCCTGATTAATCGTTTCTGGTGTTGAACAATTAGCAGAAACCAATCATTTGCATTTTAATAACATTGTAACCATCTGTTAAATGAATGCATTAATCTTGATTAGCTTGGTTCCAGACACTTGCAGTTGGGGTTTACTGATGTGTTCACTGATAAAGAGATTTTTTTAAGTCTTATATAGCTTTAATTTCCACAGTGAAAAGTAACTGAAGAGAATAATATAAACCTAACTAATGTGCTGATGGAGCGTAGAAAAGAAAAATAGAAAATACTGTTGAAGAGACAAGAAATTTGGATATAAATAAATAAGCTAATTCAAACTAGAGAAGGCAAAGATTTCTTTTTTTATGTTTTATGTTACATAAACCTTAATATAAATCATCATACACTGCTTGGCCAACTGTTAATGACATGATAACATTTTCTTTTTTTTTCAACAAAAAGTATGAAATGTACATTTGTAGCCAATGTATTGCCCAAAAGATCTGTGAGAAGAAAAGTAAAATTATTCAATTAATAGAGAATTACTCTACTAGATCATTAAAATGGAGATTAAAGAAGATGTTTAATTAGGTCACATCGTACAAATTTCATTCTTTTCAAATGGTCTCTTTGTGGTTTTAACAGTCCTCATTTTCTTTCTGCAGCTCTACTCAGATGAGCTATTTGTGACCTCTGAATCATACTCAGTCATTAGAGATATGCACGCTTATAATTGCATGTAAATTCGCTTTTTAAAAAATTGAAAACTTTTCTCTATTTCCAAACAATAACAACAAAATCACCCCATGGGTAACATCATGTGTAATAGGGAACATATTGAATAATCTCAGTAGATGGATAAAAGTAAGGATTCCTAGTCTTACTTGTAGTGAAAATGTTACTCAAGATCTTGGCTCTTATATTAAGGAAAGAAAAAATATAATGTGTTTTAAAAGTCAGAATCAAAGAATTACATCACTCTCTGTTTGCAGATGACGTTGTTTATGTAGAAAATTTAAGAACTCTGGTGCTTAAGCGTTCTAAGCACTAGAACTAACAATGGATATGATTGATGTTATTGGCTATGAGGTTAACATATGACCAGAAATAGGTGGTCATTGACTTTGGACCTTTTCCTCACACTATACACACAAAAAATCTCCAAAAATGTATAGATATGAATATTAAAGCTAAAATCATAAAGACATCAGAAGCAATCAAGGGAGAATATCTTTGGGATTGGGGAGTGAGGAAATAATTTTTAGAGAAAAAACAGAATCAATAACCTTAAATTAAAATTTAATAATTTAACTTAATCAGCATTAATAAAATATTCATCAAGCCACATTGTTAAAAAATGAATTAGCAAGTCACAGACTAGGAGAAAATTTTAAACAAAGAATGTGACAAAGACTGATATTGTGGTATACAAAGAACTTTACAATTCAATAACAGAAAACAACAAACTCAATAAAACTGCTTAAGTATCTAAACAGACACTACATAAAAATTAACACATTAATAGCCAAAGCACAAGAAAATAGCTCAATATCACCAGTTATCAAGGGTGTGCAATTTAAATCCACAATTTGATACAACTACACGCCCACTAAGACATCTAAAATGAAAGCACAGACAACATCAAATGTTGGTGAAGATGCAGAACAGTTGAAACACTTATACATTATTGCTAGGGGTGTAAAATCATTCACACAGTGAAGAAATGTCTGGAAGCTTTTCATAAGATTAAATCTACACCTTCTGAGCAACTTTATTCCTCAAAATTATCAAAGATAAATGAAAATGTGCTCACTAAATGGCTTGCGTAGAATGACCATTGCACGTTTTGTTCCTAAGAGCGAAAAGCTGGAAACACCTTAAAGTTCCATCAGTAGGAATAAATATTCCTACTGCAAAATATTCAGTATAGTCTTAACATGTAATGCTACTCAGCAGGAATAAACATAGAATGAACTACTGATATTTGCAGCAACCTGAATGACTCAAAAGTATTTTACTGAGTAAAGAGACTGACACAAAAATTATAAACTCTTTGGTTCCATTTATATTACACTATGTGTAATATAACTATATTACATTACATTTATATGAATTCTAGGATAGACATAACAAATCTGTAATGCAAAAATAATCAGAATAGTAGCTCTTTCTTGGGAATGCATACGGGAATTGACTAGAAACAACATGACAGAGAATTCTGAGGGACTAGGAATGTTCTATACATCGCTAAAAGTTTGAATTCCACAGGTGTATGAATTTATCACATCCCAGAGAATGTACACTTTTGATATGAACATTTCATTTTTGTAAAGTTTACATAAAATGTCAAAATTCCTGAAGCAAATATCGAGTTATTTTTAATGATCAACATGTTGAGATATTTACAGAGGAATTTAGTGATATCTTCAATTTACTTTGAAATACATTTGCATAAAACCAGTGGATGTTTAAATAGGTAGATGGAGAAATAAATGGGCAGATATGAGTAAAACATGTAAAGTATAATATTTCTTTATGAAACTAAGAGGTGGTAATACAGAAGTTTGTATAAACCTCTTTCAACTTTGATTGGAAAATGTTTATAATATTGGAGAAGAGTGTTGTAAGCTGTTTGTATAGGCAGTCCTCACTTTGTACAGCTCTGAAATACGTAGATTTCAGCTACTGTGATTTACCTAACAGCAATTCCTCAACAATATAATTTGAATTTCAGTTGCCACAGTATATACGCTGAGTAGTTGCATAAAGTACAAGCATCACTGCTAGCTCTTTAGTCCACACATCCCTATGTAAATAACAGATGTCCATAATGATCAATGAGCCATCGCTTCACTTCTTAGTGATTGGTCACCTTATAAGATGCATCTTAGTGCATCTTATTTAGTTTACGCACAGACAGCAAAGTGTGCGGTTGTGTTGCTAATTTGTCTCTCAGTGATAAACCCATGCGACCATTGTAAAAAGTACATAATTGAAAGAGGAAATTGTCCAACAAAGATGAAAGTACTGCAAAGAAATACTAAGTGATAAATCTGGAAATAAAATTCTAATAGAATGTCAATAGAGTTATAGAAGATATAGCTGGCCATGGGGATGTTGGCACTGACATGTTTGAGGAACTCTAGATATGCAGCCAGAGAAACAGCAAAGACAAAATTATTGATATATATACACATATACATACACACATACACATACACACGCACACGCACACGCACACGCACACACACACACACACACACACACAGACACACACAGGAGGAAAGTGATTATAAGGAAAAGAAAGATGAAGATGTCCCAGCAGGAGGGAGTCAGAAAACAAGCTTACGTTACAGGAATGCTCAGAGGTATTTCACAACGTTTGAAGCACAAAGGAGGAAATGTTTGAAGCTAATTCAAACACTGCAAGTATCATAACATCATTCATATGGTGAGAAGGCTGGAACTCTTCAAACTAGTCAATACATTTTTCACAAAGAATTGAAACACACTAATAGTGTTTCTAATGTTTTCAATTACAGGGTACTAACTACACCTTTTATGATTCTTTCATGTCTCGATATGTTTATCAGCAACACTAAAATATATTTTAATGTTTAGACAAACATGTTTAAAAATCACAGAACAATTGGATTTTTCCTTGGTTACCAAGATTGCATTGCACAGCTTCTACAGATCAGTAGTAATCCTTATAGTGTGAACAAAAAATACTGCAAACATACCAGTAAAGAAAGAATGCTGAAACCATCAAGTCATCTGCGGCTGCCACCACCCCCCAGTGGTGAAGACATCATCAATTCCTCTCCTCCACTTCCTGGCAAGGTTATTACAAGATATTGAACATAGTTCCCTGTGCTAACATTTGTAAACCTCACACTCCCAAATTTATCCCCTCCCACACCCTTTCCCCCATAGAATGGATCAATGAAGATTCTCAGAGAAAAACCCAGGAAAATCCTCATGCTGGACAGTGGGTTGTGTACTTCTCTTACATTCTTTGTGCGATGACTTTATTAAAGTCCTTTCAAAAAAACAGAAATAAACCTCATTGTAGCAAGTTTTAAGTGACAAATGAAACCATCCTAAGTTTTGCAAAAGGTTCACTGTACTTGGGTCCCAAAAGTGGTAGGGGTACTTCTCCATTCTTGTGGAAAATATTAATTCTGATGTCTAGTGACCTGGGATTTCTCCTAACCAAATCAACTGTGGAAGAGTGACCTTGTGAAAATCATGTAATTCCTCTCATTCCTGTTTCTTCGTAGTGAAATATTGAGAATAGATTTTTGGTCTTATTCTGAGATTTAGTTGTAATACCAGTATTTTATTTATTTCCTTTTTTTTAAATGTGGGGATTCCTTTTATATTTTAATAGATAATAGATATTTAGTGGTTTGAGGCATTGCATATGTCTTCTTGGTTCCTTTTCACGATGCTTTATATTTTCTTGCTACTCTTTATTCCTCCTATGGAAACTCCAAATTAAGACATAAGCAACCATTAATCGTTTGAGACCAATTTTACTCCAAATGCTCTTTGGTTTAACCAGCACAGAAGAAAGGGACCCTGACCTAAACAAGATTTTTAATTATATATATTTATTTATTTATGTATTCCATTGTTTGTCTATTTACTGTTTTTAACTAATTGACTTCTTTCAGTTGATGAATGACCCCAAATAGGCAAACAAACCACAAAGGCTGGATGTTTTGGAGGCAAGATCTAATTCTTTTTCTTTTCCATAGATACCAGGTAGCAATGTTTTCTTTCAAAAATTTCACAATAATACTATGAGTTAGTCACTGTAATCCCTACAAAAGAGAAAATTCAAATTTAATGATATTAATGTATTACCTTTCAGGTTCACACAGCTAATAGGTTGTCAAGAGACGCTATAGATCATATATATAATTCTATTATATATAGAATAATATGTTAGTCTTCTAAGGATTCATATGTTGCTGTAAATAGTCTTGCTTTAGAACTGAAAGACACAGTGCCATTAAATCTATCAAGATAAAGACATTTTAGTGAGAGAGAGTTTAACGTCTCCTGGAGAAGGTGTTCCACTGCATCAAATCTATGTGAATGTACCACCAGAATGAATATAAACGTACACACACTTTGTAATATGTCATCTAGAACTGTACTGCATTCTGTTTGTTCCCTGAGCCTTTTGAAGAGACATCACCACCACAAGTGATGGTGCAGGAATCTTTGTCCATCGTGGAATGTTGAAGTGGGATCATCTGGCACTTGTATAATATTAACATAATACATAGGGCTAAAATTCTGTTTGAGATTATGATAGAAATGAAAATATAAAACAGGTGACAGACTCTATATGCAAATTATTCTCTGAGAATTTTTTTTTTCTTTTAAGAAAAAGAAAATCCATTTAACCTAGGTTACTGTCAGACAGCGTGTGGGTATCAGAGGTAACTCTGAGCCAATCAAGGAAGCCAGAGTGGAAGAGATTTTCATTTAATGAAATAATCATCTCAAGTATGACGGAGTAGATTGGTCAGTAAGTCATTCAGCCATCAAGAGAAAAGGGTACTTAGAAGACAGGTGAAAAAGAGATAGGTCCTACTCAAAGGCTCTTTTCTCTCCACAAATCAACACCCTCTCCTCCCATTTACTTATAATAGTTCAGAGAAGAAGGGTTAGTTTGCTAAGCTAGTTTCTGATCTGATGAAGGGAATTTGAGAGGGCATAATAAAAGCTCTACATCACATTCGTAAATCGATGCTGGCATACTAGAGGTGCAACAAGCTGTTAGGAAGGCCCTCTGAGAATTAAACCTGCTAAAGCTATGACAGAAGTCCAGAGCAGCCCTTGGAAAAGACTTACTGTCTAAAAGAATTCATTGCCTGCCTGTGTGCGATCATTCAGATCCTCAGAGAGAATCCATGTCCATTCTGCTAACATTGGCACTCTGGAAATAGGAGTCCTCAAATGAGAAATCTGGGTAATTAGTGGCACTCATTTTGTTTTATAATGATGAATAAATAGTTGCCTTTTAAATTTTTGAAACTACTTATAAGTGTTTAATTTGGTAAATGTAATTATTATGTATAGTTTTTCTAGAAAATAGTTAAAATATATACCAATAAACCATTGCCACAAACAAGATAGTGAACATTTCTTCCCCACCCCCGATTTTCCTCATGCCCACGTATGATCCCTGCTTCCTGTCTCCCTCTGCCTCGCTCATCCTTAAGCAACCGTCAGTCTGATGTCTGTCACCAAAGTTTAGTTTGCATATCTGAAATGTTATGTAAGTGGAGTCATAAGAGTATACTCTCTCTTTTGTCTGATTTCTTTCACTCAGCATAATTGTAAGGAAATTCATCCATGTTGCAATGTGTATCAATAGATCATTGATTTTTATTGCTAATAAAAGAGATTCCATTGTCTGGATATTACACATTTTGTTTATTAACTCTTCTGTTGATCAACATTTGGATCGTTTCCACTCTTTGGCTATTACAGATGAAGCTACTATGAATATTCACATGAAAGTCTTTGTAACAATAGATACAAAAGGTCTCCCAAGGCAATAAACTTAGGCAATTGTAGGGCCCCCTTGTTTACTCCCCTCCTCTCAGGGATCATTATTCTTCATTTCTTGATGGCTAGATTTTGAAAACCACTTTTAAAATACATTTTATTGTTGTTTCATCAAATAGAAGGGTAAATCTGGTCCCTTTTCCTCCTTTTTTTTTTCTGAAATAAAGATCCCCAAAGTTTTCCTGTTTTTCAAGTGATACATGTTTCAATGACACAGATAACAAGACATTGTTTTTGCCACGAAGATCACACAAGTGGTCTTCGTGGAGATTCTTCTATTGGCTTTTGTCATAAACTCTAACAGTGTCATATCCTGCCACAGACACCACAGTTGCAGTAGCATCTCCCTGTTGTACACAACAAAAAGCAGTGTGCTTGCCCTTCAGCCTGGCCCTGCTGCACAGTGCTTTCCTCTGTGTCTCATTCAAAGCGACAGCCTTCTTTGTCACGCGGTAATTGATTTGGAACTACATTCCCAGATCTGTGGTAAGGTGCTGCCACTACCTGAAGAAACCTAACAAGAAATCTCTTCTTTCTTAGTGGAGGAAAATTTAATATGCAGTAAATGATTTGGATTTTATTTGGAGGGAAGTTTTCAGCATTCCCAAATAATTCATTCCCCAAAACCTTGTCGATCTCCTTCTAAATCTTCTTAGTTTTTAATCTTTCAATCTCTGAAGCACGTATAGCTCTTTAAGACCCTTAATATATGTACTTCTTGATCATTTGGTCCAAACAACACAATATAATAAAAATAGTGGACACTATGTTATTCTGTGGGCTGAACATATGGTCCAGTTCCTTTTGAACTAAATTTCTACAAAGGTGAAGGAGTTAATGTAGTTCTGAGGCAAGAATGTAGCTGTATAGTGCTGTCTATCTCATATGACTTTGAACTGCTTCTAATCATTCTTTCTCTTTGGGAAGGAAAAGGTGATGATTGTACACCACATATCTCAGTCCATGTTGACTGGCAGAAGAGCTTCAAGTGGGACTTCCTCTTGGTTGAGTTTATATGATGCCCAGTCATCTTCCAGGTCCATTTGGTTTGTAGGCGCCAAAAGAGTGAATTAAATGGGGATGCAGTGGAAGACACGATCACTGAATCATGTGGGTCTTTAAGGTAAGTTACGTAGAGAGTCATTTCCATTAGATGTGATATTGTTTTGAGTCTCTTCTCTTGAACAATAACCTGGGTGATTTCAGAGACTTCTACTTGGCCTTCCCCATTATATTAGCTCCTTGTTCATAGGCCAAGAAAAATCACAGGGTGGTTCTGCCAAGGATAAAATAAAATGTGTCTGTCTCAATTATGAGCTCGGAGACTAGGGAAATGACTACTGAGTTGTTCCATAGACCTATTGACTCACCATAAACCAGACCAGACATGGTTCTGTATTTGTTACTAGATCAATATGTTATCTCTCTGTGGTAGGCAGGAAAAAAACACCCTAAAAATGTTTGTGTCCTAAGAACTAGACTCTGGACATATGTTGTCATATAGTAATAGGGAATTAAGGGGAAGATGAAATTAAGGTCGCTAATCAGCTGGAGATGGGACAATTATTTTGAATTATCTGGGGTGACCCAGTGCAATTATAGAAATCCTTAAAAATGGAAAAAAGAGACAGAGGAAATATGTTGACATTTTGGAATCAAAGCCAAAGAAGTATGTGTGTGAATTCAGTCATGTGTTGCTGGCTTGAAGTTGGAAGAAAAGGGTTATGAGCCACAGAATGTGGGTAGGTGGGTGGCTTCTAGAGGATGGAAAGGCAAAAAAAAAAAAAAAAAAAAAATTCTCCCCTAAAGCCTTCGGAAAGGAGCACAAACTTGGCAATAACCTGGGTGAGAACAGTGAGGCCTATTTCAAATATCTAACTTCTAGAACTATAAGATAATAAGTGTGTTCTACTGTAAGCCCCCAAGATTGCAATAATGTGTTACAGCAGCCGTAGAAAACTAACATCCCCCTTTAATAGGAGACCATGGTGATATTTCATTTCTTGTGTAGTAATGTCAGCTTTAACCCTCTATCCACATTTCTCAGAATAGCTGAGTTTTTACATTTCCCCAGTTGGCAGATACTCTTGTAAAGGCTGTATTTCACTTTAGGAAAGAATAAGTTGGACCATTACCATATTCATTGGTATGGCATTGTAGCATCCTTTCTTCTGGAGAGTTGGACATCCTTTAGTCACAGGGTTCTGAGTCTGGAAACTGCGTTAAATGATAATAATAATAATAAAACTAGACAAGTTATTGAGATGGTTTTTAACTGAATAAGCTGCATTCAACCTTCTGAACCATACACCCTTGCTTTCTTCCTATATGTGAAACACTTCTTTTGTTGAATATGCATCACCCTTGCCCTAGGCTTGCGGGATTTTTTTTAACCATCCTTAAAACTCATTGCGGGTCAGACACCCCCTTGGTGCCAATCAGATGTTGCTACTCATTAAAATAATTTTGCTCATCTTACTTCTGATTAAGAGTCACCACCTTCTGACCTCTATGATTTGAGAGATCTATTTCCTCATTGTTACCAGGGAATCCCAGTCTGCAGCAACATCTCATCCCTTCAGCCATCACTAAATAGAGCCACTAATGAGCTTGTCTGTGATGCTGGGGCTCCTTTCAGCTGCGTTTCACTAAACATTGTGGTAAATGTGTTGTCTTCCAGGTCCTGCTACAGAACATAGTTGAGTGATGGAGTTCCTTGTCTTATATGTCATTCCACTTTCTTTGAACACGTCTTCCACTCTGTGCCATTTTGACACTTCTATCTCACTTAGTGTGGATCATCACGTCTTTCAAGCTTTTGAAAGTCATCCTGCAGCATATTTGCACTGGCTTCTGAGACTCTGTTATAATATTAGCTTCTGGATCACAGAGGAGTGCTTTCATACAGTTAACCTCTCCTTTACCCAGTTTTATATCCTGCCATCTCCCTTTGTTCTGGCCAGCTTGGAATCCAGCCCTATGCAAACTCCATTAGATACTGTCAATCAGTGTTAACTAGGTCCTTGGTCCCTTTGTGGCATCGTTCCTTTGCTCCTGTTGTGATCTAGCATTTCCATGACAGGGTTATGTTATGATTTTACCTTAGTTAATGGCCTGATGGCCAGGAGAAGAGGTGAAGTCAAAGGGATGCAAGAGGGAAGCCCTTTACTTTTATAAGAAGGAGTGGACCACATTTGCAGGCCCAGAAGAAGCAAGAAATACTGGGTTTTAATACATTCAAGTGCAGAGCCGAGATGTTCCCAGCCCAAACTTCAGAATCACATGTCACATTAGGAACTTGACATTTTCATAGTTGACTTGCTTGCTTTGATGACTCAACCTTCTGCTAAGTTCTGTTAACCCTATATTTTGCCCTGGACTTGATTCTCACATTTTTTTCTGCCCTGAGAGTATAAGAGATGAGAGTTACATTATAAGCTGCCAAGGAGCCCCCTGGCTTTCACATTCTGCTTCCTGGTTTTGATTAATCGCACTGAGCCTCCCACTGTTTCCCTGCAAGGCTTTCACAGCTCCCAGCTCGTCAAAATATGAATCTTCAGTCTTTGCAGTGAGCATCTCTCACACGTGAACAAATGCTTGAGATGTCACACCCATCGGGTGGTCTCTCCGCTTCCCGCCATGCGATGCACCAGCAGCAGAAGTTTTCACAGTTGCCCTGCAGCAGCTTTGTGGCCACACTGCAGCGTGATTCGGGCTGAGATCCTGTTCTGCCTTCAACTGGCGGTGGGGCTCTCACAGTGCATCTGCTGGCAGGGGCTGCAGCTCCAAAGTCACATTTTAGGGTCTCCTTCCTAGGACCGCACCTGACTCCAAATCTCTGAGGTTTGGTTTCCTGAGAAAAGATTCTGAGGGAAAGATCTGCATGCAGGTCCAGTTAGTTCAATCCTCTCTGAATTAACACATGCAAGGAAGAGAAGCAGGGGGACTCAAGATGGGGCAGAGGGAGAATTTTGACTGTGATGCAATGACAGCAGGATCTTCAGCCGGCTGCTAACACGTAGAGCTCTGAGCTACATCTCACGGAGACCTCTTAGTTGAGCGCCTGTGGCTGGTCCTCCGTGTTCCCATATCAGTCAGTCATTGGTATGTGCTGTCCTGGGGAAGGTTTTGTAACCTTGGGTGAGGGAGCTCCCGTGAGTTTGGAAACAGCAGCAACAATTGGGTCTATGGTGTCAGGAGCTGACGACCCTGACAGCCAGGCCACAAGGGTTTCCACCTTGGAAGGGAGGTCCGAAATGTGCCCACAGTGCCACTGCAGGTGTCAGTGGTGCCCTTCTCTGACTCCTGCAGCAGATACAAACCTTGTTTTTATTGTCAGTACACTGTAATATTCAGTTTCTAAGAGTGATGATGGATATGCCTGTGCTACTCAACAGTATGACTGTTAAATCAATTTGAGATCCACTGCAGTTTGACCTCATTCTACATTTTTATCACTGTCCTTCAGTATTACTCTTATATAACAAGCATTATCCTCCAGCCACACTGGCTACATCTAATTTTCCCTTCACTGTCCCCCAGCTTCTGTTTCTACTGCAGTTATCTCTCTGGAGTCACCGTATTCCTTATGTTTAGATATGTTTAAGACACTTAACTATAGTTTACAGCAAAGGCACTGACCTTCTATCTTATTTCTGAACAATAAACACTTGAATTATTAAGTCACTGAGGTGATCAGCTACAGAGTGGGGTAAAAAACAACTCAACCAAGTACAATATTTTTGAAATAAAAACAATTGATCATAATTCATATTGGGAGATGTTGAATATTCCAGTGGCTCATTCTGTCTAAGAGGCAGGAAGATAATAGATTAAACCAGGCAGGAAACATTTGTGTGGTCAGTTTGTTTTCCAAGCTGTATAAGTGATAGTGGTAGCCTGGGTTTGGGATGTTGGGGTGTTTAATTACATTTGTAAGAGACAGTTAGTCATGGCATGTAGGACAGCAAGGATAATATAAACCTCACTACGTATTTTCACAGAGTGAATTGTACATAAGGATTTGTACAGAACTGGAGATGTGGAGGTACACAGAGAGGTCACTTAGGTAACCCAGAAATGATAACCCAGAGGCTACAGGGCAGCCTCTGTTCCTAGGACTGAGGCCACAAAGGGATGATTTGGTATTAATTAGAATTTAGAAGCTCAGCAGAGGTTTCTCATGGAAGTTGGATTCAGATCTCTCAGAAAGCAGAGAAATTCACTGGCTTATCAGACACAGTGAGGCTGGTTTGGAGAGTGCTGTTGGGGAAGCTGCCCTTGCTGTGGCGCACCTGCCAGGGACTGCAGGAATACACAAAGTCAGGTGCCATTTCGCTCGTCCTGTCCTCCAGGATTCTTGGATGCCACCTATTAGCCAAGGCTGGCCAGTAGTCATCTGGTAAAGAGAGTTGTAATTCGCAGAGTCGCGGCCCCAGTGTCACAAAGCAGGGTATAAAGGGACAACTTTGGAGCAGTAGAAGCTAGTTTATAATCGGCCCAGTGCTGCAGGAGCTCAGATCTGGTAAAGTGCACACACGTGCTCTCTAACAGTCAAGGCAGAGCTCAGATGGACACCGTCATTAGTCTGGCCACGCTACCGAATTGTGAACACAAGAATAAATTGAGCTTCTTTTCTCTTGTAAGGCTATTCTCTTACATTTCACTTCATGTCAGGCTTCTCTAAGAACTTTCAGGATAGATCACTTTACTATCAGTTCTGCTATAAATCAAATATGGCTTCCTGACTCCCAAGAGGTTAATTTTAGTGTCCCTACTCCCCTTTCAATGTATAGATGTTGTCATGAGTGCTTTGTATCTTTGACATAAGTTCCACTCTTTACCTAGTACTGATTTGTGAAACAAATTCTTTACTATTTGAGCAGGTATTGTTTAACAGCTACAAAGATTAATGTCCAATATATATTCAACTTACGCAAAATGTAAGATTTGTATGAATGCACATAACTCTTATTGAGAGAGAGAGAAGGATTCAGAGAGATCGATAGAGAGGGAGAAACTGAGAGACAGAGACAGAAACAGAGACAGAGACTGAGACACAGAGAGAAAGAGAGTGAGATTAAGCAGAAAGACAAAATATTCAGGGAGATGTAGGCAAACTTCCATGAAAATGACACTTGATGTGAAATGTGAGCATGAATAAGAGTCAAACTAGTTCAGGGAAGGGGACAAATAATAATACTCTAGGAGAGAGCATGATGGAAGTTCCCAGGACAGCAGAGATGGGAGTGAACCTGGTATGTTTAAGTCACTAAAAAAAGTTGTGCGTTAAATAATATTGAATAAGAGCATTAAAGGGAAAAATAGTAGGAGCTTTGAAATGGATCAAAATATCTTTGAATATCTTTAGAGAAAAATAAAGCATTTCCAAGCATGGTCCTTGTGGTTATTCTGATTCCACAGAACCTTTGAGTCTTTCCTTGTCTTTGATATCTTTTTCAGTTTTTAAAATTGAGAGTAACCAATTCATTGCTGCTGAGAGAATGCAAATTGTTTCACTGAAACACAATTGATTAGCTATTGGCACCTTATGCATATTGACACTTTTTCCGTCTTTGTATCTATCTGTACATCCATTCAGCATCCCTAATGTTTATATGTGTGTCTGCCTTTGGATTCTTCTTATTTTTACAAGAATAATGATTTTTTTAAAAAAAAATCTTTACTTTGGAACATACATTTTTATTTTAAAAACTTCATTTCCTTTCACTTTAGAAATAAATGCTTCTTTTGTATAAATGTAAAACACACATGCACGTAAATAACTGATGAATCTTCCTCTCAGGATTTGAAGGAGTTCCAAAGAGTTACATAGTTCCAAATAGCTGATAGACGACACATCATTTCTTTAAGACAGACTCCAATATTTTTGCACTTCAATGTCTATGTAACACAGAAAACTCGTTCAATTTAATTTTTAATTGCAGGCTGTGATATTTCTTGGTGGTGTTTTTCAGAATATTCAAGAGTGGTTTTCCATTGCTACACCTTTCACCAATTTTTAAATTTTTTTTTTTTTTTGGCTATGTATCTAGTAAGCATCCCCCTAAAGAAGTAAAAGACTAATGGTCTACTTCAATTTTCTTTGTGATGTATCTGTCATAGAAAAAATGGCACAAAGCAAATCCAATTTTCTCACTGGTTCTATAAGTGCTGATTTTGCTTGGACTAAACCAATGCTTATTCTTTTGCATCAGAAAATTGTTATCCAAGTGTATTAAAAAAGAAAATTTTAGGTTCGGTGCAATCTTAGCTAGGGAGAGAGATGTATATCACAATGGGATAGTGATGCCTCATCCAAGCTATTATGTGTGTCTCAACATCAAGTTATAACTGTCTTTATAAATAACACACAAAATCATTAAGGCTAATTAATACAGGTGAAATTTTCTGAGATCACACTTTTGCCACTTCAGGTTGTAAGTTAAGGTAAAAGAAATATGAATTTTTATAAGGCAGCGTTTGCAAAATAAATACTTTAAGAAATAAAAAGTTACAGGCTACATGACTTTTTTTTTCCTGCAGATATCTTAATCATCCTAAATTTACAGGTTGGTAATTCATATTTTGAGAAAAACCATCTCTTATAGTCAAGGTACTATCTATCTCCAAGTCAAGATAGCTCTATATAGAGGATATTTACCATATGGAAATAATTTCTTAGTGATAATGTGTAATATTAATTTGCACATAGACATTAAAAGCAAATTACACTAATCACATTTTAAGACTCTACATATTTCTGTGAACTTGGAATAGGTTTTTCTATCAATGATTTTATAATGATTTGCTATCATTAAATATTTAAAAAAGCAAAGTATTTTGTGTTTAGATTTTGTGCAACCTACCTAGACATATAATATAAAACTATATATATTATATTTTCTTTATTAAACTGTACTTGGTCTGCCCTTATGAAATTTAACACTTCCTCCAACTTCAGTCAGCTGTGAACAGCTGCGTATGACAAGCAGTGGGTGTACAGGCTTTGGATGATGAGATGAGAGAGAATAAGAAGGTGGTCATAGCGCAACTTTGTGAGGAAGAACAATGCATTTAATTTGCAAAGCGCAAGTTATTTGCTTTGAGTGAGTAGATCTGGGTTGTGTGTTTGCATGAATTAACATATTGACAGAAGTATATTTTTATAATGCTTTTTTATATTATTTTAAATAAGTTTTGGATAATAGAAAACCTTGAAAAATACACAATATATGCAATTGTTAATATTTTGTATGGGAAACAGCACAAGTTTTGGATCCAGACAGACTTTATAAAACAGACTTAAAACACTCACATAATAGGTGGTTTTACAAATGCAAGAAGATATTTAAAGAAATAGTCATGAAAACGAATATATGTATGCTCCTATATGACTGAAGCATTGTGCTGTACACCAGAAATTGACAGAACATTGTGAACCGACTATACTTCAGTAAAAATATATAAATGAGGGAAAAAAAGAAATAGTCATCATTGCCATATATTGTATAACCAATATGAATTATATTATTATAATTGTTGAAGCCAAATATGGGAAAAGCCTTAATACTGAATGTCTCATGTTAGATCTTATTTTAATTTGTTTTCACCAAATTGAAATGATCCAACTATATCAAAATGTGACTTAAAATACTACCTATATAATACTTCTGTTAAGCATATGTAGACAAAATATTAAGAAATACAACGATCCCTAATTGAGAGAATAGGTTCTTTGATAGACTTAAGGCACATAGTAACTCATTAGTGTATTTAAATGTTAAGCATTAGATATTTGTTATTTACCATTAAAATTGAAAAGAAAAATATGTTAATACTATATAGAGACAGATAAGTTAAAATAATCTACCTATCCATAAATAAGCATAATGCAATATTATTAATTGGGCAGATATAAGGCATAGAGAAGTTTTAAAAATTAATAAAATAAACGCAGTTTCCGTAGTTACACAGAATCATTTCATTTCCTAGTAAATTTCTTTCAATGCATTTTTTTGCTTAATTCAGCTTATTCAGTATACAAAGAACATGCTATATTTCAGAATAATTTATTAGTACTTTTCTGCATGAATGAAAAATAAAATTAATAAATGTAATGTTTATTGTAGAACTACTTTATTTACCAGGCTAGATCATTAAACGATCTTAACCCTGAGGGAAAGAGGAGAGAGAAGATAATATATAAACAAAAATGAACATGAAATGATTTAACTTACTAGAAAAAAAAAACAGTGACTTTTAAGAAATAAAATTTCAAATATATAAACATTTCAAATTAGTAGAATTTATCATGCCAAACAGATAAAACAATTCTAATAGTAATTATCCAAAAAAAAAGCTGGTAAAAACATGTTTCCCATCCTAATAGAAACTCTACATTAGTACATAATATAAAGTTATGCATTCACTTAATTTATATACCTTAAAGAATGGGCTGCTGGTTGATCAATCTTTGTTCCCTTTAAAATCTCAGATATGTTTTATTACTCAGATCTTGAATAAGCTTTAGAATTTTCTTTTCTAAAATGTTCAAGTAGCTTTTTATTTGTTGATGGAAATGTTTATATTTTCAAATCAAAACTAATCACTCATTGTGACTCCAATCATCCAAATATACAGCATGATTTGTTTTACTTCTGTTTTTCTTGCAATGTTTTTCTTTAGGATGAAACTAGTAAGTCACTGACATTATGATATCAGATACATAATAAATCACACATCTAATAATAAATCACACATATCTAAGAGGTCTGATTGGTTCTCACAATAGTATACTTATCAGATCCTACTGTGAATAATTTCTTCTTATACAGGCATACCTCATTTTATTTTGCTTCACTTTATACACTTTGCAAATACTGCGTATTTTACAAATTTAAGGTTTGTGGCCGCCCTGTGTCTAGTAAGCCTATTCATGTCATTTTCCCAAATATATTATTTTTTAATAAAGGTATGTAAATTGTTTTTTCAGACATAATGCTGTCTTACACCTAATAGACTACAGTATAGTGTAAACATAACCTTTTTTTTTAACATTTTTTATTGATTTATAATAATTGTACAATGTTGTTAAACATAACTTTTATACGCATTGGGAAACCAAAAAAAAAATTAGTGTGACTTGCTTAATATTTTTGTTGTTTTATTTTTTTAACAATATAACATTTTTTTATTGATTTATAATCATTTTATAATGTGTCAAATTCCAGTGTAGAGCGCAATTTTTCAGTTATACATGAACATATGTATATTCATTGTCACATTTTTTTCTCTGTGAGCTACCATAGGAGCTTGTGTATATTTCCCTGTGCTATTTGTGTGACTTGCTTTATCACGATGTTCCTTTGGTTTTGGTGGTCTGGAAATGAACGCGTAATATCTGCAAGGCATTCCTGTTATTTCTAAATACACAAATTGTCTAAAAGCTTTAATTAAAGCTTCTACATATTGATGATACAGTTATCCCTTTCACCAGGACCACACTTAACGCTGAGAAAAATGACAGCTTGCACTAATGTGGTGTCGGGAATTCCTAATAGTGAATGATAACATGTATAGCAACAGAGAGATTGATAAATGTCATCCTGCGGCTGCTTTAGCAGCATCCCTGGTCCGGCCTTGGGGAGTCTAGTAAGTAGGGTTAGGACTCAGCCTCCTGCTGTGCCCCTCCCAACTGGACTTTTCTGTCTGCCCGAAGCTTCTCCAGGCTGAGCAGCGGACTGTACTCATGAGGAGTGAAAGCCAGAGCTAAGGCTTTGTCCAGACTAATGAAGAAAGTGGCCAGGACTCAGCTTCTCTTGTGCCTGGACCCCAGTGGGGAGTGGCCGAGAGCCTTTGGATGAAGATTCCACCCGACTGTGATGTAAGACCTGTAATTCAGGCCCAATGTGACATGTCGCCTTGACATCTGGTGAAATCAGGGGGGCCTTGGATGACCTAAGTGCAAGTTCCTGCCCCTGCTCTGCTCCCCAGCCAAACAACCTTCCTTTTCAAAGGGGCCAAGCACTGTGCCTACTTACCCCTGAGCAGTGGGCTTCAGTTTCCTGTCAGCACATGGGATCATTCAAACAAGCCAATGAAATCCTCCTATGGGAGTCAAGGGGACCACCGCCTCTTGTTACTACAAATCCTGACTCCCCTGACTGTCCACCTGTTCTGTGTGGTCCTGGGTGAAGCAGCATCCTCTTCCAGGCTGTGGGGACATGTGACTAATAAACCCCTGTGTGTCTCCTCCGTCCAGTGGCAGGTGTTACACGTCCTGCTCTTCCTATAATCTTAAAGGAGCAATCCCTTCCTCACCACGGGGGTGAATAGGAGATGACTGTGTTATTAGAGCAGACAGATAGCTAGATATGAACAGAGAAAGGGGGATGCAGGCCAAATGGCAAGAATTGGGCAGAAAGGAAGGAAACAGGACAAATGCAGGAAATCATACATCGTGTAAACACCAGGGGTCCCTGGACAGAGAAAGAAAAGCAGGAACCTCTGAGCTGATAAGTGGTCACACCTTTTGGGGTGATGAGTGGCCTGGAGGCCGACAAAGACAGGTGGGAAAAGGCAGGAATCTCCAGTGTCCGAATGTAACCTTTTGCTCATTATGTCCTCATTTCAATAAAATTAGCCTTGCAGATTAGAAGTACCCATCATGCACCGATGCCATGGCACTTCCCATCCAGACTAAATAAGGACAGAACTCCCTCCTCCCTTGGGAAGGTGGAGTTGGGATGAAAATCAGGCAATAGGATCCCAAACCCTTCCCTCCCCAGTGAATATTCTGCTCATTCGTTTTTACACCCTGTGTAACCACCTTGCCAAAGTAACTCAGCACAGCTGCTCTCCTGAGCCTGCCCCTCTCCCCTTGAGAGTGAGTGTACAATCCATCCCTTAATAAATCCTCACTTTACTTTCTCAACCTCTGTGTCTCATCTCTGAAGTCTTTCTGGAATGGGACATGAACCTGGACACTGGTTACATCTACCAGCAACAATCAGAACACATGGATTTTGGAAAACATTCAACAGGTATAGATGCACATCCACCCTGGAATGGAAGTCTGGCCCCACCAGTGAGAGTTCAGCAGAAAACCAGCTGAATTCGCAGGCTCCTAAGGAAAATTGGAGAAACTGCATAAGTGTCTGCTCCTGTAGCTGGAAGAGTCCTAACCTTTGCTCCTGAATCAATGAAGATGATAGGTGTTTTCTGCTAGTGCTTCTACTGGTAACTTGCTGGCTGCAACGCTGCAGGCACAGAGCATCGTGTCAATAGAGAAGCAGAATCCTGTGCAGGTGAGACTGGGGAGGAGCTGAGGGCCTGGCGGAATTCCTGCTGCTCAGAAAGCACCAGCAATCAGACCTGAGCACCCATGAATGTCTTAGACTGCTACTGAGCCAAACTCATTCTGATCACCACATGACAGACCAATAAATCAGGAGGTGAGGTGCTGGGGCAAGGAATTACAACTTTATTTGGAAAGCTGGATGACTGAAGATGGGGGACTGATGTCCTAGACAACCATCTTACCCAAGTCAGAATTCAGGCTTTTTATACCAAAAAAGGGAGGGGGTGTGGTTGGTTGTTGCAAACTTGTTGGTGTCAGAATCCTTTGTTTTTGCTGCTGTCCACGCAGATCAGGTCATGTTGTTCCCGCAAACCTCCAAAAAAAAAAAAAATACTATTTTCTGTTTCGCAACTTTTTATGTCTATATGAATGGAAAAGTGTTCTACCCTTAAAGGTCAGAGTCTTGAGAATGGGCTCTCCTGTATATTTCAGGCTCTAGGCAACATTCTTTTACCAATGGTGCAGAACCAGCATGACTCAGCACAGGAAACAGAGCCCAAGGCTAGAGCTAAAGAGATTTACTACAGAGTCAGATTTGTTCTTCCCTATTCAAGGCCAATGAGAGCACACTCATGTGTGTTTCACATCACACATGGAGAAGAATTAGACTTACAGAAATAGACTGCTCTTAGAGAAAAACAAATGACCAAAAGATAGATAACTCCAATACAAACAACAATAACAGCAAGAACCATAATAGTAAGAGTGCTTCATGACAGCCTGTTTTAGCATGTAAACATTTTCATATAACTTTAATATAATAATATTCCAACATTTTAGTGGATGAATAGAGAAAATGGATGGTCAATGTTAAAACCCCAATCGATGACCTAGGCAATCAAATGAAAGAAATAGCTCAAGATTCAAAGCAAATCTACACAGACTTGGAAATCAAAAGGGAAAAGATAAGAGTCCAGAGCAGAGGTCTCATTAGGTAGGACCACTACTCACGCAGTTCTAAGGGCACCATCCACACAGCACAACCCCCAGACTTCTGTCTTGTGGTGTTTCCAGATCCGGGAAAATTTTTATGTGAATAGCTTAGAGTTCAGAAGATGAAAACAGCAGAGGAAGAGAGAAGGTGAGATCATAGCAGAAATTTTCTCTGTATCAAAGAGGAATCAGCAAATTTAAAAGGCTCACAGAATTCCAGGAAGCTTGGTAAGAAAGAACAGATTAAGCATATCCTGCTCTAGTGACATAATACTAAGAGAAACTGTCACAAGCTCTCAGGCAGAACAAGAAAAATAATATGTACTTTACAGAGACTGGAGCGGTGATCCTCACCCAGCTGGACTGATCACACAGGTTAGTGGTCAGGGACCATTTTGAATAACAGCCTTTTTATACTTCAGAAAGCAGAGAGCTGACCACCATCGCTGCACTTGCTGCCTGGGTCAGGGACAATGTGACAGCTGGCCGGCAGAAGCAGCGACCTCTGATTCCTGTTAGAACAAAGATCAGAACTGCATTGAGAGAAGACCTTGAATAGAACTGCTTTTTCACTAAGCCACAGAAAACGCTACTTTTTAAAACAATTTTTTTTTCACACATTAATCTTGTATTTCTCTGAGGGCAAAAAGTAACTGAGTCAAGATACAGTGAAGTTGCATTTCTTAAGTAAGTTAGTGAAATGCAATTTATAACTGTTTTGGCATCAAAGGCAACAAAATTTCTTGGTTGGTCTTGTGCTGAAGAGTCTTGTTGATGAGATCTCAAGATTATTCTGACGGGGTGGAGAGGTTTGAGCAAGTGGTCAGTGCAAACAAATGTTCTGTGGAAAAGAAAGGGGAGTTTAGAAATTATGTAATTTGATATGTTTCTTATTTTGAGAGAGCACGGCACCCAAAAAGCTTAGAAAGTTTTAGAACAGGTAAGTAGCAGGCAGGGGGGCAGGATATTTTTTCCCCGTTATCCCATGTTCTCATGCTCATCCCATAAAGTTGATATCTATCTGTATCTGTTTACTACCTTTTAATTTTTGCCATGATCTTTTGCTGAGGACATAAATTATTTCGAAAATTTTCCAGATGACGAGTACTGAGAAATTTGTGCTTTTTAAATGCGATAGGACTAGTCCAACAATAGTTGTTACAGTTCCAGTGCAATAAATGTTGAAAAACTCCCTCCTGATACTTATTTTTGGCAAAGCAAAATTTATTTGTTTGGAGAGTTTCCAAAGAGAAAAATTATGTCTAGCATGAGTTTTATTAACTGATTTTTTTTGGGGGGATATGAATATTTGCTTTCACATTTTTTTTTCTCTATCTAAGAGACTGTGACTCAGTTATTTTTCCCATTTTATGTCTGAATGTTGGAGAGAACTCTGGAGAACCAAGCATCTGAGGATTCTGGAAACACTGGTTCAGCACAGTAAAAAAGCAAATTGAGAAAAATATGCAAAAATATAATTAGTCTGATTAGTATTCAAATACACCTAATAAAATAGCCATGCAATATTACTTTCTATTCAATAGATGGCCGAATATCATTTTAAATAGAAATACTTGTCTTCAGCTACAGGTTGGAGAAGTGGACGTTTGTATGTTGCAGTTTGCAGTATAACATGGTGTAACGTTTCTAGATAGTTGTTTAGTAACATATTTTTAATACTTAGTACCAACTTGTGACTGAGTTTTCCAATTCCAGTTTTATGAATTAATCTTTAGGAAATCCATCAATCAAATCAACACTGGATTATAAAGAATTTTTACTGAAATTTATTTTTTAATACCCCCAAACAAAAATAATCTAAATGTCTAACAATATGTTAATGATCACATACTGTATGTAGCACATTCAGCCATGCAATGAAATTAGGAATAAAAATGAGAATTTCAAATGTGTCTGTTCTTATGTTCATTGACATACAAAGATGGACTTTCCTTATTATTATATATACATATATTATTATTCCACACAAATAATGATTTTTAGTATAAAATTCAAATGTATTTTACATACAGTTGTATATATATGCATATTTATATACATATTTTTATACATTAATAATCTCTTTTTTACCATGTTTTCTCTATTATTAAAATTATTAAAATATTAATATACATTTTTTCTTCAGGAAATTTTTTTTCTGCTTTACTGAGGTAGAATTGCAAATAAAATTGTATGCATTTAAAGTGTGCAATGTGATGATCTGATATACATACCACTGTGGTTATCAGTCAAATTAATTAACACATCCATCATCTCACATAGTTCATTTGTGTGTGTGTGTGATGAGAACACTTAAGATCTACTATTTTAGTAATTTCAAGTATACAACATTATTAACTATAGTCATCCTGCTGTCTATTAGACCCTCAAAACATATTCACCTTTTAATTGAAAGTGTGTACCCTTTGATCAGTATCTTTCCATTTCCAACACTCTCCAGTGTTGGCAACCAACACTCTACTCTGTTTCTATGAGTTAGACATTTTTAGAGTCCACGTGTGAGTGATCTCGTGTGATATTTGTCCTTTTCTGTCTAGCTTATTAAATTTAGCATATGGCTCCAGGTTCATCCATATTGTTGTGAATAGCAGGATTTCTTCCTTTTTTTATGGCTGAAAACCTATATATATTAGATATAACATATAAAATATATTTTACATATAACTATTATATATCACATATATATAACATATATGACATTTTCTTTAACCATTTACCTGTCAAAAAACATTTAATACAGTTTTGTTTCAGATTTTAACCCCAAAACCAACGAATAATCTGGCTTTTAATGGACATTGAGCTATGTAGAATAGAGATAAGGTGCCCAGTTTCACAGCTTAATCAATTTAGAAGTATTTTCCCCTACTAGGAATGTCAAAGGAAGAGTGTGATTGAATTATTCTTTTACTATGCAGATGCTTAATGTTATTTTTAATGTAAATTTTTCAGAAGTCAGTTCATTTGTGACGGCTACTCAGAGCAATATGAAAGCTAGGGATAGAGCCACTGTTTGGGGCTGATGGTGCAATGTTAACAGACAACACATAGAACAGACCTAAACCACAGGTTCCTCTCCCATTAAACAAAATGAACTTCAAGAGTAGATCAACTTCAATTAAATTTATGAAGTAGCTCAAAACATTCCAACTTATAAAATGGTGGATGTTTTGTGGCTTTGAGTGAACTTGCCTCCAGGCTCACCGATTTTATAAGTCAGAACTTAAACAAAACCAGACCAAACAAACAACACACAAAAATGCAAACATTACTTAAGATTTTCTGTTAGTAATCTGAGAGAAATTACTATAAATTGTTCCTGGGAAATGAAAGCTTAGTATCAATACCTGAATCACAACAATGTGCTATGTTATGAAGCAAACTTCTAGTCCAATGACAGACAGAATAACATAGTTAAAAGGACAATTCAGTTGTACTGATGAATCCTTTTATCATTAACCAGATACTGAAATTTGATCAAAACATTGGTCATTTTCAATATCATTGAAAATATGAAATCTAATTTGACTTTTTTTTTCCTTACTATGAATGTGATGGGGAGAATTATAGAATTCATTACAACCAAAAATAGAATGGAACAGAATGGAATACTATAGAACAGAAGGGAAGAGAAAAGATAGAAGAGAATAGAATATGAGTTTTTGGTTTTGAACCTGGTTTAATTCTTCCTCAATTACTTACTAAAAAATGATTCATGAATGAGCTGCTTAACCAGATTGGGGTGGCTGGCTGGCTTTCCTTCTTTCTTTCTTTCTTTCTTTCTTTCTTTCTTTCTTTCTTTCTTTCTTTCTTTCTTTCTTTCTTTCTTTCTTTCTTTCTTTCTTTCTCTCTTTCTCTCTTTCTCTCTTTCTCTCTTTCTCTCTTTCTCTCTTTCTTTAATTTATTTACTTTTTAAAACTACTCACAGAGATGTGGAAATTAAGAGGAAATATCTAAAGTAGAAGGCATAGCTAGGTACTTGACATAGTTATTTTACAGCGGGTGGGTAAGAACATGACACAAATTCTTTGTCCTTTGTTCCATCCATTCCAACCTTTAAGCATTTTATCATTGAAAAGTCACAAAAGGCATATCTAATTCAGTTCATGAATACATGTCTAGAAGGAACAGATGAAATATTTGTTGCCAGAATCAAAATACAGTTACTGGCAAAGCAAGAGGATCGTCTTCACTAATTAGCTTTAAAATGGGAAAAAATGCAAGCCCTGGTTTTAGAGTCAAAGACTCAGTTGCACAAAGTCAGGTGAAGAGAATCCTGAGTTAACAGTAAATCCTAATGAAAATATCTGTTGGAGTCAGTTTTCTGTGCTCTATACTAAATGCTTTTTACCAAAAGAAGGATGCGCTTGTTAAGAATCAAGAATAAACTTGGGTTTAATTAATATGACTGTAGCATTGAATCATAGGAAGGCCATAGATTACTGTGTAGTAATCAAAGCTGACCTGGGGTATTCAGTGCTTAAAACTGGCTTTTTATAGTGGATCTGGACAGACAAAGGAAACCATTTAAAAAGCTCTTGCCTACAGTCTAGTCCCATGCCTTCCTCTACACAGAAGATGCTCACACTCATCCACTGTCTCCAAAGGCTAGCGCTCACATTTTCCTTAAATTTCCTAGGGAGCTGATCCTCAGATGCTGTACCTTATTCTATACATAAAACCTCTGAATTCAATGTCACCCCTTTCTTAACTCTAGCACTTGTCCTGGCTAAGCCCAAGGCGGCTTCTTTTATTCATCCTTCAAAGCTGCTGTTAAGAATTTAACAATTCTGAGGGAAAGTCACGATTAAGAACTTGGCAAGCTATAAGACTGACATTTTCAGCATAGCTGAATGAAAAATGGAGTGTGCTGGAGATGGTCTGTGAAATTCTTCAACCAGAGGTTATATAACTTTGATTCAGAGACCTTGGAGTGAAGTTACTTGGATGGCTTTTGAGGTCCCTTTCAATTAGCAACTTATGTGCTGAGGTCACATCCAATAGAAGTAAGTAGATAAGTGTAAGAACATTCAAAATGAATGGGTAATGAGTTAAAGATGAATTACAATTATAATTGATATTAAAATTCAAGTAATATTTATTGAGCTCATAGTATTTAAAAAATGTATTCCATAAACATTTTTTGACCACAATTTATGTGCCAGACACTTACAATACAGTAGTGAAAAAAATGGGACAAAAATATCTGCCCACATAAAGTTTGCATTCTAGTGGGAGGAGAGAAACTATAAAAATAAATGTAATAAATATGTAAATTATGTTAGTTTAAAAGTGATCTGGGTAGAGAGTAAATGAATATAACCTTGTAAGAGAACTCCTAGGTGCTGGAGGTGGGTTGGAATGAGGGCAAGAACCACATTCTGTTAAGAATTTTAACACATTTTGCTGCATGCCTAAATTTAATGAGATTTTGACTTTCAAATATAATAAGCCATACAGACTGAGAAATCACAGATAAAAGATTTCAAATAACCAGCAGGTTTTATCTGAAAGGACAGAGTCTACATGTATATTGGTATGCATCAAGCAAATAATAGTTCATTCTTTTCATGTTTGCAACTTTTTTATTAACTTAAAAATCCAGTATCTTGGAACAACATGCAAAAAAGAAGCGGAATGATTCCTGTTTCAATGATTCTGGAGGCATCTAAATCCTTTAAAATCTAAAATCTAAATCCTTTCTAAGGTTGATTTATATTATAGCCTATAGTCCAAGCAAAACAAACATCACTAGAGTATCATTTCTTGAACTGCACCTGGAAATTTGGTCTTAGTCTCTCAATGTTTGGAATAGAGTAGACCTGGGAGTACAAAAACAAAACAAAACAAAACAAAAGCTAAACCCTAATGTCCACTGAGAACATGCCTGATATTTTACATACATGAATTCATATACAGTTAAAGGAAAAAACAAAACACTCCTAGAGTAAGATGCCATAATGATACATGTCTCCGGACAATGAAGGCAGAATATGTTTAACATTAGCTGTGTGGAGTTCTACTATTGCATGATTACAACCTTAATTTTTTAAATTCTATATTAAATCATGGAGATTTTCAGTTTTCTAAGAGCTGGAAATTTCCTGTTTCAGCAAAATATAACTGAAATATATATTGTCCCTTTTGTTGAAGATCTTAATCGGGGGGAGCTTTGAAAGAGGAGAGTATGTAGAGTAATATTGGGGACTTACATCTCATTGAGTCTCCTACCAGCTCAGAAAAACCTCTTCACCGAAGTAGAAGAGAAAGAAAACATCTTCCTTAGTGAATAAAATTTTAATCAGGATTTGGTGTGAAGTCACAGGCAGTCCACTAAAGAGACTGTTAAGTCAGAAAGAAATCTCACCCTTTTTATAGCCAAGTGGACACAACCCATTACATACAAATTCACAAGATAAATGATGACTAGCGCTCTAGTAAGAGGACTTGACAGCACTATTTGTCGCATGTAGTGTATCCGAATTCACCTGGTAGTTAGGATGACCATTTGTGTTAGCTAATTGGCTTTTTTCCAAAAGAAAAATAAACTTCTCATACCTTTATGTCAGAACTTAAGGCTAGGCACCAGCCCAGATTAGCCTTCTACCCTCCCACAGAAACAGGGAGATGAGGAGGACTGTCTTTCCTGATGATATTTTAAAGAAATAACTCCTAGACCCTTGAAGAAACATTACTAGATTGAAAAATTAAGAGGCTCGTTTAACTGGTAAAAAGGTTTACACACATTTCAGAGAAGCTGAGAAATACTTTAAAACTACAAGTTTTCCAAAGTAAATGCTGAAAGAACTAATGTATCTTTCTCATTTTTCCATCAGGAAAAATTATCTTTTATAAAATATTGTTGTTTACCTTTAGAGTACCCATATCTTTATATTATGTATGCAGTAATAAATATATCACTTTTATGAACATAAGATGTGAAATTTCATTCATACTGTAATAAGCAAAAATATTTCTTATAAATAGATCACAAGGAAAGAAATTAATTGAGGAAAGCTTATTTCTGACAAAAATATTACAACTGATAGGAGATATTTATATATTGAAGTAAATAATTTATATTGAACAACTTCCTTTATAAGAATTGCAACTTAAATCAACATTTAAGCAAGAACATCACTGTTTGTCAATCTTTAGCTTCTTTACTTCTAAATATCATATCAAAATAGGAGCATATAATGACTTTAAAAATATTTGTTAAGAAAAAAGCTAGTATAAGAAAATCAGATGCCACAGATGATTTAATTGGTGAACTGAATTGTGTTTCCAAGAAGTATGAGGGTGTGATAATAATCATTAAAACTGTGCCTTGCAAAACATAATAATAAATTAGAAGCAGTCAAGGGAAAATCTCAAACTGATTGGGATTTAGGCTTATAATGGGTAGTAAATATTTCCCAATTATCTCATAAAGAGTAATGGTGGTATTCTTTATTGAAATTGAATTCCCTGTCTTCATATTCGCTGAACAAAACTAAAATCAAGTTGACATACAAAACACTAATGGAGGTATTTTCCTTTTGGATTTTAAGGTGAACCTGTGGTTTCTTTTCCTTGGACCTTTACACAAAACATAGCTCATGGTAAACAATCTAATAAATGAATTTGTTTGGTTTAATTTTTACTTTACTATTTTAAAAGGAGTGACATTTAGGAAGAAGTATTTCACGAGCTAACCAAGTTGGATATAGAATGAGCATGAGGAAGCTTAGTTATGAAGGACCACTGCATCAGTGAAGCAGCAAGACCATGGACAGGCAGCCACGGAACACTGATTTTACATCAATTTTATGTAATCTTGGATCACTTTTATGATCTGAGATTATTCACTTATCAGCATCAACATTTTGAAAACTTACTCTTACAATGTTTATAAAATTAGACATATGCCTGTAAAGTCTGTAATAGTTCCTAGTTTAGAATAAGTGCTCCAGTAAAGGTAGATATTCTGTTACTATTTGAGTTTCCACATCCTACTGCAGCTTCAAAATGGTTTAGGAAATGTGCACAACCTTGCTAATCACTGTATGGGTAAGCACAAAGAAAGCTAAATATGTTCAACATATTTTGGAAAAAAGAATCTAATCATTTCTTCAACCTATATCATGAAGTCTGTAAAACAACCAAAAGAAAAATAGTTTGCCTACAGTAATCTATACCATACAAGACACAACAAGAGAGAATCCAAACATGGGAAAAATAACATTAGAAAAATTAGATGAAATGGAAAATATAGTTAGTGTAAAAAATGCATACCATTAGGGGTTAGTGGGAGTGACATGTATGGCCTTGAGCTTCCTATTAAAAAATACAAATAAAAAGATACATACTTAAAGTGTGTTAATTTCCTTAAAACAGCATCAGGGGAATCCAATAGTTTTCTTATTTCTATTACTGAGAACCGAAAGAACTTTCTCATGTTAGGTCTTCAAAATGGAAAATTGTTTTAGATAAAGAAAAAGCACGCTATTGCTTCTGTTATCAATGATATACTCTATTCAGTAAGATATTTCCTTTGTGAAATGTGAAATGAAATTAAATCACTTCTATCAAGCTCTTTTAAAATGGAGCCAGAAGGCCATTCATGAGGTTTTATACATGTCCTCACTTGGTGGAACCTTGAACTTTGAACTAGGTCAAACCACAAGTATTCTGAGAACTCAGAAAGAACACCTACAAGGTGTCAGAGCAGTGGACTTTTCCTTCCTCTAGTAACAGCCTTAGCACTCAATCCTGTTTAGTTAAGACTAGCTTCTGCGTCCAACTCCAATTCTAATTCTTTGTAATGTAAATCTCCCTTCTTTGTTTTTAAAAGCCCTTGATTTTTACTCCTTATTGAGATACTGTTTGGGTTGCTTTCAAAATCTGTGTGTCCTGAATTGCAATTCTTGGATTCCCAAATAAATGTTTTCTACCTTATTATTGCCTCCTAGGTGTATTTAGGGTAACACTTAAAAAAAAAAATTCTCCCTTGGAGTTAACACATGTCAAAGCAAAGAACGATAATTCTCTGATGAGTAGAGGAGGTTTATGTATGATAGTTTTTTGGTCAATGTTAAACCAATATATATACAATTTCCATATATGTGTGTGATGTGTGTCCATGTGTTATAAGCATATTCTTGATTTATCATTGAGATATTGATAGAAATCAGTGGGAGAGAATAAATTATACTCCTTAGGAATTAGCACTACCAAGTTCATATATGTGAAACCAAGCACCCTGTGGGGCCTTCCTGGGGATAGATCTCCCCCCATGTCTCTGCATCCCCTGCCTTTTGTTTATAAAAAAATGCTTTAGATTCCTAGGCTTTCCTGACTTCCAAAGGACAGATTTAATCTGAGAAGTGAGAAAATGCAGAAGCAAAGGAAAAGAGTCAAGCAAAAAAAAAAAAAATAATAATATTAGTTGAATTAGTTGAGTCATATGATTAAGGTCAAGGACATTTAGTTCCTCCTCAAGGGCTATAGATAATCTCCTTGAGCTGTTTTGCAGATGCTAAAACTTCTACCAGGTGGAGGAAGTTAACTGCATGCTGACCAGGAGTACTTAGACCCCAAACCAGTTGGAACTAGAAGGTTGACGACCTTGACTCCCAAAATACTACCCTGTTACTTCACCACTAACCAATCAGAAGAATGCGCAGAAACTTATCAGGAACCGTACAGCCATCAACCCTAATGTTGCATCTAGAAACCCTTCTCCAAAAGCCTTTGGGGAATTTGGGTCTTTAGAGCAGAGGTGCCTATTCTCCTTGCTTAGCCCTGCAATAAAGGCTGTACTTTCCTTCAGTACAACTAGGTGTCAGTAGATCGAATTTGCTGTGCATCAGACAAGGGTATCCAAGTTTAATTTGGTAACACATGTAGTTCTTTGATGAGACTTTTTATCCCTACATATGTAGAAAAGAGAATAAAACCTTTATGCCCATATGAAACAATATAACAAAGAGATTAATTAGATTCAATCTTCCTTTAATAAACATCAAAAAGTAATCCAAATGTTCTATCATTAGTTTCACAATAGTGGTGCTCATGCATTTTGACCAAAATAATCTTGATGTAGATCATTAGAAATTTATATTTTATAAACTTCAACAGATCTATTAGGTTGCCCAGAGGTCTAAGTTGTTCAAAATCATTGAAAGCTTATTGATTTTCATTGTCTAAAATGTTCTAATTATTTGAATTATAAAGAAAGATCTTATAGTTCAAACTTTCTTTTACCGATCAACCACATGTTGTACTTTCTTTTAAATCTAAGTTTGTGAATTACACTTTTAAGTGCTATATTTTTGAATCTGAATTAACTTTATGTAGGCTAGAGTCACAACTTTTGTTATTTTGCCAGCTCATTTTTGGCTTTCAGAACATATTTATAAAAAAAATTGTCAGCAATATGTATTTTTATCAAGAATCTAGTTTGAGGAGAGCTATACAAAACTATATGCATTCAAGGACTAAATTCACTTATAATATTAACAGGGGTGCATTTTGCAAATATGCTTTTGATTTTTTTGAAAGCTTGCCTAATCTAAATGGAATGGAAACAATATGAATGCTTGCGTAAGTTAGCAAGAAATTTGTGGAAAACCTCTGAAGAGCTTTTAAAATAAGATACATGCTCCTTTATCCAAAATGCTTCAGAGGTAGTTCTTTTAGTTTATTTTTGGAGTTATGACTCTAGAATTCCATTTAAAAGGATTCTCATTCAAATACAAAAAGGAAAAGGAACTTAAAGGGGAGGTATAAGTGACTCACTGATGTAAATAGCCCAGAGAGCAATTAGGTGAATCATGTATAATGAACTTGAGTGAATAAAAAGGGCTGGTGGGAAAAAAAATTGAATTATATTAATATAAAAAGTCTGTATCCAGATTTTATGTGTTTGCTTATACTAAATGGGTGAAATAACAGGAAGAATTAATGGCAATAATTTGGAAACAGAAAGAGCAGAGTATACGATGTTTTTCCGGGGAGAATAACAACAATCACATACAATAATTGGTGAATTTATATACATATACACACAAATGAACCACATACAGATGTATTCCAAAGATTAAATTTTATTCTAAGACTCTCATTCTTGGACTGTCCTAAGATAGTGAAACAATCCCCTAATTTTCAGCTTTCAATCCTTAAATTTTATTTTTATTCATGACTAAAAATTGAATTTTTGTTTCATTTATGATTTAATGTTATCTTAAACTATCTTTTGGTTTTGCTACCATAGTTACAGTCTTTTCATCTTAAATGTATTTGTCCATTGTATTTTACTTCCTGAGCAGGAAAAAATTTGCATAATATTGGAGTCCTGTTCATTATGGCTTGACAATGAACACTGTCTACCACAAAATAGCATCATTTAGTTCATTCCTATGAGCATTTTATTAACCAGAAGTATTTAATCATAAAATCAAGTACTTTGAGATTTCCACCGATCGTATGATGCTGACTCATTTTGATGAATGGTTCATGTTACTTCCACTGACAAACTGGCAATGTCACAATTTACCCAGACTCTCTTGCTCTTTGAATACTTATCTAAGAAGTAGTTTTGCCAATTCTAAGAATAAATAAAAGAAAAATTCAAAGAATTTAGGAATATACATTGAAAACCTTTTGTTACTTTTTATTAAAAGGACTTTTCAAACTCGTTCTATGAAAATGAGAGGGAAATGTGCGTATCTTGTAATATTTGAAATAAAAATGGACATTATAACTTTTGAAAGATAAAGTATTTCAAACTTGAGGCATTAAGAATTTGGGAAAAAGATTAAAATGATCCTGGCCTTAGGCAGCTCATTAGTTCCACACAGATCTAGTATCACATGTCCTTCAAGAACACATTTGAAATCTCCTAGCTAAAGATTTCTCTTTATTTTTTGGATAATACGTCATTTGAAGAACATTAATCTTAGATTCTCAAAACTGCTGTCCAATATGTCCGCAGCTGACTGGTAGCAAAAAATGAAAGGTAAAATAAACGCACATTAAATCATGTCATTTGTTTAGCTAATTTAGTGGGAGAGCAATGGGAATATGAGGGAATAACATATTTGAAAAGCAATTTTATAACAGCACATTTGTTTCCATCTTCTCACAATAAAATGTTGGCTCCAAGGTCATTATACTTCTAGCACATAAATACATCCTATTGACACTGATAACTTTTAAATAATTGAATTTTTTAATTCCTTATATGCTTTGTGGGGAGATGCGTATTTATAGAAATTGCATCATTAAAAGATTACAGAAAAATTTAATACTTAGAACATTTCTCTATGTGTAAACTATAAGTTACCTCAAATGAAGACGATTTTTGTAAGGATTAAGTCAGTCAAAAATGCAAAGCAATTAGCTCATTTATTAATAAAAAGTTCTCATCAACTTTTAGCACTTATTATGAATATTATTTCTGTTGTAGTTATTATTAAATCATTATTCCCAAATATTAAAATGATTTAGATTTTCCTTGTGTTTCTCTTTTTTTTTTTTTCCAGACAGTAAGTGGAAAGTTTAGGTGACTCAAACTGACAGAACACAGGGTTGTTTCTGTAATAGGAAGTTTGGAAATAATAAAGAATTCACCTGAATTAGGTAACTCCAAAGAAGAAGAATTATAGAAGACACAATAATATTGATGAGTTAAGCTGTATTTTTTAGAGTATGCTCCTTTTTAAAATTCATTCTAGTGAAAAATGTAGGATTTGGCGCTGAATAACACAATCAGACAATTTCCTCTGGGTGTGCTTTCCATGAACTCTTAATCTTCCTATGCTGTGAAACCTTAATTAAAAAGGAGACTATTAGGAGTTTGCAATGTATTTAATGAGAGGGCAACTGACATCTCAATATGAAATGGAGCAATTGCATTCAAATAGAAAAAGAATGATTATGGGAACGTCTCTTAGAGTTCACTTAAAGTTCTTGCAGTATAAAGGTCTCGTCTTTATTAACACTGAATTTCTGATACACACTTCTTTTAAACGGCCCACTTGAATGCCTGTGGGAGATCTTCTTAGTCTACCACCCAAAGCAATATTTCAAATTAGTAGAATTAACTTCAGTCTCTGTGACATTATCATATGTCATTTTCACTATTTATTTGAATATCTTTAAATATTTCATTTGATGTCCTAGAACCATGTATTTCAGAGAGAAAATATTATTTCATAATTTCTTTTGATAATTTCTTTTGATAATCTCTCCTAGATCTGAACACACCTAATCAGAATTCATCTTTCATATTGCTCTTTTATCCTAACTACAAACACACACACACAAAGCCCAATAGGACTAGGGGATAATATATTTTAGAAAACATTACATACTAATATTTGGGTATTATTTCTTTAATTATCTTTCACTGGTTTTTAAAAACACATTGAAGTTACATGGGGACTCACCAAACACAGGACCCTGAGTCATTCAGAGTACTCAATAAAGCTAAATTGAATATGAAAATACTTGAGTTTTTTTCTCCACCTATGTGGAACTATTATAAATATAAGAAATTCTGCAGAAAAGGAGAAAGGTGATTTGCAGAATCTATATCAAGCCATTAACCGATTTAAATGAGCAGTTTTATGAGAAAGAAAGAAGGTCGAGGGGAGGGTATAGCTCAAATGGTAGAGCTCATTCTCAGCACTCACAGGGTCCTGGGTTTAATCCCTAGTACCTCCTCTAAAAATAAACAAACCTAATTATTTCCCCCACCAAAATAAAATAATTGAATAATAAAATAATAAATAAATAAACTATAAAAAAGGTCAGAGGATTAGTTGACTGAATTCATTTGGTCATAAAGTGTTTTTCCTCAGCTTCACCTTAAAGTAAAACTAGTAAGCAAACATGGAGTGGGAACTATATAGATAAATATGATAATAAGTATATTGAAAGTTTTCATTCCATAAATATTGTATGAATTTAATGTTTTTTTAATTCTTCTATGAATTATTAAATATTTCAATTTCCAGAAAAATAAAAGCATGAGAAGCTCTGTGTGCTACCACCCTCCTCTACTAAATCTAACATTTGGCCACATATGCTTTATTAAAAAATAAAATGCTATGGAAAGCTGCCATATTCTTCTTCCCAATTTCATCCTTTCCAGTATATTAAAATAAATAAATGATTTAATGCAATGTTTTATTGTGTTGTTTATCATATTTACCATAAGGCATTTCTATCCTTATGATCTAATTTTTCCCTCATGTCTTTTGCCATATGTATGCTTGTTTGATTAAAAACAAAACAAAACAACTATGGGTGTATATGTCTCTTTCTCACCTTCCCATATATTCATTTCACAAACATGGAAAATAAAATGATTTTTTTTCTGTTATGTTATTATATTGTTTTTAAATTGATACTATATTCATTTTTATTGAGGTGTAATTGAAAAATTTGTATATATTAAAAGTGCACAGAATGGTGATTTTACATATGTATCCTCTGGGAAATGAATAGCATAATGAGGCTAATTGACAGATTCATCACCTCAGATGGTTTTAAATTTTTGTTTTATGATGAGAACACTTGAGGTTTACTCTTAGCAAATTTCAAATACACAACACAGTGTTATTTAGTCACCATACTGAAGACTGGATTCCCAGAGCCTGCTCATCTTATAGCACAAGGCTTTTAATCTTTAACCATCTTTTCCCATCTCTATACCCTTCATCCCTGCCCCCAGCCCCTGATAATAACTATTCTGTTGTCTGTTTCTATGAGTTCCTTTTTGGGGGTTGGTGGGAGAAGGGGAATTGATGGAAGCCTATGACACGTAAGATATCAGTATTTGATGTTCATGTATCTGTCTTATTTTAGAATGCTGACATTTTATTTTTTGTTATATTTCTACCTCTCTCTCCCTCCTATTTAACTGACTATATAGATAAAATATATTCTAAAGAATTTAATTGGAATTACATGTTAAGAGTTAGGATAATAAACTTAAGGGGTAAAGGTTTCATCTGCTCTATCCATATGCTTTGTTTGGTCTGAGTGATGTCCTGAAATGGATCACCCGAAATGACCTCAGCATTTGCCACTCCCAGTTATGTTACAGTGAACTGATTTGCATTCTAGATTCCTGGAAACATTTGACTTTATTATATCTGGTAAAGAATGAGAAAATGTACATTAAAATGTATCAAGAAAAGAATTTGATATACAATGGGCATTATCTTTTAAGTATCCACTTAGATTAGTTCCATAGAATTTCAATTTATTCAAGGGAAGAAAACATAATAACTTAAGTAAACACTTGTAAAATACATTAAAATTTATTTGTTTCTTTTAGGTGACTATCATTGTGTACCCTATTTTCTGTGGTATATCCTGAACGAGTCAGTGTATCAGTTTAAATAGAGAATCCTGAGTTTATCTGCAATTTCAATTTCTAACTCTGTTATGAAATTTCTCTGAAAGCTGTTCCTCAGAATTCACTTTAAAATAAGTCCACTAACATCCAAGTATTTTCCAGGTTTGACCACTCTTTGTCTAAAGCCCTTTGGGTGATTTCAAGAAGCCAAGTTTTTACCATGGGACTCTGTTTACCCAGCCAGAGCTGATTGAATAAGAGATAGACGCTGACAAACAAAATAAAACAAAACAAAACAGAAAACCAAACCAAACAAAAACAACGACAACAACTAAACCCTTTTGTTTTGGAAACTTGCAATTTGGGTTGGTCTTTGTCAATTCCTTGAATTGGGGATGTTTGAACCCAAGATGAGTGACACGCATTTTCCACTATGTGCATGGCAAAGAAGAAAAAGTTGGTCCCATGAAAAAAAGAAAAATGACACTAAAAGGCAGAAAAAAATCATAAATGAGAAGTCAGGTGGTGAAAATGAGAAAAAAGATGCTCTGTGACTTGAGTGCTGCCTTTATTTTCTTTTCCAAGCCTGAGGAATCTTGCTTATAAGTGATGTCCTTGTGTTTCTCAGAGTGAAATGCTATTATTGTCAGCCTGAATGAGTTTCATTAACTGTATTCAAATGATCCTTCGCTGTGATACTCACCGTTAGTTTTCTCAGTATCATCAGGGGTAAATAACGTCTTTCTTTTAAATCCAAACAAAATGAGATGTTTGTATTCAAGTCATTGACAAGAGCCTAGGATTTGGAATGTTACCTTTGGGATTTGGCAGAGTGGAACATGGCTATTCAGTAAGGTGAAAACAAACCCCTCATACGAATGTCCATTTACACTTCTTAAGTAAAATGGTTTTTTTTAATAAAATATTTTCACAAGTACTTAGCTCTTGTCATTATTATTAATATTTTGGTTGGATAATAATTACTGATTAGAAACAGATGACAAGCAGACCTTCTGAACCCAGACCATGTGTCTATGAGATCCTGGTCCTGTCTTTCATTAGCTTGTGGTCTTGGGAAACTTACTTTAAGTTATTTAAAAGGAGATTATGATTGCCTCACCCCTACTATAAAAATATTGTAGAAGGTAAAGGAATTTATAAACTCAAAATCCTTGAAGCCATGATTCTTAGTGTTTAAGTACTTTTAAAATTAATTGGTTTTAATTGTTTTTCAGTAGCACGTCATATGGGAAAACCTATTTTTAAGAAAGTGTAAAGATAGCATTATCATGAAGTGACCACTATGGGGATAATGGATTTTGTTACATGAGAAAATCACTGAGAAACAGTCAGCAAACACTGATGTCTCAAATAAAGAAACAGCTGTATCCAGGAGACTGAAGAGAATACACAGTACTTCATAACTGTAGTTTTCTGCATTCTCTCAAGTTCCGTGGAGACCCACCACCAGGGGACTTTGCTAGCGTAACCACAGACTGCATTCAGTTGGATTTGCTGGGTCTGGGAGCAGTTTGGTTACCAGGTTGTACAGCTGGGAGTTACTCAATGATATATGGAAAACAGTCCTGGCACAAGTCTAGACACTATTTTCCTGATCAACCTGTAAGTCTTCTCCACCTAATTTTCCTCCGTAAGTAATTGAAAAATATATAAAATCCATTCCTTGCTAATAATTTGCCCCAGTTGCCTTTGAAGAATGCATCCACACCACTGTCCTTCTTCTTAAAGTCATTAATGCTGAAGACTGTACTCAGGTTTGTACTCAGTTTTGAATCACGGAAGTGTTGTAAGCCCTGAGATTTTGGCAGCTGCATTGAAAAAAGCAGCAGCCTGTTTTGGCTGTTATAAGTTTGAAGGCCTCAATACCTAATAATTTGCTAATTCTCTTCTAAAAATCCTTTGCTGTAAGTTGTAAATTGTTCGTATGATCAGCAATGTGTGAAATTTAGGTGTCTGACTCTGCTCTCTGCAGGGGACTCCTTTAATTTGGTGTTGGTCCTCACACTTAAATTCGGCCATCATAGGAGGCCATGCTTTCATTATTATGACAAAATACACGGAGAATCACATTACCTTGAGTGGATTTCATAAGATTTTTCATCCATTTCATTATTGGCCAGTTCCAGCTGCTGGTGCTCAGCTAACAGCAATATCATCTCATGTAAAATGCTTCTTTTCTCTTTAATGATTTTTTTCTACTTATTTATCACTTATGATTATTTTTATTTCATTTTTTGTTATTTTTTTCATGTGCCATGAATCCTGAATTTCCAGTTTTTGATTTCTTTATTTTATTGTTTTAGGACCAGAGATGAATTTTGGAATTACAGAGTCACGGTATACATTCCAGAATCTGCTACTTACTAGTTACTGTTTCCATGTCTTGGCTATTGTAAATAGTGCTGCAATGAACACTGGGGTGCAGCTGTCTTTTTGAAGTAGGGTTCCTTCTGGATATATGCCCAGGAGTGGGATTCCTGGGTCATGTGGTAAGTCTATGATTACTGCTTTGGCTCCACTGGCCAACTTGGTAACTGAGCCCACCCTGTCCTTGGTAATTAAGGGACAGTACTTGGGCCTCACAGCTCTGGGTTCCCATTATTCCTGTTGCATTTAGGGATTCAGTTTGATGATAGGTTTTCTCTTGTAGTATCTGACCTAGTGAAAACAGCAAACTTAAAGCTCTTGGATAATGCTGGGCCTCCCTTCAGAGTATGTATGTCCCCACATTCTGAAGTTAGTCTGACTAAAATGTTCTAAGGTAGTAAATACATGGCCAGCCAGAACCTCACTTTATACAGATACTTGGTTAAACATAACGACTTGGCAATATTTTGCGTATCTCTACTGTCATATCGTGACACAGTCTACCAGTTCCTCTTTACCTCTGGCAATAGAATCCTTGGTACCTGTAAATCTAATCTCTAAGATTAGAGACCAATTCTTTAAAACTAGGAACCAATTCAGGAAACTCATCTTTAAGATTCTGTTTCTTCCATAGATAAAAGAGATTTTCTTCCCAAGGAAGCCTTGGCTCTGCCCTTGAGGCCTTTCAACTCATTGAATCAAGCCCATGCAAATTAACTGGAATGATATTCTTAAATTCAGCCGATTATGAACTTTCATCAAATTGACAGAATACTTCCACAGCAGTGCCTAGATTAGTGTTTGACTGGATGCCTGGAGACTGCAGCCTAGCAAAGTTGATACGTCTAGAGGCCGTTACATTATAATAAGCCCATGGGGTGTTTTGAGAATAAAATGTCCTCACCTATAATAAAGCACTTACCGCTCTGTCTGGCACATAGTAAGTGCTAGAAAAAAGTGCAAACTATGTGTGAGGCATTCTGTGCTGGATTTCTACTTCTTAAAGCAAAATGTTTCCTAACACTTTTTCATAATTAGTAGGGAAACAGGGAGCCCCCTACATGCTGGAAAATGACTTGCAGGAGCCTGCGTTCAGCCCTGCGCTCATCCTTGTGCTGATCATTCTGACAACGCTGAGCATTATAATTGGTCCAACTTGTCACATGTGCCCTCTATTGTGTTCAGGGAAGCAGGACCATTGCTAGAAGAAAGGTGAGAAAGAAGTAGACAGACTCCAACAATAACCATCATTTTCTACTTTTTAACACACACGCACGCACATGCGCATCTTTTCATACACACGATTCCAAACTTGTCCCTGTCTGATGCTGAGCTGTCACCCTGCGTGCTACTCAGGATGCACTCACAGATGTCACATCCAGCTCCTTCATCCGCACCTCTGTCTACGGTGCCTACATTATCTGTATTCTTTACATTTAGGCCTAGATTTGTTGCAATATAATCATGAAATTTACGGACTACATGATAAACATAACTAATTTTTATATAGCCAGTGTTTAATAATGGATGGAAAGCTGAGAGACTCTCACAAGACAACCAAATAGAACAGAATAGAAGTGAAAGCAGCATGTAACAGTCTCCTGTAACACTTCCATCATCCTACAGGCCAGGCGAAAGGGAACTGAAGCATTTCCTTTACATGGGATGGAATGAATAAATTAATTAGCTAATCTAAGCTGCCCCAGATTCTGCCACCTGAAAATATCCCCTTTCTTCCTTGTTTTCTGTCCACCAAAGAGGGCCACTGGGGCTGGGGAGAATGGCAAGTGATGGTCTTGGATGCATTTCTCTCTGGGTTAAGCATTCCCAAAGCAGAGGGATGCTCACATTGAAGGAGAGACAGTAGGTAACCCACATGAGTCCCTTTGAAGACATTTGCCTTTTGCTAAGTAGACTGATGACATTTGTAGTAGGCAGTTCCTCATCCACGGAATGCTGCCAGCAGGATGTCCTTGATTTAGGACTGCTTACGAGAATCTATGGATTTTGGAACATGGATCCAGGAAACTACCACACAAGCCAAGTGATTGCCTGGATATCAAAGAACTTTTTATAACATAAATGGTCCCTGCCTGGTGAGACAATAACCTACACCTTATTACAGATTTCATGCTTGGTTCTGGGCTGAGGAGTGTTTGTCTAACATGAAGAAGAGAGACCTGGGAAGCAGGTGCAACTCCTCTTCTTGACCTGATCATCTCCCTTACTCATAAACCGTAAATTATTATCAAGATTAATCCTGGGTAAGATCTTGGATCCACAGCAGTTCAGTTTAAAAAAAAACCTGATCCCTATGTTAGTTCAGAGAAAACTGGCCTATTTGACAAGCTTTGTTTGGCCTCACCCCTATGAATGGGTAGGTGAAGAGACTGAGAATTTTTTTGGCTGCTGAAGAATCCCAAGATATTTCTCTGGAAATCTGAGGACCTTAAAATATTAATTGACTGAACATCAACTCCAGCAACTAACAAACAGTGCCAGAAAGATGCTAAAGTCAACAACTGCAGATCAAAGCCCACCCTGTATTTGTGGATGTTGTTGTCATTAATAACTGGCCAGGGTGCTGCCATTCCCCCTAGACTCAGTGCGTTGCAGACAGAAATGATCGGCCTCAGCAGGACTTTGGGTCTGTCTGGCTTTGCCTTCTTTATTTCTAGACAGGCCACATTTTATTTCTATTTTTTTCTAACTTGCAGCATTTTTGACTCAAAGCAGAAAGAAGGGAGGAATTCTCTTCAATCTCCTATCCTTTTTTTTCTTTTCTTTTCTTTTTTTTTTTTTTTGTCTCCAAGTCAGCTAAAGAGACTCAGTTTGTACATGTCCAAGTACCAGGATATCATAGAGGTATTTTAATAGCTGGTTCCTGCCTATTAAAACCCGGATTACTACCATGTGTGTTTGTGTGCCAAGGCTACAATAATAAAATAACACAGAGTATGGCTTAAATGACAGAAATTTACTGTGTCACAGTTCTGGAGGCTGGAGGTCTGAAATCAAGGTGTCAGGAGTGCTTGTTCCTTCTGAGGGCTGTGAGGGAGGACCTGTTCCAGCCCCTTTCCTTGGCTTGCAGTTGCCTCCTTCTCCCTGTGTCTCTGCACACTGTCTTCCTTTTATGAGTGTCTATGTCCAGATTTTCCCTTCTTATAAGAATACCAGTCATATTGGATTAGAGTCCACCCTAATGAACTCACGTTAAGTTAAAAATGTGTTACATCTGCAATGACATTATTTCCAAATAAGCTCACATTCTAAAGTTAGGGGGATTAGGACTTCCAGATATGAATTTGGGGGAGACACAATTCACCCCATAACACCATCTCAGCTTGTGTGAAAGAGACACCGTCTCCCAACCTCTTGATTTAGCCAGTTTCCTTTTTTATGGTCTGTCTTTAGCAACACTTCCTCTTCCTCCTTGTATTCATCAAATTGCTGATGGACCGAAACCCTGCACATGAATATAAAGAACGCTGGGATTTGTACTGAGTTTTGCCGTTGACTCATGGAGGGGGTGAAACTGGGTCTGAGGGCCATAAGACACTTGAATATCACTGGGACTTTCTCTTGCTTCCGTATGTTCCTTTCTGCCTGTTGGCTTGATTCTCCTGCCAGCTGCTCAGGCGAGATAGAATCCATGGCTACAGATAGTTCTAGGCTTATGTCCATGGAGTCTCAGGCTTCCAAGAAGTAAAAGCAGGCATTTCACTGCCAGTTCCTGCAAGAACAAATGCAAGGAAGGCTTTTTATAGTTCTCACTTTGCCGATATGTTCACCTCTGGACCAGTTGCTGTGGCTAAAAATGGATGGACTTTATCATGGCTTACCGGCTCACACTTCATGCCCTGGGATTGGGGGTCTGTGACCAGAGGTAAAGTGGTTTGAAAGAAAAACAGACAATAGAGACAGCAGACACACTTCTATTCTGCTAGCACAGTTTCCACTTCAAACATCTCGGAAAATGATGTTTAATCTCTTATTTCAGAACTCATTCAATTGAAAAAATGCAATGCTAATGATATTTACAAGTTGCTTCAGTTCCTTTTAGCAATCATTTTGTAATTTATCATGCTCTTTATCTCCTTCTTTTGTGCAATATTTGCTGTTTTACATTTCAGAATATTGTCCTAGATAACCTACCGTGTTGTGTCTGTGTGTGTCTGTGTGTGTACATGCATGTTTGAGTATGTGTTTATTTACTTCTAAAAAAAAACTACAAAACTGTGGTTGAATTACTGTTTTCTCCCTCTTATTGCTCAACTGCTTACCAATAGGAAAAAAAAATCATCCTCTGGGATGTGTGTTGTGAATGGATTTGAGACAATGTCGTCATTTAACATTTATCAGACTTTCGTTAAATACGATGCCTTCAAAAATTGGAGGCAGATGGTAAACACGCATTCTTCCATGATCTCACTGTTACATTATATGTTCCCATAGTAGTCAGTCTGTTTTAGACCAAATTCTTCAGAATAAATACAATATATTGGAAAACAAGTAAAAATAATTGGAAAAACATTTATGTCTAGGCTCAGGGAAATCTTACTCCTTCTTAAGGAACTCCAACAAGTGTCTTACATGAAAGGCAATTCCAGTAGTTTTAGTATCAAGCCAGATAAAAACTGAACTAGATCAGCAAACAGAGGACACAGAAACCCACAGAGCTCTGTATTGGGAATACCAATTCTGAAGTAGTAGTTACTGATCTTGGCAGACGCTTTTCCTTCTTTCATACAAGGACTTTCTACCACGTTTCATATTTTCAATAATTCTTATTTCTCTAAATTTCTTCTAACACTCTGCATACTAGTTAGCAAACAGTATGATGGAAATATTGATAATGACATTTGAAGTGCTTAAGAGACCAGGTCCGGAGCATGCCTCGCTGATTGAGCTACTTCAAAGGCTAACCATCCTCTGCTACGTTGTAGGTTAGAGTCCACTTATGCACGCTTCCATAAAACTGGTTATCCTGAAGGGTCTTTAAAATAAATTACTTCATAAACAATAGAACACTATGGTAGATGGGTGGATTATGCAAACATGTATTTACAGTTCAAGGTTAAGACATCCTAGGTGAGATTCTGAGAAATTAGAAAATTAAATCTGCATACAATATTTTCTCTGGGTTAGTTAGAAGAACAACAGCTCAGCTAGAAACTAGCTTTCTATAACTGCTTGTAATTTTCATACGGCCGTCCTCTTCAAGTACCAATATGGCTACGCTTGTCATCTTTCTGTTTCAACAACCCACTGGGTCAAGAAAGTGAATTATTGGTTTAGTGAGTCCAGTTGTTGTGTCAGGAAAATCTGCACAGAAAATTCCACAGTCTTATGAAGGTTTTGTTTGAAGTGGTTGCACTTATATTTTTATCTTTTTCTTTAGAAACAACATCACGTGTATTTAGAAAGGCTAAGCGTTTCTGAGTTTATTAAGTGTCTTGAGTAATCCCTGAGATGCACATTGTTTTTCTCACTCCTGGAAACCAGAGGTGTGGGTGATTTCTTCCAGATTCTCCTTCTCTTACTTCACACCCCACGAAGCCGCTTTCATAGGACTAAAAACTCTAACACTGATCTCTGTTCTCTTCCAGATTCCTAGTACATTCCAGAATGTACTAGCTCTTTAATAATCCGTCTCAGTTTAAGACTCTGGGTAGAACTCTCCCTACTTACTGTAACATAGTGAGTGTTTTTGTTTTTCACGTCTGCATTATTCTGATAACTTCAGTAGCTATCAAGGCAGGAAAATGGGAATTATCCAATTGGCCTCACCACATCATGTTTCTCAGCAGTCTTCTTAATAATATTTTGATTGTTACTTCTGACCTTTTAATTTCCATTCAGCATACAATATTTTCTCAGCCTCAATTTCTGACCTGTATTGAGACTTCTCAGATATACATATTAGCCTGAGACTTCTCAGATACACACATATATAACATATATTTTAGAATTGTTTTATCTGAATTACTATTACTAGATATAAAACATTGTTGGCTATTAGCAACAATAGATTATCCATTAGAGAAAGAATATAGTATTTTTCATATAGAAAGTGAATCAGTTGCATATTTTAAGGAGTAATTAGTTCCATAGACATTGGATTTCATTTACTCAGAATATAAATGGGTTGATAGTTCAAATGAATTATTGCCAAGTTGATTCAAATACCTCCTTATTCACATTTGTTCAGCCTTGTTTTGCTCATGTAAGGACATTTCCCCAGATTCCAATTGGTATTCATCAAACATAATTTGCAGTCATTCCAAATGCTGATAATATAATGTAAAGAATCAGAAACTAGTCTTAAAGGACTTTCCTTGCATAAGTGAATGGAGTGTAATATTAAAGTTAGGACATATGTTTAAATACATCCCATTTCGTGTTTTAAAAGACAGAACTTAAACTTATGAAAAATGATTACTTCTTTATAATCTTCAAAATGATATTTTATCAATGAATAATAGCTTGGGTCATCCCTGGGGTTAGTGTTCTGACATTCAGTATAATAAACAGATACAAAGAATTCCTAAATTATCCTTTTTCATCATATATTACAGAAAGTGCTTACACATGGCACACAGTCACCTTTTAAAATTTCACAAATCCTTTTGTAAGATTACCATCTTACATATACTTCCATTCATGGTGTAAAACGAAAATTGATGATATATAAATAATTTGGCAATTTGGAAAAAAAAATTGCGAATTTAAGCAGAGACTATTTTATATTTTGATGTTCTAAACTGTTGTGGCCAAAAGTCTTGATGGCCTTGTCCATATCTCAGCATGTCTGTAGTTTAGATATTTAAACATAAAATGCGAGGAATTGTACTTTTACTGTCACTCCGCACGTCCCACATAATTCCTCATTTCTTAGAATGAACAGTGAGTAGTAGGGGACCAGGGTTTGGAACTATTCCCCTGATTCCAGAGATCAGTTTGTTTCAAGAAACATTCTTACTCGACTATATGTGGAAGAAACATGCAAAGGAAAGACTGTGGGTGTGATTTCCACCATAAATTTCAGCAAATAAATGTCTTCTTGCTTCTGGATTATTAACAAATTTCTGTAAAACCATTGTTTTTAATACCTGAACAATTAACATATGGTAAAGACTATGAAAGTGAAATTTAAATAGGTATGAATATAAAAAATAAAGTATATTATAGAAGACACTGTGCTATAAACCAAAATTAAGCCCATAGCCAAGACATTTAATAACCTATCCTTCCTTCCTCTTCATACAGCACTGAAACACAAAATACTCACATATTACATAAAGAAATCAATTTACAAAATATTAAAAAGGAAACAAAATATCATAGAGAATCCACCAAGTGTTTCACACATAGTAACAAAGCAAAATATATTAAACCTCGGACTACCAATTTGCATCACTACAAGAAGTCTAACAATGCACTACTTACAAGACGGACATCTCAAATAAGTTGACTCAAAGAAGGAAAAATTAAAAATCAAACATCACTCAGGCAAATTCACATCAGGGCACTGCAATATTAATATGATCCAAACTATCATTCAGGATAAAAACATTGGTCAAAATGGAGAGAGAGAACTGTTAACAATGAATTTGTAAAAGCAATAAAATTCCAATCAAAATGTGTGAAGACATCTTTGGGAATTTCTCAATCCTTCTCTCTTCTAGCTGCTATTTAATATTGATATATATGTGGGTACTAATACATAGGTACAATTATCTTCCATTCTTCTTTATTCGCTACAGTGTCTGTTAAACAAATTCAGTTTGGGATGTAAATAGATAATAATTTTACTCATTTCTTTATAAAGTGTTTTGAAACTCAGTTGAAGCTTTTAGTATCTCAAATCAGGGGAAAATAAAAGGAATAAACATTTGAAGCACCAGTTTGAAATCCTAGTGAAGTCAGAGAATGTAACAGAAATAGAATTGTTTGCGCATCTTAAATGACATGGATCAATTAAATTCTTTTGGTTTTCCCAACAAGTTTAGGTTATCACATAGACTGATCTGTAGCATATAATTAGTGCAAAAGGAAATTGTAGAAGCAAAAGGAGACAAATGATACATTTGGATCTAGTCCAGTAGAATGGTGGACGTTTCTATACTGTAGCCTTTGGAAAAGTTAAAATGCACTCTCGTGTATTTTTAGAAGAACTAGGCTGACAGTGTTTATAATGGGAGGTGAAGGAACTGGATCAGATCGATGTGCTATGATCCAAAGTGCCTCAGCTCAACACTCCCAAGGGGCCAGTTAAAGTTTATAATCCTTCTTATTGTAGCGGTTATTTGAGAAATAATTGCGGGCATGGGGGGATTTCTTTATTGTTTTTTTGCTGAGCTAAGTAGATTAAATCAAGGCTGCCTCAAGTTTCCTTTTTTTTTCCCCCCTCTATTTAAGTCAACAAAAATATTCAGAATCTCCAGAATGTCAGTAGAACACTGGAGGCAGAAATACCTAAAAGTGCTATTTTTTATTGTTCACCTGAACTCATGTTTATATGTAACAATCATTTCAAAGGTCGATGCAAGGGAATATGACCCAGTATATTATGTCCCTTAAAAGGCAATATAAAAGCCTAAGTAAGATATCATGATTAATACTCCACATCCAGTATGTCAAATCTAATGCTTAGAAAATGTAGGTTGCATTTGTTTGACATGTCAGTGTAATTAAGTCAAAATCGTTATAACACACTTAGACCAAACCTGATTCTAATAGCCAAATTATAAATACGTATTTATTTTCAAAATACATTTTAAACAAATATGTTTTTGATTATATATGCTTCTCCTTTTTTTTTTTAAACTGTCATATCATCTATTACATTCAGGTAGCAAATCATTTTTCTCTGAATAACAGGTACATCATTTCAAATCTTGTTGAAAATGCTGTGTTAGGATTATTCAAATATTTTAATACAATAAATAGCTTTGAAGAGTAATGTTTGAGAATGATATACATAAATATGACTCTTATAAAATTATAACACTAAAATTTGATGGAGAAAATGGGGCAGTGTAAATGAGTTTTCATTTTTATAAATATCACCTAAACATTTCTGAAACACTCAGGGAATATGGCCTTTCTAGTAAATTTACAACTTTAGAATCAACAGTGAGTGTTTAAATATTAAGATATACTTAAAAAGATTTTGCAAGTCTGTTAGGTCATCCATGGTTAACAAAATTAAAAAAAAATAGAAATCCAAATGTTCAATTTTTATAGTATTTCAGTTTTCAAAACTGGCTCACTGTCCTTACCTTATTTAATTTCCCCAAACTTAAAAAAATTAATATCAGAACTGAATCTATTCTTTTTTTGGTGGCTTATTTTAATCATCCAGCTTGTCAACAGAGAAGCCATGAAGACAAGAACACAGCTCAGAATGTGCAATAAATAATATGATTTACTCTTGGACAAATAATATCATATTGAACTTTCCTTTGAGATCTCAAAATATTTTCCCAAGCATACTCAGTTCTACAATTCTTTTAGCTCCTATACAGACTAGCCAATTTATCTCTAAATCTCACCTCTGTATCTTTTTCCTGTGGAACTCATTCCTCTTTTATTGGTCATTGAGCAACCTTGTATGATCATTGTTAGCTTACATATCTGCTGATTCTTTGAAACAAGAGTATGTCTGTTAAGTCCATCTGATCTAACATGTCATTTAAGGCAATCTTTCCTTATTGATTTTCTGTCAGGTTGATCTGTCCATTGACGAAAGTGGATATTAAAGTCCCCTACTATTATTGTATTGCTGCTTATGTCTCTGTTAGAGAACTCTGAGGGTGTTTCTTATTCAATTTTATATATTAAATGTAGAGCTTAGTGACTAAGGTATTTAATAAGTAAGTTAAATGACTAAAATAAAAGATGCAGTGAAATCAAAACATGTTAGAGAATATATCTTTTTCTGAGTAGAGATTTTAGCACCCATAAATTCCGCCCATATTTACATGCCTTATCCATTATTGAATTTCTACAGAGTACAGTGGATATGCACATTGAAATTTGGTAACTAATGGTTGGTAGCAGGAGTGGCCTTGCTTGTTGTCATTCCTTTATCTGCAAATGTGGGCTCTTCAGGGTTAGAAGATTTGGTCACTAAGGGTCATGCACCATGGTCAGATGACATAGAAAGGTTCACACTGGACTACAAACTAGTGCAGTCAATTGGGCACGTTGTCCTCATTGTGTCCAAGGAACCAGGCAAGAGGAGGAGCCCGTCTTGGTCGGGGTAACTGATCCTGATCAGTTGGAGGAGGTATGGCTTCTGTTATTCATTGAGGGCTGGAAGGAAATGTCTGGGGCCCAGGTCAGCCCCTGGGGAGCTTCTTGCTACTCCGTTCACCAATTAGGGCTGTGAATGGACAAGTGCGGCAAAAGGAGCCCAGGAAAGGTATGTTCGTCAGTGGCTCTGCTCCTTCAGGAAGGAGAGTTTGGATCTTACCACCAAGTAAGCCAGTCGACCCAACAGAGGTGCTGGCTGTGGCCGACAGACTTAGACGGGATACTGGGTGATGAGTACCAGTGTGAAACCAAGAACAGCTGCAGCAATGGGAGCTGAATTTGTCCTATTCATCTCCCTCTTCTATATTTTCATCAAAAGAAAAAGCCCACTAGAACTCTGGAGGAAGTGTTCCTTCAGCACGTTTGTAGAAGCTCGTCTACGTGGCAATAGGGTAAGACTGTGGTAACCGTGGAGACGCACCGCTCGGGTCTTCCTCAAAAGCGGTTCAGTTAACTGACAGCCTCCAGCCTCAGTGTCTTCAGGATCTTCCTGAGCTTTGAAAAGAGGTCACACTCTTTTCAGAAACCCTGAGCCATTAAGTGATAATGGGAAGTACACCACAGACAGGCTATTTCTGTCTGATGCTCTGGACTCATCTGACATTTTCCCTCCAGACCTCCCCACTGGAATGACTGTGTTGGACGTGGGTTGCAGTCCAATATCCTGTCTACCTAATCTTTCTTACTTCACCTTTTCTCATGTGTCAGATATGCATCTTGGTTTGAAGAATTTCCTTGTCCATTTCTCCTTCCTTCTTTTATCATGCATTGAGGTTCTCCCCTAATAAACTGTCTGGACTTTTAACTCCATTTTTATATCTGTTTCCCAAAGCATCCAGCTGACACATACATTTCACCAAAATTATAACTCATAGGGAATAAAGTTCTTAAGCTTTCACTTAATATACTGTGAAAATGTTGCTGTTGTGTATTTTGGACTGAATGTCTGTATCCCTCAAATGTGCATCTGTTGAAGCCTCTGCCTCCAGTGTGATAGTATTTGGAGATGGGGCCTTTGAAAGCACTTAGGGTTAAATGAGGTCATGAGGTTAGGGCCCTGGTATCATGAAATTAGTGTCTTTATGAGAGGAAATATCTCTCTATAAGAAAGCTGTCATGTGAAGAAGAGGTCTTGTGATCACAGAGCAAACTGGTACCTGCCTACAGACCAAGAGAAGAGGCTTAAGAATAAAAGGTAACTTGCCAGCACCTTGATCCTCTGCTTCTCAGCCGTCACAAGTGTGAGAAATGACATCCTGCTGGTTAAGACACCCAGTCTATGGTATGGTATTTTGTTATGGCAGCCTGAGCAGAAACACAGTGTGCATTATGGTTTAGAATTTGTTATATCTATGAATGTATTGTACATTTTCTCCATTATGCAGAGCTACTTTCTCACAAATCATATGAATTGCAGTTCTCCAATTTACACTAACTCTCTCATCTTTCCCTTCCATCATACAATACAAAACAGGAATGAATTATACACATTACACAGAAAAGGCTGTAATATATGATCTCAAGGATCAGAGCATTTATTAAGAGTGTTGTTAACAGAAATCAGATAAAAGACAGAAAAGAGCTCTTGTACAAATGCACATCAAAGCATATTTCTCAAATGAATACTCTAAAGGCATTTTAGAGGCAGATATGAAAGAGAGTAATTGGAAGAGATACTCTGTTATTAAACTTCACTCCTTCAAAAATTCTATCTCACATAACACTAATTATGAGAAAGTGTCTTGCAAATAATATATACAAATTTAATACTTTACTTTAAAATTGAACAGATTTATATTCACTCAGAGTACACAAGCTTTCTCAGTAAAATAATTTTTACAAAATGGAACTTCTAGTAAGGAGGTAAATGAAAGCCACCAAACTTTCTATTCTGAGTAGAAGAAAATGTTTCATTCTTTCTTTCTTTTCTATTTATTTTTGTAAATTGGGCAAGATTTATAATGGAAGAATATTTTGAAACAAAACTTATCCAAATGATGTAAAACAAAGTTCTGTGAAGCAAATCAAAGCACCAAACACATTTTTTGTCTATGTCCAAATTGCCCTCCTGCTATGACTTGGAATTTATAATGGACAAAAACATAATGAACATGTATACATGCAAAAAAAAAAACACTGCAGGAAATGCTGGAAGAAAGAGGCTTGTTAACCACCTTAAAAATAGTGGCATTTACTCTGACAATCTTCTACAAAATACCTTTATTTCCATGCTTGTGCGAAAAACAAAATCATCAAAGGAGACATCATTAAATACATGGAGAGAAAAACCTTGCAAGATTTGCAATTCTCCTAGGTAGAAATGAAAAGCAAAGTTTGATGATTACTGTGAATATGACATTTTCTGGAGAAACTCCATCAGAAACTATAATATTATAGAACAATACCAGAATCTTAACCAAGAGGAGTGAGCCCTGGTTACAGTTCAGGAGAGCTGGTTGTGCTCAGATATAAAGTGAGATATTTTATAGGAAAGAGGGCCTGTTGATTGCTCAGCTGAAAGCCATTTAATTGTCTGGCATCTATTACTTGTAGGAGCAAACGAAGAGAGGACAGCATTTTGAGTAGAGCCAGACCTTATAACATGTCCAGGTGGCCCAGTTATTGCATCCCTGGTTTAAAGACTCCCATCCAATATATTAAAAATGCAACTTAATCTGACTTGGAAAATTGTTATTTTTTTTTCAGACTGGATGAGAATTTGGCAAGGTTCATATAATAGAATGGTTGCTGTTTCTGCTAGAACTTTCTAAAATGGTACTGGGAAAGAAGAAAGGTAAAAAAAGAAAAGATCAAAAAACAAAAACAGTTCCTTTTAATTTTGAAATATTACCAATAAGAAAATTTGGCCAGAAAACATTTTAAATAGTTTTTCTAGCATACAGTATGTAACACGAAGCTTCTGACTTATCATAACTAGAGTTTATTAAATGGACACAGGATACCTGTCTGTATTAGCAAAAAAGGCGGCACAGAAAATAAAATAGCAAATAGATATTTCTCTATAGCATAGCTTTGGGTGGTACTGAAATCTGGTGTTAAGTACTCTTAATTAGATACAATATAGCACTATGTTTAGAGTTTAAAAGTAAAGAAGACAGAGAAACATTAGGTAAAGAACATGCCATGAAACACTCATTCTTTAAGACTGATTCTTTTGTGTCAATGTTTGCTTAGAAAAACAACTTTCTAAATATTGGTAATAAAACCAAAACCTCAACAGATAATGCTCTGTCCTTGTAGAATTTACAGAGTAGTGAAAAAGTTGCTAAATTAAAATAAAAATAAGAATAAATTGTTAATGGGGACAATGACGAATGGAGCCAGGACGACAGTCAGAACTGAATCCCTGAGGTAGGACATGATCATGTTTGACGGGGAAACAAACAAATAAACAAACACACAAAATCTCCCACTGTGAAAAATATTTGGAAACTTCTAGAGGAAGCAATATTGAATTGGTTTCTTCACTGTAGGATCTCTTAAAACCATTGCTAGTCTAATACATGTCATAATTCCCCATAAGATGAGAGACATAGGGTCCTGCACTCCTCCAGGAATGAACAATTAAATTCTCTGAGCACCTTACAACTCTTAAAAAAGATGTCTTTTTTTCTTAGGAGGAGAATCTTCTCAGTAGCACTCAGCCAGTAATTATCTCACACCAAAAGTGATGGAAGTCAATGAGCTTCTCATCCAGAGGACACAAAAAGAAGCAGATCACAAAATGTAAGTAAAGTTACATGAGACTGAGTTTAGAACGTAGAATGCATGGTAGGAAGTGATTAAAAAGGAAAAAAAGATAAAGATTTACTAACTTTGGTCTGATAAGCCCTGGATTAATGTATGTTATATGGGAAGTAGGACGAATTAATGACAATAGAAAATAGGGGCCAAAGCCTAACTTGTTAGATGATTGGTCCTGGATTCTAGATGGACGACCAGGCAGTGGTCAAGTGCAAAGTGCCCAGCAGGCAAGGACATTCTGACTTTTCTTCACGTGTCTCTGCTTTGCTCACAATCACCAAAGGAGGAAAAGTCACTTTGTCTCATCAGTGAGCTCCAGAGAAAGAATGAAAACACGCTCAGCCTGGCGCTACCGGCATGCCTTTAAATCTTTCCGCCTGCAGAGAAAACGTTTTGCTTTGTTTTGCTTTTTCCATTTGCATCCCTGTGAGATGGTCACATGAGCAGTATTTACTCCTCAAGAAGAGGTCTGTGAATCCCTAGCTTTTTCTATGACCTGGTGAGTAAGCTATTTCTGGATGAAGTAACAGAAAACTCATTGTGCCTGCCTGTTTCAGTGAAAGACTCCAGTCCAGCTTCCATCAACTACACAGCTGACAGTTTTCTCTAACATTCTGATTTCTGTGACTCGTCTCTCAAGTTGGTTCTGAATATAAAAGGGGAAGAAAGCGTGTGTTTGTCATCCATGAAATGATGACTCTACAGAAACATCAGTTCCCAGAACCTGATGATGTTCCATAGTACCGTAGGGTCAGGAAGGTGTTCTGTCAGGAGCTGTGTGCCTGAACAACTCATATTTGGGAGACAATGCATGAATAATGAATGCAATAGCTATTTATTGAACATCTACTAAATGCCTATTAAATGTTGAACAATGGCGCCTCTTTTAGTCTTCATGGTAAACGGAGAGAATTTTGGCACCAGAAAATGGATTAGTATTGAAGGTTTCTTATAGTCACCTAGGGAGCAAGGACACCATGAAGTAGAAAGTAGCAATTTGCACACTCTACCCGGCTACACTTCCTTCCATTAGGCACACTGTCAGCAGAATCCATATTCACTGTCAAACCTGACTCCTCGAGGGGCTGTAAACATTTTTCATGGTTTCTAACTTTGTTCATCTACTTCCTATCACTGAATATAGACAGTTAACCAAGATGAACAAATACTAAAGAAATACTTGAATGTGGTAAAGGACAAAAACAAAACCAAACAAAACAAAAACACTCCAAGAAGAAAAAAAATCCAGAGAAATAATGAGGAGATATGCAAAACAGAAGCACATTTAAGAGTGATTATAATTCATATGAACAAAGAAATTTGAAAGCATATCACATTTATAACTAATGAAAAGTGGTCATGACAAGTAGTCAGAATTCTAGGAATCTAACAAGATAATTTTGAATATTTAATCGTGAAACAAATAATCACAGAAAATGTTAGCGGAAGAGCTGTCCCTGATGACTGCAGCAGTGAACTAAAGGCCAAAGTGATGAGGTCAACTTGGAACATAACACAAAGGAAAAACGAGGGGCAAGTGGTCTCAAAGAGGGGCGATGGAAAGGTTTCAATGTCTTTTCATACATTCAACAATTATTTATGAGGGTAGTTTTTATTTTAAATAAGGCAACAAGGTAGGTGTCAAAAAGATAGCAAAGGTGATATTTGGGTAATGTTTTGGGGTGTTGAGAAAGTTAAGAGATATGGTCAACAGGCCCCATAAAGAGAGATTTGCCGGTTCAGATGAAACGGCAAAATCAAATTCATAATAAAAATAAGTTTCATTGAGCTGAAGATGTGACTATTCTGCTTGTAAGAGTCCATCTCATACCAAATAGGACTAATGAGAGAAAGAACACACCCCTCCCCAGTTACACATTAATGATATAAAAAGTAAAAAAAAATTACAGTGAAAATGATGGAAAGTCTCAGAAGAAAAATGTCAAATTGTTTATAGAGCAGGAGGAATTAGAGTTGCAATAAGATTCTGCAGAATTTATTTCTAGGAGCTGTATGAGCACTAGAATCTGTAAGAGTGCAAAAAAGTCTCACCATATCTGAATGACTTCTAAGAGTAAAGTGTAACAAAAAATAAAAAAAATTTTTAACGTAAGTTACGTGAGAAGTTTAACAACTATAAACACATCTGAAAATTGTCTGCATATATTTATTCAGAAAAAAAATACAGGAAATAAGGAATGAAAATGTGAAATCCAAGGAACAGTGATAATCAAAGGAATTATTAAAAGTTAAGTCTAATTCAAGAGTCAGTCTAGATGGGCAAACATCTAGCTTCATCACTTTTAGTTGGATAAGCACTGTATCCTTTAGTGCCTGAGTTTCTGTATCTACAGATGGGAATGATACTGGTCCTTAGCTCTGAGGACTATTATGTGCATTAAATGAGATAATATTGGAAGGCATTTGTACAGTGGCTGATGAATTGTATGTGTTATGTGTTGTGCCTGTTCCTCTTCCCCTCCTCCTCCTCCTACTCCCCCGCCTCTTGCTTCTCTCTCTCTTCTTTCTTTTTTCCTCCTCCTCCTTCTTCTTGCTTCTCAGGAAGAGTGAGTAAAAATATTGATTAGAGGATGTTCAACTGTTCTCCTCTAAGCCACCAATCAAAAATAATTTCTCACACCTTGTGGAGGAGACAGGAAGAGAAATGCTGTAAAGTCAGAAATGTTCACCCAACATTATTCCCTTTGAGGAAGTCACGTCAGAAAAATTCCATAGGAAAAAATGATCAGAATGAATGTCCTTGGCTAAGAAAGCTCTCTGCTGATGACATAATTGGATGTAACTCAATATTCCACACTAGTGTGTATGTGTGTGTTTTTAGGAGCACAGGTGTATAATTATGCAAATTTTGCATGGTCTATCTAATACAACTAACCAAATACTGAAATTAATAATTGATCTCGTAAAAGTCAACCATGGACCATGTGTAAGAGTGACAACAGCTATCAGTGATCATGTTCTTTCCCTAGTCCTCTTTTAATTCAGAAATACTCCTAAAAGAGGACATAAACTGGCCTTTTAGAAACAAGACTAAAATATATAGATAAAGAGAGGAGACAGGCTAGAGATGGATAGATACCAGACTTACTACTGATAATCCTTTCGCCCTGCCTGTTACATGAGTACATTCTCTGTAGCTTTTTTTTTTTTTAATTCAGTGGAGATGGTCAGTAACTTATGCTAGGTCAGGCAAGACGATTTCTTTTTATAATCCCTCTATTAAGCCTCCATTTTTAAAAATTGAATAGAACTTTTAAAAATAATATTTATGTCATATTTTCTACTTCCAGCTTACTCTTTTGCCAGGTATTTAGGGTATAATTCTGAATACAAATATAAGGAAGGAAAACTCTCCTATTAATTAAGGTAAAATTGACATCTTACAACATCAACTCTGTAGAAGTTACTTTTGATGATATCCAATGGGATCGAACTAAGATAGCTGTTTAAAAGAAAACCTCTGATAATTTTGTGCATGTGACCTGAAAAGTTGCCTGTGGGGAGCTAGAAAAATTTCCTTAAAGAATGTTTCTGTGTTTTCCAATACTTATGACTCAGCCATAAGTACCCTATGAAATCCCTGTGCCTTTTGGGATGATCAGTGTAGAAAAATGAAGAATGATTAACTGGTAGTAGCTGAGAAATCTCATAAACATTCATTTCTTTGACTGATTTGGGGGATTCCACTCCATAATCATATGTCTTGAGAGAACAGGGTCTCTAGGTTAAGAAAACACGAGCTGGGTACTCAGTGACTAGCCTGTTATATGCACATGTGTCTGCTTGATGCCTTGATGGCATTTGAGGACAGACTGAATGGAAAACTAATGTGATTTCAGATTAGAAATACATATTATGATGCTGTAAATGCATATTATAAAAACTAAGATTGAAAATGTTAGATACAATCTTTAATCATCTCAAAGATATTTGGTGTATTTTATAGACCAAAAGGTGTACCCGTCTGATAAGGAATCAGAAAAATTATTTTCTGTTAGATTCACTTTTGAGATACGTGCAAGGTTAATTCTTGCTCTAGTTTGATTTTTTTTTTTTCTTTCTCAAACCACACCCAATGAAAAACAGGTCGGGGAAATCTAGCATATCTAACTGTAGATAGAAGACTCAGAAGACTACATCATTGGGTCAGCATTAGCCTTAGACAGGGTGAGTTGCACAAATACATTCCTTACATGGGAAGAGACAGGTCTGATGAATTTCAGGCGCAGGTTGTCTACATTCAGAGCTCTCTGCTTACGATTCCAGTCGGGTTCTGCCAGAGCGTGCTTCAGTAACTAGGTGAGAGCAAGGCAGCTTCTCTCCGTCTGTGTAAGAAAGCAACACTTCTTAACATGATGACTTTTTTTGGAATATGAAAAGTCTATGGCAGATTGTGAGGCCTTGAGATGAACTTTTGTGGAGTTATAGTCATATAGAAGCATACATGACATGTTTCCTGAAAAAGAGTTGGTTTGGGGGAAACAAGCCAGAAGTGCATAGGATTAGGGGCACCCATGGGTAGTGAGTAACTCACATCCTCAACTCAAGACTTGTGTCTACTTGCTTAGGGCGGCGAAGATAATTCCCTCAGTCCCCAGCCCTACTAACAAAGCCCAGTAGTCAGCTGCTGTTAGTGCAGACAAACAATGAGACTTCCAACCAGACTGTGGAGAATAAAATGTAAGAAAATTTGAGAATGTTTCCATGTTTTCCCCCCAATTTGATATCTGGGGAAGTATGATTACTGGTCTCTCTCAGGATGAACTTTCTCATGAGGAAAAATAAAATAAAAATAAAAATTCAGAATTGTGTGGCTGGAGTGTGCTGTGTAGAGAGTCTTCTTTTATCAGGCAGCTCATGATTTTCACAACAAACTGTGAATTTCAAGATGCAGGATGAAATGGCAGATTCTCGAACTGAAACTCCACATTGCAGAACTCAGATAAATATTTGCAAAGGTAATTCTCTAAAGCGTTGTTGTAAAGAATTTATAGTATCCTTCTTACTTTGTCAGTAGACAGAATTTGAGATGACTAAAACGTGTTTTTATTACAAGGGAATAAACCATATCGGTATTCCTATCATGTTATTAAAGCATTCATAACATTTAAAATTCTTCCTTTTCAGAGACACCCAGATGGAAGGAGATTCTTAAAAATTCATTATATGTGATGAATTTTTTATTTTAATTTGTATTTCTTTTTCTCTACTGTTAGATTATACATGTAGTAGAATAAATCATACATATATACATTTTATAGCTGTTTATTGAGATACATGTTTTTCTCATAACTCACACTTATAAAAGCTCATGTGTGGTAAGCACAATAATAGAATTTAAGATCGTGACTTGCCAATCTACTTTATTTGTGATTAATTTCATAAAATATACTGATTTCATCATTACACTATTAAAACAAAGCATCATATTTTTGTATTGATAATTCCTTTTGAAGTTAAACAGATGAAATGGTGACCTGCCACAGATAGAGAATTATTGTTTTGGTTGAAGAGCTAAATAGATAGTTATTAGTTTTCTGTCTAACACATGATTGTTCGATTAGGCAGAAGATAACTCATGAATATATAGAAAATTAGCAATTACTTTTGCATAATCATCACAGCATGGAAAGTGTTGACTAAAGCAATTAATCCATTACATGATACCATTTTAGTATAATTTTCATGTAATACTGTGCAACTGACTTTCCTCATATTACCTCTGGCCTCTGTTTTGATCTTCTCTTAAATAGTCCTAAATAATCAAATTCTCATGTATTATAAAGTTATTCATTTGACATTATTTCTCAGAAGTAAAAATTCTCATAAATTAATGCAAATAAATGCATTTGCTGAATCAATGAAATCAATAAATACAAATAGTATTGTCGTTACATTAATTGTGTAATGACTTAATCTTATTGGGAAATGATTGTTTAAAGAATCCTGGGTGTCAATGGTAAAGCAAATCTTACCTCTCTCTTCAACAATTTTAAAATAAATTTCTTGATCTTATAGTTTTAAAGCTTTTAGGTCTTACTTATTAATTTGCAAATATTAATATGTATATATATGTTTATAGCTGTTGTGCTCAAATTACCTTCTCACGTGTAAGAAGTTAGGAAAAGTCCATATTTTAAGACTTTTAATGTCTCAAAATTTTTATCTGAAATGATTATTTATTATAAATCCACCTTGTAAACATTGAATTATAGAACCAGATGTCTACCTGTTTCTCCTAACAGCACTTATTTGAAAGGCATGCTAATTTTTATAGTCATTGCTATCAAATTCTGTGGTTTAAAAGCTGTAAAGACATCACCTGAGGAGAGCTTTAAGTGACTGATCTACGCTGTCTCCCAGAATAATTAATTCAGAACCTCAGAGGGTAAAATACAGATATCAGTCATGGGTAAACCCTAGTTAATCTAATACACAAGCAAATCTGAGAGCCAGGGCTGAGAACTGCCTATAAGCATCGTGTGTGTATTTGGACACCGTGAGCTGAACGCCACCTGAAAAAGACGACTGTGGCGGTGCTTTCACAGATAGTTTTTCTTCCTTCAACTTAATGATTTTTCTTGGACTTACCATTGTTTCCACATTGCAAAAGCCTCTAACTGTATACTACGTTCTGATAGCACTAATCCCCAGAGATGTTGAATTTTCAGCCGTTCTCAATTTTTGCTGCAGATTGAAATTCTCTAGGGACCTTTGAAAGACTCAGGTACTCAGCTGATTCTGAAGCACTGCAAGGCTGAAAACCTTTCCTTTGATCTATATGCATGCTGGACTCACACCGGTGCTTTGGCATTTTTTTTAATCCATTCAAAACACTTATTTTACCACTTTATTATGACTGGATTTAATCTTCAAGTTCTTTTTTTTTTGCTAAGAAAAAATTTAATGATTATGTAGTTATCAATTGCATATTCATAATTAAAAAGGAATACAGCTAGATTAAACAGTCTTTGAAAGTTCAGAGTTTTAAAAAATATTCTTCGTACTTTATGTGGCTTATAGGTATTGCTCTACTAAACACGGCAGGTTGCACTGTACAATTTTGAGCCAACTGTTTTGTTTTTTAAACATTTTGCAAGTTTTAGGTGTACAACATGCTGATTTGATACGCTTATATTTTGCAAAATGATTATCACCATAGCATTAGCTAATATCTCCAGCATGTCACATAATTGTCATTTCTTTTTTGTGGTGGGAACATTTCAGATCCAGTCTCTTAGCAACTTTAAGTTTGTAATACAGTATTGCTGACTGTACTCACAATGCTGTGCATTCGATCCCCAGAATTTATAATATTTTTAGCTTCAAAGTTTGTACACTTCGACAAACATCTCCCCAAATCATCCACCCGCTCCAGCCCTTGGTAAACACCATTCTACTCTTTGTTTCTATGAGTTCAGCCTTTTTAGACTCCACATATATGTTGTACAGTTTTTGTCTTTCTTTGTCTGACTTACCTCAGTGTAATGCCCTCGTGATCAGCTACTCACTTTTCAATAGAGTTCTACACCTGGGCAAGGGCTTTATGGTTGGAATGCCTACTTGAGATTTAGTATGCTCTGGGCTTTGCCCTGTAATTGAATATATATTATATATCCTAGAACCACTGGTCTAGACTAATATATATATTAGTTCTCAAAGTGTAATCTCTGGACTGCTGGGAAACAAACTGCTGGAAAGCAAGACACTGGAAAAAGGAACAGCTGGAAAACAAGCCGCACCTAAATTTCCATGAGCTTAAAATACTATATGACATTTGCTTGCTTAAAATGCACATGCTTGCTTTGTTTTAATGTTTTACACACTAGATGACCTACAGCACGTATTATGCTAAAGAAAATTGGTGGTGAGCAATCCTGAGATTGACCATAAGGGCATGAAGGAGGGCAGATATTTCCTTAGGGTGAAACAACGGAGGGTCCTGGAAAGCCAGATCATCCATTAACAGAACTTTGTTCTGGCATGAAAGCCTGCCCTTAAGCCCAGGGGAGATAATTGCTATCTTGAGATGTCCCGGAGGCAATAACAGGGTAGATTTAGAAATTTTGCATACCCCGAGGAGGGCGAGTTTTCCTGGAAGGGAAAGGCCTGAAATTAATCAGGTAACCAGCAAGCAGAACTTGATGCTTATTGCATTGAATATCTAAAGCCCTGCCTCTGATCACATTTTTTTCTGAGCTGTATGCTCCTAATAAATATAATGATCACCAGGCTTTCAGGACTCTCAATCCATGAGATCTTGAGTTCCCTGGTGGTCCCATCTTTGCTCTTTACTTTGTCTCTTTGTTTTCTTAAATCTTGTGTCACCTGTCCTCAGACACGGTCCTGAGCTGCGCTGGACACAGCACTTGACCAATAGGAGTTTGTCACAAATGCACATTATGAAGTTCCATTTCAGTACTTCGGGAGTAGGACCAACAATCTGGGTTTTAGCAAGCTCTTCAGGTATTGCTCAAGGACGATCAAGTTTAAGAAACACTTAATCTAATCCGTTTTGCCTAAACAGTCTCTAGTCATAATAATTCTGTTAGAGTTTTGTTAATGTGCGTTAGTTTTGCATATTTAATCTTCTTTGAGATCTATTTTTCTATCAAGGTTCTTTCTTTGTAAACATTTTCAAATTATACTCATCTTGCAGCACTACTTTGTTCTCAGTTCAACTCAAGAAATATTAGAAAGAATAGTTATGTGCAGGTAAATAATTTATTGCCTTCATTTAAATACACTTTATATAAGTAATCACATACAATGGCAATTGGTACTCCTTACAGAATGCATTCCACACAAATACCAAATCTTTTTAAATACTTCTGAGTCTAAATTAAAAATAGTGCTTGATAGTAACTTCTGTATATTCTGGCTCTTGAAAAGTTAATAGACTTGGCAGAAATAATGAGAACAAAAAGTTTGTGGTAAGTCGAAGATGAAAATCTAGATTTCATAATCACTCTTCCTCTAATGAATTCTTTAAGGATAATAGAATTCATAACCTCTAAAATAAGTATGGCTGAAAAGAGCTAGTTAGCTCTGTGAAAAAAATCATTATTATCTCTTTTAATTTTAGCTCTAGCTATAGGACCTAGAGCCATGCCTTGCAAAAACTAGACACTCAAGTATTCATTAAATAAACGCTAAAATAAATGAAATAAAGAAATCAACTTAATTTAAGAGGCATTTATGTAAAATGATGGTACGTACACAAGCAGAATCTGTAATTTGCCATCCCTCCCTCATCCCCCACCCACGCACACACAAAGGGAATTTGTTTTCTTTTGGAATTTGAACAAAATTGAGCAGTTTTAGAGGAACAGAAGCTCCATCAGTACACATGAATCACACTGAGTTAGTTGCACACTCGTTTCTAAAATGTACACATAATCCTGGATCACAGGATGAAGGGTAGACAGCTTTACTTAATGACCATTACACCCTGACAGTCCTGCAGTAACTCCCAGGTAAAGGGATCTGATTGTTTTTGTACATTTCTGGCAGGCAGATGTCACTGCCTCAATTGGAAGTAATTGGGAGGCTGGTTGGCCCCCTGAATGCTGAGGCCAAAAAGAACATTTTTCTAGATTTGAAAGTTGATTTCATTCCTTCTGATTAACACCATTAGAGAAGAGACATATTCCCCTGAGCAACTGACTTTCCTCATCTTAACCCTGGCCTCCCTTTGGTCTTTTCTTAAATAATCCAATGCTTGTATATTATAAAGTTATTCATTTGACATTATTTCTCAGAAGTAGAAATTCTCTTAAAATTAACACAAATAAATACATTTGCCAGATCAATGCTATCAATAATATGAATAGTATTGTGACAGTAATTGTGTTTCTCCAGATGTTTACAAAACGTACGAGTTTGAGTTTCAAATAATGGTCTGTCCAGTTGCCTCCCTTGACCTCCTCACTTCCGTCTGAAACATAACTGAATTCCTCATGGATTTATAGCAAAACTATTGCTTATATTTTCAAGGAATTTTTTTAGGAAACCCGAAACCCCCTGCATTGGAGCAGAGTGAATGTTTCCAGCATACTGTTGGCAATATTCTGATGTGAGAGTTTGTGTGACTTCTTACAGAAACAATTTCTGTGCATCTTTTGGAATCGGTTCAAATTATTCTTCCTTACAGGACAGCCTTGGTTGAAACTCTTGTCATTTTCTTCCCTAAGGGAGAAAAAAAAATAGGATAAGCCATTGTTTTCCTGCTCTATACATTGAGATGGAAATGGCACTAAAACTGCCCTGAGATTATATCTATTATGAAAAGTAATTGATCAGCGGCAAAAAAAGGTGTTTGTATCTTTAAGAAAAAAACTTAATAATAATTTTTATGGGATGATTTGAAATTCCCTGCTCAGAAAATGACTGCTTTAGTTCTCTTCCAGATTTATAATTCACCTTTAGGTCTTAAACAGAAGTTACTTGATTACTGACTGTGATGTTTTCTTGCAGAAAACAACCAAACTCGCATGCTCTGAACTTAGAAAACGAATTGAATCTGTGGCCTTTGCCACAGAATATTCTCAGTGCTGCATAAACAGGGAGGCTTTGGGTGTATTCCCAAAGCTTTATACTTTATTAATTTTCTATAATTTAATATACGAAATGGAAGGAATTTCAGTCAGTGAATAAAGCCAAGATTTCAAGAGAAAGAAAATCCTATGTTTTAATGTGGTTCCACAGCAAATGACTTTCTATGTGACTCTATGCCTTGGTTTACTTATTTTTTTAAATCAGGACAATAATCTGACATCAAATAGATTGTAGTTTGAGAAATTAATCGGTCTACATGCATGTAGTTCATTGAGCATGGTATATTCAAAGATGAAAGGTCTAAATTATTTAAATAATCAAGTTATATTCATCAGGGTTATTTCATTCACAAGTAATTCAAACCCAACTCAGAGTAGTTTAAACAAACAGTATTTTTTCATTTATAGGTTTGGTGAATATGGTGAGATTTTAGAAGTTCAAATCATGACGGCTGAGTTCTAATCTCTTCACCTCTCAGCTGGACCTTTCCTCTTCGTTAGCTTTGTTCTCAGTAAGGATGCCTCCATCTTTCAGAAAACTTTTTGACTGTTTGTTCAGACTTATGTATTTCTCACAGGCTCTGGAACACAGGCCTCCCCAACAGCTGTAGTGAAATTCTGACGCAGGGCCTTTGCTAGGCCAACCCTGAGTTGGATCCCAAACCCAAACCATCGTGTGGCCAGGAATTGGCTGCTCTCTGGTCTGCTCTGCAGGGCCAAATCTCTCACTTTTTGGCAAGAGAGGATGAGGGGTGCCTATCTAAACTACAGGATAGAGTTTTTGTTACCAGAAGATCGGATAGTTGGGCATAGAGGAAAGAAAAAATACTTATTTCTATCAGTGTGTGTATCGATCTGGCAACCACAGTCTTCTATTTCAATTATCCTCAATCATTTTGGGGTCCTCCATATTTTAAGATGTAAAAAAGGGGTACTGAGAACCAAATTGATGTTAGATTGGTAGATACCATAATATATATTAAAACAAAGTTTTTCAATACAAAAATACCCAAGTACCATTCTAGTACCTGCTGAAGTGATGATGTCAGCACACATAACACAGCCTCTGGGAAGCTCATCTGATAACATGAGTCAAAGAACAAAGTAAGAGCATTTTGAACTAGTTTTGACCACACAGAGCACCTGAAAATGCCAGCTGGACCCCACAAAAATCAGCAGGCCACACTGTGAGAACCCTACTCTCTCCCATCATCTCACCATAAAGGAGAAATCTGAAAGAAACCTCTCTCTCTCTCTCCTGTCCGTATAGGACTCCACTGCTGTGGGCGAGGTTCAGAACCACCTCATTCTGCTCTAGCCAACCTTTGCAACTGTTGTATGCCACCTGGAAGATCTTGATAGTATTCAAATTTAAAAGCTATAGACTTGTTCAGCATATTGCATGATTTTCTATTTCAGCACATAAAGGAAAAAAAAGAAACCTGCTTTGAATGGTATAAAATTCTCACGATCTGAGCATCGTCTCTTCTCTCTCTTTTTCATTGTATTCCGTACTTTAGAATTCATGAAGAACACGAGCACAAAAAAACTCTCAGGTATTTTACTTTTGATGGTGCTCTACCATTTCCTGAAATTCATTTTACTATCCCTCGGCATGAGGTTTACCTTAACAAAACTTTCCAATCTGCAGTATTTTATTTGCTTCCAGGAGATAGGTTTACGCACAATTTCCATATGCTCCCTGATACTTTCTTTCACCATGGATTCAAACTCCTAATTAAGCTTGAAAAACACTAGGGAGAAATAAATTCAAAAGGTACTTGTCTTAAAGAATTGCCCTAGAGCTCAGCAAATGACTACCCAATCTGTAAAGTCAGGTCATTAATTAAACATGACATATTTGCGTGGCTCTTTGAAAGATCAGGATTGCAACCTCAGAATAGCACTGGTTAATAGAACTCTGCATAGTTTTTTTAAAATTTCATATTAGGAGAAATAATTTAATTTTTGCATTTGTATCACAATAACTTCTTTTATTACTAAATTTTAGTAGAAGTTTTATGATTACTTTTGTGCACAGAAAATATCTACGAGCTTGAAAATTGTGACATAGATTGTCAATGTGATGTCGAATTCCATATATACATAAAATTTGCATATGTCTAATATAGGCGAAGTGCTTTGCAATAAATTGAATGTGTGGCTGTGCCAGTCAATTTTTTGCAAGTTTGAAATTGACATTTTTAAATGCTATATATTTTCTTAAGGAGATAATCACATTTATTGCAATATTTTATATGATTTGCTTATTATGTGTTTTGTTTTTATGTCTTCTTTCTATTAGAATTTAAGCTCCCTGAGGGCAGATCATTGTCTGAAATGTCCCAAGCACACAGAACATAATAAGAATAAAACAGATTATTTGTGGAATTTCTGAATTCAGCAAATAGCAAGCAGGCGAGATACCAGGTCATACCATTATATGGAAGATTACTCATATTTTGAACTTTTGAGAAATACACATGATCGTGAAGGCCCATTTTTAGCCACTTTAAACAAAGCATCTGTATGTGTGTTTTAAAAGTTCTCCAGGTGAATCTGATGTATATCATAATGTCTCTATCACTAATGGAAAATATAAACATTAATTGTCATCATTAAGAAATCATCCTTAATGGAAGCATAATATTTGAACAGCGGGTCTAAGGGAAACACCAAAGAAGAGGGAAAAAAAATATGCTGCTACCTGGGAAATCAAATTGTTATTTTGGAAAAGAAAAATTTGTGAGACGCTAATGACTTTAAAAACAGCTTTAGTATAGGTGTTCTTGAAAGGTCTTCTTTCTGTAGAAGAAGTATTTCATCAAACCGAAAGAATACAAGGTAATAACAAAGCCTAATAATGAAGCCTCCTAAGATGTGAGGACACAGACATTCATTAATGAGCTGTAGAAAATTCTGCTTATGACAGTGCTCATGATTGTGATCATAAATGAATGTCATCAAGTGGCACCTAATTAGTGTGATTAACCAACTTCAGAGCTCATGGGAGAATGCCTTCCTTTCCACATGGAAAATGCTTTACATTTGGGATCAATGCCTTGTATCTAAAACACCTGCTAATAGAGCACTTTTCTTGTTTTCAGTCTCATATATCCGATTAGTCTGCTATCAGGCGGCATGCCTGTTAGATAAGCCTGAATGACCTTGGAAATAATGAGGCACATTATTTGATAGGACTCTTCATAGTGAATTTGATGAGACTGAGTATCAGGAATCCTAGCACAGGGTTTGAAACCCAAGCCTTATTCACTTTCTTTTAAATAGCCTTAAACAAATTAAATGAGCTTGATCATCTAGGTAATTTGCAAGAGTGAATACATACACCATATCACTGGGAAAATTTACATGGGGAAGAAATCCACGTGACAAATAAAATAATGTCAATTGTAAATGAAGACTTAGACTAAATATTCATTAATAGGGACAAGAACATTTTGAATCACATTATACAGTTTTTTTAATTCTTTTTCGTTACAGGGTATAACAAAGGTATTGAATGTAGTTCCCTATGCTACACAGCCATTATATAGTTCTGTGTTGGCACTTTCAGGAGCAACTTTGCATCATAGGTTGGGGCAATCTGTGCGCATCAAACTTAATAAAATTATATCATAGCATTTTGAAAACGATGAAGAGTTATACAGTCATCTGTGCCTCTAGAGTTCGTCTTAAGCACAATATCAAACATTTAAGCATCCAAATTTCAGAAATGCAGGTAATATTTTTTAAAAAATTATATCTCTTAAACCATAGTATTCTCACACAAACTATATCTCTTTTGAAAGTTATTACATTATTTATTTAACATAGGAGTATACATTTTTAAAATTTATTGAGGAATTAAATTGGAATCTGTAATTACTAGCACAAGTTGAATTTAGAAAAAGAAAAAGAAAAACAAAGATCTTGGTTTTAAAGAAGTCACTCACTGCCTAGGCTCACTTTCTTCATCTAGAAAATCAGAATCTAAGTCCCTTGTTGGGGTTATTATAAGAATCAATTCAGGCCAGGGATAAACACTCTTCTTTTAACTTTGTGAATTATAATACATTTATTTTTCTTGTGAGATAAAAAATAACTTTGAATGTCCGTACTACACTGAGTTCAGTTTTGGGCATGTGAAGCTAACTTATATGCAGCCCCTCCCCTTGATATAGTCCTTATTTTGTTTTCTGAATTTAAATTTTGCTTCTTTCTGGGGATCATTTATGTTCTAGAAGATTGGAACTTTGTTCTCCCAAATTTTGAAACTGTTTTTCCCCAAGGAGACAGCATATCTGAATAAAAAGAGCCATAAATTTAAGGTAAAGGAGTAAATTGACTTCATGATTTGCTTGCTCTATACAATATGAACTCAATTTCTTAATCTATAAACTAGATATACTGATGCTTATACTAAAAATGCTCTTTTAGATGTTAGAACTATCAACAATTATATACCTAAGTTGTTAAATGTCTATAAATCATCAAGTACTTATAAAATGCATTCACTGAAAAATATAGTTGGAAGATGAAAATGGGAAAGAGAGCTAAAGTCAGTCTTCTTTAGAAACTGGATGTCACTAACTTCATTAGGTATGAGGTAAACTGGAATAAATTTCAAATTGGTTCATTCACATAACTGACTCCACAACCAACATTTAAATACAAATTCCAAAGTGTTTTAACAATTATTCTGTGATCACTGTATCAATATATTTCATAATATAAAAATAGAAAAACCTAATTTTAAATTTGTCCTCAAAAATCACCTGATACTTAGAAAAGCATTTTAAGTGGCTATTGTTTATTCAATTATATCATTCCCATACAACCTATCATTTTGTTCAGCATTGGAAGGAAAGTGTAAACAGCTGGTTCCCATGGTATTTCCTCTCCTTTTGCGGTGTCTGAACATTTTCTTTTCTCTAGTCTCAGTGCAACATATAATTCAAGATATCACAGTTTATCTAATAACCTGAAATCTGGCTGAGTTGTATGTATCAGACCAAGCACTGGGACTGCATGCTCAGGGCTGTTTATTGAATAAAAAGCAATGAATATTGATGGAATTCAGAGGAACCAGGAGAATTGGGGTTGATTGTGCATGTCTAAAGGGCCTTGGTATAAAATCTGATGGCTTCCTTGAATTGAGGTTTTCCTCAAACATTCTGCCTAGTCCTTTATGTACACGCAGGTGCTAAGGACAGGATTACTCAGGCACGAGATACTATACCTACAATGTTGTATACACTGTATGGTTTCTGGACCTACTGAGTGTGATGTGATGAGTTTGTCACTCTGAAAGCAAGACAGAAACACTAATGCTACTTAGAACAGAGTGGACATTGTAGTGCTATATCAATCCCCTAAAATTTCTGAGCTACTTAATAGATACGCATGCATATGCATATAAATATATATACAGATATTTCCTCTAATATAGCTTTTTACAATATCATTTATTTCCAGATACAGTGTTTCTAAAAATTATTATTAAATGGTGTTGTATCAAGTTTTGGCCAAAATTGGTTGCCTTTTACTATACTTTGAAACTCTTGGCATTCAGAGTAGAGCAGTACAAGTCAAAACATATAGAGAGATTGATTTACACATTGTGAATATATTAATGCACTCAAAAAGTTGATTCAGTCACTCATATAGTGTACCTGGCTTGCTGAGAATGCCAGGAGGGATTTCAAATAACTTGGTAATTGCCATAATGGAATTTGAGACAGAAGACATTGAGTTGAGAAGCTGAGAAAAATGTATCAAGGTTTAAAATCTATATGAAGCTATTAATTCTGTCTCATTTAACTCCAGTAATTTTGTACTTAGGAGATCAAGATTTATCAGAATATCTCTAGTAGCTTTGAAACAATAAAGTGCAAGTCTTGAGTTACTGTCAAATCCGATGTTGTTAAATATACTGAATAGCCCAAAGGACATGGCTAAACCCTGCAATGCTTGGCTTTATCATGAGATTTAATAAGTTGCCTCTTGGTGATACAGTAATAAGCTTAGCTAGAGTAATTTCCTTTCATAACTTTGTGATTACTAAATGTATAATACATTCATAATTTTTTTATGGAATCAATTAAAATAATGATCCCTAATCATAACCTTCTAAAATTTTCAGTTGAATCGAATCAATTTATTACTACTAAAATTACTTTAATATGTCTTCTACATTTTTTTTTCCCTGGGGAAACATTTCATAAGCAAGACTGGAAAGCATCCATGATGGAGACCTATCTGAAAACACATTTCCTAAAAATGTCACTTTTTGAACATCATATCAATGCTCAAACGTGAGACCATTTCATTTAACAAATAAATCCAAAGTTAATTCATTTTGTATCTATGATGTGCTGAGCACTCTTCTTCGAGGTGATGTTTAAAGTGTTTGGAGCATCCATAGATTCTTACTACAAACACAAGGTCATGGTTATCAGGACCTTATACCAGTTTGGATCAAGCAGCATCTTATAAAACCTAATATTGTATTAGATCCTTTGATAGTCTCTAATTTTCCCACCTCTCACAAGTTCAACTCTTTTTAATTCATAAGTGAATTGAAGGGCAGTGCCTCATATATGTCGCTTGGAAATTCTTGGCTCATAACAAAACATACAGATTCTGGACTCTTCATATTTAGCATTGTGCTTGGAAAAAATCCTGCTTATCTAACTTTCAAAAATTGGAGATGAACTTGTGCAAAGACTCTTCTTTAAAAACCATAAATGATAGTAGAGTAATAATAGCCAATGGCCTCACCACATTCATTAAGCAGTGTTCTCTTCCTGTGTTCACATGAGCTATTTCAAACATACAGGGAACAATCCCACTGTTTAATCATGATTTTTCTTAATGCTGTTGCCTCATAAACCACAAGGAAAAGCAGAAGCCATAAACTGAGAATGTTCTCAACATACTGCCATCCAACATAAGAACAAAGATTTCTTTATGCTCATTCTTTCCCTTCATCACTCCTTTTTCTTTGGATCAGGTGATTATAAAATCTCCAAGAGGATTTGATTTTTCTTGTATTTTGGATCTAGTAGGCATTATTAGCTCTATCAGAAATTGAACTTTCTTAGTCACGCTCCAAATCCTCCAAATCTCCAATGAGTTATTCCTTCCATTTTTAGAGTTTGCTCGAGTGTCTCATATCCTACTATATATTCATTTGATTTGAATTCATCATTTTTACATTCACTCACTTTTCAGCTTAATAATCTCTGACTCACTCCTTATTTAAGTAAAACTTCTTTGAATGATATCTCAAATAAACTCTTCACATTTAAAGTTAATTGACTCATCGTTTTTATTCTACTTGATTTATTGAAAATATAGATATGCTTAGCTACTCTATTTCATGAAATATTTTTCTTGGCTTCCACGATACCATATTGCTTTTCCTTTTTTATCTCTGGCATTTCTTTAGTATCTTTCATTCATGTTCCTATTTTCTGTCCTTAAACATTAATATTTTCTTTATCCTCTTTTATTTCTCAGTTTAAATTTACTTTTGGGCATTTTTTTATTTTCAGATATAACAATATCTATATTTCTAATTAAGTATCTTCTTAAACACATGCTTATATATCCAAATGTCTAATGAACACCTACCTATCTTACAGTTCTTCAATATAAACATAATGAAAACTATCTCCAACTTTCCTTATTTCAGTGAATAATATGTTTTCTCTTTCTATAAGTTGCCCAAGACAGGAACCTGAAACTCATTTTTGATTCTTAGCTTACATTCATATGCCAAGGTCAATAAAATCAGTCACTGAGTCTTGTAAGTATCATTTATATCCACCATATTTCTCCACCCACCTGGCTCTGTTCCCTAAGCAGTGTTCTCTCCCTTTCTCCACATAAACTACTTCAAACGTTCCTTATTGTGTTACCCCTCACTACTGACTTTACTAAATGATCTTTCTATCTTCTTTAATGATCTCCTATGTATTCTCCATAGTGCAGACATAGCCAGCTAAAAGCAAATGTGGCCATGACATACCCTTTACCTGCATAATACCAATAGTTGGGATTCTAATTCAATGTCACTTCCTCCAATAATTAAAGGTCCTGAGCTTCAGTGTCATTTTGCTAAAGCATTAGAGGCAGCGTGATTTATTTTATATTTTATGTTTATAAAAAGCAGGAAGGTAGACTAAGGATATGTCACGAGTGTCCCTCTGAAGAGCCAGCCTCATTCACTCAGCCATATTATTATCTCCTTTCGCCAGATTTAGGCTTTCCAACCTACAGCTCAGTTAATGGTTCCCTTGTCCCATTCGGTGGTGAATCGCTAGCCAACATGCTGGTTCTCAAGTACCAACTTGGACCCCTTGCAAGAAGAACAAGACTTTTAAAATATTTACTCTATTAATTAGAACAGATAAGGTTGACCCTGTGGGGGCAGTAATATGTGTGAGGAGTAACTCCTCTCTGCATATATGGGTGATCTGTGAACAATAAGGAAGTTAGGGGCATTGTCTGTGCAGTGAAAAATCTGCATGTAACTTACACTTGGCCCTCAGTATACACAAGATCTCTATATCCTGATTCTTTCATATCTGTGATCTGCACCCACAGATTCAACCAACCTCAGGTGGTATAGCATCATAGTATACATTTAATGAAAAAATCTGCATACAAATGGAGGTGCACAGTTCAAACCCCTATTGTTCAAGGGTCTGCTGTATACAACACGCTGCCATTTCATCCCAGGGTGATGCAGAGATGCTCAATAAAACTCCTCTACCAGAGCGCCAAATGGTAAGTGGAACACCAATAACTTTTATTTATTTTTAACTGCAGTCTACTTGAATACAACTTTTCTCAAATGATTTTCAACTACTTTAAATGTTTTTCTTCCCAAGGGCAGTATAAGGCTTTCTCATGTTCATTTTCTGAGTGATGAGAACTTCTGTTGTATCATTTCCTCTTTCTTAAAGGTGGGTTCTTGGTATATATCATGTTCTCTGATGCCTCTGAATCTACTTTCAAAGCAAAAGTACCAAAGTTAAACAGTCAAGGAACAGTTTATTCAAGGTTATTGCAATACTCAGTCAGCTCAGTCTGATCCAAAGGGCTGGAGAGTTTTTAAGAATTGGGATGGTGAAGGTTCCTAGGCCATCCAGGTGTACAAATTTGCTAATTGCTTCACCCCTCCAACCTTAAAAAAAAAAAAAAGAAAACTTTTTCTATTATCTTCATGCATGAGGTAGTCTTACAACGTGTAAGAAGATACCCAGAGAAGTTAGCTCTCATCCTCCCATTGAAACTGGGGGGCTGGGGGCTCACATCTTCCCTGAGAATTACAGTTCAAAGGGATCGTCCACTTGAGAAGACATTCCTAACTGTAAAACTGACAAGAAGCTTTTTACCAAGATTCCCACCTCAAAGGGGTGAGAAAGATTTATAATGATAAGTTTTCTGAGGTAAATGCTCTAAGAAAAGGGAGGCCAGAGGCCAAGAGTCAGGACGAAGTCCGTGTGTAGCTTAGCCTGACTGAGGCGAACAGGAAGGCCTTCTTGGTTACCATCAGTCATGGCTTTTGATACATAAGGAAAATGGGAAATCAGGAAAGTAAGTTTGTGCTTCTCTGAAGAAACATTTCCTTTCATATCTTGTAGTGAATAAAGTTAGAGAAAAACTTCTTTTTGTTGTTGTTCTGTATTACCAGTGTAGTTTCAAAGACAATTGGCAGATGGGGGAGAGAAATCATACAAAAAGGAACGAGAAGAAAAAGAAAAGAAAGTGTAGCATAATTTTATAGTTTAAAAGAATGATCTATTTACAAAAGTCAAGTTATTTCTACACTACTTACTGGAATTACTTATTCAGTAATCTCCCTTCTAATCTGATGGTAAGCTCTATAAGGGCCAGGAGTATCTTGTCCATTTTTTTCAACTAACCCTGTGTCTGAAATAGAGTAGCTGCTTCAGAATATTAAGGAATAGATGAATAAATCAATGAACTCGTAGAGAACTCCTGAGAGAGAAAACAATGTTAGATATGCATATTTTAAACATACATCAGAACTCAAAAGCCTGATTGCCTCTCCACCTACTTTTTCTCAATGCTGTTGGAATACAAGGCTTCATTTTGATTAATATTTTGTGTCTGAAACACCAGAACTCTGGCAGCTTCATCCATATATTTTGAAATTGTAATTTGTTCTTAGTCCCCATTTCATGACAGATTGTTTGACAATATATTTGACAAAGTAGAAGAACCTAATAATCTCACTGCTCCAAACACCTATACTTGCGAGAGTTGTGTCTTTCTTATTTCTGAATTTTAGATGTCTCATAACACATTTATAAAGTTACAATGGGAAAAAACCTTTCTCGTTCTGCCTTGAATGGCTGGATCTGAGATAGCATCTCAAGGCAAACAATGACAATTAAAAAAAACCTCTTAACAGGTATTCTATGGCAAGCATGGAATATCCTAATTAGACTCGATGAGGAGATTGTATTATATCTACAGGGAAATGTCCGTGCAACTACCTGTCAATTTTAAACGTTCTTTTAGAATTACGACTGTAGATTTAAAAGTGACAGCGTGAGACACCTAGTTACAGTTCTTTTTCAGATGAGCAACAAATAGCATGTCAATATGAGTACATTCCATGCAATATGTGGGATGTTTATACTTTTTAGAACATTTGGTTGTTGGGTTTTAATCTGAAATTCAAATTTACCTGGATATCTTGTATTTTATCTGGCAACTCTACTTAGAATGGATATTCGGACGGGAGGGTATAGCTCAGTAGTAGAGTACGCACTTAGCATGTAGGAGGTCCTGGGTTCAATCCCCACTACCTCCATTTAAAAATAAATAAACCTAATTACCTCGCCAATCCAAAAAAAGTAGAAAAAAATTTTTAAAAAATGGATATTCAGACAACCAGTCTTCTGTGAAGTGATTCAAAGAGGAGAGTAAAATTTTGAGAATCAGACTAATCCAGAATACTGTGATCCAGTAGACGGGAAAGAAATAGCTTGCTGACTTCAATAAGAAAGATAAGAATTTTTAAAAATATCTTTTATTTTCTGATCATAAAATTTTCTAGGAATACTGGTTATCCATCATTCTTCTGTTTGTACTGAATTCAATTTTAAGAAGGTCCTGGAGGGTATTGGAGTACACAGCACAGTCTTAAAATTGCTGCTGTTTTATTCTGATTCATGTAATATACAATTGATCAATCCTTGCTAAGAAATGAATTCCCCAGTATCCTTTTTTATTGCGTTTTCAGTGAATTCAGCATATTCTTGAGGTAAGTATTTTTTCTTGGCAAGGAATTATTTAGCTCATAGAAATGTCCATATTTTCATTAGTTATAGACGAATAAAACACATGACAGCTTTAAAACAAACTTCTGAAAATTTATTATGGAGTTTTCTTCTTTATTTCTAACTCAATTCAAATGTTTCATGTCAGTAACTGAGTACATTAGAGCTATAATGACATTTAATATAAAGACGATGATTATATTCATTTGAATGTTGAGATATGTGTGGGTATGTGTATGTGTATCATATGAACCTCACACAGCCGATTAAATGACAGACTGGATTAACACTATCCACTTACCTAGAAAATAAGCTTCTTTCACACTTGTACCCAAGCAAAGTAATAGCTTTTTTTTGGTGCTGAATATAATGATCATTTTTTTAAAAGTTGATCTCTAGCCTTAGAGTCTGCAAGTTGGATCGATGAGGCTTAGTATGACCATGTAACACAGCAAATTAACCAATCCTTTAAAATAAAGTTAGCTAATTTCACTTCCTTATGCTCTTGTGAACAAACAACTTTTAGCTTTTCCTTCAAATGCAGGAAAGTATAAATGACGATGCTCTCCAGGACTAGCAGGCAGCACGTCCGGCCCCGCGTCGTCTCCCGCAGTGCTAGATAATGAACGTTTATGCCCACTTCCACAGTGAAGTGATTGGCTTCCGTTTATTGTCAGGTCCAATCATGCACAAAACACGGGCGTGTTCCCTTGAAATTAAAGTCCAATTATATAAACTGGTTTAAGCTTTGTTTCCTCAGTGGTACCAGAAAATCTCCCTTACAAAAAATACCTTTCTGTTGTCTAGTTTAGCACCATTAATTCCTCTGTGCTAAAAACGACTCTCTAGTGAAAATCTTACTTCAGAATACACGTATCTTCTAAGCATACCATTCAATGTTCCAATACTTTGCCAAGAACTATGAACCCTTACATCTTTGGAGAATTCGAGGTAATTTATATGGTTAGAATCCTTAGGACTTGCTAAAGAAAAAGAAGAACACAAGAAAGAATTTCAGGAGGTGTTTTTTTAATTTTTAGAATTATTATCTCTTTATTTTTTGAGGGGGTGGATTAGGTTCATTTACTTATTTTAATGTAGGTACCAGGGATTGATCCCAGAACCTCATGCGTGGTAATGCACACACACTACCACTGAACTATACCTCTCCACTCCAGGAGTTATGATTTAAGCAAATGTGTCATATTGGTGGCATCTAGGTAAGACGTCTGGGAGAAAGCATATTTAAAGACAAGTCGAATCAGGTATTCTGTTTGAGCAACGTTACTTTTGAGATATCTGTTACACATCAGGTAGGATTTATTCTTGCAGTTTTGCTTGATCTGCACCCAGAGATTAACTTTTTGTTTCATCCACAGTCAGGTACTTCTTCAAATATTTTTATCTGCTCCTTGAAAAGATATTTTGTAGTATTGTTTGTTACTCTCACTGAATAACTTGGGTTCTCCTAGATCAGTTATTTGCAAGGTATTCCTATAGAGGGCAAGATTGCCGAGGGATTCTTCCAGCTTATCTGGGTTCCACAGCACAAAGGTTTTCTTCTCAGCTTCCTCAAAGATAAAGCTGTTTTCAAGTGTCTTTTATTTGTGAATATCGACATGGGCTTGTCTTCTCTTCATTTGCCAATTTAATCAAAGAGCTAGGCTCAGAAATAACTTTTACTTTTACTTTCTAACATTGAACTTTCAACACTGAAATTTCTCTGAGGCTTCTGTCTTTTTCTGCATGTATTCCCAAGCAAATGCAATTGCTTTTTACAACTCTAATGTATATTTTACAGTATGTTGCCTAATTTTGCCCACAATAGAGTTTCTAGTTGATTCTCCATTCTCCTGTAAACTTTGGGATGTTTTTTAGGAGAAAAGGGAACATGCTTTGATACAGAGTTTGCTCATAGTGAAAGTATGAATAATCATCTCTAAGTGTATAATACTGTGAATTAAAAATGCAGCCTGCATACATATTTTAATAATCAGCATGGTCTAAGTAAAATTTAAGGTTCAGAATAAATATTAGGAGGAATAATTTTATTTTTTAATAAAATTATAAAGCATATGATATGAGTTTTTGAAAGCTACAACCATAATACTGCATGTTGATAAAGAAAATAAAGTATAAAAATCTTTCAACCTTTCTCTCTTGAAGCAACACTCCACAGAATATTGACTTAACCCTCCCTCTTTACAATTCATAGTGGATATTTCCTGACAGCAACTTAGATTTTCTTGTAATTCAAGAGAAGATAATGACACATCTTCCAGTTAAGAAACTGAGAAAAATAGACACACACATATACACACAATGAAAAACATCAATAGTAAGATGTTATGTCAGCAACATGGTTTGTTTTCTGGCTTGTAATTTTAACAGTTGTTTGATATTGAGCAAGCAACTTAGAATGAAACGTTGAAGTGGTCTTAATACTACATATGTTTTATAATAGAGAAAATAACGGATTTAAATGTAGAATAGCATCACACGTTATTAAATATATGGAAAAAATGACATCTACATGAAATAATCAACATAATCGAAACTTGAAATATGTATTTCTTATATATCTATGATCCAGCAACTTCCCTTCATGGAATCTTCCCAAGAGAAACAACCAAAGACAAAGCATGTGATGGTAGTAATAATGGTAAGAGTGATACATTTCAAGCAACCTCTTAGTAAGGCAATGACTAAATTATCTACTGTGGGTTATCATGCAATTATGAAAAAGACACAAAAATTGTGGATATAATATTTTATACACATATCTTTGCATGTATACTTTTATTTAGGTCTGTGTATGCATCAGTGTCAGTGTAAAGCAAAATGTTTAGTGTTGAATAAGTTTTTAAAATGCTATGTGTATCAAAATGTTTTATGAAAATGAAAGTAAATCTAACCGACATTTTATGTTTTTTGTTTTTATGGATACACATGTATGTTTACAGAAGCATAGAGAATGTCTGGAAATACATGCTTAAAGTAGTTATAATTGTTTTCCCTAATGAGATCGAAAGTCGCAGTCAATGGGAAAGTTTGTCTTATCTTGAATAGCAAGCGTATTTAAAGACAGTGATATACTTATTGCCCACACAAATAAAAACTGATTTTAATAAAGGGGAAAAGTAATTATTTGAAGATCAGATTTTATTGAATATGGGTGAAGGGTGATAGTATTATTTTGATGCAAACCAACACATAAAAACACTACAGCTATTTAAACATGCCTGATTTGAAACTGAGCTCTTTGGTGTCAGATATCCTCCATATCTGTAACATGGACTTTTGATTTAATTTGAAATTAATTAATGTCTTAAAAATGCAAGCAAAAGAAAAAACAACTCTTTGAGTTGAAGAGGAAGATCAGTCAATCATATTTTTATGAAAGATACTTAACAGCAGTAGTTTTCAGCCTTATCAGAATTTTTGTTTTTATCATTTCAATACATTTAGACATTATGTGAGACATTACTATTCTGTAGGCTGTAAGAGAGTCAATTTTCAGTTACGGACTAATAGTTTGTCTTCTATTTGAAGAGGAAAGTGTCACATAATTATTACGGCATGTTTTCCTTGTTTTCTATTTTAGAAAAACCCTTTCCTAAGGAAACTGTTTCTGATTTCAGGAAAAATTACCCACAGTGACCTTCCCCCAGTGAAACTGCCGAGAGAAGAGCGGCATCCGTGCGGATGCTCTCTGGTTCCTGACGCATACTGGGCCTCCCCACTGATGCTGGACATAACCTGGTGCATAACCGTTGCTTCAGGTATGTGGTCACCTTTAGTTTTTATTTTTCTTCAACTTTTCAGATTAATTGTTTAATTACTTCCATTCTACATACTCATTCAAACATCGTTAGTAAGAACACCTACAATGTTATGAGGAATTTCTGGAAGGACCTCAGTGTAGGTATGTCTTCAGTGGTTGCAAACATAGCTCTGTAAGGAGGTGGGGTTCCCCATCCATAATCTACAGACTAACAGTTCATAATGGGATGTCAGCAGACGCTTGTGAATGAGACCCACCAGGCAGACTGTTAAAAATTATTTTCAAAATAATGGTAAGACTTTTTTTCTTTGCTTACTGAATTGATAATTGCCCTGATGGTACAAAAGTAATTGTGGGTAAAATGACTAGTGTCTCAGCCTGAATCATAACACTGGTGCCATAATGAGCTAGTGGTCATTGCATTCTTCACTTGCCATAGCCGCACAGAAGAAGAAGATGAAGGGGAAAGAGAAGATGCAGTGACAGCAGCAGCATCAGCGGTGGTCAGGTGGTTTCACCTGGGGATTTCTTTTATGTAGCAGAAAAAAACCCTCAACTCTTGGGTAGACATACTTTTAATGTGTTGAGTGATGAAATGAAATGTACTTATTAAGCACATCTACTGTATACCAAAGTACAGTAGTCTCTCAAGGAAAATACAGTTCTGTGATTTTCTGGATTGCTGAAATAGCTGTTTTTTTTTTCTTTAATAGAACACTTTTTATTTGAAAGAATGACTGATAGACAAACTATGCTTATTCAGATTTCCGTATTTGGTTACTGATTCTTGAAAATAAGCCAAGTGAGCATGTCAATTGCAGGAAAACAATAAACAGTACTTGTCAGTGATAAAATTTCAGCTTTCAAATAAAAATAGAATTTTGTAGAATTTATATATTTGCCACCATATGCTTGTTATTGTACCAAAACAAATAATTTTCTGATCAAATTAACAGAAGGATTTGGCTTTCTAAAAAAAATTGTTTAACAAAGTTGATCAACATTTGGAAGATCTGTAGAATTCACTGAAACATTACTTTCAAAATGACCTAGACATGATTCAAAGATCCATTAAAAATGCAAGCCTGAATAACGTTTTTAAAATTATAATCTTGAAAGTTTGTTGATATGCTTTCAGATTCCACATTAAAACTAAACGTTAATAAAGTTAACACTTGTTGAATTTGGGTACAGTGTCAAAATAATTATCCATAATTATCTGATAAGGTTTTAAAACTCCTCCCACCTTTTCCTGATGCATGTCTGTGTGAGGCTGGATTCTCTTCCTGTCCTACAAATCAAATAGGATATGCAACGTATTAGAACAAAAGCAGACGTGAAACTCTAACTGTCATGTAGTAAGTCAGATGTAAAAGAGATTTGAGACTTAATTTGTCTCAAAACAGCTACATTGACCCAGAGATTTGACGCTGTCAATTCTAACTGCTAGTTTTAAATATTAGGTTCAGAATAGGTTGCTTAGCTATTTCTGCAAGCCTAAAATCCCCAATCTGAAATGCATGAATTTTGTAGAGTTATACATTTCTCTTTGTTCCTATCTTGTATGCACTATTTTTATTACAAAATCATGCACATAGCTGTAAAGACTTTCTATTTTAATACTGCATGTTGATCAGTAATACAATGAAAAGTGAATCATGGTGAAGGAATAGAGATTGAGAAGGTGTGCTCTTTTAAACTAGATGAGCAGCGGCTGTTTCTCTGAGAAGGTGACAATTGTGTGAACAAGCTGTGAAAACCCCTTGGGAACAGCTTACCGGGAAGGGGAAGGCAAGTACGTGTCTGGCATGTTTGATGAAGAATAATAAGGCTCAGTTGCATAGGGCAAAGTTAATTAAACAGAAAATTATTAGAAGTAGGTTGGGAAAGGTTGTCAGGCAAGAGATCATGAAAGTTTCCCTATGGGCATGAAGGAAAATGTATATAGAAGGGTGATTAAAAGTTAAGACAGAAGCTAAGCTTCTTAGGTTCAAATCTGAGCCATTATCTGTGTCCTAGGATAGATACTTTACCCAACAACATCTCCATTTTCTCATGTGTACTCCCGGGGGTTATCGTAAATCCTGGATATGGAATACTGGTTAGGATTATTCAGTTAGCATATACACACGGTACATTATACACACATTAGTTATAATCATTCTTATTAAATGTAATGGGGATTATTAGCTATTATTAGTATTAGAATGCAATCTAGCCCTATTAAAGTGTTTTAAACAGGAGAGTGTCATTATTTGATTTGTGTTTTTTAAAAAATGTTCACTCTGGCTCCCACAGAGAGACATGATGATGGGGTGAGGATAAGGGATTAAGTTGGGAAAACACTCAGGACCACTACTGGAGTAATCCATGTGGTTGATGATGGGGTCTCCACTGATGGTAGCAGTGAAGGTGGTTGAGTGGTGAGATGCAGTAAATTTAAAGATACAGCCTCCAGTTGAAAAAAAAAAGTACAATTTTACATTGACTTATATGTGTTTGTTTTTCTTTTCTTTAGCTTGCTGAATTCCATATCTATTGGTTAGCCTATTTTTTTATAATTGACTTTAAATGCAATATTTAAATTTCAAAACGTGATGACTATTTATATCTAATATTGAAATATCTTGTTGATCATATTTGATTTTTATGGTTGCTAAACCTTTGTTTCAAATATTTGGTGCTCAAGTAACTCACAGTTTCCTAAACCACATGTGCTTCTTCTCATTGTCATTTGTACGCTTACTTCCCCTGAGATACAGGGACCTTCTCAGTGAATATCTGCTCTAGCTTTATGCCATATAGGAACACATTTCTTGCAGACAGCCACTCAGTCTCTCCAGGTAAATACTCAGCTGCTTTGTCCTCTTAATTTTTTTTTTAATCAACTTTCATTGACATCGGAAGCACCTGGAGATCTTTTTCAACTGCATATTCTGGGGAGGCGCTTGGGATTTCGCATTTCTAACATGCGCCACAGTGATGCCAATGCTGCTGAGTCCTGAAACACACTTTGGGCAGCAAAGCTTTAATGGCTCCTAAATGTTTAATGACTTCCTCAAATACCGAAGGCTTCCATGCTGGCTTCATGTACATAGGGTTTCACCTATGTGCTTAAAGCTACCTAATTAATACACAAATCTTTCCTAATAAAATGTAGAAGCCCAGGGCAGCAAAGTTCTTTTCAAATTTATTTTTCTACAGAATTTGTATTTCTTAAGGGAATTTTTAATGCTTGTATACTTTATTAATAAAAGATTCTTGGCATAAAATTTTCAGTATTAGTAAGAAAGGGAAAAATTGTTTAAACAGAGTAATAAAATTATTTTTGGAGGCTGATCTTTGAGCTTCATTGGCTCTCCTGAGAATCAGACAGACAGATCTATCTAACTTTAAAAAATGTATTGATTTATTTGAAAACAATGAACATCACATTTAAATAATAACATGATATGGGATACAGTAAAAATTTTCAGATTTTGTTTCTTCTGAATTTTAATTTTTTTGAATGCTAACAACCTTTTCAATGCAACACCCATGCCCACAGCAAAAAGTATCATATATACAATTACTTGACATCAAGTTAACCAGGAAATTTTACATTGTTTGTTACCCTCCAAAAAGGAAAAGACCCCAGTCCTTGTCTTACCCAACAGATAGAATTGCAGATGGGAGACAGAGTGCATTATGTAGCAAACTATTTTAAAGGATTTATCCAGTAGAAGAAAAGTACGCTTCTCCAAGAAGGGAGGCGGGCTGATCCAAGGGAGGAAAGCGATGGTCTTTGTTTTGTCCTTTCTCTAATACCCTGGCTTAGAGGCGGTCTTTTGATTGATTGACGACTCTTGCCCCTGGAATGTCTAGTCATGATGGTTTCTTTTGTGCATGTCCTTATCCAGAGTGTGCACAGAAAAACCCATGGTGGGGGCAAATCACAATGTTAATTATGTTACAGTGAGCATTGGGTCATGTCCAGTCAAGTATATTTTGCTACTGAGCAGTGTTGGTTATCGGGTTCTAACTGGTTTCTTGCTGGCCCTCATTTAGAAGAAGTGAAGTCCCTTTATGCTAGAGGGGGCATAACACCATCTTCCAGACCATCCTCCCTCTCCTCCATCTATCTGCCCGGTGCCTGCACTTATCTAACTACCCAAAAGTTTAAAAAAATTAAGTGACGGCTATTTCTTCAGTGACCCACAATAGTAACATATATTTTTAAAAATTGGATAACTCTTTAAATAGTTGCAGTACACACTCCATTTACACCTTTATCCCTGGATGAAAGCCGTATCTATTATGAATCTTTTCTTCCATTCTCTTCTTTTCATTGAGTTCAGACAATCTCTAGCTTGGGTGTTTTAGTGTCTTGTAAATGCACATGATTGAAGACGCTGCTGGTACCTGAAAAATCTGCAGAATCACAGTGGGCACCATCCTCACCATCACCAATAAATAACAGAAGGATAAATAAAACCAAGAAAATTGCAATACTAAAGGAGAATCTAAGTAATCTAAATACTCTATATACCAGTAATGGAGTCAAACTGGCATAACCACAGTGTTTTATTAGCTGCTACTAAACCATTTACTTTGAGGTGCATGTAAGCTAAATGATATAAAGGAGAAATAACATAATTAAAGTGATTCATGTAGTGTATTTAAATTTAGCATCTGTTTTTCAGTTAAGATTAAGAATACAGAATTGAATTAAATGCAGTTCTATATACTTCCAATCTTATGTTATACCATAAGACTTACGAGCCTATCTGTTTTCACTGTTATCATTAGAAACAGAAACTATGAAATATTTTAAATATTGCAAATATAATAAAATATTTATTTCCAAATATCTAGCATTTCATTTAGGTTGATGATGGGTGGGGATTGGACAATTTATATTTAAAAGATTAAAAAATATGTATTGTGTTAACGAACGCTGGTGTAATCAGGCATTCTGGACTGTGCGAATTGCAGGAACATATGTTTGTATTGTGGACATGCATTAGGAATATGCACATAACACAGCATATGGAAGATTTATATAGATTTTACACTCTGCCCAAAATAACTATATGTAGTGATAGAACAGTATCAAACCAGCATCTCTCCCACGGCTATGATGTGAGGAACCAGCAGATGAGGGCAATGGAGCTATGTTTGAAAGCACTAACTGGCAGAAAACTCACAGAGAATAATTGCAAAAAATAGAAAAACAGAAGCAGCAGCGCTCTTGTTAGAAAAGTAAAACACGACTGAGACGGAAAAACAACCAATAGAAAGAGGAAGGGAGAGTTTTGCCCAGAAGATTGGTGAGTAAACAGTTCCAAACAATCAAGCAGTAGACACATTCACAATTAGAGTTTGAAACTTCAACACAGCCCTGTTAGACACACAACTGTCGGAGCCAGTAGAACAAAAGTGAACAGAGTATAGATCTGATCAGCACAGTTAATGTAATTGATGTGTATGGAATACTTCACCCTAAAACAGAAGTATATGTAGTTTTCAAGAGCTTATAAAGCATTGAAGAGGGTAGACCACATCTTGGGTGATAAAATAAAACCCAACATTTCAAAGAATTGAAATCATATAGTGTCTTATTTGACCATAATAGACTCACACTAGAAATCAGAACCAGAGAGACAACAGAAAGATACCTAAATAATTGAATTCTACAAATCTCTTAAAGAATTACCAATTTCACACAATCTCTTCTAGAAAATGGAAGAGAAGGAAAGACTCCCCAGCTCATCTAATGAAGCCAGTATTGCTCTGACACCAAATCAGACAAAAACTGTCAACATAACAAAATATAATCCAACATTTAAAAAACTCAAGACCAAAATGTTATACATAGACACTTATCAGAATGGCAAAAACATACACAGTGACAACACAAATGCTGGTTAGGATGTGAAAAGCAGGATCACTCATACATTTCTGATGGTAGACCAACATGGGAAAAAATTGGTAGTTTTTATTACAACTAAATATGAAATTTACCATTCAACCTAGCAAATGCACTCAGGCATTTACCACAGAGAATAGGAATTGATGTTTTCAAACAAAACTTACAGATGCATGTTCATATGAGTGATTTATAATAGTTCAAAACTGGGAGCAGGTCAGATATCTTTCATTAGGTGAGCAAATCCAGTACACCCATATCATGGACTACTCTCAGCAAAAAGAGAAGAGCCATAAGTGCACAGATTCCAGAGAACTATGCTGAGTAAAAAAAAATGTAGGTCCCTAAAAGCTCCACATTATATGATCTTATTTAACATTCCTGTAACACCACATTATAGAAATTGAGTACATAGTGATTGCCCAGCAGGAAGAAAAGAGCAGGTGTGAAGATGGGAGGGAAATGAAAAAGATTTGAAAAAAGTGACACAAAAATCTTTGTGGTGTTGGAACTGTCCTGTTTCTTGATTGATTGTGATGGTGATTCACAAACCTACCCATGAGATAAAATTGCATAGAACTAAATATATACACAAAAATAAGTATTAGTGAAATAGGAGAAATCTTAATATGATAAAATCAATTGCATCAATATCAGTTTCCTGGTGGTGGCAGTGTACTAGAATTTTGCAAGATATTATCATTTAGGGAGAATATGAAGCATTTTTCATGGGATGTTTATATTTTCTAAATGAAAATAGTAGGTCAGATCAAAAGCTAAACATAAATAATTTGGGATTTGGACACAGTGAAGAATTATGTACACAAATGATTGGAAAAGAAAGAGTGGATATATCTAAAAGGCACATTTTTTATTGTGCACTATGCATATATCAAATTAAATTACTCCCCTGGGAAACTTGATCTTCTTTGTGACAGCTGTGGAGAGTGTAGTACACTCAGGATTGGATTATTTTAATGAATAAAGGGAAAGTTAAAGGTGTAAAAGGTTAGTGGATTCATTGATTCAAGACTCATTTTATGAATAAATAACAATGAAACACATTATGTGCCAGGAAGACTTCTAGGGGACATTGATACCACAGTTAAAATACAGATTTTTCTTAGGAAACTCACATTCTGTTGGATTGGTCAGAAAATATACGACAGTCCTGTAATTTTAGATGTTAATAAATTCTTGAAACAAAAATAAAACAGGATGAGAAAATGGGTGGCTAGAATGATATTTTATAGAGTGTACAGGTGATGCTTGAGCAGAGAATTGAATTAAGTGTAGGAACAAGGATGTGCATTAAGGGTGGAGAAGGAAGGTTAGGTTTTGATGTTAGATATGTGTGATGTGTTCAAGAGAAATTGAGGAAATTAGTATGGTTTAAGGCAAGAAGCCAGACAGAGAGAGGAGAGATTAAATAGAGGAAGTTATTGAGAAGGGCTCTTTTAGGATCTACTAGGAATTTGAAACAATTTTGGATTTTCATCAGAAGGAAATGGAAGGTCTTTGGAGAGTTTGAAGCAGAAGGCTGACCTGTGGCATGTTTGTCTGATGTCTCATTCCAGCTTCTATGTGAAGTCTACATTTTATGACCATGAATGTATATGGGAAGACAAATTAGAAGGCCATTGCTGTAGTTAAGGTGAGACAAAATTAGTAATGACAAAGGTTACATTAAAATGACGGCCACCAGACTATGAAAAATGGACACGGACAGAAGGTAAGTATAAAGCTTAATAGCAATGACTCAGAAGATTCCCTGGGTGACAATCTCAGCTTTGGTGACACATGATTGCTGGGAAAACTTTCACATTTTCTGTCTCAGTTGTGCGTGTGTAAGATGGGGCCCATAAGTACATAAGCCTTATGTTGTGAAAATTAAATGAATTACTACCCACGAAATATGTTGAACAATGGTTGGAAGATAATAAATATTTAGTATATGTTTTATTGTTACTTATTTTTATTATTATGAGAGAGGAGAAGACTAGTTAATCAGCTGGAAGTCCTGATGAGATAAAATACTAGGTAACCTGTGGATGATTGTAAAAGCGATCTTGATAGAGGAGCAAGGTTGTTGTTACAAAGTGGGTTATGGTGTGACTTAATGACTTTGCACTGTAGATATTTGGGATGGGAGCTTGCCCACAGGGGTAGAAGCTGCTGGCTTTTTTCCACACCCCCACATACAGTTTCTTGTACACTTTCAGGAGTGACAGCACTAGCCTGATCACATACCCTACTTAGAGATCAGAATGCTGAGCCTTTGGAGCACCCCCTTCCAAGCTTCTAGGCTACTTTAACTACTATTTTATCCCCAGGCACTAGTGGTGGTGGTTGCTTCCTGTGGTTACTATCACTGGATGGTCTCAATGTTCCTTTTTTTTGTTAGTTAGCCCTTCAATTTCGGTGCAAGCAATTCTTACACATATTAATTTTTTTTCTGTGAAATACCCATTTTTCTCTCCCTTTTCCTGACCAGGCTCTGTTTGGTATACAACAGCATGTTTTCTTTCTCATTTATTTATCCATATACACAGATATCTATGTGACTAAAACTTTTATATACATGAAATCATAACGCTGGAATTTTTTTGTGCGGTTTTGATTTTCCTTTGACTTTGTGCTTGAAAATTTAACTCAGTTTACAGTCTCTCTTCCAAATCACCTTCCCAAATCCTAACACGTATGTGCAAAAGTAACTTAATGGAAATATCTTAGAATTCATTCTTCCACAATATTCTATGTTCATAAAAATCGTATCATCTTAAGAGTACCGTAATGTATAACTTTGGTCAAGTTTCAAGGACAGAATTAGGGAAGCAGCATTGCTTATGGCAGAATTATTGCCTACTAGGAATTACAATGTATTTGGAATTCAGTGAATTTCAGCTGACTTTAATTTACTTGTGTTCAGCCCTTGGGAAAGAAGAAAGAATAATTTGTTGTCATGGGGAATATAAATATTAGTAGAAGATGCTCATTGAAATCAATGTTCTGTCCCTCTTACAAATGGTTGTAAGGAAAACAACCGTGCTTCAATAACTTGTTAAAAAAGTGAACAAGAAATTTTTTAATGGTAATGAGAAACTAAAATTTTACATAATAGTAAATGTCATTTTTATTAATACTGGTAAATTGTTACTATACTATAATAAAAATACAAATGACGATGAAATGATGATTCATATAATTTGGTGTATACTCCAACGACTTGAAAGAAAGAAGATGTTTAATCAATATACTGAAGTTATTATGTTACTATCATCATCCTCACGTTGATTTTATAACAGTTTGAGTTTGCCTTATCATTCTTGCAAGAGCACATCTAAAACAAGGTGAAAACATAGAGAATACTTTATGAAGTAGAATAAAGCCTGAAGTTTGAGTGACATCCTTAGTAAGGAGTAGAATGTGTACATTTGAAAGGTGACAAAGTGCTGGCTGAAATGAATTTATGAGAATCAAAATTCCAAGTTGTTAGGATATATTATACCGTTTAGAGTTGAAGTTCTGTATCTGCCCTTGGTAAAAATGTTCAGTAACTGGACATGAACATGTAAAGTACCATAAGGAAGCGTTTGTGTTACAAAGTTCTTAATTCATGTACCATTATGATTGACATAAAATAGTGCTATAAAAATTTATGAGGTACAAGCATTTAAAGAAATATACTTCTTACAAATTAACCATGACCACATTTTCTTAGAATGAAGCCTCAGTGCTGATGTATGTCATTAAGATTAGATGGCTATGTTGAAATATTATGGAGTTAATCATTAGGCAACATGCCTGAAAGGATAATGGTTTGTAAAATGGAAGGCTAGGTGTTTATATACATACACATATGTAACTTAATAAGTCATTGAATTGTGTTTGTGATACTCCACAACTTGTTCAAATACTGGTTCAAAGCATTCGTTATTTCACAACATGTGTACATATCCGTAGTCTCCTCCCACAAACTACAAGTAGGGTCAACAACCGCTGTATTATAAAATTTGTCATTATAAGCTTTTTCATTTCATTTTACTTAACAAATATCCTCAACATTCTTTCAGATGTTTATAAACTAAAAGTGCTGCTACTTTAAAAGGTCAACCTGTCAAATTATGAGTTTTTGTCTATCTACTGTCCTTTTTTATTTTATTTTTTTACTTCTCTTCCCTTTCCATTATTTTCCAATAGCTTGTTCTTTAGACCTACCTTTTTATCAAGGTTTATCTGCCATACATTTGTTTAAATCTTAACTACGTCTTTGAAATATTTCACTGTGGGGCTTTCATTGACGAAGCATCAGAGGGTATGCCACATCTCACTCATCACAGTTCATTCCGCTGAGATAGATACAAAGATGGATAAATAGATACCTTGATACATAGATAGATAGGATCTAGTTATTTTTCTTATATATCCCCATCTCTTTATTCCCTTTGAAATAAATTCAGCATCAACTTCATAAATTGCTTTTTTATGATTTTTTATACTTTTGAAAAAATTTCATGTACAATCCAATGTTAGATTTTTAAATATTTAACGTTTCTCTTTCACAGGTAAATAAAATATTTTGGTCATTTTAGGATTAACATTTCCTTCATGTGAACAGTTCAACTCACAGAGACATTAATTCTTGTCTTTGAAGTGGAGAGATCGTGTAACCATATTATTGTAAGTGAACTCTACCTGATGAAAGAGATTCCAAACTCATATTAGTAATGATAAATTGATTTTTTTGTGTTCTTTTAGACTTGATGGCAAAATTATGAACATTATGATAGAATAGGTTGTTAATATTCATGTCTACAAGGGACCCCTAAAACATATAAGTTGTATCTCTCAGCCACACCCTTTCTGTTTTTCATCTTTTATTTTTATTTTTTGATATCTCTATTATGGATATTACCAAAGAGACACAAAAGTCTCAACCATCACCCAGTTTCAGTAATTATCAATATGTAACCAATCATGTTTCAGTTATACCATCTCCTACCTTCTGTATTATTTTTAAATGAACTTCAGATACACAGGATTTTATGTGTACATATACCAATATAACAATTCTAAAAGCTAAATCTTTTAACGTTAGCATAGGCTACTGTCATACCTTAAATTTAACAGTAATTCCTTAATATAATCTAATGTTAAGTTAATGTAAAAATTTGTCCCGTGAAAGTCATTTATAAAATAGTTTTTTAATAAAAATATGGATCATAACAAGGTTCATACTTTTTTTTATTGATATGTCACTTAAACACCTTTTAATCTCCCCCCTCCATTTGTTAAAGATGGTGGGTCAGTTTTTCTGTAGACAGTTCCACATCAGATTACTGCTTATTAACCCACATAATGCTTTTAACATTTTTCAGTATTTGCCCAGAATGCTATATAGGTGGTATTACATACTCCCTTTCACATGAAATTAAGAGACGTAAAGTCTGACGTTCTTTTTCTCCATCACTAGGCTCAGTTGTTGTCAACCTGATCCATCTTTATTAAACTGTCCTCCATCAGTTTTTCATCTAATGGTTTTGGCAGACATGTATGGTTATTATCGAAATCCAGTATATTATTAGGAATTGCAAAACGTGTTTCATTTATTAGACAGAATTGTTGTAAAAATAGACATTTTTCCTCATGAACTATTTGGTTACTCTGAGTTACAGTTCTTAAGGGAAAAGGAGTTGAAAAGCTGGCTGCGGTCCTTCATAAAACAAGTTAGTATTGGTAACCACTAGAGTCAAATAATGTGATTTTCTCTGTAGCGAGTAGCTTTTTGCTTTTCTTTCTCTCTTTTTTTTTTTTCTAGTTTTAGTTTTAGTGTCTTTTTGAAGCCCTCGATTATATATGTATTTTATGTTCCAGTCTGTCCCAGACATCATTATGTTTTGATTCTTGCACAGCCCCATTTTGACCCACTGGAGTTTCTTTCAAGTTGACTCTTGTGTATTTCTGATATGAACCCATGTTCTTTGAGAACTTTCTTGCTTTCTAGTGTAAAAATTATTTCAGGGTCATCTTCTACATTTCTTGCCCTAGACCTGGAATCAGGCCTTTCTTAAAAAGTCCAGATTTCTTTTTTTTAAAATAGTACATAAAGACCAACGATTAGTCAGTCCTTCTAGGTTAATTCAATCAATCTAGCTAGGAAAAATACACATTCTTTTTGAAAATTAAACACCGATTATAAATTCATGCTGCTATTTTTAATTCAAATTATGATTGCAGGATTTTACATAACTTTCTTAATTTTTAGTTTGTCTCTATTTTAAATTGAAAATTCTTGTTTTTTAACTTGGGTAACATAATAATTTATTTGTTTAATCCTACAAAAACTCTAAGAGTTTCAAAGTAACATAATACAATTTATACAAACAATGTAAATATTCATTTATTAAACAGTTTAATATTTATTTACAATTCTATTTCATGCTTAAGATATATCACAACAATAATACTATTTGTTTCTGGGTACAGCTTACAGAAAATAGGAGTAGTAGGAAATAAATAAGTGAATACATTCATAATTTTAGATGATATTAAGTAATGTGGAGGAAAAATAGTGAGTGAGAAATATTTTTGGTGGGGTAAGTTACAGAAAGTCTCACTGAGAAAGGGCTATTTGAAGACAAAACTAAAAAAGAGGGAAAACTTCTCAAAGTTAGGTGAAAAAAGGCTTCTAGGTAGAGGGAACAGGAAAGGTATAATCTTGATAAAGCACTGGGTTTGGCATGCTTTGGTGAAAAGAAGAAGGATAGTCTGGTCAGCCTGGTGGACCATGAGTCCAGTCTCCACTCATAGTCAGAATTGTAGATAAGATCAAGAACAGAGTCTTATAGACGATACTAAAGAGATATGTTGTGATGAGAAACCCCCCAGAGGAGAGAGATATGATCAGATTTTCACTTACACAACCCTGGATGAATCTTAAAAATGGATGGTCCTGGAGCCACGTGAAAGTGAGAACAATTAGGATGCTACTTACATAATCTGTGTACGTAGATGATGGTGTCTCAGCCAGAGTGGCAGTGGTACACATGTGAAGGAGGGCTCAATTAAATGATGATATTCAAAAGTATGGCTGAAATACTTATATTTATGGATGAATTTAACACATTGGGTAATTTTCTCCTTTTCAAAATTATCCTTTTCCTTGGAATTTCTGGCCTTAAGATTCTTGATTTTTATTTTTGATGTATTTTTCCTCACTTCTGACTCATCCTCAGACCTCTTTTAGAACGTTCTTCTTCTCCATGTCTCTAAGTACCTGCACTCGTTGAAGATGCTCTCCGAAGACCTCTTCTTATTCTAAACCTCCTGCTGTCTGATCTCATCAATTTCCCAAACTTACATTTCCATCTATAGTGGCATTGACTTCCATGTCTATGTCTTCATCCTACGTCTCTGCACTTCAAGGATTTACTGGTATTTAAGATGGATTTTACACAACTATTACTCTGATTTTCTTGAAAGCTGAATTTATTGTTTGTTCATTATCTCACGGATTGGCACTTCCAGCTGCCCATGGACACCCCCGTCTGATTCCTGAGGGCTATGTGTGATTTTCCCTCTCCTGGTGCCTTGTTGGGTAATCCAAGCCTGTCATATTTTCTCTCTTAATTACTATTACGTGATAACATTGCTTTAAAATATTCACTGTCTCAGAAATGCCATGTACAATTTATGTTCTAAATTGATGTCGTTTAGTTCATCAGAGGATATTACTGAAGTGTCAGGCAAGTGATGCCATGAGATGTTCTACATTAAATCTTGAGTTGAAGAAAAATTAAACACAGAGTTACTGTGCCAGGTAAATGTTGAACACAGGGCTTTGTTGAACAAAGGCCAACAAAAATATCCCAAAGTTAAAAGATAAGATTATTTAAAAATCATTCCTCATTGTCTTCTATTTCTGAAATTAACTGAGGAAAATAATAAAAGTGAAAATCCTTTTTCCCTCTAGATGTGTCACATGAGAACATGTGTCTGTGTGCTAAGATGTACCTGAAGTTTGATTAGGAATTATTTTGATGGTTCCAAGAATTTCCAAAATAATTTTGGCCCTGTTTTTTGACTGTTCATTTATTTGTTTCATTCCCATCCCTTTGAGAAGTAAACACAGAATCTTGAAATGTCGTGTGTCTAAGATAAGTCTAAGAATCTAAGACTAACCTAATTTCATCATATCCACCATTTTTGCTTTAGAGCAACTTATAACCCTGAAAATCTTTCCCTTAATAGTTCTCTGAACACAGAGTGAAAGAATGAGACAAATAAGGAGCACATTGTGCTTCAGACTTTAACCATGGTTTCTTTATTTATGGTCAGCAGCTTGAAAGCTTACAAATTAAATGTGCACCAAAAAGTGAATTTCACATATGTTGGGAAAATTAGGAGCTGTCATTCTTCATTCAGCCATTCAAAGCAAGCCAGAAGCCAACCTAGAAAGAAATTTACACTTGAAAATTCTCTTTTGTTGTTATTCTCTCTGTATGCAGATATTGTCCTGATTGAATGAAACTCCCTTTTGAAGTAGACCACACCTAAAGTTGTTATTATTATTATTTTTCATTCTACTTCTATGATTTGGAAGCTCTGATTCTGGAATGACTTCTAGAGAAAAACATACTCTTAATTTCTATCATTTAAAGAGAAATAAAATATACCATGCTTTCATCATGTTATTCCATGTATAACATCTCCCTTCATATAATTGTGAAACAACATACTCCTTTTCATTGGAGTTTTAATTTTTGAACAATGAGTGATCAATTAACTAGTTCTTTAGGTGTAAATTATTATATGTCCAAATACAGTTATATTGTTTTTCTTTAATTTCTTAAATTGAATATAACACACACATACACCATGAGTTTTTAAGAAATTCCTAGTAATTGACATTTAGATTTATTCACAATATAAAAATACTTAAGGATTGTCTATTTACAATTGTCCTTATAGGGTAAACTCCTGAATGTTCCTTCCTTTGAGATTTCATTATAGTTTCTTTTTTTTTTTTTTTTTTTTTTTGGCAGGGCAAGGAATAGTGACTTTATTTGGAAAGCTGGCTGATGGAGAAGATAGCAAACTAATGTTCTGAAGGACCATCTTCCCCAAGTCAGAATTCAGGCTCCTTTTCTACTAAAAAGAAAAGAGGGTATTGTTGGTTGTTGCAAACTTGTTGGTTTAGGAATTCTTTGTTCTTGGCAGCCGTCCATGTGGGTCGGGTCATGGTGCCCCTGTGAAACCTCCAACAAAACAAGTGTTATTTTCTGCTCTGCAACTTGTTATCTTTCTACAGTTTCTTTTTGTTAACTTTTCAGTTTTCATGCTATAGTAGCAGAGGAGTATTGAGCCGCTTGAGAGTTTTTAGGAGGTCATTGCCAAGAAGGACTAATCACGTCACGTAAACACCATGTAGTCCTCAATATCATAGTCTGTTTTTTTAAAGGAAATATAACTTCTTTCCTGAAATGAGCTGAAATCCTGATTTTGATAGTATTTCTTATCGATAAATGTAACTGTAATATTTTAACAGTTTTATTGGAGTATGATTGACTCACCATAAATGCATCCATTTTAAGTATACAATTCTTTTTTGCAATTTTATAAAGATTTAGATCTTTTTGTATATTTATAGAATTCTGCAGGCATCACCACAATGCAATTTGAGAACATTTCCATAAACACAAAGCGTTCCATCATGCTTGCTTACAGTTACTACATGCTCCCTCTTTTAGATGTAGGTAACACTGATCTGCTTTTGTTCTCTAAAATTTTGCATTTTCTGTACATTTTATAAAAATGAAATCACATAATAAGTAGTCCTTTTGTTTTTTTCACTTAGCATAATATTTTGAGTCTCTTCCATACCATAGCATGCACTTTGTTCCCTTATAATGCCACATTGTATTCAGTTGTTTAGATTATCACTTTTGTTTATCTATTTACAAGTTGTTGGACATATGAATTATTTCCAGATTGGAGCTATTATGAATAATTCGGTTATAAACATTAATATACATGTCTTTTTGTGAATATATGTCTTTATTTCTCTTGGGTAGGTTTCTAGGAGTGGGATTATCAATCATGTAAGTTTGTATTTAAATTTTAAAGAAAAAACCAACCTGTTTTCTAGATTGACTATCATTTTCACTTCTATTAGCGAAATTTGAATATTCCTGTTTATATCTTTGTTAACACTTAATACCATCTTTCTTTTTTTTATAGCTTTTTAAATTGGTGTGTATTGGTACCTCACTATGGTCTTAATTTATCAATAAGAAAAGATGTTGAGCATCTTTTCATGTGCTTTTAGCTATTTTTATATTTTATTTAGCAACATGACTATTCAAATACTTGTCTATTTTAAAATCATATTTTCTCTTTAAATTGTAATAATGTTTCATATGTTATTGATATAATACTTTATGAGATATTTTAATTCCTGAATTTGTTAATTTGTGTTTTCTCTCTTTTTTTTCTTGGTCAGGATAGCTATGATTTGGCAATTTTTTTTTTGATCTTTTAAAGAATCATATTTTGTTGCCATTCTATATTGCTTTCCATTTTCTATTTCATTGATTTCTTCCTTAATCTTTGCTGTTTCTTATTTGTACATGTTTGGATTTAGGTTGTCCTTTTATTTCCATTTTATAAGATGAAAGCTCATTATTGATATGAGATATTTCTTCTTTTTTGATATGTACAAAGTTATAAATCATCCTCAAGATACTGCTTTAGAGGCATTCATCAATTTTAATTTGCTCTGTTACCATTTCCATTCAGTTGACACTTCTATCTAATTTATTTTGAGACATTTTCTTTGAATTATCGATTATGTAAAATTATCCAAGTTTATTTCTAAGTATCTGGAGATTTTCCAAATTTCTTTTAATTTTTAATTTCTAGTTTAATTTTATTGTGGTCAATCCTTTTAAATCTATTGGGACTTGTTGTGTAGCTTAAAACATGGTCTATTCTAAAAAAGTATTTCTAAGTGCACTTGCTAAGAATGGACATTCTACTGTTCTTGGATACAATGCGCTATATATTTCAGTTAGGTTGGTTTGATTAATACTGTTGTTCAAATTTTCTATAACCTTTCTGATTTTTCCAACTTGAAATGTTATCAATTATTTATAGTGGGGGGTGAAATTATCCAACTACTAATGTTGAATTGTATATTTCTCCTTTCAAAATCATTGGCTTTTGCTCTTTATGTTTTGTGGATCTACTTCAGAGATTGATACTTTATTATTGTGAAATATCTCTTTTGTTTCAAATAATATTTCTTGACTTAAAGTTTATTTTGTCTGACCTTAATATATACTAATAGATAGTTTACTGTTGTATTATTTGATCATTATTTTACTTCAAATGATCGGTTTCTTGAAATATAATGTGGACGGTGGAGATATATATATATATAAATCCATACTAACAATAGTGAAGTGATTTGAATTTGCATTTCCCTGATGATTTCTGATGTTGAGCTTCTATTCATATAGCTGGTGGCTGTTTGTATGTCTTCTTTAGAGAAATGTGTATTCAAATCTTTTCCCAACTTTTAAGTGGGTGATTTGAGGGGTTTTGTTTGTTTGTTTGGCTGTTGTGCTGTAGGCGTTCCTTGTATATTTTGGATGTTAAGCCCATGGGGATAGGTCTGGTCTTAGGCTTTTCTTTGTTGGGAGGTTTATGATTACAGATTCATTTCATTGTTATGGTTTGTTCAGTTTCCTGTTTCTTTATGATTCAGCCTTGGTAGGTTGGATGTTTCTAAGAAGTGATTTATTTCTTCTAGGTTATTCAATTTGTTAGCATGTAATTGTTCATGTTAGTCTCTTAAGATCCTATTTAATACTGTGGCATCAGTTGTAACATTCTGTTTATTTGGTCATTGAGTCTTTTTTTTTAAGTATAGTTAAATATTTGTCAAATTTGTTATCTTTTCAAAAAACCAACTCATTTTCAATGCAGGATCTTTCATCCTGTTCTCTTATTTGCCTTTTTTTTTTTTTTTTTGCATTTCTGTTCTAATATTTAGCATTTTGTTTCTTCTGATAACATGGACCTTTGTTTGTCAACTTTTTCTAGTTCCTTACAGTGTAAAATTAACTTATCTGTGATCTTTTTTTAATGCAGTATCACTATAAGCTTTCTTCTTAGTATTGCTTTTGTAGAAATAATGCTATTTCCCACAAGTTTCAGTAAGTTGTATTTTCATTTTCATTTATTTCAAGGTCTTCTCTAATTTCCCCTTTGATTTTGTCTTTCAAGTGGTATACATAAAGGCAACTGTATTTTGGTCAACAACAAATGTATTGATTATAATGAAAATTAATTGAGTTATCTTTATTTAAACTGTGAAGCGAGGTCAAATATTACATATACTCATTAATACCTTGAAAAGTCAGAAAGTCATAGCATAGAAGAGCACACACTGAATATTTCATGAAAATTCTATTAGTAAAATTTGAGTTAGTTATTTAAATGTAGCATAAAGTCATGAAAGTCTTCCATTTCTCATCAAGTCATTTTCATAGTGAGGCAATTCTATCTTCTATATATGAAATTGAGGGATAAATTACCAGTCAACTTTCTCCAGGAAGCATGAACACACGAGTCGGGTAATTTTTCTGTGAGTTAATAATTAATCAGTTGACTGTTTATAGGTGCATCAGTGGTTTATCACTTATCAACAAGTGATAATGGAGTATTTTTAAAAGAAAGGGAGGAGATCTACCAATGCAGTCCATTCAGAATACTCAGGACGGAGGGACACAAACTGGACCTGAGGCACCAATCAAAGACATCTGGCACCAAGATCTACTAAGGTTTTTACTCTTTAGTATAAATAAAAATTCTCAGCTTAGTTCCTATTTTTAGCTATGCAATTTTGCTCTGACCATAAATAGATTTATTCTATTTCACAATTTCTGTATAGTTTTATCATTATCTAGTGGAAAAAAACTACTCATGTTACCAAACTGCTTTTTAAAACACTCCTTTAAATATTTATTGTAACCAGACATTTTGTCCCTGCAGGTTTACAGGTTATTATAATAAAGGCAATAAGTGGAAGATGACATAATTAAAAAGTTATTTTTACTGTAAGATAAAATTATCCAATTATCCTCAACAATATAATCCATAGACAGACAATAGTGAAAGAATTCTAAAATATGCCATAAGTTGACCTAGAAGGAATGAAAGCATTTTCCCATAGCACAATTTAATGCAACAAAATATTATTGAAAAATATTGCATACATTTTAGGTATATTCAAATCCACTTTTAAATGTTTTGCTTTCATAAATGCATTCCAGGTATGTTACATGTGAAATATTCCTGGCTGAAATTTTAAACTTGGTATATCACTAGTTCTGTATACATTTATTTTTATTTTCTTGTAATCTAAAGTTTCCTTTTTAATTGAAGTTCTTACAAGGAAAGCAAATCAATTTAAAGAAAAGAGTTAAGAAAATAGCAGAACAGGTTGCCCTGCATCTATGGAGTGAAGGTGGCCTGGAAATGCCTGGAGTCTGGAAAACCCTGGATGGTGGGGACAGTAGAGCTGAGTACTTGCAGTCAGAGTGCCCTGTAAGCTCCACTGTATGATCAGGGCATCTTGGGGACCTGCATCTGCTCGTTGGCCAGGCCCAAGCAGTGAGCTAGTTCCAAAAGCTGGCAGAATGGAAGGGCACTGGAGTTGTACCTGGAATCCACGCTGGCCACGAGCTAAGAATCACCCCAGCATCATCCTTGCCTTGAGGTATCAGATGGGAGCCTTGGGGCCAGCCATCCAGGCTTATGAATGCGTTGAATGACAGGTTGACCCAGCACCAGTCCTCTGTGATCAGTTGTCCATAGGGATGGAGCCTCCAGTCCAGGTCTGACAGAGGCCTTCTGCAGCGGCCTTCTGCATGGGGGAGGTGGAGGGACTTGAGGCAGGTTGATCAGGGCCCAGAAGGTGCATAAGCCTGGGGGAGCTGCCTGTTTCCCTTCTGTAAGGAGTGTAAAGAGACAGAGGAAGGAGACCAGAAACCAGAATTTCAGCTCCAACTCTCTCCCAACTGGTTGTGTCCTTGGCAAGTCAAAGGTATACATACCATTTTCAATATTATATTTACTCTTTTACTTACTGAATCATTTTTTACAAATATTTATCAGGTGACTTCTGTGCATCAAGAATTCTCTAGATGCTGATAAAAATAAAGTTCCCGCCTTTAAGGAATTCATTTATTTTCAAGTTTTTCAAAGGTAACTAATTCTCTGAGTATCAGTTTAGTAAAGCTCTACTTTTTTAGCATACTATTATACGTTAAATTGTATAAGTGATTACAAATGTTAAACTCTCATTGTGTGTGTGTGCGCATACATATGTTTCTTGATTCCCACATGAGGCTCACAGGGAACAGGGGACTCAGTAAATGGTTAATTGGAATTTCCTCTAAAGCGTTACATTAGCCAAACAGATCGTTTGATTTGTGTGCATGTTACAGAAAGAGAGCGAGAAACTTGAGAACCCGTCAATAAAGAGGTTCCTTATTTGCCTAATTATTTTCATATAGGTTTCAGGCAATTTTACAATATGTATTTTGTAATGTGATTAATTTGTAACTGGTTAAATTATATCATCTTTTATGCCTGGAGCCAAGTAGTAGATAAATTACATGTATGACAGTCATTATTTTATTGATCTCTTTAATTAATTAATTAATTAATTAATTATTAAAGTGTTGTCAGTTACAATGTGTCAATTTCTGGTGTACAGCACAATGTCCCAGTCATGCAGATCTCTTTTAGATAATTATAACAAACACCTGAGGTCAGAAAGAAGTTCTGATGGGAAAGAATCTCTCTTAATTCATGCTGTATGTAAATGTTTAATTCCTGGCATTTAAGTATCAAAGGAATCTCTTTAGAGAAGTAGTATTTATTTAGTGTAATTCCTGTTGGTATTTCAAACAGATTTCTCCAATTAAATTAATTTTCTTTGTTTTTTAAATAAGTTTCTTTAAAAATATGCACTTGGAGACTCTAATATCAATTGCTATTCATTTTTTTTCAAGGAATGGATTTCTTTCAATTAATTTTATTTCTTTAATAGAGATCTCAAGCTTTGAACCTCTCAAGATTTTTCTCGCTCAATCCTTGTTTGTAAGTGTCTTTGCCATCCTCTAATTTCTGCGAGGAGCTCCCTTCATCACTAGAAACATAATGTTGCTGGAGGGGCTAAAATAATCTAATATTTCAATATCTAAAATTTCAATGTTTTTTCCTAAGTGTACTGAGAATTCCTCAAATTCTAGGTGAAACAAATTTATATCTTAGGTAATTATATATCTTGGCTCTCACAATTAGCACTTTGGTTTTTTGATTAAATAATGACAACAGCTGAACTTTAGTTCTGAGTGTTGGGTTCAGTTTTACAGCTAAAAATCTTATTTTAGTTTTTATTCAAATACGATAAATATTTTCTATGAAAATAGCCCTTGAAAAATGAGTTCTAAATTTACTTACTAGATTTCTCTGCTCTAATTTACTTACAAGTAGAGATTAAAAACAATGAAATGTTTCCTAAATACAATAAAACACACTATGAATCAAATATTGTTTAAATGGATCAGTCTTGCCTAGTACATATTCAAAATAGAAGTGTGATTTATCTCAGCAGCCTTAACACTTATAATAAAGATATTTTAAATAAAATGTGATTAAACTATAAATTAGTGGCTGACTGGTTTTGGCAAACTCTCACATTTTTTGTATATCACAGTGCTACCAGTTGTTCAATACATGGACACATCAAGCACTGTGACAGGTATGGCCCTCCAGTTCACTTAAGCTAGTTTGCTAATAACTGCCTTTTACTCATTGCATAGCTCTTGTCTGCAGTTTTATATTTCCTTTGTGAGCTTTTTTTTTTTCAACAAAATGTTCAAAGCTCACACAACATAACAAACATGAACATGTATCATTTCAAGAACTTTTCATACTTTATAGCCAAAGGCACTTTGTAATATTATTTTTTTTCCTACAGATCATCTTAATAAACCAAATATTTCAAACGGTTTTGAGAAGAATATTAGTGTATAACAAGGTTGCATTGTTTTCCTGATCAATAATCTACCACTTTTGACCAATAAATTTATATATAAATATAAATATATTTATCTATCTATCTTAATATGTTTAAGAGTTGGAGGCAGAGGCATCTAAACCCAAAAAGGATGATGGTTTGTATAAAAATTACTTTTTTCTTCAATATGAGAAGATATCAATCTTTGATTTTACTTTCAATAAACTTGTTATTGCTTCCAAACAATATATTTTTCTTTCAAAGATGATTTAGACCTTGATAGGAAGAAATGAAAATTAAATGACATGAAACATAAAAACTCCCACTATATCTATATATGTATCTCTTTGTATGTAATATTATTTCAACCTTCATGCTGATAGTTTGTATGAACTACGGATAGAAACTATATTCTTTCTTATGCCTGACTCTTATTTTCTATGGACAAATTAAATGTAATTTCCAGTATGCTCTTTTGTTTTCAAATTATGACACATTAAATACTCAATTTTCTAAACTATGTATCAATATAATCAAATATTTGTACATTAAATACCCCATTTGTGATACCAAGCTTTTAGATTTTTTGCATAAATATTAATTTATTTATTTGTAATAAACAAAGATTTTCCTAAGTTATGTATTAAATATGTTTGTGATTATTTTATTAAAAATGTCAGATGTAAAGACAGTTTTGAATGATCCTAGCAGTTTTCAGCAATAAGCTAGGGGGTGTTGGTCGTATAGCACAATGTATACACAATGTGTAAGTTTCAGACACAGAGTAGCCTTTTATTTTAGTCAGTTCCTAGAATGTCTTTCTGATTCTTATTTGATTTGTTTTCTTTGCCTGCTATATCAGCCAATTAATTTCCATGAAGATATATTCTGAGGAAAGTGTTTTTTGTTTTATTGAAAATAACGTGTCAATTGATAGTCACTGAATTTAAAATAACTAAGTCAATTAAAAGTATGTTTTAATACTTATAATGTACCATGAAAATTTTTCTCTGATTTTAAACAATCTATTGGTAGAGTGAGAGACTAATTTTCCTTCTAACAGCATTGTAATATATTCTTTAAATGTTTGGAAAGTACTGTGGAAAATTATTCTACAAAGAGGCCTATAATTATAGCTATTGATAGTTTTCCCTTGTTTGATTTGCCTGTGAAGAGATCTTCTGTAACTTTCTTAATTTTTATTGAAATGTAGTTGTTATAAAACACTATATTTATTTCAAGTGTACAACATGTTGATTTGACCTATGTATATATTGAGAAATGATCACTACAATGAGTCCGATTAACATCTGAACCATATATATTTACAAACTTTTTTCTTGTCATGATAAACTTTTAGTTTTTAATATGTGATTAATTAGTTAATTAGAAATTTTATTTCATTGCTTACTCTTACAGTTTGAATTACCTCATTTGGCACATTCTTCATTATGGTCTATCATTTTATTTTGTGATATTTCATTTTGTGACTTATTATATGATCAGCTCTGCATATCCAGTTTTCCTAGCATATGTTTTGCTGTCATTAAGAAAAGCTAACATAATACACTTGAGAGTAAGAAAGCCTCAGTGTGAATATTTACATGGCCAACTTTGTCAGCTTTATTGAGGTATAATTGGCAGAAATTGCAGACACAAAATGCATACAATTGTCTCACTTGGTGTATCATACATTATGAAATAATGATCACCACAGTCAGGCTAATTACCACATCCATCACCTCACATAGTCACCATTTTCTTTCTTTTTTCTTTTCGAGGTGAGAACACTTAAGATCTATCTTAGCGAAAGTCAGGTACACAGTACAATATTGTTGACTGTAGTCACATTGCTGTATATTAGATCTCCAGAACGTACTTATCTTGCATAAGTGAAACTTTATGCCCTTTGGCCAACATCTATCCATTTCCCTTTCTCCTTAGCCCCTGGAAACCACCATTCTACTCTCTGCTTCTATGGCGTTGACTATTTTAGATTCCATTTATAAGTGAGATCATGAAGTCCTTCTGTGTCTGGCTTATTTAACTTAGCATAACGTCCTCCAGGGCTGTACACGTCGTTGCAAATGGCAGGAGTTCCTTCTTTTTGAGGCTGAATAAGATTGCATTTTATTACGTTTTATATATCATGTTGATCACCCACTGTGGATCGGTGGTCCTGAGGAAACGCAACTGTCACCCAGATTTGGGTAACGTGGTGATCAACATGTTAAATATACTCATATGCTCCAACATTTAATCATAGAAACTTAGGCAAGTGCTATAACTACAGCCCAAACTATATTTTCCTTATTTATTATTTGATGATAGTAATGCCTAAGTCAAATAATACGATATATGGGAATGACCTGTGTAAAATGTAAAATGCAATGAGTGTTGCGTAGGTTATATTTGTGACTATGTTGAACCATCTCATATTCTCAAGTGTAATCTCAATGGGAAAAAAAAAAATAAGAAAGTACTGACGGCTACTCAGTGAGTGGCATACACGGATTGGATCATCAATGCATTTCTCTTCCACAATTACCTTACTAGGAGTATCATGAAGCACTCACAAGGGCCCTGTGACTAAGGAGAATACTTTGAAATTCACAATCATAACACACTTAAATTCATTAAATTCTGGGCACGTACCATTATGCCAGTAAGGATGCAATGAATGTTAAAAGAGTATGTCTCTCTTAATTCTTTGTTTTTATATTTGACATATTTATAAGTTACTAATATAAATTTGGCCCAAATAGTTTCATATGCATTTGAGCATCTCCTAGGTGTAAGTGATGCTATAAAAGGAAATTCATTTCTTCCGTCTGTGATTTTCTTTTAAAATTCAACTAAAGAATTTTTCTTTTCAGAAACTGCACTTTTCATTTCTGTAATTTTCCCTTGATTCTTGTTATTAAATAAATTAAAATCTTGCTAAAATTCTCTATCTTTTTAACTATTTTTAATATATTAATCACAGTTATATTAAAGTTTGTATTTATGTTCTCTTGCTATTATTATCATAATATAACTACTTAAAATAATGGAGTAGGAAATGAAGTAACTTCCCTGATGCTGAAATTGTTTGCTGAGTCTTTCAAACTAAAAAATCCTTTCTCTCCCTTACTGCTTTTTGTGTTAAGCAACCCACAAACATTCAATACCTTTAACCAGGAAGAAGGTAATGGGAGGTAATCTCAAAAGAATGGACAGACGGTCCACCATGACACCAGAAAGATTCATGGAGCTTAAGGGGAATGTAGCTGCACCCTGTAAATCGCCCTGATTGTTATCACCTTTTCTGTTCCATTCAGTTTTTTTCCATAAAACTTCAAAACCCCAACTCCAAGTTGGATTCACGGTCTCTCAGGCATGAACGTGCTGTGATTCGCTTTTACCTGGCAAAGCAATAAAGCTGTTCTCTTCTAATCTTCTCAAAACTCTACCTCTGAGTCTCAATCTGTTTTGAGGGGACAGAGGCCAGTTTTGTGGCAACAGTAACACCAACTAATTAGCTCACAGTTCTATGGGTCAGAAGACCAGACACAATGTGTCAGGGTTCTCTGCTCAGGGACTCAAAAGGAAAAGTCAAGATGCCATCCAGTCTGCATTCTCATCTGGAACGTGGAGTCCTCTTCTAAGCTCACATAGCTATACAAGAATTCAGTTCTTGAAGTTTCAATATAAGGTCCTCATTTCTTTGCTAGCTCTCAGCTACTGTCTGAGGCCACTCACATTTCTTGCTACATGTCGCCTTTCATCTTCCAAGCCAGCAATAGAGAAATTACCTCATACTGGGAATCTATCTCAGATCCAAAAGCTATTCTGTCAAGAGAAGCCTTGTCCCAGGATTTACTTGATGAAGGCAGTCCTTTCAAGGAAATTTTCAATATCTTATGGTCAACTATTTGGGACCTTAAGTACATCTGCAAAATCCTTTCACAGTTGCACCTTAATTAGTGTCAATGAATAAGCAGAAGGTTGTGTAAACTAAGGCAGAGACATTGGGAACCATCTTAGAATTTTGAATACCCAAGATTCCTTTAAATTAACTCCCATATCTGGAGCATGTATGGATGTCTTTTTTATGATCTCAGCTTTTATCCCCTCTTATTCATTTTTGGGCATGCTATTATGGCCTCAGATCTGCCTAGTAATTTTTGATTAAATACTAGTCAACATATATATTTATTGGAAAAAATAGTGTAGGGCCACAAATGATAATGCTATATCATATAAAATTAAAATCCCTATTGCTGATTATTTTAGTATAATCAGTGGTATGGACTGAATTCCAGCTCTGCAAAATTCATACGCTGAAGCCCTAACCTCCATGTGACTTTATTGGAGATAGGGACTTTAAGGACGTAGTTAAGGTTAAGTGAGATCATAAGGGTGGAGATTTGATTGAATAGAACTGGTGCCCCTATAAGAAAGGAAGATGGAGCCTCTCTCTCTCTCTTTCTCTCTCTCTCTCTCCCCCCGCCCCCCCCCCCCATCTCCTATGTGAGAACACAAGAAGAAAGCAGCTATTGCCAGCCAGGGAGAATTCTTACCAGAAACTGAACTCTGCTGAAAACTTGAACTTGAGCTTTCCAGTCTCCAGAATTATGAGAAAATAAATGTATGTCATTTACATAACCCAGTCTATAGTATTTTGTTATGGCAGCTTGAGAAAACCGTGACAGTCAGGGTTTGTGCTGGATGGAGACTGATTTGCATCCTTGATAATGGTCTGCTCTTATTCCCCATTAGCACTTCCTTGTTTCACCTGGGAGCCTGATATACTCTGCAGGATTCTTCTCTCTCGTGGGACCTTATAGTCTAGTCTTTCTTTATCTCACATGATTGTAAAAATCCACATTTACTTTTTCAGTCTTTGCACATAGATTTCTGGTTTCCTGCTGCACAGAGACCTAAGACCTCCTGAGGGGCAATGTGTTATCTGCTATAAGTTGTACTGGGTTCTGACACGGTGCACACATCCTCAATGCCGTCCTCTGCAAGTGTTCGTGTAGGGCTTCATAAACTTCTCAGCATCCCGCCTGAATCAGCAAATGACCCATGGAAAAATGGTAACAGAATCCAGCTCACCTGTCTGAATTTCTTCTTTCTCTAGAATCATTCTTTTGCTACTTTAGCAGAACTTTATAGTTTTTGTACAAATCATTTCTCGATTTTATCTTTTTTTTTTTTAAATCATTGTATATAGAGACACTGATCTTCCACCAGGTGTTCCATTCACCAAGAAATGACATCAGTTCAGGCATTTCAAGTATTTTTATTTACCCTGGATTATTGAAACTCATTTGTTTTTGTATTTAATTTTTAAATTCAAAATTCTTACTAATTATCATTCTTAACATGCCAAATCAAAGAGGTACTGATATAGGGGCTCAAATATCACATCGACTTTTATCCATCAAAATTACACAGTTTATCCAAAATTTTAAGTTAAAAGCAACTTTTTAAATTTGTTCTTCAATCAGAGACAAATATTTAGAAATAACTGTCAAAATTAATACGTATGTTTGAAATTGTCAGTTTCACAGCAGGTCCTGTTTAATTAGTAGTGCTTGGGCCATTTAAATGGTGATATGGTGTAACAGTGTGAGCATGAACATGTAACTGCCTGAGGTCTAGTACCCACTCCCTGACTTTCTGTGTGATTGGCCAACTGAACACCTCTCTACCTCATTTCTCTGACCTACATGGTGAGAAAAATAATTTCCCTCGCTTTTTTATATTGTTGTGAAAATTAAGAAATTTAATTTTTTAACTTTAATAGACTTAAATATGCACCCCCACCAGTTTATATATGGAAGCCCTGACCCCATATATGATGGAATCTGGAGATGGGGCCTTTGAGAGTTACACGGGTTTAGATGATGTCATGAGGGTGAGGCCTTCCTGATGAGATTAGAGCCCTTTATAAGGAGAGACACCAAAGAGCATTATTTCTCTTTCTCTCATCTCTCTCCCTTCCCACTATGTGAGAACACAGTGAGAACGTGACTGTCTACAAGCCAGAAGGAGAGGTCTCACCAGGAACCAGCCATAGTGGAAACCTGACGTTAGACTTGCAGCTTCCAGAACTGTAAGGAAATAAATTTCTGTTATTTAAGTCACTCAGTCTGTGGTATTTTGCTATGGCAGCAGGAGCTGACTTAAGACAGTGTTTCACATGTAGTAACAGTAAATGTAATCACAATGCCTGGTTCCCCAGAAGCACTCGGAGATTCAGTGAAAGGAAAACACATTGGTTGATTTTCAGAATGTGTCTTCTGAACTTTTGGATGAGTTGTCAATGATGCAGACATATCTGATTATAACATTTTGTTTTGTACAAAATTTCTTGCTTTTTTAATTTTAAGGTTTCAACATGAAACCTATTGCTGCTAAGAGTATAGATTTATAACTATTTTTTGATATCAGTTTGATACCATCATTTAACTCATTGATCCATATCTTTCTCTTAAGCCATAGAGATCTTTGCTCTTAAACTTGAACTGACTTTTCTTGACCATGAGAAAATGTAGAACTTTCAGCCCCTACTTTAATATGTTCATATTTTGAAAGCAAAATATTCTATTCAATTATTCTTTTCTTTATGAATCAGGCATTTACAGGATAAATTCACTCTTAAAAAGTTGATTACTGAATTTCCTTAATGTATCAACTTGAATATCAGGGAAAGACATTTTCTGGAAGGACAGAATCTGTAGTATGAGTAAATTTTCCATAATTTTACCTAAAAATAAATTTGACTATGCAGTTCAGATCTCTTGGTTAACTGAGGACAACATTCCCTTAGAGTATCTTTTAGATTAGAAGTAAATAATATTGAAGCTCAGTAATACTTAAGAGGACATGATCTCATTATTTGGATATAAAATTAAAAAAAAACTTATGTTGATAATCAGTCTAAATTACACCATAGAAATACTGGAGAGTAAAGCATAGACACAGTATTCATTAAAATTCTAATGATACTATAAAGTGAAATGGATGCTAATGCCCAGTTTAAAATTCTTAACCGTGAAATTACAAAAAAGTAAATAAAAATATTTCTACAGGAAAAGGAAAAATTGTGCTGTGACAAACAAAACAATGCATATGCATATTTGAAAATGAATGATCCAGAATGTCCCTAGTAAGGGTTCTTTATATTTTATATTGACATACTATCTTTTCTTCTTTGGTAAAGAACAAAGGTCAGCTGTATGCAGCACCCTGTGAAATTGTATATTGTGAGCCAGTAGAAACTGATTCTGAGACATTGGTATCCACAAAAAGAGAAAGTGACCAGCCGGTTTTATTGACAAGAAATTTTATTGTTTTCTGTTCCCTCATTGAGATCTTAACTTCTTTATTGGAAAACTGATTTCTTTCTTTATGTAAATATTTATTTTCCTTTCAAGAAGATCAGAGTTTTTGTATTGGTAAAGGTACATTAAAATAATATTAATGGAAGTTGTGGATTAGAACATCTATCTTATACTCAGTTAGAATTTAATTTTGCCAAGAAGTTAGTTAAGGGACTAATTTTACTTTTACAATGATGAGATACTTTGGATAGGGAAGAATCTATTATAGATCTTCTATGCAGTTAATTCTAGTGAAAAATGATAATGGAAACTAATATGCATGACTATCAATGTCTCCTACTATGGAGGTAATTATTAAGTTTAGTTAAGTTGTGTGATAATACAAAAATTTTGACTTTTATCCAGCCTTATTGAGATATAATTATTTAATGTTGTGTAAGTTTATGTTGTACAATGTGTTAATTAGATACATTTATATATCTGGAAATGATTACCACTGTAGGATTAGTTAACTTCTTTATTATCTCCCATAATTACCATTTCTCTTTTAGGATAAGAAAGTGTTAAATATGTTCTCTTAGTTACTTTCAAAAATATAATATAGTATTTTGAACTACAGTCACAGTGCTGTGCATTAGATCTCCAGAAATTATTGATCTTATAACTGGAAGTTTAAACACTTTGACCAGAATCTCCCCATTTCCCTCAACCCTCAACCCCTGACCACCACTATTCTACTCTTGTTTCTGAGTTTGTTTTTACGGATTCCATATATAAGTGATATTTGCCTTGGCAATTTCACCACTTTCTCATTGACATGGCCAAGATATATATATGAGTATGTATATGTGTATATATATATATATAATATACTTGAGTATGTAGAATTCTTTCTTAAGTAATTTGGAGACATAGGATTTGAATCAGAGGCTACACTGCAAATTTTAACCACCTTTTAATTCTTATTATATAACAGCAGAGTCTTACGTAAATAGGGGTCACTTAAGGTTTGGAATCTTATTAAAAATCTTCCATACTGGGAGAAAGAAAAATCATTGATTTGCTTTATATTTTAAATACAAATTTTAAAGGTTTACAGATTTTTTTTTTCTTTCACTGCATAGCTCTGCTAACTACATTGCTTTTCACAAATGATCAGAAAGATGTAAAATGTATTGACTGACATTAAAAAGCTACTCTTTTGGTATCATTATTTGCTAATGTGCTTGTTTTGGAGTGTTTGCAGGATGACATTTTCTTATATGAGTAAGGTCAGCTCTGTTACTTATTCTATGAAAGAAAAAAAAAGTCTTCTTGAAAGATGAAGCTATACATTTGACCCAAACCTCGCTTTAAAATCAAGAAATAGCACCTTGAGTTCACGTAGCTGCTCCAATCTAGGAGGTGGAGTTTCAGCAATTATTAGGCGTTATCAGGAGGTAGAATGGATTTAGGGATCAGTCATGTTAAATGTTATGTTCAAACTAATTTTTGAATGGCACAATATTACCATTTTAAAAAGAGAGGCATACAGACCTGTAAATGGAAATGTGAAGTCTGCTTTGTCTTCCTTGTGGCTCCCTTGCATTCATCATCAGTTGTCATTTAAAGATATCTGGATTGCCAAAAGCAGGAGCTCTAAGGAAACAGGACTTGGATTTTGATCTTTAAGAAATGAGAAAGCTTGGGAGTGTTTGAATAAATCTCTGAATAGTGAAATTTACTATTTACTAATGTTAATCTTGTGACTCTACTCTAGGATAAATTAGAATTGAAAAAATGCATTGAAAAGCAGCATAGCTCAGTAAAAAGGGAATTTTAGAGTCTGCCATTATGACAGTATCCCTTTCTGCCAAATTCACTTGTCTCATAATAATTTTCAAGTTGATTAAGTTGATTATTATGATACCACACACATGGTATCATAATTGGTATAATACAACTTGGAAAATGGACGAAGTTAGAAAGTAGCATTTTTCACTGGTGATGACAGAAAAGGATTATGGAGTAAGTCTAATGTAAGCATTGTCCTGTAAGATGAGCAATGTTTTGAAAGATAAAAATATGGAGTGTTATGTTTTATCTCTTAGTGATTGCAAGAGCCCAGTCGCATTCACTCATGTCTCTTTCACATGCTTTGTGAATAATAAACACTGAGAGACGTGAAATTTATTCCCACAAATTTTCTCCTTCCTTAAGTCAACACATTTTTGATGAGCTTTTAGGTGTACAATAATTGACTTTCTTGATCTCAATTTTGTAAAGTATAAGACAGACAAATTTCAAGATATAATATAATAGACAAAAGGAGATCTAGCTTCAATGTATTTATGATTAATTATCGCAGATCAAGTTCCATTCTCCTTCCAGTGACCAAATGAATCATAACTTGGTTAGGCTGACATGAGCATCAAGGCTGCAGAGAGAGAACAAAATGAAGAAACCAAGGGAGGCAGTGGGAATGCAGCCTATATGAGTGCACGTGAAATGCTGCTGCGAGGAAGGTTGGAGATTAGCAACGTGGACTGTCAAACTGCAGACTTGCCAAACTCAGTCATCTAATTCTGCATGTTTTCTTCTCAGCCAATTCTTTTGTCAAGTACGGATTGTAACGTGCTATGTTCAAGTGGAGATGCAACATAAGGAATGCAGAAGTAAGTCACAGTAGTAAAAAGCTCGGCAAAGAGAGAGCTGATGTACCAAGTGAAGAACAGAAAGCTTGATTCATGCAGGTGAGTTGGGATAGCACAGCCATGAGCAATGGGAGCCAAGAGAGGAGGAGGGCTCAGGGCGTGTGGCAGCAATGAGGAAGTGGTAGTAAGGAGGATTTACTAATTGGCACCGACTGACAGAGCCCTCAAGTTCATCATTAGTGTTTCAGGAAAATGTTTTTCTTTTTAAGAAATATGGCTCAATTGGGGGACATTTTCTCTGACCCTTGGACAGGGAAGAATGAATGAGGTGGAGAATGAATTTGGAACTTATTTTTATGGGTTTTTTTTTTTGCAGTATCTACATATTCATATTTATTTTAACTAACATGTATGTTGTAAATAATCTGAGAAGTACAGAATGTGTTTGAGAACAAATGTCCAATTTTAATCTTAGCCTCTGATTTTAAATGTGTGTATGTGGTGGAATGTAAATTATAATTCATTAATATATAGATAGGCATTAATAAAAGCTTGAGGGCTTTATTTAGGAAACTTAAGTACAGGAAAATATAAATAAACAAAATAGAAAAAAAAATCAATAAAGCATGGTGGAGTCCAAGTCCCTAATTTCTCAGACCCAGATGAAGTTCAAGACACACATCTGGTTATACATGCAGCAGATCCCACAAAGGGTAAGGATAATACTTACATGATTTTAACAACAGTGGATCAAATTACATCTTCAAGATTTTGCGGAATTAGAGCTAGTGTTACATGATTAAAGTATGTAAAGCAATTGTGCACCCTGTCCCTGAAATGGGTGTTTTAAAATAACATCTTCCATTTGATTTTCAGTTCCTAGGGCTAATTTTTAAAATATTTTTAAATTAACTTTTTATTTTTAAGTAAAAATTATATATGCTTAAGGCGTACAGTATGATTTGATATCAATATGTGTATGAAATGATCACTACAATGAAGTTAACTATCTTTTCCTCACATAGTAACATTTTTTGTGTGATCAGAGCACTGAAATCTACTTTAAAATATCTGCAGGAAATGTCAATAAGGAGTTTTTAAAAATTCCTTGCTATATTTAAATGTCATAAATTAGACATGTTATATAAATCTCTCAGAGCAATGGTATGCAATCATCAATAAATGTTTTAAAATAATATTACCAATGCAAATTCTTAATATTACATTTTCCTTAAGCAGAATATTGGTGGATATTAAAAATGATTTTATTTTTTAAATGTAGAAGTTGATTGATGTCATACTTACAAGCACACTTACTTATATGTTTAGTCATTCTAACAAGCATTGTATACTCAGATCAAATAAATACTTATTTTTTTTTCCCACTGTATGCTCAAAAGTGCTCTCAGTGATAAACTACCTATGTATCCTTAATCTTGTTCCTTTAGTGGTCTTGGCCACAGATTTTTCTCTTGAAAATCAGGTTGCTGAACTGATTAGAAATTAGTCCCTTTCAAGTCTGCAAAACCTTTATGCTGAAAGCAAAGAGTTGTTTGGCGATAAATATTGTCTCTTAATGGAGAGCTGCAAATCTGAAGCAAGAAAAACAACAGATGGATATAAAATGAGCAAACCCCAATCAAGAACAGGATTATGTTTGAAGCTAACAGGAATCTAAGTCATTCTGACTTCTTTATCTTTCTATCTGCAGAGCTTAGCATGATGACAAACACAGGAGCTCAGTAATTGGTTTTGAAGAGATTTATGCGAATTCAAATATTAACTGACAAGTGCCTTTCTAAAGTAATTTTCATCCCCAATATTCATGGTATAGATAGTGTTGCTTCTTAATTTGTAGTTGACTTGATAAGTGCACATATTGTAAACATCAGTGGTATTAAAGAGTTTTAAAAATAGCCGTGTCTTAACCGACCACATTCTATTCCTAGCCCTGCTTCTCTGAAGCAATCACTCCCACATCCTTTTTCTTTTTCCTTTGGTATTCACCTCATTTTTCTAAATGTATGTTTTAGGACCATTTCATAATTTACTGATTTATTGATTTATCAATTGATTTACTATAAAGATTCAACTCTTTAATATTATCCTTCTACCGCCTCCCCATATTACACTAGAATTATTATATTGCTGCCTTTAATTAATACAATAATAAAGATGATTTTATTACTATTAGTATGTAAATATTGTTCATAGCTGATTCAGAAAAAAAGTTTTCTTATGCACCTTAACAACATTTCCTGAAGTTTATAATATTCTTTTCTTGTAGTTATTTTATGCTCCTAATTTTAAATTTCCTCAAATCTTCCAACAGATATGTAAACATTTAGAGGTAATCTAAGTGCTTATGAGAAACTTACTCCATTCGTGCCATTTCCCCACTGTATTCTCTGAGTTCCCATTTTGTAATTTCCCTTATTTGGATGTTGGACATTCAAGCATATCTCGTATGTGTCATCTTTCTTCTAGCATTTTCTGTTTCTTTATTTTTACTGTATTTTCCAAGAAACTTTTTCAAGTTATCTTCCCTATCACAAAGACTGTATAAGTGCATATTTTGAAAAGATCTTTCTTATTTCCCTTTATATCATATATTGTTCTAGTTGTATAGATAGAATTTTTTTTAACTCTCTGAGAATATTACTTGTTTTCTCTTTTAAAATTTTCTTTTCATCCCTGAACTGTCTGCTTCTTCCAATTACCCTGGTCTTCTTAGCCTTTTTTGTTTGGTTATTTGTTTTGATTCCTCCAATATTAAAGTCTTTCCCCAAACATATGACATCCTGACTTTATACTCTTACATTCAAGCAAAAAGTAATCAAATTGACAATATTGTGTGCATGTGTGTCATTTACTGAAGGGTGACTACCTGGATGGGATGCTAGGATTGTTTTAAATGTAATTGTAAGTGTATGAAAATTTTTTTCTAGAATTCCCCAGATTCTCTATAGAAAACTTTTCTAGATTTCTACTTCATAAATACAGGTAGGTAAGCAGAAGCATTGAGAGACAGTAATCTGTTACTTTCCAGGATTTCTGATACCTAAATACAGAGGCTGAGTTTGGAGGTTCAAATGATCTGCATGCAGATTTTGCTTTAAGACCTGGGCTTCATTCTTATGCTCTGCTCTGCCTGATATTCTTGAATATTGCGCCTCCATCATTCTTCAAATTTACTTTTGACTCATGTCCTGATTAACTTCATTCCTGCTTTGGAGATAAAAGAATTTATGTTTCCCCAGTATCTATCAGGGCTTCTAAAAGAGTTTGGGTCACAGGTAAGATAACTTTTCATAACTTTTTAGTTAGATTCTCTCCCTTTTTAGAGAAAAAGACCTCTTTTTGTGAAAAGAAATTTTCTTTGTGAAATTTTCAAGAGCAGGGATATTCTGTTTCAGTCAGAATTACTCCAAGAAACAAATATTACTCTTGAATTAGGTGAGGACAGTTGGAGCCAAGATCTCTCCCCAAGGTGTGGGGAGGATGTGAGACAAACACAGGGATCTGGAGTGCTCAGTGATGTGCCCCCTGCAAATACCCTTGTGCCTGAAGGTGCAGATTATGGGGGCGTTCATGGGAACCTGGAGAACACAGGAGCCATGTGCAAGGCTCAACTAAAAGATGCTGTTAACCGAAGCCGTGTTTAAGTAATTAATTAGAATCTTTGATCATTTAAAAAAGATGAATGTTGCTTCATAACTACATCCATGTTTTCAAAAACGTCCTGATTATTAAGGAATTTTTGTCTGTTCACAACATTCAGAGGTGATCTAGAGATGTTTCCTTTAATTTGATGTTATCAACTTGGATGCAGTTTTACTTCCTTTTACCTTGACCTGGATAGCATGAGTCTCTGTTTTTATTTTATTTTTATTTAAAAAGAGCTTACTTGATTGGTTTCCCTCTACAAAATTATCATAATTTAAAAATTTGAACAAAGAAATTATATCACTATAAACCCACTATTAACATAATCACCTAATTTTAAACTGTGATTATTTTAATCCTTTTGAAGAAAATTTGAAATATTAATTCCCATTTTGACTATGTAATTTAGATTTTTTTTTCTAAAGTGTTGTATCATTATGATTTTCTTTTTTGTTCTTTGTTGGTATTGCAGTATCTTTAAACCTAATTTTAAGGGTGATATAAAACTTACCATGTAGCACTCTTAACATATTTAATTATTTCTCATTGTTCAGAGACATGTTGGTACTGGAGTATATTCCAGCAAGAATAGAAATATGGATTCCCCCAGTCTAGAGAGCATTTCCCACCCTCCACCCTCCAGGAACAGCAGGGAAGCCAACTGATGCAACAGGAATGCAGTGAGTTTGGAGAAGAATAGTAAGTGAAGTCAAAGGGGCAACATGAGCTGCTACACGCTAAATTTTAGTCAATTTGCTCTGGCCTTGAAGACACAGCCTCTAGACACAGCAGCTATACGCAGGGAAATGCATTCTGCCAACAGCCACATGGATGTAAAAAAGATCCTGAGCACCTCGAATGAAATTTCAACCTTTGTCCTGAGACAGGAAGGGGCAGGGCACAGCCATTCAAGGAATGCTGCAGCAATTAACATCAAAATGGTGAAAGATTCAACCCCCAGTAGCCTTGAGGCTCAGGATGATGGGAGATTCAACTTCTAGTAGATCTCGAGCTTCATTAGACACTCATTGTACTATATTAACACAGTGAATAACATGCCCACAGGCCCATGGCAGTCCCAAGGCTAGCCACAATAGGTCAAAGTGGGAAATGGCCAACATCTTGGGAATCCCAGCCCCTTCCCCAGGCTACTTAGACTGGTCCTTCCACTTATTAGCATATGAAGCTACCAAAGCCCATAAAAACTGGCAATACTGTGCCTCGCGGCCGACGCCTCTCTCTCTTCCTCTGTTCCTTGATGGCCCGCACTCTGTCTATGGAGTGTGTACCTACTTCTAATCTGAGCACCCAACCCCCACAACACATGGCTTTTCTCTTGCCTTTCAGTGTATCTCTCTGAATAAATCTACCTTCACTCAATTGTGGCTCGCTCTTGAATTGTTTCCTGCGCGAAGCCAAGGACCCCACTTGGCGGGGCATGTCCCAGGGGCTCAGTCGAAGCCTGGGACACACATGGCCCTCCTCACGCCCCACATCTGTTTTCTTGCATCAGTCTGGTACCTTGATTTCATCCTGAGAGATCTCAAGGAAAGAAACCAGCTGGCAAGTGCCTGGAAGTTTTACTCTTGGAAAACCTGTTGATGAATTCATGTTGTTTTAATCTTCTAAGTGTGTGACACTTTGTTAAGCAGCAATACAAAACTGATAGATGGCTCTACAAAGATTTTACTCTACTCTATTTCAGTCTTTCCTAAATAATCCTTCTTTGTAAATACTCAATCCCCTTTATGTAAATTTTTATACAGTTGTCAACTGAAAAAAGATAAAATTTGCACAATGTAAAAATTGAAAATTATCTTTTATTTGGTGGGTTTTCTGAAGACTTCCAGCCAGAGAGATAGCCTCTCAGATAACACTATGGGACCGCTCCAAAGAGGTAAGGGAGGAGCCAGTATATAGAAGCTTTTGCAACAAAGACCAGGTAGTTGGAACATCAAAAGATAACTGTTAATTAAAGAAAACCAGATATCTCAAGTTAAAGAATTGAAAGCTTTTCTACGTATGGGAAAGATGCAAGAGTCTGGCCTCGTTGAAATCATCCCTTTGATCTGCACCTTATCCATCTGGGGCCTGGATCCTGTGCTTTCCCATCCTGAGCCCCCTCTGGCTGCACCGTGGGGGTGGTTGGCCCATTTGTCTCCATCCTGAGTTTCCTCAGGGCTCACTGCTGGAGGCAGCTTGATGGCTGCACCATCCTTTGTTAACTGGTGTGCAGGAAACATTTTTCATTCACACAGTGATAAAAATATTTTTGCATAACTAATCAGTTTTCTAATTACCCAGTTTAGCAGGGAACACCTTTAAACATAAAATGTCTGCCAACTCATTAATTTTGGAAGTTAAAAGTCACTGCTGAATGACACTATCACGTATGGTTTTGAAGCACAGTCTGCCACCTTCCTACCAGTAACATTAGAGCATTCACTTTATAAAAGTGCATGATGACAAATACAGAACTAAGAACTTCTGTTCACTGTGCTCCCCTGAAAGATATATTTTATGGTGGGTATATACTTATGTACACCTAGGCAGTAATATACATTCTCTGAATATAGTAACATATAAAATAAGTTTGTGTAAATACACATTTTTTGAGGCTTTATTTTCTGGCCTGACTTCTAACTAAATGCTACCCACTATGAAGGCTATTGAAGTGTGATGGAAAGCTAACATCCTATTACATAAAGAGGACTGAAAATAGCCCTCTTTTAGAGCTTTCTTGATGCTATTAAGAGATGAGGAAATGTCTTCTGTAAGTTTGAACATTACCACACATTTACATGTAGCTACAAATCAAGTTACTATAACTTTGTTAAAAAAAAAATAAACTATTTGAATTCCTTTGAGGATAATAGATTTCAGCGGAGGGGTAAGCTATTTCAGCAAAGAAGGAAAAAAAAAGTCCTTAAGGCAAAGAATGAAGGAAAGAAAGGAGAGAAGCAAAATGCTAGGAAAAATTTAAACATTGATCCAAGCATGTGGTTTTATAAAATATTTATTGAATATTTACTATAATATCACCACAACAACAAAAAAAAATGAAAGGTTTTCAAAGATTGAGTTTTTTCTTTGTTGTTATTGCTCTTATAAATGTGTAATTTTTTGATTTCAAGTTATTATGAAAACTGTAAACATATAGAAAATTTGAAAGAATTATACACTATATTCCAACATACTATTCACCCATCAATGTATTTCCTCATTTGCTCTCTCTCTGTCTCTGTCTCCAAACACACACGCATATGTAGAGGTTTTACTCTCTAAGTAATCTGCTATTAAGTTACAATGGTCATGGCCTCTTACCTCCAAACACTTCAGCATGCAGTTCCTAAGAACAATAGTTTTATCCTTCATAACCACAATACTAATACTATATCCCAAGTACTTATCATCAATACAGTAACATTACCCAATTTACAATCCATAATCAAATTTTCCTAATTGTCCCCAAATGTCCTTCATGGATTAAAAACAAAAACAAAAACAAAAACAAAACAACTAAGGACTAATCAAGAATCATATGTTGCACTGAGTTTTTATGTTTCTTTAATTTCTTTAATCAAAACGCTCATTTTTTTCTTGTTTTGCTTTTCAGGTCATTCATGTATTGGAATAATCTGGGCTATTTATTTACTAGTATTCCTACTATTGGGATTTATCTAATTGCTCCCACTCAATTTGATTCAGCTTAAGATCTTCTTTTCAAGAATATATAGAGCTTGTGTGGTTTAATTTCCATTGCAAAATTAAATAGATACACATGGTCATTTTTCCAAATCGAATCACTTGGTTTAGGTGGTTTTTGTGAACGTCTTTGTCATAAAATCACCTCTTCTTTTCCATAAAGAAGAGGTGATAATTGCTATGAATGCTCTAGAGGTCTAGATCCTCTTCAAACAACAGATGTTCACCAAGTATTTTAGCATGAATTAAGGATCCTTGCCAGAATCAATTACTTCATTGAGAATTCAAAATTATTTTCTCTTCTATGATTTCTTCTGTATTTATTGAGAAGGGATTTTTCTTTACATCTGTCTCTCCCTCTCCTCTCTTATACCATTGCAGAAAATCATTAATAATTCACCATATTAATTCGTATTAAACATAATCATCATTCCTGTAAATGGCAAAAAGATCTTCAGCAAAATTCAGTACCAATTACCTAACAAGATGAGAATTAATGGCTATTCCTTTAGCATGAGAACAGATATTAACCTAGAGAGAACTTAGACTACTGCATTTAGGAGGTCTGGCTTTAGAGTCAGAAGGCTCTGAATGTGCTCCAGTTCCAAAATTGACCTGCTCTATGACCTTGTGAAATAAAAGACCTCTATGCCTCAAGTACTTCATCAGTGAGACTAGTTAACAGATGCTTAGAATTTGGTCCAGTGCATGATACATAGATAATAATCAATAAATATTAGCTAATATTATTATGATTATTATAAATAGTATTATTATAATTACTATTATTGTTATTTCTTCAGGGATCGTTTCAAAAGAGGGCATGACTAACAGTGAATAATTACATTAGTTATACTTTTACATAAAAAGCATTTGAGCCAAAGATAAACGCCTTCCAGAATGTAACACTGAACAACGCACTGAGAGATTTCAAACTCTCTCCCAAACCCTCCATGAATTGTGATGGGCTGGCTTTTCTTTGAAAGACAGGAATTGGGAAAGGCACAAGCCAAATCTGAGCCCTGGACTCAAACTGGAGCTGCCACAGCTGGGGTCTGATCCTTTGCTAGGAGGACTAGCAACTGCTAGGTATTGCCTTGAGATCGGGACTTACACGTCCAGCTCCTGTGAAATGGTAAACAGGGAAACAAAGACTGCAGCAATGATCAAGGAGGAAATTTGTGCTATGGTGCCATGTGAAATATGCATGTAATTATGGAGGGTAACTGTTCCAGGATCTCTTGGAGTCTTCTGTTTTGCGGCAAAGGTTGAGGGTGCTGTATGAATATTATTCAGCCTGAAAACAGAAGGAAATCCTTCCAAATGCAACAACATGGATGAACTCGGAAGACATTGTGCTAAATGTGGTAAGCCAGACACAGAAAGACAAATACTGCATGATTCCACTTCAATGAAGTATCTAAAATAGTCAAAAAGAGAGTAGAGTGGTGGTTGCCAGGGGCTGGAGGAGGCAATGGGAATGCAGAGTTGTTTTCAATAGGTATAAAATTTCAGTTATGCAAGATACATACATTTTGGAGATCTGCCATACAACTTGGTGCTTTATTTATTAATACTGTATTGTACACTTAAAATTTAAGAGGGTAAATCTCATGTTAAGTGTTCTTATCATAATAAAAAAGTAATTAACTTTAAAAATAATAAATTGTCCTGTTACCTTATAAATCCTTGAGGACAGAATTTTGTCTTATTCAGTGTGAGACACCTGGCTCTTGGAACTTTACCTAGTGTCATGTAGAGGTCCCATAAATGTTTGTTGAACTAAACAATATCAATCATGTTTAGGATTTTTAATGGGAAGATATGTTTAAGTTACATAAGTTTAAATATGCTAAACATTTGTCACCTTACAAATTAACACTGGAGACATAATTTAAAATAATTAGTCATAAAGAACGAGCTTGTGAATAGTACACCAATCTCCATATATACATTATCTACATTAAAATAATGCTATCTCTTAGCAGTTTTTGGAACTAAAATTAAAGTTAACATATTGCAGTTAGACATTGTATTTCTTTTTCCAAATCAACTTTATTTATGTTTAGTGTACAAATAACAAAATGCATATCTTAAGTGTCTTGATGTGTTTTGACAACCACACATGCTCATGTAAGCACTGGCTCTAAAATACAGAGGATTTAAATCACTCCAGACAGTTCCTCAGTTTCTCCACTATAGATGAAATTTGTTGAATTTTATGCAGAGACTCTTGTTAAACTTATTTAGTAAATTAAGCATTTGTAATTTAAAAAAAAAGTTCTATTTATATGATTATTTCATCTGACAATAAGTGTAATTTTTTCCTTTGCAATCCTAAATCTATATTTTCTCTCTGTCATATTGGTTAGGAACTTGTAAAATGTTTGTAGAAGTTGTGCTGGTTGCTACGCTAATCTTTATAATGAAATCATAGGGAAAGCATTCAATATTTCATCACTAGTGGGATTTTAAGTATAGAATTTTGGTAGATAGGCTGTATCAGTTGAAAATAATATCTTTTACTCATATTTTGATGGTATTGATTAACATTACTAATTCTTGAATTTTATCAAATGTTCAAATATTTTATTGAAAATAAAAAAAATCTCTTTAGATGATGATAATTGTATATTTGTTCTCATTTCCTTGTTAATGTGACTGGTTATATTAATTGATTTTAGATAGAAAAAAAATTGTATTCTGGAAAGAAATCACATTTATTATTTGTTTTTTATATTACCAGATCCTATTTGTTATTTTGTTTAGAATTTTGTGTCTATTTTTATGTTATCAGTCTGTAAATGCCTTTCTTGTAAAATCCTTTGTAAATTTTGGTGTCAGGCTTATTCTGACCCCATAAAATGAATCAGGAAGTGTATCATTTTCCCTCTATTTTCTAGAAGAGTTAGTATAAAATCACATTATTTCCCCCTAAAAGTTTTGAAAATTTGCCAATTAATCAATTGGATCCTGGAGGTTTTTTTTGTGGGAAGGTTTAAATTAAGGGTTCCTTTATACTAGCAGATATAGAACTATTCAGATTATTTCTTGTCAGTACTGATAAAATATGTTTCAAGAAGCACTTCCATTTCATATAGATTTTCCCCCCAAATGTCAAAATGTACATGAAATTATATTATTATCCTATTAATATTATTATCTGCTTGATTGATAATAAAGTCCCCTTTTACATTCTTTATTTTATGTCTTCTCTCCTCTCTTCTCATCTCCTCTAACTGGTCAGCAAAAATCTAAGGGAATGATGGGGCAGAGATGTTAAATAAGTCCAGAAAAAACAACTTTGGAACATTGGCTTTGTTCTGTAGGAGGGTCTAGAGGTCATTCTGTTTGCGAAAATGATCTATGATGTGCTGGTGAGAGGGGCAGTATCATCTTTCATTCCAGGGGTACAGTATAAATTCCTCTCAGCAGCAGTATTAGAGATCTAAATGATGCAGTGGGTGGTGATCCCATTCATAGCTCCACTCAGTCTACTAGAATGATTCCTCAAAGTCAGATCATGGTGGATGAGAGCAGACAATTTCAAAGTCACTAAGAAGTGGCTCTGCTTGCAGATTCTGGGTAGATATTGTGTCTTTGGTGGATCAAGTTAATACTTCTTTCCATAAACTCAGAAAGCTCTGATTGTGCAGAAACATGAAAATATTTATGGAGCATCTCCTCCTGACAGCAGTAAAGAAAGACAGACTGGGGGTTAAGAATCTAAATAGTTGACAGTTATTATACAGTCATCAATTACATTATTAATTGACATGTGCACATATTTTCTACCTTCTTAAATATATGCAAAATTCTACTATTAAAGCATTATTCTAAAAATAAATAAAATATTAAGTCTAATGACTAATAGTTGATAAGCTATAAATAGGTTGTTTTAACATTCTTTATTTTCCTCTGATTTTTTTGTTTAGTAAGTGTATATATATTTGCAAGTATATAATAAATGCATATATATTTAAAATATACATATACATTACAATGACTAAAATGTCATATCATTGGAATGAAATGTTTAAAATGTCACTTGAGTTCATCTAAGAATGATATAATTGTTTTAGCCAATATTATCTAATCCTGAAAAAGGAAAATAATTTCTAGGGTATATAAATTTTAAATCATATTAAATATTATATGTTCTATATAAGCTACTCCTCTCAATTTGTTTGTAAATTATGCCACAGATTATCATAACTATGCAAGATACAAAGGTTATAATAAAGTTAGTGTATACTGTGCTACATAGAAAATATAGCATAGTTATTAAATAGATGGATCATAAACTGATAGAGACGTGAAAATATTTGTTGCTGAAAATGCATCATTCATGTCCACACATAATGCTTCTATGAGATGTAATGCAAAACTGAAAAATGACCTTGTTATGAGGTGTTACATACTCTGGTGGCCTTTATGAGAATTGGATTCTATCTGTAATTTACTAAAGGGTTACTTCTTACCTAAGTGAGCAATTTCAGCCCTTCAAATTATGAGCCTCATTCTAAACCTATGCCTTTTCAATTGATGGTAGCGCCATTCTTGTTGAAGTCCAAAAATAACACTCAGCTGAAGGCACAGGGCCTGTAGAAACTAGATGGGGTGTAACTGGCAGTGGTTCAGAAGAATCAACTGCTCTGATTCCACATCTTGGTAAATGGACCAAAGCTGATGGTCTAAATTGAAAGTAATAGTTGGAATGTTCTACAATGGCTGGGCTCCAGATCACGTAAGACAACTTTAAGGAGCAGTTTAAGCACTGGACAATTACATCTCATATCAGTTAATATCTTTCTGAACTATCTCTGTACTTTATATAACACATTCCCACAACATAAATGCATTGAGTCACACTTTGTATAGCTAACTGAGCGATCACTATTGGTACTTTGTCAAAAATGCCATAATGATTGGCGAAATGCTTCTGGCAAAAACAGTTACGACACTAATTATAGCCTGATATAATAATAACATCTTCCCTTTCACATCTTCCTGTTTAGACTCCAAATTGTCGTTGTCATGTTTGTCATTCTAATGTTAGCTGACTTACACCAACAAATGTGGAAGCAACAAGGACACTTTCTTGAATAGTTTTATTTTTATACATAATTACTTATATATTTAATATAACCATGAATTTCTATTTGAGTGATTTAAAAATAGAAGTTAAATGAACCGTGATTTATCTCTGAATAGACTGCATTTGTGAGTAAAGAGCTCTTACCAGGCTAATCCTGACTGCCCTTTCAGGCTCAGTGAGTCTGGCTCCTCCTCTTCCCTCATCTTCATTGCTTCAGGAAAACTTCTACATTTCCGTCTATGCAGGTGATGTGTGTTTCTTTTGCTCTCTTCTAATATTTTATGCTTTCTACTTTTTTCAGTGCATATCACAGTATGTTGCAATTTTTCATATGTCTCCTCCATTAGGCAGTAAGATTTGAATGAGTCAATCAAGCCATTAATCTCTCAGAACCCACTGTAACTCTAGCCTTCAACAACTTATCTTTTGAACTTAAGATGATGGTACACTCATGTTTGTTATTTCCTGGTCAAAGAGTTATAAATCATGGATACACATTTAAAAATAATATATGGCATAATATCTATTTTGCTTTGCATTAATACACATTAAACATAAAAAATAAATTTGATTTGAATCAAAGTCATATTTATGGCACATCATTTCTGTATTATGAGAAATAGAGGTTTAAATAATATATAATTGGTATTTATGAGGACTAAGAATTCCCGACTTGATGGACACAGGTTAAGGAAGTGAATATGGCTCAGCTAAGATGAAGTAAAGTGATTCAGCTGTTTGTCACAGAGCAATCACGACACAAGCCAGTGGAGTACTTTCCCCAAGCTAGTACTTAATAAAGGATGTACAAATGAATTGCTCAAATTTGTGTTCTACATGCATCGGTGCAGACAGATGCTATAAACATCAGCATTGATGAGAAGCCCCAGAAGCGATATTCTCAGTACGAATAGGTAAATAATAAATTTTACCTTCAGCATCACAAAGTAGAAAAAAGTTCTCTACCCTAATTGAACAGGCATTGTGAAACTCTAAATATAAATTATTTATAAACATAAAGCTTCTCGACAAAAAACTGTCCAATAAGGAAGCCACAAATGTTTATTCCGGTATGGTTACAGTTTATCAAAAATACCTACTGACCGCACCAAAACACTGCCTTGTTTACTGTTATGGAGATAGAGCTGTTCGCTGCATGATCCAAAGCTGGTCCTACTGAGGCGGGAGAGGAGTCTTAGTTACTAGAGAAAATTAGCTGGATAAATATCAAAGAGTATAGGAAAGAGAAGTCATCTTGGAATTAAGTGACTACCTCTCTTAATGGTATAGATTCAAGTGCTGATTTTCAGGAAGAAGAAAAGATGTTCCCAAGGAAACAAAGCAAGTCAGTCAAAGAGAGAGGATTAAATGAAATGTCCATCAAGCCCCACCCTGTGCCCCAAAATGCTTACACTGGGCCACGATCCAGAAATGTTATAATTAAAAAAAAAGCCCTTATCTCAAAAAGCTTAAAGGCAAATAAGATATATCAAGTTGACTTGTAAATAATTACTACAGCATTTTGATGTCCTGACCAAGAAGCTGTTAAAATATAGTGCAGGCAAAAGACTTATCTAGAATAATTGAGTATAAAGATCTTTATCTCAGCATTAGTAATTTCCATAGCTATTTTTAAAATTCCATTTATTAGGATGGCATTATCCTTCACTTATGTAACATATTTATTTACTGCATATCATATACCAGGCACTATTCTAAGTTTTGTTTTTATATATATTTTTTTAAATTCAGATTTTATTGTTTTAGAGCAGCTTTAGGTTCATAACTCTTCTAAGATTTGAAGTCTAAATTAAAAAAAAAAAAAAGCAAACAAACAAAAACTGACAAATATCTCTTCGGTGGTAAAAACAGTAAATATGATAAATTACTGATTTATGCCTATAGGTGATAAATGCAATGGAAGACCCACAGCTGGGTAATGGGGCTTAAGGATTACAAGAGAAGGAGGAAGTTTCCAGTGTAAAGATGACGAAGGCAGGCCTAACCTAAAAAGTGATTTTGTAACACACCTGCAGCTGAGGAAGTTAGCAAACTGATGATGGAGACCAGATTTTCCAAATCAGAGAATTCTAGTATATAAGTGTTTCAAGTCAGTAAGAGTCACAGAGCCACCTAAAAGTCACAATATTAGAATGGTTTGCTTCAACTGAATCCCTGCTGTCACCACAGACTTACCTGCCTGGACAAGCCAGAATAAATACCCAAGACATCTGTTTAACCTGTCTTAGTTTGATATCCCCAGATACCTGGCATCTTTTACCAAAGGGATACAAGAGCCATCTAGTTTGGGGGGAATCTCTATGTTTCTTTAATTTGGGTGTTACAGAGGTCAATATAACGGGAAATAACCAAAAGTGATTACTGGATCTAAGGTTCTCAAACCTTTAATTTACAAAGAACTTTAAGTATATTTCTTGGGAACACTAAGTCTCAGCTCCCTATTCCCAGACTGGAGTTGTTCTTGTAAGTGTTCAGTCCTAACGTATAAAAGATTGTCATAAACATCATGATGAGGTGCCTGCTCTGATGCTTCTGACAACCTCCAAAAGGCTATAATGAAGCTATGCTGACACATGCTATTTCAATGTTTTATATTTTGCCTTAAAGAATATGATGGAGACACATTCATCAGTAGCATGTAAGATGTCAAGTCTTTTCATTTGAGACTGACAGCCTGAGCCATGAAAGTCATGTGTTTCAGGATTTAATCCTAATGGATTAAGCCTTGTATCAATATTTATACCATAAAAGAGTCCTAATTTGGTAAACTCAGATGTTTCTTCTGCCTCCTCTTGGTAAGTGCAAACTTGCAATGAACTTAATGATCCACACATTTTCACAGACAAGGACTGAGTTAATATTATCATTTTAATTATCAAGGATAATAGCTTGTGATTTTTTAAAAATAATATTTCTGTAACATATGTGTTGCCTGCATCAATGTATATAAATTATCATGTTGACACATAATTTGAACTTTTTAGACCCATAGAAATTCCTATACCATCAGAATAAACTGCCAAGGTATTTCTGGTATATCAAATTACCAGAAATTACACACACACACACACACACACACAGAAACACACACATACACACAACAAAAACAAAAGAAACTGGGCAACAGGTTTTGAGGTATTCCTACTGAGACTCATTTTCTTTTAGCATGCTGTATTCCAAGGTTTACAAAAGGTGTTTGAAGGAAACTAGCCACACAGGATCTTCATAGATGTTTCCTAGGGGAGAAAGAAAAGGTGATAAGTGGTCGGGTAAGTTTGAGATATCATGAGTTAAACTAAATCAATGTTTTCCTCCTTCGTCTAGTTTTCATTACCTTTGATGTAAGAGTAGTTCTTTGTATAACCCAAGAGGGACTCAAGTTTGCAGAACTGTTATAGTTCTGATTCTTGGAACATTATAGTGACTCAGGACCTTCTCTGGGAAGTAATGGTGTGTGGGAGTGAATACTAGATTAAAATTGATGAAGCCCATATGACTTAGAAAGTGCATGGCAGGGAAAATTACTTACGTTTTCCGATTCTTGGTTTTGTTATCTGTAAGAATGTTGAGACCAGAGAAAATGACTTCATGCTCTGTAAACTTAGACTTTGTACAATCATAGTAATAACAATAATAAGAATGTGTTTACATGTAATCTATCATTTGGAAGTCAAAATGAAATACTAATTCCAGGGCGGTCAGTAGGTTGATCGTTATGTCAGCAAGTAAATCTGTTGTTCCAAATATTCCTTTTCATTCAATAGTTCATTTTTAAACATTTTCCCCTTGATGTGAGCTGTCTTTTCCAAAGTGACTAGATCATTCAAAGCAAAGAGAACAATCAAAGTAGCTTTGCTTCAGGCTATTTGCTGTTGGTGTCACTTGAATTTAAACCACAAAGACATTTCAAACAGAAAACATTTTCATCCCCTAATATATAACCCAGGAGATAGGAAATCATGGAATCCCAGAGGAAACAGCTTTCACTTATGTCAACTTGGCAAGTTGCATCTGCTTTTCAAGTGAACAAAGAAGAGCATTTGGTTATGACAGTCTAAAAACCTTGTTTCCTTAAACTTTTTTACCTTCAACATCACATAAATGAAACATCCTTCCTCTTCAAAAGGCTATTAGAGGCTTTTAGCTCTCCCACAATTGTGTTGGCAAGGGGAAAATAAAATTCTCTCTTACCTCTTTATCTGAAATGCATGCTTAGTTTCTGAGTTATATGAGGTAAAAATCAACCTGCAAATGCTTTCTGTTTTCATTGATTCACAACTACCTTCTGTTCTGAACATTAAAAATAATTAGCAAGATCAGCAAGTTTGCAGCAAAGAAAGTTAACTAAAAACTACTGCTACTACTTCAAGCAAGAAGTCACATATTTACCAAGTCATGCTTATTGTCACTGGTATGCAAGTTCCTATAAAAAAGCATGTATGAAAGTAACATTCTTTTTTTGAAACATCTATTTTGAAGTCTCTTCAAATAAATTTTCTGGTGATTGTTCCATTCCTAGGTAACCTACAGCTTATATTTAATTATTCTATCGCTTTCATTTAAAAAACATTGAATATCGACCATATGCCTTTGGAACACAAAGAGAAAAAGAAATAGAAGAATAAAGAAATAATGTGAGACTTCGCACTTACCTTTAAGGAATTAACATTCAGGTAGGCATGAACAAATGAAAACACAAGTGAAATAAAGTCAGCTGAGGGATTCATTTCTGGAGAAGTTGACTAAGGTTTTATATAGGAAATATTATTTTTTGGTAGAACATAGAAAATCAATTTTATATATTTTTTTTTTTTGTTTGGAAGACAAAAGTGAGTTGGATGTTCTATGTAGGGGGAAGAGAACCTACAAACTGTATGGACACAGAGATACAAATCAGTGTATCTAATGTGGAAGTAAGAGCAAATTTAGAGCTGAATTAGGAGATGAAGTTCCTGAAATGTGGAACTATTTGTGGTGTACGATCACTTTGCTGACAGTGATTACCAATGCTTGGGATCATGGAGCTGTATACTTATACCAGTCTGGGAAAATGTGAGATATCATGGTGGAGGACCAGGTGTCCAAAACCTCTTCACATGAGATCAGTGGGTCATATTAGATTCATGGTTATGGAATAGGAAAAAAATGAGAGGTAAGAGGATGGCTATGTCCCAGGTCTCAGTTGAGTCCCTGAGATGTGCCTCACCAAGTGTGGGTCTTTGGTTTCACACAGGAAAGAATTCAAGAGCAAGCCACAGTTGAGTAAAAGTAGATTTATTCAGAGAGATGCATACCCCATAGACAAGAGTGCAGCCTGTTTCAGAAGGCAAGAGAAAGACCATGAGGTGTGGGGGTTGGGTGCTCAGTTTAAAGTAAAAGTAGATACACACTCCACAGACAGAGTGTGGTCCATCTCACTCAGAAGGGAGAGCAGCCATGAGGAACAATGCTGTTAGTTTTTATGGGCTCATTAGTTTCATATGCTAACAAGTGTGAGGATTATTTCAAATACTTTGGGGAAGTGGTGGTGATTTTCAGGAACGGACCACCGCCCAATTCTTGACCTATTATGTTCAGCCTTGGAACTGTCATGGTGCCTATGGGAGTGTCATTTACTATATTAATCTATTAAAATGAGTGTATAATGAAGCTCAAGGTCTACTGGAAGTCACATCTCCCACCATCTTGGGTTTCAAGGCCTACCAGGAGTTGAATCTTTCTCCATCTTGGTGTCAATTACTGTGCCATTCCTTGAATGGCTGTGCCCTGCCCCCTTCGTTCCTGTCTCAGTTGGGTCCCAGGCAGCAGAAATAAAATCCATCTTTAGCAGAAAGAGTAGAGTTTCCATCTGTTGCTTAGTAGAAAATGATAAGAAGTCAGAGAAGGCTTTTTTAGGTCATATTTAGGAGCAGATAAAGTGGTAGAAAAGTCTTAGAGTACTGATAAATGAGTGGAGGTTATTAATGCACTGGAAGCTTCACTTCAAGGAGTAAGACAGCTCTTTGGCTTGAAGAGGATGAGATAATCAGTGAAGAGTATCCACTATCGCACAGGTTAAAGAACATGGCCAGGTAAATAAGTATGTGATGTGGGGACCAGAGGAAGCTAAACTGATAAGGTGGTGCTACATGGGATTGTTTTAAAATACAGATAATTACTTTACATAAGAATACCCACTTATTAAAAGTTTACTACATGTGCTAAGGAGAACTGGGGTTTGAAATCACATCAAACATCAAAGTACAAATTCCTTAAACACTGCTCCCCTGCTTTGTGCTACATTTATTCAAATGTCACTATTTGTTTATCTGTCAAAGACACATAAATTTGTTACTTTTGAGATCCCTCACTTTACAATTATTGATATATAAATAACTTGTCTTCATTTTCAAAATCAGTTCAAATATTATCAAATAAGCTGTCATATTTAAATGTCATCAACTGATGGTTTAAGTAATAAAAATGTAATGTAGGTAATTATTACTTTTGTCAGAGATAATACCATCCTATATAAAATTGTTATTATCAGGCTAAGAACAAAGCCTATTAATAAAATTAGGCTTTTGTACACAACAAGTAAGACCAAACACAGGTTTATTCTGTCAAATGTATGTTAATTCTGCTAACTATGCATACATGAATTTCTTATCCATATTTAAATCAGAATTTAGGCCATATAGCTTTATAAAACTTTCTCTGGGTTAACCAGTAAGAGAACAAAGCAACAGATACACAATATTTACTTTCTCATGACCATGGTCATACAAACACTGTGTAGTCTTTGCCTTTCTATAAAATTAGAGTTATTAGAAAGATGTTATATTTAGAAATCTAGCATTCTATTAAAACATGTAAGCAGCAAAACTGAAATAACTCATTTGATAAGCACATTTGTAAGAGGAGTTGAAACATTCACTTAATCTGCAAATGATCTCATTGGTCTTATCCTATTTAACTCAGCACTATATGAACTATGTAATTTTTCCATTAAATTTCTCCTCACAGATTTGCAAACTGCCAGTGAAAATATATTGCCTCCATTTAATTCAAACTGAAACAGAATTCAAAGCCTCCTTCTCTTCCAAATGTGTATAGAATTACAACACACACATTTAATTTCTTTAAAACAGTTAAATGACTTTCAGTCATAATTCAGAATTTTCCCTTGCACATATTGTGAATCATCAAGGAACTTGAAGATAGAAAATCAAAACATAAACTTAATATTTAAAATAAAACTTGGAGACTGATAACATCTTTGGACTTCAAAATACACGTAAAGGCTACCAAAAAGCAAGAGCAGAGCCCATGTAGAAGCTTGATGAAAGGAAATAGAGAGGACAGGCCACAGCTAGTGGGATGTGCAAGAGATCTGTAGAGTTTGCTACAAACAAACAAATAAACAAGCAAGGAAACAAAAGTTCCAGAATTTACAATATCCAAGACATGGAAACAACCTAAGTGTCCATAGACAGAGGACTGAATAAAGAAGCTGTGGTATAGTTATACAATGGAATACTACTCAACCACAAAAAGTAATAAAATAATGCCATTTGCGGCAACATGGCTGGATCTTGAGATTTTCATCCTAAGTGAAGTAAGCCAGAAGGAAAAGGAAAAATACCACATGATATCATTTATATGTGGAATCTAAAAAAAAAAAAAAAAAAGACACAAACTTATTTACAAAACAGAAACAGACTCACAGACATAGAGAAAAAACCTAGTTACCAAGCGGGAAGTGGGTGGGAGAAGATAAATCAGGAGTTTGAGATTTGCAGATACAAACTGCTGTATATAAAATAGAGAAATAACAAGTTTATACTGTATAGCACAGGGAACTATATTCAATATCTTGTAGTAACCTATGGCAGAAAAGAATATAAAAATGAATATATGTATGTTCTTTATGACTGAGTATTATGCTGTACACTAGAAATTAACACATTGTAACTGGTCATATTTCAATTTAAAAAAATTACAAATTTACAGTAATCAAGACGGTGTGGTATTGGTGAAAGAATAGACAAAAAGATAAATGAAAAAGAATAGACAGCCCAGAAACAGAGCCACAAAAATATAGACAACTGATATTTGACCAAGGATTAAAGGCAACACAATGGAAAAAGATATTCTTTTTTTAACAAACAGTGCTAGAACAACTGGATATCCAAATGAGAAAAAAATTAATCTAGTCACAGAGCGTACACCCTTGACAAAAATCAACTCAAATGGATCTTGGAACATATATAAAAATGTAAAACAATAAAAAACCTAAACAATAACATAAGGGAAAACCTAGATGAACCTGGGTATAGTGGTAAATTTTTAGATAAAACACAAAGCATAAAATACGTGAAAAAAATAATGAACAACTGAATTCCATTAAAATTAAAAATTGCTCTGCAAAAGACAGCACCATGACAATTAGAAGTTAAGCCACCAAGTGGGAGAAAGTCTTTGCAAGAGACACATCTGACACAGAACTATTGTTTACGATATACAAAAAAACCTTGAAATTTAACATTAAAAAAATGAAACAACCCAATTGAAATATAAGCCAAAGACTTTAACAGACATTTTACCAAGGAAGATACAGAGATGATGAATAGGTACTTGAAAAGATAGTCCACATATATGTCATCAGGAAGCTGAAAATTAAAACAATGAGATACCACTATCTATCTATTAGAGTGGCCCACATCTGGGGAATGCTGACAACACTAAATGCTAGCAAGGATATGGAGCAACAGTAATTCTCATTCATTGCTGGCAGGTACTCAAAATGGTACAGCCACTTTGAAAGCTAGTTTGTCAATTTCTTACAAAATTAAATATACTTTTACCATATGATCTAGCAATTTCACATTTTGGTATTTACCCAAAAAAGTTGAAAACTTCTGTCCATACCAAAACCTACACATGGATATTTATAGCAGTTTTGTTTCACTATTGCCAAAATTTGGAAGCAACCAAGATGTTCTTTAGGGTGGAAGGGGGCAGGGCCCAACCATTGAAGAAATGACACAGTAATTGAGGATAGGACAAACTAGTTAGAAAAACGATGGCGGAAGATTCGACTTCCAGTAGTCCACGAGCCTCACGGTGCACCAACAGGCGCCATGACGGTTCCTAAGCTGACCATAAAAGGTCCACAAGTGGGCGGTGGCCCAGTTCCTGGAAATCTTTGCTCCTTCCTCAAAGTAGTTGGAATAATCCTCCTACTCATCAGCATATGAAATTACCAAGCCCCCCAAAACTAACAACTCCACACCTCAAGGTCGCTCTCTCCCTTGCCTTTTGAGATGGCCCACACTCTGTCTATGGAGCGTGTATCTCCCTGAAAAAACTTACTTTCACTTTACTATGAATTCTTGGAATTCTTGAATTCTTTCCTGCACGAGACAAGAACCTATTCTCCAGCAACAAATGGATAAATAAACTATAGAGTATATACAGACAATTGACTACACTTTAAAAATTCAGTGCTGAAAGTAAACAAGTTGTTAAATCATGGAAGAACTTAAAATACATATTATTAAGTGGAAGAAGTGATGGAGCTAAGAGCAGGCTGCGCCAAGAGGGTCCATTCTAGAAAGCTGAAAACAACCAAGGCCTGAAAGACTCAGGAAGAACCTCTGAACTTCCCCCTTACTGCCTGAAAGCCTGTGAAAGCAGGCCTGTCCCTGCAAGAAGCTATCACAACAGAGGAACATAGTAAAGCAGTAGGTATAGTCGGACAGGAGGAGCCTAGCAAAGCCCGTCTGATCAAAGTCCTCTCCGTGTCCCATTGTGTTTGGGTGCCCAACAAACACTCGTTTATCAAACATTAACTCTTTTTATCTTCCTGTGAATTACTGTTCTTCCCCTTTGAGTCTCAGACTCCCTATCTCCTCTCCTCTTTATCTCTCTCTCTGTCTCTCTCTCTGTCTCTGTGTGTGTGTGTGTGTGTGTGTGTGTGTGTGTGTATCACCTTGTTTTGCTGTCTTTGGAATTCTTCATACTTATTAGAATTCCCTGTGCACACATAATAAATTTGATTTTTTTTTTCCCCTGGTAATCTGCCTTATATCATTTTAATTACCAGACAAAAGGACTAAAAGAGGGAAATTTCCTCTCCTGGATAGAAACCTATCTAAAAAAGCTGCATACTGTATGATTCCCACTAAGTGACATCGTGGAAAAGGCAAAACTATGGAGACAATAGAAAGATTGATGGTTGCTGAGGGAAAGGGAGAGACACAGATTGAATGCAGAAGATTTTTAGGGCAGTGAAAATACTCTGGATGATGTTATAGTGATGGATATATGTCCTTCTACATTTGTCCAAACTCATTAAATGTACAACACCAAGAGTGAACCTTAAGATAAACCACTGACTTTGGGTGATTATGGTATGTCAATCTAGGTTCATCCATTGTAACAAATGTACCATTCTGGTGAGGATTTTGATAATAAGTGAGGCTATATATGTGTGGAAGCAAGGGATATATGAGAAATCTCAGTACTTCCCTCTCAATTTTATTGTAAACCTAGAACTGCTCTAAAAGATGAAGTCTTCAAAAAATGTAATTTAAAGGAAGCTTAACAGAAAAACAGGGGAAAATGCCAACTTTGAAAAGGCTTACTGAGGGCTAAGAGAAAAAGATAGGAGAAAAAATATATAAATAGGTAATTTTTGAAAAATACATAGAAAATTCTAAATATTTGGCACAAGATTTCACAGAATATTTCTACCACATTGAAAAATGCTATTTAAATAACTCGGATGGAAGAAAGAAAAGCTCCTGTATTATATTCATAAAATGAGCCTAGTATTAACAGCTCAATCCAATAAGAATTGAATTAAAAACATATACCAAAAAATTCTCAGATGAAGTGTTAAATAAAATCCAATATTAGCAAATAAATCTATTTTATATATTACCCAGAATAGAATAATTCCCATGAAACAGTGACTTTTATTCTAATAAAGACAAAAATGGTTCAATGTTAGGCAAACATAGTATAATAATTTAATCTAATTAACCAGAGAACATTAACTGTCTAGGCAGACATTGAAAGTTAGAAATAGACACGTATACTTTTGGGAATTGTATAAAATGGGAAGATTTCAAAAGGAAAAGTTGAACTGCTCAATAAATGGCATTGAAGCAACAGGGTAGATAACTGGGGGAACTGTAATTCCAATTTACACAAGCATAAATTGTGAATGGGTGAAATAATTTTAAAATAAACCCATAAAAGTACTTGAAAGATATGCAAAATTTTATTTTATAAAGTCAAAGTAGGTTAAGGAGGTTTAACTATATTACAAAAATCCTGAACAGAAATATGCAATATAAATGTGTTATAAAAAAACAAAATAAAAAGACAAAAATTGTGTATGCCAAAAAACAACAAATTGGGAAATGTTACAAATCTACATACTAGAGTAAAATTGCAAACTTCTTCATTTTATAAAATGCTCATGCAAATTCATACAACTATGACTGAAATCAATGTAAAGTAAGTAAATATTTAAGCAGAAATTTTGACAGAAATAAAATACTGATAGCTTTTAAATATAGAAAAAATGTTCAGACTTCCTTAAAATAGAATCAAAGTAAATACAAATTTGAAGACTGAAATATTTTACCTATTGATTGACATGTTGCAAAATTTTTATAACATGGTTTCTTAGGGGTTCAGTATCACCTACTGTTGGGAATATAATTTTTAACAGAACTTACGGGAAACAATCTAGTACTAGCAAACAAAATTACAATATGAAGATCCTGTGAGCAACAATTCTATTCTTCAGAATTCAGGTATATGCATTGCAGAGAAAATTAAACATGTTAAAGGTTATTATGCATTAGCATAGAAAGTTCATAGTGAAAGACTGTGTATAACTTAAATGTCTACCAGTTCAGGATGGCCTAAATAACTTGTGGCACATCTGTAAAATGGAGTACTATTCACTTAAAAAATGAGCAAATTCTTTATATGGAAGTATCATCAAGATATATTTAAAGTGAATAGAAAAAGATGCAGAAATATATATGATATGCTACTAGTTTTGTAACAGAAGCTAAAGATTTTTAAAAGTATTTACTTATACATGCTTAAAATAATTGGAAACATAAACAAGAAACTAATAAAAGCAATAATTTGGGGAGGATAATAAGTAGATTGGGTGGACTAAGGAGAATTTTTACTAAATCACCTATATATATATATATATATATATATATACACACACACACACACACACACACATATAAATTTATATATCTGTTTAATGTTTTAGCTACTCAAAAGCTGAATAAAATTATATCAGGGGAGATTCATTCCAATGAGTGGAATTTTTAAAAATTCTGACGTGAATAATTAGGCTTATATATTATTTGCTGACTAAGAGATGGAATGAATGCCTAAAACACTTCACTGTTCTCATAATATTTTGTCTGGGCAATTGATGGAAATAATGAAAAAGTTAGTATCTTAAAAAACTGTTGTGTGATAATGTATAATTATTTGCTACTTAAACTGCATCACTTGAATTTTTATCTTTTATAAAGTCATTTAAATCAATATTTGAATTTTAGTGAAAGGGAGGGGAGGAAATAGCTATTCATCCCTAAATTATCCTTGCACACCTCTTTGTTAATATACCAAGGCATCCAATTTATAACACTAGGGGTTATGGAAACTTCTCTATTTGACTCACTATAGATAATCAGCTAGCAACTAAATCCTGATTATAAAAATCTCCCCCACGGTATGTGTGTGTATTAATTTTTTTTTAATATTAAGTAGATTTAAAGACTTTTCCTTGTTCTGCCAAGGCTGTTACATCATTAATTTAGTATTCCATCGTGTATATTTCATTGCAAAGTTTGCCAGGAGCATCTCTCGCCCCTGATGCTTGGGAGGTTCTTCTGGGATGGGACTATGAGTTTTCATCACTGTGGGCTTGGTAGGCACATAGCAGAGGGAGTGGCAATAATAGTTCGTTGAATAAATACATGGATATAAGATCTATCGCATGAATATGCAAATGAATGCACTGTGAATATTAAGATAATCATATTGGAAATTCCACTCTACTCTTTTCTTTTTTGGATTCAGAATAATTCTTACTTTTCTAACAGCGACATGGAGATGACTAAGGGTTTAGTCCAAAGCACTTATCTCATATCATATCTATTATCCAACAGCAGGAGGCCTTGAAGCTATGTATTTTCAATTACTCTATAATTGCAAACATTTCATGATTGAGTTCAAACTGAAAAACATGATTTTTCATGGATACAAAGTCTTATCATTGCCAAGGTAGAGCCACCCCTGTGGCTATATTCAAACAGTCTTCAAACTCTTTACATTAAGAACTGTTTTTCATTTTCAGTTAGAGATGCTAAGAGGGGCAAAATATTAATTCAAGTGTTTTTCTTCTTTGTCATTATATTCATGATTTGTTGAGATGGAAGTTAGAAACAGGTAAATAATAACCCCTAACAGAGATACAGAAAACTCCAAGAAGTTGGGGAAACATGAACATAGTGATTTAGGGCAAACAAAGCACTTTATCTTCATTCTCTGCTTAGCTCTTAGGGAGCTAGATAAATCCAAATAAAAATACTTATTTGCATATGAATGGGTATTCTTGTGAATCTGACATTCTTGTGAATCTGATCCCTCTCAGAGACAGACCTCATTCAGATGGACAGGCTTACACTAACCATACCTCCATTATAAAAAGTTTCCAGTTCTATCCTCCTCGAAATATAAAACTATACTACACCAAGTATGCTTTGTGTATTTGGTAAACTTCATTTGAAAGTATATCCAATTATGAAAAAGGCAAGAAATGGACTTCAACCCAAATTTTTTAGCATATCATTTAAAATTCCAGTAGGTCATATCAAACTATTTGATGACTTCAATAATAAAAATACTGATTTTTAAAAAATTCAGATATGACACAGTTTCCTTTTTAATCTTTTAAAAATAGAAGTATTTTAAAAATGATGAAAGTAATTATAATAAACATGTAAACAAATCTTTAAAAGAGTGTTTACCATGTCTCTGGCAGTGTGCTTAACAATTCATGGAAACTATCTAATTTAACAAGCTCTTTAAGGATGCTACCATTACTACTTTATTTTACAGATAAGGATATCAGTCTCTGAATTATTACCTTCCATTCTCCCCTAAACCAATCCCAATCAAGCTGTCACCCTAACACTCCAAAAAAAGACTGTCATTGCCAGTGTCACAAATGACCTCCACTTGGAAAATCCAACGTGAACCTTAAATTCACTTCCTATTTGGTCTCCTTGCAGCATTGATCATATAATACTTCTAAAAAAGTCTTTATTTATTTTAGGGACAACACATCCTTCTGTTCTTTCTTCCTTATAGCCTCTTCTTACATTATTTATAAGTTCATGATCATATCTCCAACCATTTAATTTTGAAATAGATGATCCTGGTTTAGTTTGGGGTCACTTTTGTTCTTTATCCATATTTGTTCACTTGGTTACTAAGTCTTATCCCACAGGTTTAAATATCACTTAAATGCTTAGGACCCCCAAATTGTCTCACTCGTCCAGACCTCTATCTTGAATTCCAGACTGAAAAAGTAACTAACTATTCAGTATTTTTACTTTCACATTCAATTGACAATCTCATATTAATATGCCCCAATGTGCACTGCTGGCCTTCCTATAAAATCACCCATTCAAAATCTGCTTTTATTGCAGTCTTCCATATTTTGTAAAAACAATCAGAAAAGTTTAATATCTTATAGTAACCTATGATAAAAGAAAATATGAAAACAAATCAATGTATGGTGTGTATGACTGAAACATGCTGTACACCAGAAATTGACACATTGTAAACTGACTGTACGTCAATAAAAAAAAATGTACAAAGAAGCTCCACCCTTCTATTGACATAAGTGAGACTACTTGAATTTACCTCAACTTTTGTTTGTTTCACACCATGTGTCAAACCCAAAAGGGAATCCAATTAGCTTTACCTACATAATACATCCGCAATGTAACTGGTTCTTTTCACCATTACTGTTTCTCACCTGTCAACAGCCTGATGCATCAGTTTCCCATCTTCATGTTCAGTCCAGAAGCCATGGCCATCCTTGTCAAACATAATTGAGAATACATGATTCTTCAGCTCTGTACTGTTTCGCCTCCCTCGGAAAACACATGCCCTATTATTTTTGGCCCAATAGCACAATATTTAGAGGTAAAAATTTATGTTTTATTTCATATACACAAATATTTTAGGCATTTCAGCATCTCTTCCCTTCAAATATTTATCACTGGTCAGCACAAACCTCAGATCACTACAGCATCTTCAGCAACCAGAAACAAATTCAATATAATATCATTTTGAAATAAGGAAAGGCTTTTGATGAATTCTGCCATTTTCAGAAAAACTATCTGGAATCTTATTCTCACAGTAAGGGAACTTCTTCATTTTCCCTTCAGGTGATCACTCTGATCCCACTCATCCTTGCAGAAAAACTCCCTTCAGGGAAGAAATAAGTAGTGAGATATACAAAGCCTTGTGATTCTGCATTCCCCTATTTTATTTTTTGGCATCTGCAAGCAAAAACAAGGACACTTTCATAAATGTATGTTTCATAAATAATTTAGGAGAAGAAGGAATACCTTTTTAGATACTTCTGTTAAGTTACCAGGAAATGTCTTTCAATACTGTTTCTTACAATTTGTATGCAAATACTAAGAAAATCTAATCCTTTTAAAATATGTGTATTTCCAATAATTTCATAGGGGCAAACAAAAAAGTGGTTACAATGTGGGGGTGTAATTGAAACAACCCAAACAACAGAGCCAAGTAAAGGATATAATGCCCTACAGATATTAAACAGTTGATATGTGAATGATACTGTTCTATATGTTTATATGTATTATCTCATTTAACTTCAGCAAGAATTATTAGAGCTAACAATTAGACTCAATTGTGCTGATTCTGAAAACAAGGATCTTAACCACTATGTAACCATTCTAAAAAGCTATTGATTTCAATAACAACTTTGGTTTCTTGAGCAAGTTGCTAAAATAACTGTGCCCCTTGGTTTCCTCCTCTGTCATAGGTTTATGATCATTGTATCTATGGAATTGCCTGAGGATTAGATGAGTGAATATATGAAATATCTTAGTATTTACAGATTGAGAATGTAAAACATATAAATATTAAGGAGGAAAAGGAAGTAAAAAAGAAAAAAGATATCTTCTTTTAGGTTCCTTAAACATTAGATATCATTAAAATTTCACTTATGCATGCATATATTTATAAGGAAGGAGGGTACGTGGGTATTAAGGTATAAATTAAGTGCTTCTAATTAGAATTGTTAGGGTTTTCCTTAATCAGAGAATTGCAATACATTTTACTTTGTGAGCAGGCATGACCTCATTTAGGAACACTGTCAAGAAATTTGTTTTCAGTCATTATAATGGAAATTAAAAAAAAAAGAAAAGAATAATCACTTAACTTCAGCAGTAGTTTTAAATATATTTCATTTTATTATCAGCCTTTAAATATCTATTTTGAAAGAGTACATCTCTGATTAACATAAAATCAAGAAGACGTTTGATAATTAGCATTCTATTAACAGGGTTTTTTTTCTTTTTTCTTTTCTGCAGGTCAGGCTCTTGCAAGCTCTGGCAAATTAGTGTTTATTCAAGATTTAATGCCATTGTCAATTCAGATTCTTTAGCTAGAAAAGGCAAATGTGATTTCATTAACCTGAAAACCTTAATAACTAATTAAAATCTCAGCCTTCTGGCCAAGTTCTGAGACATTTATTCTATTTAACTCAGCAACCAAATATTGTTAGTCACTTTCTTCTGAGAAAGGTGACGGTAATTTATTGGCACTATAAGGGTGTTTTATAATCTGAAACCTAATCAGCCTTAACAAAAGATTTTGTACTTGGCACGGCTCAAACATTTTGCTCAATGACTTACTAAGAAATACCACCTTCTATTGTATTTCTGCCCTAATTTACTGCAATAATTTTGTATGTCATGTATTTATTCAGTTCATATGTTTCAGACTGAAAAAATGTAAAATAAAAAAGCTAAGTATTATAACATGAATCTCTAAAATTTACTCATATATATTAGATTATAAAACTAAATAGGTTGTAGATTATCACTATTTCTAAATTGAATTGGATTAACAGATATATGAACTGAAATCTTTTTATTCTATAATTGCTTATTCTTAATAGACACATGAATTGAGCCTGTGACTGAGAGCATGAGGCTATATAAAAGACATAGGTCAGGTGTACAATACTATTTTCCTAAATTTTGATTTGGCACACTGTCAGTAGAAAGAATGAAATTGGTGGGATGGCTACTGGATTTTGGAAATATATCATACATGTGATAACATTAAAGTACTTAAATCATCACTCACTATGTCTAACTATATTTTTTACACTTCCCAGCAGTATTTGTAAAATTAATAGAACCTTCTTAGGAAGTTAATCTTCTTAGAATACACAATAAATTGGTATTCTCCTACTTTAGTTCATCTACTCTTTTAAAATAATTATTTGTCAACCATGAAAATCAGCAGGAGAGAGAGTTTATGAAAGGAAGTTTAGATATGCATATGTTGTGCCTCTGAGAGACCCAGTAAGTTATGAAAGATTTCATAGATAATCATGATTGTCATACAATGTCATTTCAGTGACGTGAAGGGGTCAAAACCAGTTGGAATAAAATAGCATTGGTTGATAAATCAGTTGGTTCATTAATTCAGTTTATAGGTTAGATGGCTCCTATGAGTCCCTTATTCATAAACTCACATTAGACTACTTTTTCAGGCAATTTTCTTGGTAGGGCATATACAGTGATGAGCAAAGGAAGATCCAGAGAGCTTAGAGTCCCACATGGAAGACTGCCATTAACCCAGAATTTCCCCCAATTTTAGACAATAATTGTGGTGAGAGCTGGCTACAGTGATGAGTTTGTAATAGAGCTGTTGTTTTGCCTGATTCAGTTAAGTTTCCTCTGAAGAAGTGGATACTTTAAGAGAGATTTTAGGACTCACATTGGGCATACCTGGTGAGATTTTAAATATTCAAAAAAACTGAAAGGAAGTTCAAGGATGATTCCTGGGTTGTTGGTTTTGAAAGCAAGATGGATGTCAGCATTAACTGCTGGAAATAATAAATATCAGAAATTGACCACATCTGTGGAAGGTTATAAGTTTATTTTCGGATATGTGTTATATAAATATATGTGTTACATATGTATAAAATATTTTGATATAAATAAAAATGTGGCAAACTGCAGAAATATGTAGATATGAATTTCACTAGGTATCTGGCTTCAGGAATCATTAGAGAGTAATCTGTATGTAAGTGATAATTGAATCTTTGAGTGTAGAGAAGTTCCTTTGGGACAAAAAAATAACTTGAGAAGACACTAGGTCATAAAGTAAGTATTGAAAAACTTCGATGGGGGAGAGATAAAGTATGAAAAGATAGTAGAAAAGAAACAGAAATCATCTGAAATACAAAAGTGAAGGGAAGAAAAAGTTCAAAGAAAGAGGGTGTACTTATCATTGTTAAATGCTGATGAGAGGCTCAGTACCAAGAACTAATATTTTTTGTTGTTGAAGATAATGTATGATACAGTTTTGATGGAGTGACATTACGGAAGAGTCATTTCAGCAAAATGAAAATGAACTCAAGGCTAGTTTGGAGTATAAGGAGTGAGAAACAAGACAACACAGTGGGATTGAAAACTCTTTTGAGAACTTTAGTGACACATAGGTAGGAAAAATAACTTAGTACTATACAGAGCAACATCTTAGAAAGGAAAATAGGGCCCTAGGAATTGCTTTCATTTTAATGGACAAGACTTTGTTTTTTGTTTGTTTGTTTGTTTGTTTTTAATTTGAGGGAAATTATTACACTAAATAAGAAAAGTTTGAACTGACAGAATGAAGAGAAGATATGTTTGATAATGTACATTTCTTATACTTTGAATAATTTGAAATTCAATGAACAGATAAAATAATTTGTTTTTAAAGAATAGGAGATACTGGTGTTCTAGTGTAACAAAGCTGAGGGTTTAAGAAACTGGTTTTAAGTTTAGTGTTTGAAATATGAAGCCACTGTAATATTAAATTACTGGGTTTCTCTAAAATATTTCTTGAGAGTGAGTATATATTTGATGGTGGCAATGGAAAGGACGAATTCTGATACTATTTCAGAAAGTGGAATACAATTAATATTGTTATTGAAGGGACTGGGAGAGAAAATAGATCAAAGAGACATTTTGGAATTGTTGGAGACTTCTGTGAATGATATTTTTTAGACTGGTGATCAATCATGGCAATCAAATGAAATATTTACTATAATACCAAGGAGTCAGAAGCACCAAGAGGTAATGATGCCCTATAAAGGATATAGAAAGTAGTGGATTGAAGGACAAAGATGAGATTTTGTTTTAATTTTAGGATTGTAATTGTTTATTTTCTAATATAAAAGTTTTATGTTACATAACAATACACACCTACAAGTAAACCAATTTTTAATCAACATGAAAGTGTAACAGTATTTTGTTGAGTCTAATGATGCAACCATGTTTATATTTCCTTGAATTGAAAATGTCCCTTTGGTTTTTCTCTAGAGTTGATATCTGCCGGATATTTTTATTTTAGTATTCAGACATACATATGGTTACTCTTTCCATCTCTCTAGTACATCTACACTAGACTAGTGCAGCTCTACTAAACCCTATCTTCTAAATGACTAAGTATAATTTTATATTTCCTCATGAGGTAGCCTTCTGGCAGCCTCTCCTCACCTTAATCCAATCAGAACTCTATTTTCAGTGACTTTTGATATATTTGATAATCCTTGACTTTGAATTGCCCCCTCTTTCACTGGATCCTTATTCATGTATCCATGTCTTCTTTTTTGCTTATTCTCTTATATTGATGAGTAAGTCTGAATAATTTCATCAGAAAAAATACATATAAGAAAAAAATTTTACATCTATCATCTGAAGCTATGAACTGGATATCCAGTTGATTCAAGAGCTTTGTTTAAAGTGTTGAAAAAAAACTTTATTTGGTGTATGTGTGTGTGTGTGTGTGTTAACCATGTAGTTGTAGTTATTTTCCTGGACTCTCTGATTTGTTCCATTGATCTATTTATGGATCCTTCCTCAAACTTTCACACTGTCTTTATAATGTCTTAAAACATATATTGTAAATCTTTCATATGTGTACTTCCTTTAAAAGATGGTTTTGCTGTTTTCAGTCCCTTAAATTTCCATTTATATTTTAGAATCAATTTGTCATTTATACAAGAAAAGGTCAGAGTTATGATTGGAATTGCATTGTCTATAGACCAATTTAGGGAACTTTGAGAATATGTGTTTATATATTCTCAGGTCAAAACTTAATCAAGGAATGTCCAATACTGCTGAGTTGGATATCATAATTTTTATAGAAATACTGTGAAAATGTCTCTCATTTTTACCCTTTTTAAACTATAATTTTATAGTAGTTAGATATGCATTTTCTTTTATAGTAGGTTGAGTGTGAATGGGGTATATAATTTGTCTTTTTCATTTCACAGATTTAAAATTGGAGAAGAGTGTACTCAAGAAAGTTCACCGGAGGATCCTCACCCTGATTCCCAATGATTCATGTCCCTCTCATTTGCAAAATGTGCTCATTCCCTCCCAAGTTCCCCAAGAATGTTGCCCAATTACAGCATCAGTTCAAAGCTTCACAGTTTTATCAGTCCCTTTGGATTTTGTCAAAGGAATTCAATTTTAAAATTAGATAAAATTCCTCATAAAAATGTTGTTAAATAAAAAACTGTAACTCTTAGAAAGAGTCCATGACCAGTGGAAGGGCTTGTTTTTACCTTATTTAAGTCAATCTCTGTATCAGCTGATGATATTATAGTTGCCACCCTTCCCCAATTTGAAGACATATATTGAAAGAACTTTTTGTTTATATTTTCCTTATTAAAATGAATATTCTCTATGTACATTTTTCTATTTTATAATATCTACCTATAATTTGGGCAATTTTTATGAAGATTACACTTTTTGTTCTCTATTATGTCATTCAAATATTTAAATGATATTTTCTTACTGATGTAAATAGGAATTAGGAATGGAAATAAATAGCTTAAATAAATGTTATTAAAATTGTTTTTTACACATATTATGAAACTAAAGTGAAGAGACTCATAATATTAATTGTTGTTATTGCCAAATAGTGGAAATAAGTTTTTCTGCATGTACTTTAATTTCACATAAAAATAATAATCTGTTTTTAACATTTATTGCAATGAAATAATCATTAAAACCATAGGTTAGTTTAATAATCATTAAAATAATAATTCCTATGTGCTTAAAAGAAACATAGTATAGCTTCATAGAATATTTACAAAATTGGAGTTGGAAAGCAAATGCATTAATGCATGAACAATATAAAGATATATTAATATATTGGGATAAACTTTGATTTACTTATTTTAAAATGGTTAGACTTACTGGTTCTTAAAATAAAATGCAAATTAAAATATATCTTTGATATTGAGACATTTTTCTTTCCACTATTAAATTTATATTGAGAAAATTGACCTTGTTTATTTTAATGGAACAATACTGGGCTTTCAAATATCCATTCTGAAGAAACTAAAAATAAGAAATTTATTTGGCTACTAATTTGCCTAAAGATAAATTCTTGATACTGTTTTTTTTATAAAAACTAACCTACTTTGTATTTATCTTTAGCATTCCAAAAACAATTTCAAAATTAAGTTTGTATTCTTCTGCTCCAGGCTTGTGAAAAGTAATGAAAGCTCTACTGTTTTTATGAGGAAAAGATTTAAGAGTTAAGAAGCTGCAGGCCAATTAAAATGCTTCATTTAAATATTTTGAAGACTTTCAGTTAAGATGGCTCAAACCCTACCTGGAGTACTCTTTAGAACTTACCATTTGTTCAGAATAAAGTGGGGAAAAATCAACTCAAAGGAAAAAGTTTAATGGAAAAAAGAAACTGTCCTCCCTAAGGCTTAACAGAGCTTATATAATTCATTCTGCAGGCTTTCGTAGAGGTAATTCCTTTCAAAATGAAAGGGAGCTCCTCGTCGTTTTTTGGATACTACATGTAAGACTAAAGGAGTGTGAAAAATACGGCAAACCATATCAGTAAACAAAGAATGCTGAAGCCTTCAAGTCATCAGCGGCTGCCCCACCCCCCAGGGAAGACAAGCCTGCAGCCCGGCCTCGGCAGCCACTCACAATGGTGCACCCTGAGGGGACTCAGAATAAGAAAGGACAGGACACTGGCCCTAGATAGCTAGATGCTTGTCAAAGGAATGAATTCAATGAGCCTACATGTCTGCTTCCTCACATACATAGAAAAGTACTAAATTCTTTGACTTGAGATGCCTGGTTTTCTTTAGATAACAAGGAATCTTTTATTGTTCCAACTACCTGGTCTTTGTTGTAAAGCTCCTATATATCCTAGTTCCTCCCCTGCCTCTTCGGAGCCGTCCCTCAGAGCGATCTGAGAGGCTGTCATCGCGGGCTGAAAGGGGTTCTCAGAAATGTGCGCCAAATAAAACATAACTCTCAACTTTCAGGCTGTGCATTTATTTCAGTCGACAAGAGCAATCTAAACACTCTGAACACAAAAGAGAACCTGATACACTATATTCTCAACTTTAATACACAGAGCCATATACGGTCTTAATTTGGCTCCCTATTGTTTTTTATATTGTACTTTCCCCCTATATCTCTATCCTATGACTCAATCATCCCAAAACAGATTTTGTTCTCAGTATATTCCCTGTTCTCTCTACCATGTCTTTGAAAATGAAGAGTAAGTTTGTTTCTACATTTTCCCCAGTGAAGTTCCAGACATGCCATGCGGCTCACATGGACGTAGAGTCCATGAATGGGCACGGGATGGATCTCCCATGAATTTCTTAAAATTGTATACATAAGCTTTTGTATGTACACATATATGGCTTTCTCAAAATAATGTCTTTAGCATCTTTAAGTTGTTATAGAGGCCCCAATACACAAAATTATCACTAATTTTTATTTATGTATTCAGTTCCAATTTTTCTATAATATACATTAAGCACTTTTCGGATTAATACAAATATTTACTCTTCACCATATTATTTTCAGATCAAAAACATTACATGATGCATGGAAATGTTTAATAATTATTTTTTGAATGTTTGAACAAATAAAAAGCCCAGCAATTGACTTGGGGGCTGAAGTATGAAGACGTTAACTTACTTGCTCAAGGTTACTTAGCTAGTATGTGTCAAGAGAGACAGGCACCTCTCATCTGTCTGATAGCATGTCCAAGTGGGAATATTTAAACTTCCAAATTAGTAAAAGACACACTTGGAATTTCAAGATGTCTACTGTGTTGCTTCCACAAAGAAATACTCTCTGGCCTCCAACTCTTGGCCAGCCTGAATTAGCTGCTCCTTTTACCCTCTGCAAATCTTCATCATTATACGTAACATTACATACTGCAATTTGCAGTGACTTGTAGGCAACTCACCTCTGCAAAGAGTTAAGTTCTCATGCTATAAAATACTCCTACTCAAGCTGATTTGTAGCTACCGAAGTGATGTCATAGAGCTCAGAAAATTGAACATGGTTGGTTCACACATGCTGCTGTTGGCTGGCTTCAGCACATAAATGTGTGCTTCTTAATTTCCAACGATGAACTGGTATGACTTTGTTATCCAGTGGGTTAGTCCTTTATTTACTCCAAAGTAGATATGCCTTAATTGGATGAGAGTATGAAGCAGTACATTTCAATACATGTTTCTCAGATTTTAAGCAAGAAATGCTAGGAGGGTACATAGGAACACTTAGCCTATAATATGAGGATTCTTTGGAGCATGGGCTCAATAGGTACTGCTGTGAAGGGACTTGGAAGATAAATTGATGGAATTAAGGTTCCTCCTTTAATGACATTTAAAAAGAGAGATTATCCTGGATTATCTGGATGGGCCAAAGATAACACAGAGACATGTAAAAGCAGAACAGGAAAACAGAAGTCAGAGAGCTAAAAAATGTGCGAAGGAATTGACCAGTCATTGCTGATCTTGAATACGAGGTAGCAAGGGATGCAGGCGGCATCTAGAAGTTAAGAATGATGCCCTTCCAATGGCCGGCAAGGAAATGGGAACCCAGTCCTACAACCCCATGAAACTGAACTCTGCTGACCACCTTAATTAGCTTAGAAGTGGATTCTCCCCCTGAGGCTCAGATAAGAGTCCAGCATGATTGATACCAGACTTCGGACCCACAGAACTGTGGGACATAAATAAATGTTTTAAATCACTAAATGTGCAGTAATTTGTTGGCATAGTAGAAACTAATACAGTGAGTAAGGAGAAATAAGGTTTAGTGAAACGCCTTTGAAAGGGGTTTAGATAAGTGGGAAAAAAATTTAAAAATATCAACCTGGAGTTTGGAAAGGCTGGCAATCCAAGGCTTCAGTGCAGGAGGTGAAGCAGCATGTAAAACCAAATTTCCTCTTCTTCTACAAGGTAGCAATCACGAGTCATTACAGATAAAGCTAAGAGTGAAGATGAATGTTCTGGCTCCTATAAAAATGAGCCTTTTGTTTTTACCAACTTAGCACATTGCAGCTCTTCACCAACTCACTTTATTTCTTTAGAAAAAAAAATATTTCAGCTCTAATGTTAGTCTTCATTTGCAAATTAAACTTTCCTTTCTACCAGGCTTGTTTCAGGAATGACTGTTAAGATTTCTGTTGAGTCCATTTATAGACTGTAACTAAACAAGCAAAGGAAAACATAACAAATAAAGCTATGTGCATAATCAGTAATCCTGAGGACAAATATCTTAAAATGTGGGATGGAGAAGGAGTATTTATCTTCTAGTCTGATGTTTTTAAAATGTTCTGCTTAATTAGATTTTAAATTACTAATATGAGTCTTGCGCTTTGATGCAGATAAATGTAGGTAAGAACTGTTTATGTAAAGGCCCACACATATTTCATACTTTTGAAAAATGAGGAAAGGACCTTGTATCGCTTAAAATATATCACCTACCTGACAAGTGCAATTACTTTGTGGTGAAGAAAACTTTTATATTTCAATTAGGATTGTTAAAATGGAAATATAATCAAGAGAGATTGCACACTAAAATATAAATGAATTATTTTTCAAGAAATAAATTCTTGAAGCAGTTTGGAGACAGATTATCACAGAACCAGAATACTGGATATTTCTGCTAAATAATATTCAGTCTCCTTGGAACATTTTCCCATAAATATATTTCAATTGATAGATTAACAAAATTAAATAGGATTTCTACATATGCTGGCTACTGAAGAGACTGAAAAAGAACTATTAGATTTAGTTCCTATTCTCAATAATGTTACAATTTAATTAAAGAGAGATGACTAATGCACAGGAGATAATTAGCAAATAATGAAAAACACTATGAATTTGGGTGATAAATGTGGAACCAACTTTTAGCTCCACTTTTTATCTTAAGCAATAATATATACCCTCTTTGAAGAAAACAAAACAAAACAGACCAAAGCAAAACAAAAAACAGCAAGTGTCCGAAAGGGAGAGTGCATATGTAATTCTTACAATATTAAGTGAAATGGGTTCTTCTAGTGGCTTCTTCCTACTGTTTTTAAGAATCCAAGTCTCTTCCGTTAGAATCGGCATCACAGTGATTACTATTTTTCTTCTCTGTATCATCTTATTCTGAATGTTCATATGGATTTGCAGGCTTTTATTTGTATAACATTTGATTCTGTCTGAGAAAAGAAAGGTTTCATTACTGAAAAGAAACCATGTAATTATTCGGTTCTCAAACAAAGACTGTTCAACTGTGTTTCTGTATTTTCAACCAATTTATCAGTTTCCATTCAAAGAGAGAAGCCTTCAGTAGAATTACACTGTGGCTCTGGAAAGGAACCCAGACTTATCCTTCGTATTTGAGGAATGTAAAGCGGGCTCTGATGCTTATGATGATGAATTAAAGCTACAGGCAGTAGCTTTTCTTTTAATTTTTGCTTCACAAAATGATGAATGGCTGATAGGCAACATAGCATTCCTTCTGATATGACAGGAATAAAACATATGAAACAGTGGTTAAGTTAGAGTTCTAAACAACACTTTAAAAAGCTAATAGGTGCCATCCTTACTTCCTGGTTTTTCTCCTATCTAGCTGCTTTTTTGACTTACTCAAGCATTAGATCCATCAAGGGCAGGAGGCAGTCATACTCCTATGTTGGTCTGAATTCCCGGTTTACCATGAAATCTATAGATTATGAATTGGAATCTCATTTAACGTGCTCTCTAGGAAGACATCCTGCTGACCAGGGCAGGTGTGTTTTTGGCCCCATTGGCAGTTGTATTTCTTATTGAAACTCCCCTAACTAACTTCCTGGCATATAAGTCATTCTACCTTGAATTGAGTTTATGTAACATATTATTGCCAAGATTATTCAGTCTTAGGAATTGGAATAATCATATTGGTCCATTTTATCTAAGTTATCAAATTCGTGGACATAGAGCTTTAATAGTATCCTTTTGTTTTTCTTTTACTTTCCATGAGATGTGTAGTGATTTCATCTCTTTTATATCTGATGTTAGTAATTTGTTTCCTTCCTCCTTTTTCTTAATTAGCCTGGCTAGGGTCTTACCAATTTTATTGATCTTTTTCCAAAAAACCAGGTTTTGATTTTGTTGATTTTCTCTGTTGATTTCCTGTTTTCAAATTCATTCTTTCTGCTCTGATTCTTGTTATTTCTTTTCTTCTGTTTAGCTTGGTTTTTATTTGCTTTTCTTCTTCAGGTTTCCTGCGGTGAAAACTAGATTATCAATTTTAGATCTTTCTTCTTTTTTAATATATGTATTCAATTCTGTAAATTTCCCTCTGAGCACTGATTTCATTGCATCCTCAAATTTTGATAAGTTGGGTTTTACTTTTAAGTGAAAAAATTTTAAAACTTATTTTGAGATTTCTTCTTTGAAGCATGAATATTTAGAAGTGTGCTCCTTTTCTCCTTGTAGTTTGGTGTTTTCCAGCTTTCTCTTTGTTATTAATTTCTAGATTTATTCCACTGTGGTCTGAGAGCAGATATTGTATGACTTTTTTTTTTTTTTTTTGACTCTTAATCTTCTATTTTATTTTCTTTAAATGCAGGTCACTCTCCACTAAAATGATTTCATGACCCACAAATGGAATGAAACAGTCTGAAAAACAGTATGCTAAGTAAAGGCTGCTGTTTTCATACAAAAAGCCTACTCACTGGTACCAGTTACCCAGAGCATCTCCAAAGTGCTGAATCTACCTGTGTTTCCCACGTATCTGCAGGGGCTCCAGGGAGCCTCGTGACAGATGTTGTATGACTTCTATTCTTTTAAATTTGTTAAGGTTTATTTTATGGCCAGGATGTAGTCTATCTTGGTGAATATTACATGTGAGTTTTAGAAGAGTATGTGTTTTGCTGTTGTTGTATGGGGTGATCTATAGATGTCAGTTATAACCAATTGATGAGTGGGGTTGTGGAGTTCAACTATATCCTTACTGATTTTCTGTCTGCTGGGTATTTCCATTTCTAAGAGAGGGATGTTGAAGTCTCAAGCCTTGATGATAAATTCATCTATTTCCCCTTGCCTCACATATTTAGATGCTCCGATTTTAGGTGTATACACATTAAGAATTACTATGTCTCCTTGCATAATTGACACCATTATCGTTTATGGTGTGCCTCTTTGCCCCTTACAACTTTTCTCACTTTGAAATCAGCTCTGGATGGAATCAATACAGCTACTCCTGTTTTCTCTTGGTTAGGGCTAGCATGATTTATTTCTTTCCATTTTCTTAATCTGTATGTGTTTTTACATTTAAAATGGGTTTCTTGTAGACAACATATAGTTGCATAACGTTTATTACATCCGGTCTATTAATTAACTCATCAAAGTGATCCTTCATTTCTATTACAGTGGTTTTAATCTCTAGTATTTTCTTTTGATTCTTCCTTAGGATCCTCATGTTTCTGCTGACAACTGTCCATCTGTTTTGCATGCTGCCCACTTTATTCATTAGAGCCCTTAAAATATTGTTATAGTTGTTTAAATTTCTAAATTTCTAGTCTGATAATTCTAACATCCCTGCTGTATTTGGTTCTTTGTTTGCTCTGTCTCTGCAAATTGTGGCTCCCTGTCTTTCATTTTTTTTTTTTTTTTGATAATCACAGGGTTTATTGGGCAAAGAGGATCACTGTAAACAGGTCTTAGTCATGTGCTGCTGAAGTATGGGTGGAGGGGAAGCGTTCTGTAGTCCTAGGGTAGGCTCTTAATCTTGAATGAAATTGTACCTCTGAACTGTGAACTTCACAAGTGTTTCTCATTTGTTTGTTTTTTTCTTCTCTGCTTATTTGGGGCAGGTTGGCTAGAATGGGCTAGACTTGGCTATTTCTATTCTCCCGCATGGAAGGCTAGAGACGACAGGGGTTGGGTATTTCCATTCTTTAGGTCAGTTAAGCTCTGAGAAGACCCCAAAAGGTTAGATTCTGATGAACTCAGATTTGTGTACACTGTGCCTCCACAATTTGTCAGCTGCAGTGGAGGTTTTCCCACCACAGCATGGGTGTCCAAGGTAGTTTCCTCTCATGAGTCTCTACTCAGGTAAACTGTGCCTCCCTCCACTGGCCCATCTGTCTCTTTAATCTTAGGGTCAGTGTTTTTTGCAATGTCCTCCCTTCTCTTATGGATGCAAGAGGAGTTGTTGAATTTTCAATCTGTTCAGTTTTTTACTTGCTGTTAGGACAGAGGATGACTTCCAAATGTTTTACATGCAGAGCTGGAACTTGTGTAGTATGTTAGTTTCACATCTAAACACTTTGCTAAAATCTCATAATGTCTAATTTTTTATCTTTAAAATAGTTTTTTTAATTTAAAATTTTATAACTATATGGTCACATGATCTGCAAATAACTTATATTTTTTTTGCATTATATTTACCTGTTTTATTGCATTTTTTTTACATTTATTGTATTTTAAAATTTCTAAAAAGCTTATAATGTGTTCAATTACTCTTTTGTCTTAAAAGTCATTTATAATAGATTTATTTTCTAAATCTGTCTCAATGCACTCAATAGAAAATTTTTTTGTTGTAAATTTTTTTCTGTATCCTGAGATTCTCTTTAAATCTAATTAACAATATTTTCTTTTTCTATGTTGATTATTTTCTTTAATATTGTTGCATTTATTTCCCAGTAGAGTTTTTTTTTAACATTCTTTTCATCATAATGAGTAAAGAATGTTAAGAAAATTTGGACTTGCACTATATATCCATTCTTACTCTCTTATTTATCATACTAGTTTATTTTTTGCTTCTAAATTTTGTCAGAGTTCTCTGACTTATAAATGTCACTTTGGAGTTCGTAACTATTTAGTCCATGTTCACATTATCTGAACGGTCAGATTCAGTTGGCTACTCGAGGTGTTATAATCAATGCTATATATATTTTTTATATATATATATAATTATATATATATAATGTCTGCTGGCAAATCAAAATTATGTTTGATTTGTCTTTAATCAAACACTTTCAAGTTTTTCTTGAAATTTGAAATTTACCCTTTTTAATATAAATTCACAAATTTTGGATATTTCTTCTGGTCTTATTTGTTTTCTAACTAACACTCATCTGGAATACCCTCCTTAGAGCAATTCTGAGTTTAAATGCTAGGCTTTGGGAGTTCACAATTAGAGAAAGGGGATGATTACTAACTTCTTTTAGAAAGAAATGTTCAGTGGAAAATTGATCAGACAGCTTTTGTATTTTAATGTTCTTTAGTATGTCCAACAACTCCAAGATACGTCTTTTACAATTTTCATACTTTCACCCAAGATTTGGTAATTTAATATAATAATTGTCAATTCAACTATTGTTTTAATTCAGTGATACATAAAATTGCCTTCTGAACTGAGTTTTCAGAAGTCAAGGTATAACAGCCTTAGACAGTATTTTTTTAGATAATGGCCTTAAGTTTCATTCTGTGCTTAGGATTAGAATGAAAAGATGTGAATCTGCCCTTTTGTCACTCCCAACTGTGCAAAATTGTCTGGAGTGGTCACATGATTCTACAGCCTTCAAAGTTTTTATCTCTTCCAAACAAGTTGACAACTGGCTTCATGGGGACAAATTTTCCATATTACAGAGGTAAGGTAACTAAAATTGATAATTTATTAGCTACTTAACTTTAGAATGCCATTGGCTCTTGTTTCCCATCATAGAAGTCAAAGCAAAAAGAGATCTTATTTTTGGCCTTGTCTTGTTCTTAAAATAATATGTACATGATGCATATTTTCCCAAAGTCATAAGTACCTATTTATTCTTCACTTAACATTCTTTTGCCTAAAAGGAACATGAATCTATCTAGTCTGGTTATCATTTAATAGAAAGATCTATTGAAAGAAATAGAGGTCTCCTTTCCACAAATAAAGTTAACCTAACGGGAAAAAATAAGCAATGTCTTGTTTGGATTGTATTTTGAGGTAAGCCAAGTGTTGGCAAATGCAAAACATATATAGGAAAGTATGAAGGAGAAATTTTAAATTGGGAGATGACATTGTTACCACTGATCAGTCTCAATCTGACTAAAACTGATCAACTCTATAAAGATGTCCCCTCTTTCATGCAATACGTTGTGAATTGTACTGCACTTCCTCTGGGTTAGTCTTACCAAAATGATTTGAACCTGGGCTTAATCAATATTTATTTCTAGCTTCCTGTTTACAAGACATACAATATAGAGAGCAAAATATTAGATGACATCAGTGGGAATTACCCAGATAAATATAGACTGAAGGGGAAATTTAGTAAAATCGGACACAGTTATTTCTAGAAATTAGTAACATGGAAACAAACAAATAAGCTAACCAAATAAGGAAGATATAATAGTCATGATAACCACATGGGGAGTACTGAGATTTTAGACTTTGTTTTATTCTTAATTCAAATAGTCCATCTATAACAAATAATTTTTTTTTAAATCAGGAAAATGTAAGTATAGTCAAGGTAGTAAATTATATTAAGGAATTTTTGGTAACTTTTAGGTGGGATAATTGAATTGCATTTAGGTAATCTTTGTATATCTTTGATTTTTAGAAATGCCTAATGAAATATTTATGGATAAAATGAAATATTTATGCTTTTTTAAAATTACTACACCAATTAAGAAAAAAATGAGATGAGTGAAATGTGTGGCAAAATACTAGTTATTAAATGTGAATGATTTAGTACATTATATTGTTTTTCCCTACATTTTGTAGGTTTGCAACCTTTCATAATAAAGCTGGTTTTTGAAAATTACAAAAAATAAATGTTGGTCATGACATCAATTTCACAACTTTCTAATGAGTTGAAATCTGCAGTGAAAAAAAAATCCTAATATTCCAATAATTAGGTTGTGAGGGTGAATTCATTTCTGTAGATTTCCTTCTGTTTCATCCATTTTTTTTCTCTTTCCTCAGTGAATGTTAACGACCAACATATGGAGGCAACATCTTTTTTTGGTAGTACAATTTTGGTTTTAATTGTATTTATTCCTAAAACTATTAGGAAGAAGTGCACATTTGGGATTAATAATTGTATTTCCGATTCTTGGAACTAAAAGTGTATGCACATTATTCTTCTGTGAAACCTTATTTCCATGTGATCTCAGAACATAATAAGCCACAGATCACTATTAAAATTTGTGCCCTGGATTCCATAAATTTGTGGTTATAATAAAAATCATAATGTGAGAAAGAAAAGGAAACTTTAATAATGCTTTAAAGAAAAGAACACTCTGCAAATAATAATTTTGATGTGAGAATGAAAGTGCAAATAAAACATAGTTTTATGCACACAAATTATAGGAAGCACAGTATAATATCTTCCCAAATTGAAGAAAATGCTGAAATTCCAAAATTTAATGACAAGAGCTGGAGTGTTCGGGGTATCTGCATGCAACTCTGCCTCTCTAAACACTGCTATTAACCTTAGCATCAACACCTCTCAGTTTCTCCAGGTTCCCTTGCTAATGTAAAGTTCAACTTTCTTTTAGAGAAACTATTTAGCTAACTGTGGACTAGGTAATTCTATCACTGGATCAGCCGCAGTCAGCAAAGTGTGTCATGCAGTGTATATACTATGATCGTCGTGAGCTGGAGAAGTATTATAACAATACAATAGTGTGCACCTAAAAATCAGTTAAGAGTGCAGATCTCATATTAAGTGTTCTCACAAGGAAGGGAGGAAGTTGGAAGGAGGGGAAGAAAAGAAGGAGGGAAGAAGGCAGGAAGGAAATGTAGTAGTTTCAGTAAGTTTACTTGGAGATGAAGGAGATGCGGGACAAATAATTAGTCAAAGATGGCCACCACCAATTTTTTTTCTCCTTGTGTGGGGAGATATTAAGCTTTTTGGTTTAGCCTCTTATTTGCCCCACAACTCTTATCTACTGGAATTCAAGATGCTATGTAACTATCTCTTATTATTATCATTTTTAATGCAGCTGAATAAAAGGCTTTTCACATTGGGTTAGCTTTGAGTCACATTAAGTAAAGACAACCTTTTAAGTGACGTCTACCAGGGAACCACCAGACAGGTCAAATAATAAAGGCATTTCAACTACATTCTGCTTCAGCCCGTGGCTGCAAGTCTACTTGTTTCCCATGATTGCAGGCTCTTGGGTTTCATGGCAGTCATGGAGCTCAAGAGTGATGATGGCTTAGGACAAGTTAAAACAGCGCAAGAGTCACTTTTCTTATCAAGACTCATCATTTCTTGAATAAATTCTTCCTGGATTGCTGCAAGTTTGGTTAATTTCCAAAATGCTAACAAACTTGATTCTGATAATTTTAGCCAGTGTTCTCATTGCTTTTAAGGAAAATAATTCTTTTGTAGAGCCTGCTGTGTCATTTCGGTTGACATCTGTCTGCACTCATTTTATTCTTCTTCTAGATTGCCATCAAGTTGCTAATCAACTTGTTGGAAAAAAAATCACTGATTTTATACAAATATTTTATAACATACTAATTTTTATATTTTTATAGTTTCTGAATTTTTTTTAGTTTTTTTATGTCAGTACTGTAATTTTAAATTCTTACAGCTATCTTACAAATTTTTAATATCTAATAGGACTAATACAATCTTAATATTCTTCTCTTTAAAATATGTATTTGATATAGATAATATATAACATACAATGTATATTTATTTTTATTTTATTACAACCTACAACAGCACTTAAATCATTGAGTGCCCAACAGAATAAATTAAGCAATAAAATGAGCAACACTGGAAATAAGTTAGTAAAACTTTAGAATTTCATTAACAATAAAAAGAAGACCCAAATAGCTTGCAGAAGGCAATATAAATCAATCAATCATGGTTATTAATGACAAATATATCAGAACCATGCTTTTTAATCAGAGCCACTGATGACTAGAAGACAAGTACTTTGAGAACAAAGTACAGGAATAATAATTTTAAACACGGAATGTTTATTTTAGCCAAAGCTATGGAGAACTATGAGAGAACAGAAATATTTGCAGACATAAACAAATGAGAAAAATCTGTTGAAAAAACATTTTAACAAAATTGCACTCCATTTAGAAACTATAAAATCTTTGGACTAGTCTGAACCTAATAATGTAAGCAATAATTATAAAGCAAGTATTTCTAGAAAGATACCCAAAATGTATAAATTTGCATGATTATGTAAGACTTATGGCAAATTTCTTTAAATAAACAGACCATATTGTCAAAAATAAAATTAAATAGTTAATATTAAATAGAGTATATGAATTACCAAATGAACATACTTGAGATATTAAAATATACAATCATTTTAAACACTCATGACATGTTTTAGATAAATGTGTCAAAATAATCTCAATTCACTTTAGAAATAAAAATGAATAAGAAGTATTTTCTGCATATAATGCTATATAACCTTTAAGTAGGCATGTTATGTGTAGTTAATGTATACAATGCTAATAAACATATGTTCTTCCTCTCTGATTTCTGAGTTATTGCTTAGTTTTCAACTGTAAAATAAGACAAATACCTTTACTTTCTGTAAACCATGTTTGTATCTATATATAAATCATCGATGTCATCTGTATCTATGTGTATGCCGGGGGTGTATGTGCATGCATATTCATATATGTGTATCTGCAGATACAGAGTCAATACATTTAGATATAATAAAAACTCATTGAAGAAATCGATATATAATTCCTTGCATCAGAATAGACATGCAAAAAAAGAAAAGGAATAGACATGCAAAGGTTTTGGGAAATAATCCACGAAGGGTTCAGTTTCATTATTTATAACTGTAGTAACAGCATGTACTCTGGCTGTGTATAAATTTTCAAGGATGTTTTTGAAATCAGCATCCCTTTGTGTGTGTGTTCTCCAGTAGGGAGTGACAAAAGAAAATAAACATGAATAAACTATCATATACTCACCGATGCAAATGCGCTTGTGAGAAAGCACATTCAAGTTCAGAGACAGGCAAGGAGAACACTTTGTAGAAACTCAGAATGATATAGGGTGTCTGAAAATACTTCTTATAAAATGTTTAGGGATCTGAAAATGCCTTAGTAATAATTTCACTCAGAATCCACATTAAGTGCATGTTTTCCACCATAAGGTACAAATTCAAAAAATATTTTTGAAAAATTCAAAGATATTAATGGAGATGTATGTGCAAGATGAAGACTATGCAGTTATTAATATTTCACAGGAGGCATTCTATCAGTTTTGCCATGTTGAAGAAATGCTGTATTTAGTTGTTGTAATAATAAATGTTCCATGAAATAGAGCTATATTACTGTGAGCTAGGGTGTTCTAGCTGACTTCAACACAATCATTGACCTCTGTGCTTAAACATTTCTTCCTCCCTGAACATCACACATCTTCTCTGAAAGTAATCCAGAATTAGGCTATCTGGGCAGAAAGAAAGAAAGAGAGAGAGAGAAAAAGGAAGGAAAGAAGGAAGGAAGGGAGGGAGGAAGGAAGGAAGGAGGGAAGAAATGCATCCTAGGAGAGGAGCTTAGCAAAATAAAATTTAAAGGCAAAGCACAAAGTAACTGTTTTCAGAACATCAATAAGTAACACAGAATGAAGGTGAGGGCTGTGTTCACTATCTTCTACTTGCCTTCTTCGACTTAATGCATTTTTTTATGTATTCACCATTTGTTCATTTCTATTGTTTGAAAATGCAATAAATTAAAATTTGAATTAGTGTAATAAGGAATAACAAATCTGACTCCATATTAGATCCATTTCTTTTCCTTTAACCTTTGTAATCTATTGTTTTTTCTACAAGTTAATCACCAAAAAGATGTTGCCTATGGCTGAAAGTATACACAATGGCCCATCCTCGCCCGCCTGAAGGTTCAACTGAAATACCTTTGTTCATCATCTCACAGGAAACTTCCCTATCCAGCCAACCTGTGACCGGCTGCAGGAGTCTGGCTGAATCCAGGAAGTATTTGCAACAACTTAGGGACATTTTTACTTTACCTCTTCACCTCCCACCTCTTTGTTCTGTAAAAGAAACTAACATCCAAACCTGGGCAAGACGGTTCTTTAGGACATTAGTTTGCCATCTTCTTGGTCTGCAGGATTTCTGAATAGTATAGCTACACCTTGTCCCAACACCTCATCTCCTAAGTTATTGGCCTGTCGTGCCGTGAGCGGTATGAGCTTGGACTTGGTAAAATTAGTCCCTTAGACCACTCCTAGTAAAATATATTTAATCCAGTAATTGCTATAGAGTGCTTTACATTTAAATTCAAAAAATTATGTCATGCTTGCTTAGATTCCTATTCATGATATATTCTCTTCCACACTTTGCTATCCTTCCTCCCAAAGTCCAGAAGTTTACTGCCAATAACATCTAAGTCAGCATTAGTATTTTATAAATGAAGTCCTTTTGTTTTAAAGTTTAATTATATAGCTTGAAAAATAATTCCAGTCTTCAGATTATGATTTTGTACATTAAGCAGAAATGTAAGCAGATGGTAGAGTGCTGTAATTTTTATTTTCTTGTTTTCATTTTTAAATGTTGGATGTTTATGCAAGATTTTGTTTAATTTCAATAGTTACCACAGTTATAAAATATATTACATTTTAAAAACATGAAGCAGATTCTCCAAATGGTAGGTATTAATCAGACATTTGGCACAAGGTCTTCTAATGCTACATTAACAATCATTTTTGAAATAAGCTTTCCTGTAATTTAGATACATGTTTTGCATTTCTAGTAATTCCTTGGTGGCGAATGTTTACAAATATTTTTGGAAAATACACTTTGAACAGCAAAACACATTCTCAGTTGTATGAGGATAAGTTAAACATATCAGATGAAACTCATAAGAGTGAAATAAATTCCCAGATTAATTGAGGAGACTCTGATGCAGGGTCTCAGAAAAGAGAGCAAAGCCCAGGATCCTAAGCTTGTGGAACCCAATGTCTTGAATGATCTGACATTACTGCACCTCAGAATGTGAGAATAGAGACTCGTGGCTTAGAGCACTGCCTAGTCTTCTGCTATAGCCTGAATATGTCCTCCCAGTATTCAAATGTAGAAGCCCTAACCCATTCAGTGTAACTGTATTTGGAGAAGGGGCCCTTAAGGAAATAATTAAGATTAAGTGAATTCATATACCACGACTTCTTTATCCACCATCTGTCAATGGACATTTAGGTTGCCTCCAAGTCTTGGCTATTATATATACTGCTGCTATAAACATTGGGGTGCAGGTGTCTTTTCGAATTAGAGTTCCTCCTGGATACAGGCCCAGGAGTGTAATTGTTGGATCATATGGTAAGTCTATTTTTAGTCTGGTTTTTTAAGGAACATCCATACTCTTCCATATTGGATGCACCAAACTACATTCCCATCAACAGTGTAGAAGGATTTCCTTTTCTCCACACCCTCTCCAACATTTATTTGTGGAGTGTTTAATGATGGCCATTCTGACTGGTGTAAAGTGATACCTCATTGTAGTTTTGATTTGCATTTCTCTAATAAGTTAGTGATATTGAGCATTTTATCATGTGCCTGTTGGCCATTTGTATGTCTTCACTGGAGAAGTGTTTCTTTAGGTTTTCTGCCCTGCACAGCTGAAAGGCATTAGGAAAGTGGGTTTCCCTATCATGGAAAAACCCTCATCAAATGACTGAAAAAGCATAGAGTTGTGACTTGCTTTATTGAATGTTAGACTGTGAAATATTGCATCATAAATTTTTTTCAAGGTCTAGAGTTTGTGATCTCTAACAGGAAAGCAGTTTTTTTTTCTAAAACCATTTTCTTTTTCTTAAACCTCCATTTTTGTGGGCAACATATACATAGTTTTTCTAAGATAGACACATGTTGAGTCTCATATATCAGTAAAGGCATTAAGGACTAATGTATTTTATGTATGAGATTCAAAAATTACACACATTTAGAGGTTCTAGCATGATCTAGAGAGCACCATATTTGTTTTGACATTTATTAATCCTTAATAATTTTCTTATTTTCCATGAACTTCAAATACTTCATTGGTAAAGTAGAAATAATAATATCAGCGTCCTTACTGAAGAGGATGTATAATTATGTTTCTGTCTTCTCCATAGGTATGATGTAAACTTGTTGCTTTAATAGGTATGTTTTGTTAAGTTTCTTCTGTACTTGGGTAAGTCAGTTAAAATACTGCATAGGGAAATGAAAAATATATTAATTTAAATAAAGCAACATTTTTAGTGAAAATTAATACTATGAATACAGAGGGTTAAATATAAAATCAATATTCTGTTTTCGGATTAACTTCTGTTGTTAATTCAATGAATAGAATGGATCTCAAAACTCATTTGTATATCTTTATACAGTGAAAATTAGCATCAAAATTAAAAGCAGAATTCTTTATTTTGTACCAGTAATTTTTAAAAACTTTAATAATATCTACTGTGATAGATGGTCAGTATAGGGCTTTACAAATGTATTTGATGACAAAGTCATCTCTAAAAGAATATCAACTGATATGAGTAATAAAATAAGGCAAAAATAATATACATTTCATAATTACAGATGTGTATAGAATGGGAGGAAATGTAATTTTCAGATGTTTATCTTATTATACAAAATTAAGAATTTATCTACACTGAAAAGCTTTCTCTTTAATGGAAAAAGTTCAAGTGAATGGCTAAATTATTTTTCTAGGATTTAACTTTCTTCCTACATTTTAAACTAATATCTTGTATCTTAAATTACTCAGTGGAAAAGTAAATTGATGGCATGAAATTAATTTCCACTTTTCAAAAAATCCACATGGATATAAATCACTGCAACTTGGGGGAGATTGAAAAATGACTGTATTAACAAAACTTCATGTTCAACAGGCAAATAAACATCCCCACAAATCCAAATCACCGCTGCATGTTTACCCATCATTAGCCATAATCTACTTCAGATGATGATGATAAATGAATCAAGAGGCTGGATCCCTGAACAATACCTATTTAATAATAACAAACAACCAAAGACGCAGAAAGACTTGCCTGCCCTGATATTGGTGTTTAGCCTGGTGGAGACCTGACTTCACTGCTGTCTCCTCCGGCATCAGTGTTCTTCTATTATCAGGGGTCCCTTTCCCATACTATCATAATAATTCTAATCTTTTCATAAATTCAGTTGATATTGATACACAGTGACAAACTTTCTCACAGTAAACTCAACTTGTATATTTAAGTGGACAGATTGATCAACGTATCTATATAGATTGGCCATAAGAAAATATTTGATATATATTTTTCTTATTTCATAATAACTAGCAGTTTGACAATTTTGAAGTTATTGCAAAAGTTATCAATGTTCCATCCTTCAGGCTTCTAAGCTATAGCTATAAGATTCAGCTTTAACATTTTCATGTTTCTTGCAATAATCAGCAAGGCCTAATATAAACTATTTGGGGACCCAAGGCACCTGAAAAAGAAGTGCCCTTTGCTTTGTGCCTCCAGTAAGTTCAGACTACAACAGTTTGCAGTTATAAAACATAACTACAACTGGGTGCTATAAATTGTATTTACAGTGTTTCATGGTCACCTTTTTACCCTTTTTGTCTGTGGGCATGAAATGTCCCCTTTTCATTCTCATTTTCCATTATATTATAAAAGATGCAGCGTGATACCTCTGATAGCTGTTGTAAAAAGATTTAAAAATACACAGAACTCAGGTCAAGATGGATCTACGAAAACAAAATTTACCCAGAAAAATAAATTCAGAGCATAAATGACACACTGAGAATTGCACTTAAATCACAGACAAAATTCAAATGCCCCTGCAGATAAATAACAAACACTGATGAAGGAAAAGTGGCAAATCCACTAACATGTGATGTGGGGGACTGAATAGTACAAATAATACATATGCTATGAGAGTTTAATTAAAGACACTTGACGGTGTCTTAGATTGACAAATAGAAGTTGGAACTTAATCCTGGGATCAAAAAAGTAAATTTTATTATTGTATGTAAGAAAGAAAAACAGACATAAGGGGTAAGGACAGGAATTATAGAGAGTGAGACAAAGGCAGAGATAGTAGAGGAACTAGAGTTAGTGTTAGCGGTGAATCTTCCACGTAAGAATTGAAAAAGTTAAAAACATGATCAAATTTTCCAGTGTGGGTTGATAGTGCGTATGTTTCAAAAGAATTTTGGTAAAATATTAGAATGACAGCTGTATTAGTTTCCTATTCCTACCATAACAAATTACCACAAATCCAGTAGCTTAGAACAATACAAATTTACTGTCATACAGTTCTAGAGGTCAGATGTCCAAGATGCATCTATTGGCTAAAATCAAGGTGACTGCAGAGCTGTGTTCTAAGTGGAGGTCCCAGTGCCCTCCAGCTGGGGGCTTGAAGCCTTTCCTCCTACAGATTAAGGAAAAAAGGTCTGTGTGGATTTTAGTTGGAGGTCGCTGTTTCCTTCCTCTAGTTTTCATGGGTTTCCAGGCGTGCTCTCAGGACACGTGTTTTGACCATCTTTCCTCCCAGATTAAGCCTTTTGTTCCTTGGAGTTAAGGGAGAAGATTTTGGGTGGATTTGCTGCTCCAGTACCCAGGTCATCACCTTGGAAACAGTATTCTCAGGACTAACTTCTGATCTGTCCGGTGAGTATCTGGTGATGTTCACAGAGAAAAAGCTTGTAGGGGGAGTAAATTCTAGGATGCCTGATAACCTCTGTGGCTTCACACTCTCTCACTAGCCCATAGGCAGCATCAGGAAATTGTTACAATTTTTTAGCTTAGTTTTACTTACTTTTATATTATCTGGTGATGTTGGTCCCAGGAAAGCAAATGGTCAGGCCCAGTGTCTCCCTATAGTTTTCCGTCCCTCTCAGTATTTCTGAGTACTTTGTTCTGTGCCCTCAATTCTCTGATGGTTTCAAGAAAAGCCATTATGTGCAGTTTGTTCAGTTTTCTTGTGGCAAGTAAGGGTGATGCTCTTTCCAGTGTCTCTTACTTTTCTTTTCTTTTTTCTCTTTTAACAGTAAGGCTTTTATTTACTTAAAACTCTTTGGGATACTTTCTTTTTTTATGAAAGTATAGTCAGTTTACAGTGTTGTGCCAATTTCTGGTGTAAAGCAGGTTTCAGTCTTACATATACATATATGTATTCATTATAGGTTACTACAAGCTGTTGAATATAGTTGCTTGTACTATACAGTATAAATTTGTTATTTATCTATTTTATGTACAGCAGATAGTATCTACAAATCTTGGGCTCCCATTTTTATCCCTTCCCACCCACCTCCCCCCTGGTAACCATGAGTTTGTTTTCCATGTATGTGAGTCTGTTTCTGTTTTGTAAATAAGTTCATTTGTGTCTTTTTCTTTTTTTGTAGATTCCACATATAAGTGATATCATATAGTGTTTTTCTTTCTCTTTCTGGTTTACTTCACTTAGAATGATGATCTCTAGGTCCATCCATGTTGCTTCAAATGGCATTATTTTATTATTTTTTATGGCTGAGTAGTATTCCATTGTATAAATATACCACAGCTTCTTTATCCAGTCATCTGTCAATAGGTGTTAATACAGACTTTCAGAAAGCAGGGGATACCTACACTTCCAACATTTTCTTCTAGGTTTTTGTGTTATTTTTGTTATAAATTTCACTTCATTAATGTGGTGAATCCCAAAATATGTTATTACTTTTGCTTAAGTAATTGTTGATTGCTTACTGAAGAGATTTAAATAATGAAGACAAAGTCCTTTACCTACGTAGTTATCATTTCTAGTACTCTTTCTGAATATAGATAGATCCAGACTTACATCTGGTATGATTTTTTTCTGCTTGAAAGATTTCCTTTCACATTTATTGTAGTGCAAGGCTGCTATTAATATAGTATTTTGGCTGTTATGAATATTTAAAAAGTCTTTATTTCATTTTCACTTAGGAAAGCAATTTTTTCTGGGTAAAAATTTCTAGAGCGATAGTTTTGTTTCTTTCAAAATTTAAAAGAAACTGCGCCACTGTCTTCTGGTTCACATTGTTTCTGATGAGAAATCTTGAACATGCTTACTTTTTTCTAGTGTATATCACATGCCTTTTTTCCCTGGTGTCTTTGTTTTTCTCTTTATCACTAATTTTAAGCAAAATGTGACTAATATATGTCTTAGTATAGTTTTCTGCATGATTTTATGCCTGGAGTTTGTTGAGATGTTCATGTAAGTGGATCTTGATTTGTTATTAGATATGAAAAATGTTGGACATTATTCTTTCAAATATTTTCTTGTATTCCTCTATCTTTCTCCTTTGAGGGCTGTAAATTGCACACATATTTCCACTTGAAGTTTTTCCACAGCTCTATGTGATCTGTTAAATTTTTCTACTTTTTTTTTCCATGTGTGTTTCATTTTGGACAGTGTCTATTGCTCTGCTTTCAGGCTCACACATCTTTTCTTCTTATGTCTCTTTGAGCATTTACTCCAGTTTATTTTTCATCTCAGACATTGAAAATTTTCTCTCTAGAAATGGGTTTTGTATTTAAAAATTAAATCCCATACCTCTTCTTAACAGTGTATATATTACCTCTAGCTTCTTGAATGTAGGGAATACAGTTGTAATGACTACTTGTTTTATCATTGTTGCCATTCCTGCATCCATTTTGATTGGTTGACATTCTCACAATGAGCTATGCTAATGCCGGCTAATTTTATTAGATACAGATATTTTGAATTCTTCCTATTGGATCCTGGTCATTTTCATAAGTAAATAGTTTTGAGCTTAGTTCTGGAACACAATTGAGATGCTTGAAAGCTGCGTTTCTGAGACATGATTTTAAGATTTTTTAGGCAAAGGCAGAGTCACACTTGGTCTAGGGTGTCTTTTTCCCACTAAATAAAGCATGACTCTTCTTAGTCTTTCACCCATTGCCTCACCCTCACTGCTCAGAACAAGCACTGTTCTTTCATGTTGCCTTAGTCCATTCAGACTGCTACAACCAAGTACCACAAGTAACTTATAAAAACAGAAATTCGTTTCTCACAGTTTTGAAGGCTGGGATGTCCAAGGTCAAGGGACCAGCATAGTCCTCTTCTGGTGAGGGCCCTAGCCAGCCTTCTTTCTGGTTCATGGCCAGCACCTTCTTCCTCTACCCTCACATGGTAGAGGGGTCAGGAATCTCTGTGGGGTCCCTTTGATAAGGGCATTCATTTCATTCATGAAGGCCCTGCCCTCATGACACAATGACCATCCAGAGACTCCCTCTATCAATGCCATTGCTATGGACATTGGGATTTTAACATATAAATTATGGGGGAAACACAAACATTCAGGCCATGGAACGTGTTCATTCTCATACATAAGAAAATAAAAATTTAAAAGAAGAAAATTTGACTTATCAGCTAAGTAATAATATGTCATTTTATAGGCAATCTTTAAAGCAGATGTTTATGTGAATTAATGTTTTTTAAAAAATAATGAATTTAAAATTAACCATTATTAAAATGATTCAGCAAAGTATCATTGATGTGGGAAAATGCTCTGGAAAAAAAATGCTATAAAATCAAGTTATAGAGGGATTTTTCTTCAGTAAAATAAGGCTAAGCTTTTTAAAAATAATAATAATAAAACCATAAATTCAAAATGACAGTAAGGAAGATAACATTTTTAAGGAAAATAAAACTTCCAAATTTCTGAATGCCATTAAATTTTAGGGTTCTACTGAAAGAATAATTGCATGATTACTTTTATTATAATTTCAAAATGTTGGTGGCATTTTTGAGAGTATTGTAAAAGTGCAATACACATACGAACATTTCTTAGAATAATTTTATGTCATGACTTTCTTTTCCCAGGTAGACAGAATAATATTTTTTGTCTTAGAATGTGACATACAACATATTAACTATTCTTTTATCTGACTGTTTGTCTTAAATTTTATATAGAATATTAAGTTTTTTTAATTATTTAGCAAACTAAATTAATAATAAGAAGAATACAAGGGAGAAAGCAAAAAAAAAAAAAAAAAGAAAATAAGAGAAAAATGTAAAGAAGGGAAGAGGGAAGAATTAAGGAAAGAATTGAGAATGGAAGAAACAATGGATGCAGCTGAAGAAGGCAGGGAAAGAAGCCCTACTCGCCAAAGAATGAGAATCACCAGATGAAGAGAATTAATGTCATGAAATATGTCTTTAGAAACAAATAATGCTATACAAATTTGATTATAGCAAATCAAAGTCATAACCATCAAATATAAAAGAATATACAGGACACTTCAAGTTTAAAATGTATGTCACACTGGCCTCTCATTACACATTTATAATATTCAAATAAGTATTGGCTGCTTGCATATTGTCAGTTTCCTGGGACAAATATTTTTACATTCAAACACCATTTTTCTTCCTCGTTCCATGTGTGGTAGTCTACATTTATTCAAAGGCAGTGTTCTATATGGCCGTACTCTTTATAAAGCTTCCTACCTTCAATTTCCAGTTCTTCAAAGAATAATTTGCTGCAAAATTCAGTGTCTAGGCAACAGTTAGTCTTAATCAGACAAAGAGGAAATATGTGAAGCAGCCTACGAATGATTGATTTATCTTTGGGGATTAAGAGAACTATGTGAAGAGGCCACATTAGGAAAAGGCATAGACTTGTCAGGCAGAGAGCTGATCTTTTGCTACAGAGAAACTTTACCACTTTTCACTTTCCCTCCTACACCTAATTAATATTTTGCATGAATTTGTTTAAATTAGTCCAACAGGGAGTTGAGTCTTATATGGAAAATAAAAAGGCCAAGTACAGATACTGACCCAAGGTCAGCAAACAGTTAATCAAATGGGTGTTCAAGCTACTAACTTTCTTTCAGATTTGCAAATAAGCGAGCATAGATATAAAGAAATATAATTTAATTGAGCAACAATATTAAATGAATTCCTTGTATAAATAGAATTTTTTCCAAAAAAGTTGTCTGTTTTCTTCCAAAATTATAAAGGTTTCTTTAAGTGTATTTTTTTTTTTTTTGGTAGAAATTAATCTCATTTCTAATGTCTGGTAAAATATTACTAGTTCATACATTCAAAACACGGGTGTAGAATTCACTTATCTAATTGAATATTTTATTTTTATAAGGTCTTACAGTAACATTCATATATATTTGCATAATTCAATTTGTTGCTTTAATAAAGTGACTAATTTAAATTGAGGAAGAAGTATTAAAACAGCCAAATAACCTTTCAAGCAGGGCTGCCTGGGTTCAAATATCATTACTTCTTGTTATTAGCTGTATAATCTTGATTCTGTTATTTCATTCTTCTACCTGATTCATTTCCCTAATTGTTAAAATGAAAGTTATGAGATGATTAATGAAATTAATATAAGGAAGTCATATTAGGAGAATGCAAATTGCAGAGCATGTTTTTAATAAGTATTAATTGCTTTTATCACCATCCTTATTAGTGTCATTACCATCATCATTTTATTCAGTAAATCAGACTGAACTACTTTTCTGAGGTAACCATCCTTTAAATGGGAATGAAAATATTAATCAATATCCTCCTATCAAGGGAAAGAACTGGTTTTGTGATCGGTTCTTGTGTGAATTGGAAATCACAGCTAAATGAAACAGTAAAAGAATGGAAGATAAAAGTGTTATTCATACTACTGACTACAGCATACATTTGAAAATTGTATGCCAAATTAATTTTCTGAAAAGTCAAGATGTCGTATCTTCTCAGGTTCTTTACATTTATTGCATGAATTTGATATGGAAGTTTGCTACAAATTCTTTCAAGTAATGTAGTCATTACTTAGTGGGAAATTTTACATCATGGATCTTTCAACAAGAATGCCTCAAGGACACTTTTCAAATAGGAGCTAGTGAATCCAAAATATCACTCATCATCAATCGTGGATTGACAACTTTCTTGGGAGTTGGCAGAGTTGCCAGCAAGCTGGATACTCAAGTTACTGACTTACATTCTGTCTCCTTGATTCTGAACTTTTATGTCACCAGGTAAAACATTCTATCTCTTATGGAAAGATAGGGATGCTTTTATATTTCTGTAAATAAATGCTTAATTACAATATATTCACAATTCTTTTTATGATCTTAAAGAACATAAAAATTAAATTTGAAATGTAAAGTACACATTATGACCTGGGGAATAAATACATCTCAAAATTGTTTCTTCTTAGGAAAAGCTTTCTTCTTAGGAAAAGTTTCTTCTTGGGAAAAGTCTGTGCTCCACACAGGTAGAAGGGAAAGAAAAAAAAGAAAAGCACAAATAATCAAAACTTTGGGTCTTTAATCCTCTAAGAAGTCCCAAACATAAACTGCTTCGTACACCTCATTGTTAGGCATTGATGCTATTCACGAAAAACTCCACGGAGTCAAGGAAGGTACGTTTTCAGTTTCTCATGTTTACAATAGCGAAATGGGTTTTGAGTGAATTTGAGGTAATCAATCTATAATGCTTGCCACAAAGTTCTTAGGGAAACTGTAAATTTAGTGAAAAAGTGACATTAATGTAGACTCTGAAATCTTAAAATACAGGAGTAATTTCACAGAGTTCTATTTCTGCTGGCTCTAATCTAGTTTTAATAACATTCCTTTTTTTTTTTTTTTTGGAAATTTCAGATGTGAAACCTGGTATTATAAGAATGAAAAAAAAAAAAGAAATGCAAAAACAGGCCCTAATGCTTTCAACATTTGGGGAAGAAATTTGGTCATTAACAGGGTAGATAACTTGGTTTTGAGTAATTCAATAAGTAATTTTGTTCTGCAATATGTTACATAAGATACTGTGATAGTCTTCAAAAATGTGTAAAAGTTTAAGATTTACATTTAAATTCTCACACATGCAAATTTAGACCTATGCAAATGAGATTATTAATTTAGTGTTAGAAACATTTTTAATTCCTATTTAACTTTATAAATCCTATTAAGATAAAGGTTTAGAGCGATTCCTATGCTATGATGTTAGCTCCAAGCACCTGTTTGAAATACCAGGTGGGTTTCTGGGCGTGTGTTATATGCAGCTGTGAAGGAGGTGGCTTGATACTCTCTTGCATCTACTATACATTCTTTTTTAATCTACCACTTCCCAGTTCCCCAATTTCCTCAGTGCCAATGCTGTCCTAGTCTCGAACATAAATAATAAGCCTAATTTGCTCTGGAGTAACAATTAGCAGTTGAAATGATCTTGGTAGAAAATGAAAGAAAACTAGACTCAAACTTACATATAATACAAGAATGTATATTGAGATAACGGGGTGCTCTCATTAATATCCGGCAGGCTCTGAACATCCTCAGATTTCATCTCTTGCTTGTTGTTTCTGTTGTCTTTCCTAGTGTAGCTTTAACAGAGAGCAAGGGACATTTCTCCAGGTATTTCCAGGTTTTTCATTCAGGCCAAATCATATCCATAGAGAGAAGAGAGATTCTTTATTCTTGAATTCGTTTCATAGGGTCAACTCAAGCACACAATTTCCAGGGGAAAAAAAAAAACAAAAACAGAAGTCTTTCCATCATAACTCATTAGTCATAATCAGTCACACACTCTTTCAAATAGGACAAATAACAGAAGTGAATGTGTCATGATGATCTTGGACCAGTGAGGATATGTCCCTGGAATCTGGTAAGGATCACCTTCTGTGGTGGAGTGATGGACAACAGAACAAAATCACCATCCTAATGGGAAGGAATAAGGCAGCAAATTGATATTGGGTAGGCAGCTAACTAGGGTAGCTAAGTACCTTACCAGAATAAAAGAATAATTAAAAAAAGAAAACAGAAAAAACATTTGTATAAACTAATAAAGGTATGAGTTTTGCTGGTAATAAGAGACAGACTTGAGAGTCACTTTTGGGTAGATTTTAGAGGATCTTCTACATTACATTATGAAGAAAACTTTGTGTATATTTTTAGGTAGAATAAATGTTCTTCAAATTAAATATCAATTGCTACTTCACTGAAATGCAAACACAGGAGAATAATTATAGTTAAATCAGAAAAGTTGACTTTTTTTTCAATTAGACAACTTTTACTAAATGAGAAAACTACATTTAAAATGTGTTTTAACACAAAATGGAATTAGAAAATAAAAAGATATAGGCATTTGATATAACTTTGCACTGTGCTGAAAATCAAATCTCTTGCAGTAATACAATACGCCAATTCTTAAAATGTAAGTTAACAGAATTCTCAATCTAACATTTTCAAAGACAATATTAAGGTCAAGAATTTCATGTCTATGGTAGCACGTATAGAAGGGCTTTATAAGTATGATGTCCATCCCCATGAAGCTTACAAATTTGACAATGTTCAATAAAAGCTTTTAGAATCACATCCAAAAGTGTCACATCCAAAGAATCACAGATCTGTGTCCTGTAAGTTGTCCTTCTAAAATCTGAGTTTTCTATTCCTGTCATTTGTTAATACTAACCGTTTGGGTAAAAAAAAAGAACAGGAAAAGAAATGCTGCAGTAAACACTTGATCATGTACAGAAATTATTGCTACTATAGTTCACTACAAAGCATGTCTATACAATATCATGTGAACTTTGATCATGAAAAATCAGAATAAAAACTTTAGTGACAAAAGCCTTACAATCATATACAATATTCACATGGCAATATTAGACAGTTAAGCACCCAATTCCCATAGTTGACAAATGTCCCACTGAGAAAAGTTGACATTTTTAATGATTCTTTTTAACAATTTATTATGCTTAAAAATAGAAAAATTTCCCAAGGATTAGCATAGATTATGTAGATCATCTATGTACTATATGCTAGACTCATTGCTCTTTTGACCATCCATGATGTTTTGTTCTAATTGTGGCACATATAGACTTCTGTTTAGCAAAACAATAGTTTGATAATACTAGAAAAATGGCTGAAATGTGGATGTGTTAATAAAATTAACGACCAGTGAATATTCCATAGTTGGAACTCAAAAATTCGTTTGACGAATATCTGAGCACAATTTCTTATATGCTAGAAACTTTACTATCACTTATTTAATACTAACAACATCACTGTATTAGTACTGTTTTCCCCCATTTTACAGATGAGATGACATATATTAAGTAATTTTCTCTGAAGACAAATACTAGCTGACAGCCCATTTGCTTTGTGGAATGTTTCTATTTGGGTTGACAACTGGTATTAAAAAAAAAAAAAACTACACACCTATGGTTTTATGTGATATAGTCAACAAAAATATTATTGAAAAGAATGATGGAAAGAATGGTTGTTTGCCATTAAACAGAAGTTTTGTGAAACAGTGAGAGAGTCATTTCTCTATTAGTTCACACCTAGATGGTATACTGTGGCTGGGACACGCCTTCACTTTATCAACCCTATCAGAATTTGAACAAGTTCAAGTTATCATGATACAGAGTCTAAGTTATTTACACTAAATTTGAAGTGACTTCAGTCTCTATAATACAAATTGGATATCTCTTATATATCTTTATGTAAAAGCTATACCCATGTATTTTTGTAATATTTTATTGGTGTAATCTAAAGCCAAATGCACTTGAAACACCTTTTCTTTTTCTTTCTCTCTCTCTTTTTTTTTTTTTCTTAATTTGCCTATGATCTACGAAAGGCAAGAAATCTCATTTGAATAGAGTTAAAAGGGATTCGTTTTCACTCATGCATAAAATTTTTTTTAAGGATTCAGCTGTGTCAGTGATAGATGGATAGACTGCTGAGAAACCATTCGAGATTTCTGTGATTAGGTTAGACAGGTCCCAACTCCTATTAGTGAGTGTTGCCATGTTCTGTTCCAGAGAGGAGGCAGCTGTCTTCTTCACTTGTCCCCCGGTGCTGCCGGCTGTAACTAAGCCTACAACATTTTCGACAAGCAAATCAGGAAGGACTTTGCAGACAGATGGTGAAGCTGCCTATGCATTCTCATTTACATGCAACCTTGGTTCCTAATTGTACTTGAGCCATATGCAGAGGGTTTGCTTTCCTTTTGGATTGGTTTCAAGTGCTAGGCAGACAAGTAAATCTAACCTGGTCCACGTTTTCCTAATATGATTTAATTCAATAGAGTGATGTGAAGTGTTTATCAAAAGAACTTTTGAAGCTAAAACCTTGGCTGAATGCAGAAATTGGTACCAACCATGGTTAGTGAGAAGAGTGCCCTAGGAGACGTACTCATATGGCGAATGAAGACCACATTATATAATTTATAAGCTAAAATAAAATGAAAATATGAACAAACTCTACTTGGGATTTTGAACTGTCAAAGCCTAATATTATTCAATTAAAATGCCTGTAATACACTAGCCAAATTATGTATTTTTCATTATTGGATGATCCAAGATAAGCCAAAAATACTGTATATACTTTATTTCTGTAATAAAATAATATTTTCTCAGTGTGTAAAATTTTGAAAAGACTTGGAAAAATCTATTTATAGTTCTATTACTCAAATATAATTATTAGCATCATGCACATTTCTTTATATATTGAACACAATTGAGATAAATCTATATAAATGAATTATTGTCCTGTATTTCTTACTAAACTCTATACCCTAAGTATATTCCAAAATGAATTCAATTAATTTCATAACCATTTTTTAAAGCAGTAAACATTAATTTTATGGCTGCATCTCTTGAGCAACAGTCTGTTATAGATGCTTATCATATTTTTATCTGTTTGCAGTTTTATAAATAATTCTATTGTGAACATTTTGGCATAAATACTTGTTTTCAGTTTAAGTGATTTCCTTAGGAGAGATTCTAGATTAAAATTAGAATGAAGAGTGAGATTTCTAGACATATCACATACTGACAAATTGCCTGAAGAAGAAATGTATTCTGATTTATTCGATCACCATTAGTGTGAGCATTTCTCAAACACTGCTAGCTATGTTAATTAGGATGTGGGTTGTAAACAATATCAAATATCAATATGATTACATAAATTCTGTCAGAAATAGTTAAATGGCAGGGCAGGGATCAAATTTATTGATTCTGTGATGGAACACCATCTTTAAACCCAGATTACATTTCTCTTTGCTCTATCTCAGTGTTGAATTCATCCATATGTTGCTAGATTTCTGAGAGCTGTTGAAATCTAAATTTCCAAGCATCATCTAAACATGATCATATCTGGAGGGAAAAAAACATGATAAATCATTCTTTTCTATCGTTCTTTCTTGGGAGATAGCAAACTTTCCACAAAAATGAACGAAAAGTATTCTCTTACGACTCATGCCCCAAAATTTGCTTAAATTCTGATTCATAGTTAGACATATTTTTCTACCAGGAATATATATTCAATTTTGAAAAAAAAGAATAGTTATAGTTTAAAAAAACAAATATGAAAGAGTTAAGTGGAATACTCTGAAAGTCAAATTGTCCAACATGGACAAATGCTCTGCCTTCTGGGCAAAGTCTTCCTTCTCTGTTTATTATCCTCTGTGGCCACATCAAGGAGGAGCTTCACCACTTCAGAGACCCACTTGTTGCTCTGTATCTGGAGATCAACTCTGATAAATGCAAAACAAGTGTCACCCAATTTTCAATCAGAAAATGTAGCATTTTAACTTCCTCCAGCCCAATCCTCCATTCTTGGAATTTCACATTTCAGTGTCTGTTATATATCACCCCCCATTTTCTGGTGCTGAAATCTACCTGAGAATATTTTCAGGTAGCAGAAAGCAAAGTCATCCACTGAAACTGGCTTCAAATATAAAGACATATAATATCAGATATAACAGAAGTCTGGAAAGAGAAATCTTTAGAACTAGATGATTTACCAACTCAAAATTGCAATGTAACTTTCTTCTCTCTCCATCGGTGTCAGTGGTGGCTTTGTCCTGAGGCTGAGACAGGATGACTATGGTTGCTCAAGAAACAACAAAAACAAGAAGAGAGTTTCTCTTATTGTGGATTATCTAATGAAAGAAAACCTTTTCCTTTCTAGAAATTTCTGGTCAGGTGTCCACTGGTGTCATAGTTGCTAGAATCAGGTTGCATGTCTAGTTACAAACTGATAATAAGTGGCTGGAATCATGGGATTAACTTAGCTCAGAAATCTTTCACTGACAATGAAGGTGAGTTCAAGTCACTCCTAGGAACATGGTTTCATGGGAGAGGGTTGCATAGACGATCAGCACCAGTGTTCAGACAGAAGGGTGGGTGAAGGATAAGCATGTTTCCCAGGCAAAATGAGTTTAAAATTTCTTTTATTGACAGCACTGACTGGAATTTCCGATACAATTTTGAATAGAAGTGATGAGAGCAGATGTCCTTGAGCTTAGGTGGAAATAATTCATTCTTGCACCATTTAATATGATCTTGGTTATAGCTTTTTCAAAGATGTCCTTTAGCATCTTGAAGACATATCTTCTTCTCCTTGCTTGCTGTGATTTTTTTTTTTTTTAAATCAGGAATGGTGACAGATTTTGTCAAATGTATTTTCTTTATCTATAGAGATGATCATGTGTTTTTTCTTTCAGAATTTTAATATGGTGAATAACATTGATTTTCAAAAGTTATTTTAAACTTGTATTCCTGAGATAAAACTTATCTGATAACAGTGTCCTGTTCTTTTGATGTTGCTAAATTCTATTTGTTAGAGGTTTGTTTATCATTTTTGCATTTATGTTCATGAGGGATACTTCTTCCCTTGGAGCATCTTTCTCTGATTTTGGTATCAGTAGAATTGCAACCTCATCTATGAGTTAGGAAGCAATTCCACCTCTAAAATTTGGGGGAAGGTTTTGTATAGGATTGGTATCATTTCTTCCTTAACTGTTTAGTAGAATTTATCATTTGTGCTTGTAATTTTTTGTGAGAAATTTTAAAATTACAAATTAATTTCATTTAATAACTATAGACTACTGACTTTAGAGCTTTCTTCTGATACTTAGTAAGATATATTTCAAGGGATTTTTCCTCTTTATTTACCTAAGTTGTAAATTTATTAACATTGTTAATATTCCCTTATTACCATTTGACATATTATTATTATGGTATTTTCAGAATAATCTGTGTCAGTTTCTCTAATTCCTGACATTTGTGACATGTGTTTATTCTATTTTTCTGAACAATCTGGCTAGAAGTTTATCTATTTTCTTGACCTTCTTAAAGAACTAGCTTTTGTTTTCATTGATTATCTCTAAGTCTGTTTTCTGCTTCAGCAATTACTATACTCATTTTTATTATTTCCTTTCATCTGCTTATTTTAGGCTAACTTGTTCTTTGTTTTATAGTTTCTTAAGGTAAAAGCTGAGGTTATTATATTTAGAATCTTTCTCCTTTTCTAATATAGGCATTTAATACTATAAATTTTATGCTAAATGCAGTTTTAGAGTCATACTATCATTTTTATATGTTGTGGCTTCAAATTTATCCAATTACTAATTATTTCTAATTTCCTTTTTGAAATATTCTTTGACTCATTGCTTGTTTAGAAATGTCCTATTTTGTTTCTGACGATTTGGAGATTTTAAAGAGGTTTTTTTTGTTGTTGTTTATTTCTAATTTAAATTTATTAGGTCCAAATATTTGTATAAGTTACATCTTTGGAAATTTATTGGGATTGATTTCATGGTTAAGAACATAGTATATTTTGAAAAAAATGTACATGCATTTAAGAATTGTATTTTGCTGTTGTTGGTGGAATGTTCTATAAATACCAAGTTTAAGTGAAATTAGAGGAAGTGTTGACAGCAATTAAGAAGATAAATTTAGATTTTTTTATCAAGTAAAAACCTTGAAGGCAAAGTAAATGCCAAGGACAGTAATGGTTTTGATTATAATCAATAGCAATTTTGTCAATGTCTGGCCAAATTATAACTCAACTTATTTTATAATTCTTTTAGTTTAGACCTACTGTCATCCAACTTTTATTATCTCTTATAACTATTGATATTAAAAAATTAGAAAAATATGTTTATCCTAGAACAATTCAATATTGATTATATGATCAGTACAGGCAGGTTTATTTAAAATACATGGGGACAAAATATATTATACATATATTTTACATAATATTTGATTTTGTTTATGTAGAAAGGATAAAATGCTCCTGTATCCAACAGCTATTAGGCCTTTTAAAGAATTTAAAAGAAAAATAATTTTTCCATGATGGTCCTTTAACAAGTAAATGTAACAAAGATCTGACATGTTTGCTGACTATTTACCTTGCACAATTATGCTCCGCATCTTAGTGCATTCCCTGAAGCAGTTTATTTCATCTGGCAACACATGGAAACTTATTTTCTAGTAAAGCTCTATTTTAGAAGAGTTGTAGACCCACCGATCTAAATAAAAATTGCAAAGATGGTAGAAATGTGAACTTTTGAACCATAATTTTTTCTTCTTAGAATGCAGAAATGATGTGATATGATAGACTCTGAAGAAATAAATATCCCACTGAGAACCAGAGTAAATTGGAATGTTTTGCTTTGTGGTTTGGAGATGCAAAAAAGAAATTTTTTAGTTTTCTTTAACTTTTCCTTAGAGAATGTAAGCTGTGTTGTGATGTCAAACTCATTCTAAGTTTAGACACCACAGACAAGTTGTGCACTCTAATTAAAACAAAATGAATATACATTTCTTACACATAAATCTTTGATGGTGGGAAATGTACCTTAATGTTTCTAAAGACTCCTCAGTAGTCAAAATGCCTCTCGCTATGATGATGCTACTTTTTGCAGCCACCTAAAATAGTTATCAAAGTGAATTTGACACACCAAGATCATCTCATACTTGTGTACTGTTTGATAATTGGGTTACTTGGGACCATTTACTCCAAAATATCCACAGTCTTAAAAAATTTCTATCAGAAGACATTATGCAAAAACATTTATGCCTAACAAAATATTTAATTTTCAAAAGTTGTTCAGTGAAGCTCTATTAATTAAATAAATTGTATATTTAATCTTATTAGCTAAAACATTTTTTTTCTGCTTCTCTTTAATAATGTGACGTATTTTAATGTCTTCTGAAAAACTGAGACAAATAAGAAGCTGGAGAGTTTATACAATAAAGCTACTTTTAAGGAGAGCATTTAAAATGTTAATCTTTTGAAAAAACAAAGGGTCATAAATTTTAACATAATTCTTAATGTTCATATTAAATTTATATTATTACCTATATCTAAATATTTTAGTCAATATCCACTGGTTACTGTAAGTTATTAACTTTAGGAATTTATTTTTTCTTGACATTGTATCTTTTTTTTCCTTCATTCAAAAGAAAAACACTTGTGTCCCATGAGGAAAAAAATGTTACCACTCCATTTCTCAGATAAATAAAATAAATTCAGGTCTTTTTTTTGTTGTTGTCAGTTGAGGCCCATAAGAGGACTCCAGACTCTAAAAATACTGAAAGCATAATCTATAAAAAATATCCTAGCGTGTATTTTGTTCTTGTAATAGATTCACATATGTCACTGGGGAGCAACTCCCTCACTCAGTACTCAGTGTTTTTCATATTCTTCTCCTCAATATTATCTTCTAACTCAGAGCGCCTGTGGCTGTAAACAAGAGGTTCTTTAAAAAATAACAAAAACAGTTCTGGTATCCCCAAGTGTTCGTTTGTTTTTTGGTTGTTTTTGCTAGTCTTCCTGCTTTGCTTTGGATGAAATACTTCCTTTGAACTTGGATCGACAAGGAAACACCCCATACAATATAGAAAGGCATCTAAATATCTATTAGTATACTATTATTGTTTTTTCTTTTTTAATTCACTCTTTCTTTATTAGGGGAGGTATGAGTGACTTACACATAATTGGTAATTTTGGAAAATGAAAATGCACTAGCGTGGTGCATCTCCCCTCACCCCCTTTTATTCCCTAGGATGTCTCAGCCTACAGTGAACGTGTTCTGACCTGCCCTCTGCTGTGTTGTAAAGTTAGCACTAAGTTGCAGCTCCATATGTGGCTGACTTAGTAAGGCTGTCGTGTACTGGGGATGCAGTGGAAGGAAGCTTGTTGCTAAGCACCAAGGCCAACAACTCCATGAGCTGTAAAGCTCACATTTTGATTTCATTTAGCCTTACTTCCGTTTACCTTGAATGGTTCAAGATTCAGACAGGGGTGCAAGCTATTAACACTCTCCATTGCAAGAAATTCTTTAAGGTCTTTATCAGTTTTATATTTAACCAAATTTAACCAAAAACCTATGGTAAATTACAGAGCTGCTGAACATTATCTCTCTGTCTTTCTCTGTTTTCTACATATCTACATCAATGATTTGTCAAGAGTTATTATCCAAACAAATACTTAACAGTTCCTTTTACAATTTTCATAATGTAACTAAATAAAATACCTTTGAGACTCTTGAGAGTATGACTACATAAACATACGTGGAGTTAATGTTTCTAGTCCAATTATCAAAGTTAAAAAGTTGATATCAAAAATGGAGCAAAAATAACAAAACTTGTAAAGCAACACTCCTTACAAAATATTTTAAAAATATTTTTATTTATATAATTGTGCAGCCTCAAAAACTTAATGGTATACACTAAGCAAAGTATTTTAAATGCCATTAGTAATCAGATTTTTTTAAAATTATACATAACTTTAAACAAACAAAAAAATACTAATCATGAATATTCATTCCTAAGAGATAAATTGCATCTATATAAAAATTGCTTCAAACTGTTTATAGCTTGCAAAATTCTTTGGGGGATAAATGAATATATGGAAGGAAGGTTAAAGATCCTTTGTAATTTCTTAAAATCACTCAAGCTTTTAAAAATTCTTACTTTAAAAAAATTTTTCCACCAATAGTGTGGCTATTGACTTTTAATATTAGGGTAAATTGAGTTTAAGTAAACCCACCTCTACCTAAAACACATATAAATATTGTGTTATTAAATTTTAAAAATTGAGTATCCATGGTCCAAATAACAGAGGGAGTAATTCATTTATGAGAAAAATTAAAAAGCAGCATGTCAATAATAATAAGCATTCACTATATAACTTAATTGGAAATCAGGTACTCCATTCAAACATTGACTTTCATACATTAGCTGAGTTATTTGGTGAATGCAATTTAACCTTTTAGGTTTCTTCATCTTCTTCCAAATGTGGGGATTGAACTCTCTTAAAATTATCTGTTGTTAATATTTTCTTTCAGAAAGCACATTTAATTTAAAACCTAAATATATTTAGGGGAAAAAAAGTTGGGTAGATGCATTATCAAATTTGTTTCCACTTAAAAACCACTTTTGGATTTTATAAAACTTTAACTTGTTCTAGGTTTTATAGACTGCAGAACCATCTTCACCTCACTATGGCATATTTTTTTTAAATTGATTTGAATAAGTCATTTATATGATGATTGAATCTACCATCCTATTCTACAAAATGTCTTGCTATTAGAATATCCATTATAAGCATTTTTAAATAAATTAGTAAAAACATTTTAGGATGATACTTGGATCTGTGAATGAATGAGGAAAATAAAGGCATAATAGCCGAGGTAAAGTATAAATGAATACCTTCTGTGCAATCTCAAAACATGTTTTTATCTGTATTATTTCACCAGTTCAAATGAGTACCTAGAACTTCCATTCATTTCACGGAGTTTCTGTAACATTGTTTTCTTATTGAGAATGTTTATGTTCTACAATATTTTGGAAATAAAGTTTTATATTCTCTACCCTTATGTAAATGACTCAAACATGTCATACAATTTTATCTCTAGACATTTTTTGAGTAATGGAATAAAAATCTCACCATAAAATGAGAGTTAACATATTATAGATTGATAGAAAATCTTGTCTAAAGATAAATGGTCCAGCCTTTGTGTAATAATCTCACAGATTATATCCTGAAGTTAAGTAAAGCAATTCAATTCCACTCTATTATTTCTGAATTGTTGTGGAAACAGGAGAAACAGGTGTTAATGTTGATCACTGCTTAAGGAGTCACCATCATTCTTTAGTCACAAAATGTGTTTATCTCCACAGGGCAGAAAATGGGGCATTAAAGATAAATCATCATCCTCACGTGAGAAACAAATTGCCCATTTTCCCATTTACAGGACACAGTCAAAAGGGTAGATGCAAGTCTCTTATTTGAAAAGTTTTAGTTTTGAGCCAAAGAGAACAAAGAGTCAAGAGAACAGCTCTTCAAGGATAAAAGTACAGTTGTCATTACAGTTAAAACCATACCATAATTTTATATTTCTTTTTACACAGACGGATCATGAAAAAGCAAAATGGACAGTTGATTGCCAAAAAGGAAGTGATCATTTTTCAATAATGTCTTTTATGATGCTTAAACTAAGAATTATATTCCCAGTGCTCTAAAATCAACATCATACTGTACACAATTTAATCTTCAATAATACAATATTAAAATTTTTTGTCTTTCATTGAAAAGCAGACAGCCATTATCATACTTCAAGTTTGTTTTCCTTAAGAAAAAGCTCATGATTTATGATGACTCCTTAAAACTTAGATTTCATAGATCTTACCATACATCTATGAGAAATATAATTTTTCCCTATTAAAAATCTATATAAAGAGACATACCTACACTGGATAGAACATTAATAGCATTATATAATGTACACTAAGCACATTGCTGACACAAAGTCTTCCATATGTTTATAGTTATTTAATCATCATCACCAAAACCTGAAAACCCAAAATGTATTTGTACATGTGAACTGATAAAGTGTGACACACTTGTCCAATAAAATACTACCTGGCAATCAAAAGAACAAATTATTTATTCACACAACTATATGGATGCATCTTATGTGTCTGTGTTAAGTGAAATGAGTCAGACACCATGGCTTCATGTTTATATGACCCTCAGCAGAAGGTAAACTGATAGGGATGGAAAACCCATCAGTGCCTGCCACGTGTTGGGGGAGTAGAGAGTTTTCCTAAAAGGAAGGGACACAAGGTAATTTACATATTGTTCGTGGCTGTTTGGAGCTGCAAAGAAAGAGTTGAGCAGGTGACAGACACTGTATGGTCTACTGAAAAAAAAAAAAAAAACGCTACCTTTGTTCTCACCTAAATAATGGCAGACATTAGAAGGTAGAGTTCAGGTACTGTTTTCATTGAATGTCGAAATATAATTGTCTACCTGAGTTATGATCAACAACATGCGTGTTGCCACTTGCTTTATGTATAAACATGTGTTATTTCCATTAAACGGTTCTTTAATGACAAAGTTCATAAATGAGCACGTGATACCTGCTTTTTGTCATGGTGCTTGGCTTCACTCTGACAATTTGAGGCAAATCCACAGTTTTCCTACATTACATTGTTGCAGACCTTCGTCTGAAGTTTTATTTGATCATTTGGAAAAAATTGAATTCTGGCTACAATCCACTACACTTTTCAGCCTGTGTTCCAGAGATTAGGAATGAGATTTAAAGAACAACAAATGAACAAGAAGCTAAACTCATATACTATGGAAAACAGCACAGAGACAAGTTCCTGAGATCAGTGAGAGGTGGTCAGGTGAGGGTGAAAATTCATGTATCTACACATAAACCAAAGTAAATTTGAGTCATAGTATTGGAGAATTGTGGATTAATAAAGGTGTGTGATAATTGTTGGTTCACAAATGTCCTCAGGAGCATCCCTGGATGAGATAGGAAACAGACCCTATACCTGGAGGGTGGAGATGGAATGAAGAGGCAAGCCACCCCAGATTGGTAAGCGGCAGTTTTATTAAGCAAAGGAACTTACATGCAAGTTTTATCTTGGGCGGCCACAAGGTGAATAGATTTCTGCATTTACCAGACAGAATCTTAATGCTTATATAAAAGCCTTAACTGGGTTCAGTCATGGGTACCCAGATAGAAATACCACATTCCTATCTCAAGGCTGTACCCCTAAAGCAGCTTCCAGGAGTAGGGAAGACAACAGAAGGCACATTCTAAGAAGACGAGGAGCCTCCGATTGCCTGGGTCCAGCTGGAAGTTCGAACCTGTGGTCACACTTTCTTGATGACTTCCACCAACAATAATTTACGGTGTTCTCTCGACACCAGAAGCATAAAGGAACATAATTATAGTTGGAAAACATGTAACATATAATTTCTCAATAAAATCAGAAAATGAGACATAAACATAACATAAACTGGCATGTGCATTCCTGATTAACCATAAATAGTTCTGAATAATCCTCATAAATATTCTCCTTCATGAATTTTTTTTGTACAATTTAAAATAATGCATGAGTAACAGAACTTTCCTTAAATTTTTCCCAAACAGGGGCAGATTTAATCATACAGGATACTGATCTCATTTTATTTTCCATAGTTTCTAATGGTTTTTGACAGCCATTGTGCTGATGCTTTAAAAAATATTTAATTTAATTTAATATAATCTTAATTATATGAAAATATGTCTGCATATGCATAGAAAAACAGCCTGTAAAGGAATATACCATCATGTTGACAGTAGTTACAATCAAATCACAATATATGATCATATCAGGTGCCCTTAATTTCTCTTTATGGTATTTTTCGGAGTCTTCTAATTCATCTGCATTGAAACTATATTACTTTTAAAGCAGGAAAAAAGGAGGGATTGTAACATTGTCGATATTCTGTGAAGGTTGTTGGGTCTTTCTATGGTCCATACCTACAATCCAGCCATTTATACACTCTGTTACTAATTTGTAGAGGTATTTCTGGGAATGAAATTGCCATGTAGCTAAATTACGTGATTTTGACAATAAGTGTTAAAAATTGCCTTTTTTGGTTTTGTTTTCTTGAGAAACACAAATTTCACAACAGTACTCCGTGAGGTTAGAATTCCTTCCAACATGTCAGCCATGTATTGAAAAAAAAAAAAACTAACATTTGGCAGTTTTAGAGCATTTTAATGATTTAACTGGGCAGATGGAGGTCATTTGGGACAGATGGTAATAACATAGTGTATATATCTGATATCTTTCAAAAAGTAGGCATCCTTATGACTTACATCACAAAAACTTGTCCTTTAGTTTATTAAATCCCTTTGTTATCTGCTTTCATTGCCACTTGAACACATTATATGAGATGCGAATGATATAATTCATTAATGTGATTCTCTTCCGAAATGTCTGTGTCCTGAAGAAGCGCAAATATTCACAGAATGAAAATATCCTCATAAAAATGACTTTAGCCCCTCAAGAATGTTGCATACTATCAAATAAAGAAAATCATTTTTAAGGTAGGTGGACGTTCAATACTACCTACTCTCTCCTGGAGGTAATTCTTTCTATAAGGTAATCTTTTATGAAAGCATCAGTGTTTTGAGAACTTGTATTTCATTTTCTAAAATGAATAGTTACTGGCATAAAATAAGTGTCATTGGATTTAAAGTAGTGAATGCCCTTGTGAGTGGATCAAATAATTTGTCTATTAAAATTAGAAGATGAAATTTTTACTCACATTGATAATTATTGATGGTAAAGTACATCAGATGAGATGTATACATGAATTTTGAAACACGTACACATAAAAAGGAGTGTGTGTATGTGTCTAAGGTTTATAAGCCTGTTTTATCTGTCCTTTATATGGATTTAACATAGCACATATAAGCTTGGTTTAATATTATGTAAGTAATATAAATTATGTGAAAATATGTGTATATACATATAATATTGTAAATATAAATACTTTCAAGCTTAATGAAAATAAATTTGTGATGTCATTTGGACTAATAATAGTAGCAAACTTGTAGTGAACAAATCAACTAAAATATTAAAAAAAAAAAAACCCAAAAACTACCAATGTTTCTAAGTGTCTGACAAATGCGTTTAAATGTTTTGACTTTTAATGTTTCCCCAGGGAGAATTTTGTATTGGATATTAGGGACCTTGTTTCATTTGTTCTAACTCTAATATGGGCCAATAACCAGGCATGTACAAGAAGTACATTCACTGAATTTAGCATTGCTTCTAATGTAATGTCAAGGGGCACAAGTCTAAAAGTTGACAGGTTGTGAAACTCTTAAAACCTACTTCCAAGCAGGTGTCTTGTCTCTTTCAACATTCTCATTGCCTTCTGAACAGACTGCACTGGATGTTTGGTTTCTCCTAACATGCTCCTAATTTTACAATGTCAAGGTTAAGTCTGGTTTCAGAGATAATATGAACAGTCTAGTGTCACAGGGCCCAGAAGGGCCACATGCTTGGGGCCAATGATCTGTGGCTGCTGTCTTTAAATTCTTATTAATTTTATCCTTGAGTCTATATTTTCTAATTGATGTTTGCAGAGGCAAGGGCACATGTTCCAAAGTTTTGGTGCTTCATCTCACCCATGGTTATACCTCCTTATGATCTCCTCTTCTACCTGGAGAGGTTGTCCACCTCGTTTCTTTCTCTGGGATGAACTGGCCTTGCCTAGCCTGCCCCTCCCTGCTGCACACCTGCCCAGTAACCTCTGCTTTTTGTTAGTCTCAGTGGTGTGGGGAGGATCTGGGCCAGGTGGCTGCAACACCGTTGGAGGTGGTTGCCCAACGTCACTGGCTTAGGGCAGAAGGTCTGTGGGAAAGGGAGATGTTCGGCTTAGCTCCCATGACCCCAGCTGGAACACAGCAGGTCAGCTATCACGTTCAATCTTATCTTGGGGCAGGGCCTCCAGGCACCTGTGAAGGTCTACACTCAGCCCACAAAAACTCCCATGCTCAAGAGAACCCTCCCTCAGCCTGCTCTGTGCCCACAAAAACTCTCTCTCCCAGCTTCCAACCTTCCTATCTTTAGCTTGGCTTTGTCCTCTCTAGCCAGCTTGAGACACGCTCTATGGACAAGCCAATGAACATAAATTGTGTAATTTTGTTGCTTCTAGTTATGAACTAAATGCTCCGATGTTTGCATTCAAAACTAGTATTTCCTAGTACAATGATGAATGGTACAAATCCATGCTGATAATTTACATTTTGATTTTTTTCTTTAGTTAGGACAACATTACATAGCAAATTAAAAACTTGCTAAAAGTTGAGTAGGTAAAAGCACGGAAAAAAAGAATAGCTTTATATTGTACTACCCTTACTTACATTTTTTTGTCAGATTTTTAAACAAAGGACTCTGTATTTTCATTTTTCCTAGGCTTCAAAATATAGGTAGCTGGTCTTGATCAGGGTAAAACTTTTATTTCCCTCTTTGTCATTTTGATTGTGTAAATAAGATTACTTAATCATCTGCTATCATACTTCTTGCTTTATTACCAAAAAACAAAGGATGAGAAGATATGAATGTTTTTGTAATTCTATAAAAACTTCAGAGCCAAACAACTTCTGGCATAGAATGAGTTTTGGATAAACTTCATTAATTTGCAGTAACTTATGGGCATAAAGTGACAGTGTTCAGAGAAAAGCTTTAACTTATGTTATCTACTCCATTAAAAAATAATTAAATGAAAAAAATGTGTTGTGAACTCTATTTAATAACTTGGTCAAAACTACATTTTGTATTATTCTCATATCCCTGTCATAAACTCATAATAGGAACATAGTCACATAATTTAAAGTACATAAGTCACAGGGCTAATTTAACATTGGGGAATGGTCTGAATAGAAAGAGAAATAAATTACCAATGCAAGCTATCTTTTCCTCTGGACCAGGGAAGTTGTTCATAAATAGGACCATATATTTCAGAACTTTGGAAAAGGATTGTTCTTTATTATAATTTGTGATTACTGAAATTTCCTATAGGATATTTAGTTGCAGTTCCATATTACATATTAATTTTATATAATTTAAATAGTAATTTATGTGTCATTATTTTTTATTGTAGATGTTATTCATAAATGCTTGTAATAGAAGCCATTTAAAACAATGTTTATCATAAGGATTTTCTCTGTTATCAGAAATACCTGCTTTTTTTGCAAAACAAGGCAGACTTTTCTTTAAGTCTTGTGGAATTAGTTATATGTGTCCTTAAATGTAAAATAAATAAATCAAGTTTGAAGGATATTTTAAAGTGACTGCTGCTATTTAATGATTTGTATTTATTTTAAAAATTTGTTTAAAGATAATAGTAAAAAAAGAAACAAACTACATATATGAATAAAGCTTTTAAAACCTCTTCGATACAATTATAACAATAAATTTAGAATTCAATTGATTTTGGTTGTTGCTTATCAATACAGTGTCTGTATAATTTTATAACATTTGTTCATAACTTTTTTGGACATATAGAAAAAGAAAAAATTTCCAGATTTCAGCTGATTAAAATTTCTTTAAGAACGAAAGTTATATTAGCTAGCAAAATGGCTGTTTATTTTGGTTCAAATAGTTTCTTTCCAGTAGATAGCATAATTACATTTTAGAGCAAAGGCTTGCAATGACTTTCACTTATAAATTTGCCACAGTACATATGTAATTTTAATACAAAATTTCAGATGAAAATGCAGTAAAAATAAAATAAATATAATTAAGGTAATCTCACAAATGCCAGATACAAGTACCTATTGACTGAAGGAGTAAAAACATTCTGACAATCACTGTGATTTGGTTTCAAATGCCAACTTTAAACATCAATTACTTAAAAGGTACATTTTTAAAAGGGTGAACCAACAAATGTTGTTTTTTATTGGTAAAGTGATCAAGTTGCACCAGCAATTTAAAAGTCTGTTTCTTTTTGATGGGTGATTTGATGTCCTAACTTAAATTAGATTCCTCACTAAGGAAGTAGGCAGTGGATATTCGTTAGCAACCAATGGTTTGATCATAAACTAGCAGTTTTTAATAAGTAAGAAGTTGTATAAATTCTCTTTGAAACATGAACACAAAGCAGAGATAATATATAAGTACAATTTTTTGAATTATTACAATATGCTTCATAGAACTGTTCTCAGGTTCTGGCATATCGAAAAACAAAATCATGCATGACTTTGATATGGGCAAAGTTAAAATAAGTCAGAATTATTGTTCATATGAAAATAATGACAAAATATCAAATAAATGAGTGCTTTATAAAGTGTCATTACATGTTTCATTCTCCCTTATTCATTTTACAGTAGTTATACGGAGATAGAATTCAAGTGTCATAAAATAGCCTCTTATAAAGTGTAAAATCCAGTGATTTTGACTATATTTGCAGAATTGTGTACCCATCACCACAATCTAATTACAATATTACAATCACTGTGACAAGAGCCCCAAACCCATTAGCATTCTCTCCCAATTCTCTTCTCCCTCATAGCCCTTGTCAGCTGAGTTTACTTGCATCGTTTTGTTTTACCTATCATGAACACTTTATGAAAAAAGAGTCACATAGTATTTTGCTTTTTGTATCTGGCTTTATTTTTCCACACAGCCTAATGTTTCCAAGGTACATCCACGTTGTTGCATGTATCAGAACTTTATGCCTTTTCATTACTAAATAACATTCTATCCTATGGCTAGGCTGCATTTAAGTTTATCAGTTGATTGATGTTTGAATGTCTTCCACATCTGGCTATTGTTAATAATGCTTTTTATATGTGCCATTTTCTCAGCATTTTTGTGGGGAAAAAAAGAAACTATTCTTTCTCCCATTATAGACTCCTGGCATCCTGAACAAAAAGTAATTACCCATAAATGTAAGGTTTTATTTTGAGCCTTGCAGGTCTGTTTATGTACGTATGTATGTATGTACGTATGTATGTATGTATGTATGTATGTATGTATTTATATGTGTATATACATGCCAGCACCAAAATATTTTGATTAGTGTAGGTCTGTAGTAATAATTGAAATCTGGAAGTGGGGGGACCAACCAATTTCTTTTTTTCTTTTTCCAAGATTATTTTGGCTATTGTTTTGGGCTTCACTGTGCCCTCTGAAAAGGTCTGTTGAAGCCCTAATCCCTACATCACAAGTATAAATGTGACTTTATTTAGAGAGAGGGCTTTGCAGATGCAATCAAATTAAGGTCATATTCTAGGCTGAGCCGCAGGCCAATAAGACTGCTGTCAGTCCGAGAAGAAAAATGTGCAGACACACAGACTCACAGACAGAGGGAAGGTAGTTATTTTAAAAATGGAGTCAGATTAAAGAGTTATGTTACTATAAGCCAAAGAACATCTGGAGAGACTAGAAGATGAAAGAGGAAGGGAAGAATCTTTCAACAGAGGTTTCAGAAGGAGATATAGGGTATTTGTTTTTATATATCTATTTATTTATTCATTTATTTGCTCATCTGTTCTTCCATGGTGTCATCTTTTATGCTAAATGGATAATTTCATAGAAAATTATTTTTTGTTTCTTGTAATATATTTTAAATAGTATTCTTAATGAGTGCCCCAAAGTTTTAATGAACATCTTAATATAAAGCAACTTAGTTTGAATTCATAAAAACTAACTCCTATACATATAAATATTTTACTCCAGTAGACCTCCTTTCTCTTCCCCCTCCGTTATGCTGAACAGCTGTGTAAGCTACAGTTTTGTAGACAGTGAGTCCATCAACAAGATTTATGATTATTCCTTTACACAGTTGTTTTTAAGTCAGATAGAAGAAAGAATTAAAAACAAAAATCCACTTATGCTGTATTTTATTTTACATATTTGTTTACCATTCCTAACATTCTTTATTTCTTTGTATGGAAATAAGCTAATATGTAGTGTCCTTCCAGTTCTGTGTGAACCATTTCCTAAGTATTTCTTATAGGGAAGGTCTGAGAGCAATAATCACTCTGAGTTTTTGTTTGTATTTCTTGCCAACTCAGGTACACATGTTTTTCTATCTATACAAATCTGTTTCCAGTTGAATTGTACCCACAAAAATTTATGTTGAGTTCTAACACCACATATTTGTGAATGTGAACTTACCCAGAAATATAATTGCTGCTGGTGTAATCAACTTAAGAGGAGATCAGACTGGATTAGGGTAAGCCCTGATCCAATGACTGGTGTCCTTATTAAAAAAAAAAAAAGAGAGAGAGAAATTTTCACTTTAAGATGCACAGCCTCACAGATACATGAAGAATAAGGTAGAGATTGCAGCGATGTACCCACAAGCCAAAGAACACCAAGGATTGCTGGCATTTACCAGAAGCTAGCAAGAGGCAAGGAAGCATCCTTGCCTAGAGCCTTTGAAGAGAAAGTTTAACACCAACAACAACTTGATTTTGTGTTTCTAACATCTACATCTATGAGACACTTCTCTAGGTGAAACATATTGTCTCATAGTTCTAGAGGTTAGAAATAAAAAATCAAATGTGGTAACTTGTTACTGCAGTCCTAAGAAACTAACACAAAATATACAGTTGATGCTCTCAAAATAAAGCAACTTTCTTTTTAATACACATCCCAAAGAAAGAAAAGAAACTTCATGTGCATTTGTGACATTGAGCTCTAAGTCCAAGCTGGCTTCTTTCCTCAGCTGAGTGAGGTTGCTGCTGTTTTTGGCATGAGATCTTAGAACCCAAATGAAAGTTAAACCTCCCCCAAATATATACAATACATAACAGAGAAAAGCAAAAAAGAAAATTGTGAATTTTTAAATTCACCTGTAGAAAAGGGAAAATGATTAAGCAACATAAAATAAGATCAATACAGAAGACAAATTACACTCTAGATTCCCTTAAAAAGTCAGTATGATTACTTCTGATTCTGGTCTTAGATTTCAGACACAATGATTTGAGCTGGAAATGTGGGCTCCTTCTACTGTCTTCTGTAGAAGCCTTGTATGGATATATTCTAAGTGATTCCTATTCCACGTCATCCATTTTTTGCTACATTATTTCTTATTGTTTCAGGACTATGACCAGAGGATCATCTTAGGGTTTGACCAAGAACCAGTTGTTGCTCACTCTCCTTTAAGTTTCTCTGACCCTGGAACTGCTTTAGAGCCTGGATAGCTTCTTTGAGATTTGATTTCTGTGAATTCCATTAGATTCTATTACTTCACTTCTAAAGAAAACTCTTCTTAAATTTATGGTGTATATGCATGTGTAGTCCAAGATTCTAGATCTGCTAGAATGTTACTTAACTGATCACAGACTCCTGAACCAACCAAAGTGATATAAACCTGCAATTGATCCCTCATCAAAAAGAGATTACAATGTGCTCATCTATGTATCTACACACATGTTCTGTTGGTGGAGATTTACCTAACTCATTTCCAAGTAACATGGCTTTCTTTTACAAAGCAACAAATACATTCTGGTTTGTTTCTGATCTTTTATAACACTCTCTATTTTCATTTACAAATAGCTATTTTATTGAACTGGACTATTAACTTTGTTTTAGTATCTTAGCAAATCAGTTTTCACATTTCCATACTACAGAGCCTTAATTTCATGGCTTCCACTTTTGACTGAGACTAACTGGAATACTAGGTAGGGATGCGGAATAGAACTCATCGGCACCCAGGCTCTAGACTCCATCCTGGAGAGAGTTAAGTCTTTTGTGAGGCAAAGAAAGCAAAGCAAAGTTTGTTTGAGTAAGGTCTCCCCACAGACAATTTTCCATTTCCCTGGTTCCCCCACAGCTCTCTGCTCATTTCCTGCTACGTTTCACAGTTTGCGACTTTGTGTTTGTGTAGTGCAAAGTATTTTCTTAGATGAGAAATCTGTAGTACAGCAAGAGAAAAAAAATAAATTTGAGAATTAAAAATAAAATTAAATCTGTCAATTCAGGTGAAACTTTCCAATACAGAAAAAAAAAAAAAAAAGTCCATGAGGAAGAAGGGGAAAAGTACTTGGAGGAGGAAAGAATAATCTCCCTTTATCTCATTCCTCCCCTGAAAAATAATAACAACAAAAATGTTATCAAAATTATGGTGGTGATCGTATCATGTAGGACTAAGTTCCAGGTCAAACCTGTCCTGCAGATACTGCACTTCTTGTTGCTATGGCGATAGGATATAATCTTTACGTACATGGTTTTTGCCCTGTTTTGTTTTGTAAGAAAGAAACGTACCCCAAAGAAGTAAATACTGTAGGACCAAACTTTTTTAGCACTCCATGAGGGATGATGGAAGTATGTTTAGAAGGATTTTTGTCCCTGAGAATAGTATAGAAAAAAAAAGGATTTTCTATACATGCATCTCTGTGTCTTCCTGTTTGTATAGCTCTCATCTATGTGTCAATGTTAAATTAAGTTTCTGTTATTAAGGAAACATAAAGAGAGAGACTTTAGCCATTGATGTCCTCATGCATTTCCTGCTATAGTGGGATTTAATGTTTTAATAATTCATGTGGCTGCATATAAGTGCAGGGTTTTGTTTGTTTGTTTGTGTTTGTCCACTCATTCGTCTTGTGTTGGGAAAGAAACCCTAGAAGTCATGCAGGCAAAAATGGGATATTTGGTGGACCCTCCCTTTGCTCATCACTCAAGAGCATAATTTGCAAACTTTCAAGAACATAAGAATCATTGAGGAATTTGGTTAGGATCTTGCAATCCCTGAGGATCTTGTTAATTGGGGTCTTCAATGTACCCTAAGATGAATCCTCCAAGTTGGATTTTATAATTGAACCACAGACATTTCAGGTGATATTTAACTTTAAAGGAGTGTGGGAAGCCTGGTTATGTGTCACAGAAAACAAGTTTTGTCCATTCTTTCTACCTCAGTTAGAAGAATTTCTCTTGTATAGATACATTTCATCTATATTTTTCCATTTGTAGATTGGGAAGAAATCAAGGAGGTTTCAAAAGAAGTGGTTACTACTAGTGTGTAAGAAAAGTTTGGGGAACACTAAGCTATGACACACAAATTTGTATTTTTGACACTTTTTAGTGTCTTTCCCTTTCTTTTTCAGAAAATGAATATCTGAGTCTAGTACGTTTATAAACTGTTTGAATATCTATTCATTTAAAATAAAGTGTAATGGTTCATGTTAAAAATGAAGCACATAGATGATACATGGAAGAAACATAGCTACTGGAGATAAGTTAATTTTAATATTGGATAGTAAATTTACTTTCCCTCATAGTTACAAAAAGATATAAACTATATCTGAAGTTAGAAGTAAAGTATAAAGAAGTATTTGAAATTTAAATCCAACTTAGACACTCATGAGAGTTAGGGGAAGTCAGATTAACTCTATGTGGCTCACTATTTTATTTACTTGTATTTTGCCTTGGGACCATGATGTCTGACCTTTCTACCCCATTAGGTTTTAGTGAGGATAAATGAGACAATGTTTTGGATATACTCTGTAGACCATGGACCGTCATACAGCAATAAACAATGTTCATGATCTGACAAAATAAAGCACACAATCAACCTGAAAGCATACATTTAACTCTTAAGTTAACTCAAAGAAACATCGAGATGGTGAGCTTCATGCAAGAGCCACTGGATAGCGTGTTCAATATTACCCTCAAATTTAGTTCTTAAATTGACACAGATATACTGTTAAAAATAAATGATTCTTATATAGACTCAATAATGGTGGAGGGAACAAAGTTAAATTGAAATTCAGCGAAGGCATTTCTTTTGGAGAATGAGATTATTCATGCAGATGATCGAATACAGAGATTTAATACTCGGAGATGCTAAGAGAACAGAGAGCTGAGACAGTCATTCTCATATATTAGATCAAATTATCAAGCTATTGGCAGCTGCTCAATTACAGTCAATAATTGGGCTTATATTGAACTCAAATATAAGCCCACGTCCTTGCAAGTTCTGCCTCTTGATTCAATTCCCTTAACGATCTGCTGGCAGCAACAGTTAACATGTCAGATAGACTGTTCTTCACATGTGTTACTGGTCAGAATATATGGACTTGGAAAACATTTCAGTACTATTTTGAGACTATTCCATCCAACCTTTTGATTTTTATGTCTATATAATTTTTTTTAATTGAAGTACAGTCAGTTACAATGTGTCAATTTCTGGTGGACAGCACAATGTCCCAGTCATGCATATACATACATATATTTATTTTCATATTATTTTTCATTAAATGTTATTGTAAGATATTTAATATAGTTCCCTGTGCTAAACAGAAGAAATTTGAGTTTTTAAGCTATTTTATATATAGAGGCTAACATTTGCAAATCTCAAACGCCCAAATTTATCCCTTCCCACCCAGTTTCCCCAGTAACCAGAAGATTGTTTACTATGTCTGCAAGTCTGTTTCTGTTTTGTACATGAGTTCATAGTGTCCTTTTTTTTTTCTTTTTTTCTTTTAGATTCCACATATGAGTGATATCATATAGTATTTTTCTTTCTCTTTCTGGCTTACTTCACTTAGAATGACTCTTACCAGATCCATCCATATTACTGCAAATGGCATTACTTTATTCCTTTTTATGGCTGAGTAGTATTCCATTATAAAATATACCAAAACTTCTTTATTTAGTCATTTATCGATGGACATTTAGGTTGCTTCCATGTCTTGGCTATTGTAAATAGTGCTGCTATGAATATTGGGGTACAAGTATCTTTTTGAATTAGAGTTCCCTCCAGGTATATACCCAGAAGTAGGATTGCTAGATCAAATGTTAAGTCTAGTTTTAGTTTTTTGAGGAATCTCCATATTGTTTTCCATAGTGGCTGCACCAAACTACATTCCCACCAGCAGTGTAGGAGGGTTCCCTTTTTCTCCACACTCTCTCCAGCATTTATTGTTTGTGGAGACAAATGCAAATCAAAATGACAATGAGGTATTACCTCACACCAATCAGAATAGCCATCATTAAAAAGTCGACTAATATTTTTAAGAAACAAAAAAGTGCCTCCGTAATTAATAGCCTGAGATAAAAGGTCTCATTGCCATGACAACCTGGTCCTTAACAAAATAATATCCCCATGCTCTTAATAGGAAAGATTTGAGTTAATGGATTATTACAGAAGCAATGTTGTTTACAAACAATTAGATGATCAAATACATTAATTGTGACACTTTCATACTATAGTCTTTTTGTTCTGTAATATGAAAGGTTGCAGCCTTTTCATTTGAAATATACATTGTATATCAGATCATAAATTATTCCTTCTTAGACTGAATGTCTAAAATATTTGTAAGACAGCAATAACAAAACAAAATTAATTCAACAGCTAAAACTATATCTGGGTACTCACATATGGAATGTCTCTATTGCTAATTAGCTAATTTATCTCAAACAACTTTTAAATAGTCGGATGCATAATCACAGACAGCAAAATAACATTTATGAAAGCGTAGGTAATATAAATGTCAATAGTGGTAAAATGGTTAAATTTATTTACTGAAATATTATAAGAACATGAAAGACTTTCAAAATTTTTATACAAGATTACATTATCAATGTGTTATTAAGTGATATAGAGTTTCTCAGATAAAGCACATATAGTATAATAATAAAAGCAAAAATTCTACTAGTTACCTCTGTATTGAGAGTTTATTTTATTTTCCTCCATATAATTCTCTTTTTGTCTCAGATTTCTCTCAACAGGTTACTCTTAGAATTAGTAAAATAGAAAATATTATCTTAGAATAAATATTTTTAAAAATTTAATATATCCAAGTGCTAAAGCAGATCATACATGCACTTGAAGCTGCTAAAGATATGTGTAAGCTTACTGATGCAGTTTAACTATTTTAGATATTTTCTTAGAAAACAATTTAATACTGCCCTTTGTTTAAAACTAAAAAGTGTATTTCAACATCGATTTCTTATTAGTTTTCAGATGTAGTTATTATGGCTGGTGGACAAAGCACATAACATTTGTTATTTGTTGGGAGCATACATTGTATCTTCTTGGACAGCACCCAAATGTATAACATATTATCTTTAATTTTTGAGGGTCCATTCTTATATACCATAAAAGCCACTCATCCATTATGATGGAGTACACAACAAATTCAATGAATTCCATGAGCATTTTCCTGTAGAATTAGTCATTTTTCTCTAAAGCAATTCTGTGGACAAAAAATGTTGCAGAATACTATGGTTGGTTAAAAGAAAATATTTGATAAAAGACATTCATCAGTGGGAGTTCTGGTAGAGGCACAAGACACAAGAACATCAAATTCAAAACCAGAAAAAAAAGTTCTTGGGTAGTAGTCCAGTCTTCTCTCAGGGACGCTGCCACACCCCCTGGTTAGAAGTTTACTACGGTCTGTTATGAGCAAAAGTCACAGAAGGACAGGCTAAGTCACTGTCTCCCAATTTTTTTCTTGAAAAGGATCTATCTACACAGTTTAAAACCTGCCTGAGGGTCAGGCTTCTATTTTCAACACATATCTAAGGATGGTTGCAAACCTCCTCGGAGATCAGGGAAACTGGTGAACACCTCCTCCATCATCCCCTCTAACCAGCTCCAGGTCACTAGCATCTCCCTGGAAGGTGCTACCACACATTGGTCTCTGCAGTAATTTTTTTTTTTTTTTTTGGACTTGACACCAAAAGCAAAGACAACAAAGCAAAAAAATTAAGAAGCAGGGCTACATCAAATAAAAACTTTCTGCTCAGCAAAGGAAACTATCAACAAAATGCAAAGGCAAACTGTGGAATGGAAAAAAAAATGCAAGCTACATTATCAGATAAGGGTTAATATACAAAATATATAAAGAATAATGAACTATTACAATTTAAAAGGAAAACATCCCAAATAACTTAACTGATTAAAAAAAATGAGAAAAGAAACTAAATACATGTTTTTCCAAAGAAGACTTATAAATGGCCAAAAGGCACAGGAAGGTACTCCGTGTCACTGAGCATCAGGAAAATGCAAATCAAAGCCACAATGAGACTTCATCTTATACCTGTTAGAATGGTTATCATCAAAAAGACCAGATGCTAAAGAGAATTCCTTAAAAAACTAAAAATAAACTTCCACCACGATCCAGCATTCCCACTTCTGGGCATATATCCAGAGGAAACTCTAATTTGAAAAATTACAGTCACCCCAATGTTCATAGCAACATTATTTACAATGGCCAAGACAGGGAAGCAACCTAAATGTCTACTGACAGCCAACTAGATAAAGAAGTTGTATACACATATATATACAATGGAATACTACTCAGCCATAAAAAAGACTAAAATAATGCCATTTACAGCAACATGGATGGAACTTGAGATTATCATACTAAATGAAGTAATATCATACCATATGATATCTCTTATGTGGAAGCTCAAAAAAAAATGAGTTTATTTGCAAAATAGAGACAGACTCACAGACATAGAAAGCAAACTTATGGTTACCAGAGAGGACAGGGATTGGGGAGGGAATAAACTGGGAGTTTAGGATTTGCAGATACTAACTACTATATATAAAATGGATAGACAACAGGTCCTACTGTATGGCACAGGGAACTATATTCAATACCTTGTAATAGCCTGTAATGACAAAGAATATGAAGAGGAATATATATATGCATAAATGAATGTACACTATGCTGTACACCAGAAATTAGCACAGCATTGTAAAACAACTATACTTTTACAAAAACAAAGACAAAAGGTTAAAAATGCTGAAGAGGATGTAGAAAAAAAGGAATATTTGTACACTGTTGACAGGACTGGAAAATGGTACAGCCACAATGCAGGATAATATGGAGGTTCCAAAAAATTAAATTAGAACTACCATTTGATCCAGTAATCCCACCTTTGAGTATATATCCACAAGAAGTAAAACCTTTATCTGAAAGAGGTATCTGCATTTCTATGTGCATCACAGCATTGGGCAAGGTATGGAAACAAACTGAGTGCCCACCAGTGGATGAATGGATCAAGAAAATGTAGTATATAGACACAATGAAATATTATTCAGCCTTAAAAAGAAAGAAACGCTGTCATTTGTGACAACATGAATGAACCTGGTTCATATTAAATAAAATTAGTCAGGTAGAGTAAGACAAATTTCACACGGTATCACATACATGTGTGTGAAATCTTAAAAAAAAAAAAAGTTGAACTCCTAGAAACAGAATAGAAAAGTGGTTGTCAGGGAATTGCTGGGGAGAGAGTAGAAATAAGAAGAGGTTCATAAAAGGGTACCAGCTTTCACCTATCAGATGAATAAGGACTGTGGATCTAATGTATAACATGGTGACTATAATTGATAACATTGTATTGTATAATTGAAATTTGCTCGGAGTGTAGAACCCCAGTGTTTTCACCAAAGAAACAAACAAACAAACAAAAAGAACTCGAGGTAAATACATGAAGTGATGGATACGTTAAAAAAAAAAAAAACAGAAAAAAAACAGAGCAAAAAACTTCCTTGGTTTTCTGTGACAGTTTCCTAGATGATTGGCCCTGGGTGGAGTTTCCAGGATTCTACTTCTCCTTTACTTTATGTTCCTCCCTTTTATTTCTTTATCATCCAATAAATCAAGAAGTCAATAGAACTTAAATTATCACCCTTGATTGTCTTAAATAAGAAGTTCCAAAGCTGTATTTATATAAAATGGAAGTTACTGCTTTATGATACAGCAAACTTGGAAACATTTGCCCCTGGTGAACATGACCTATATGAATCATTAATAACATGGGGGAGAACTCCTGCTAAGGAAATAAATGATCTGCTTTCTGCAGAGTGGGAAGCACTGACTTTTGTTCACAGACGAGGTGAGAGGATCGGGCACAAAATAAGGTCACTTGAAAATAGGAGACTGTTTAGAATTTCCAGGGGGGAGATTTATTTTCCTTTATTTTTCAATAATTTCAAAAGGTCAGTGTGAGAAGCACCACCAGCCTCTGCAAACATTCACAAGAGTTGCTGCAGTGTAGCACATTATTTGAGGGAATTTGGGATGAAGGTCAAAGAAGCAATTTTTTCATGTAGTATTTGTTTCATCCTAACTAAAAATATAACATCCTAAAATTTTACTGAAAATGGTTAATGCTGTATGGAATTAGAGATATCAATGTATACACAAAAATGTTTTTTGGAAATCTCTCTTGGCAAATGGTGAAGTCAGCACAACTGACCTCTTTCCAAGATTTTACTTCTCCCTCCAAAGACTTTACAGGATAGTAGAAACATGGTAGAGAATTATTTCCCAACAAACGACAATGGACAGCTTCCTGTATTCAAAATTGTCAATCCTGAATGCTACATAAAAGCTTTATACTGGATCGCTTTTGCAGCTTTCTGTATTATTTCTAAATGAAAAATAAAGTCATACACTCAGTTCATATGGAGACTATAAGGTTAATAAATCATTGGTAATTGTCCCTTTTAGAGCAGGTTTGCCTTGGTACCCACATGTAATATGGTGCTTAATCTTGCCTTTAACTCGGCTGATTTGCCAAGGGAGGGCCAGCTACTTGAGATAAATGGAGACTCAGGGTCAGTGCAGAAATCTAGATAAACAGCTAACTTGGTCTATGTGTGTCTTTGAAATTGTGCTGCTGAATCAGTTCAACTTTTATTTTGAAGGCACTTTATCAGCCATGATGTTTTCAGGAGAAGATAAATCACACAAGAGATTTTACACAGAGGGGATTTCATACAGCAAAATGGCTTTACGGGAAGTGGAGAACTTAGAGACCAAACAGAAAACTGGGCTGAGCCAGAGACAAGAAGTGATAAAAAGAGAGATGAGGGAAGAGGTGGTTTAGCAGAAGCCAGGAGTCCTACGTGAGGCCCTGTGCCTGGGGTGGGTGTTCAGATCTCTGAAATGGAGATACCTTTGTGCCCACAGTGAAGGATGACGGGGCTGATACTGGGAGTGGCGGAAGAAGCTGGAGATTGGAGCCGATTCTATTTTTTGGAGCGATGCTAATTTAAAAACAGAAAAAGAAGAAAGAAACATAAGTAAGTAAATAAATAAACAAACAGGAGGCAGTTTCCTCTCCCATCCTTCAGCCTTCTCTTCAAGGCTGCCGGTTGGACGTTGGCATGGGTGTCCAAACTGAGAAATGTAGTTCGTAAAGTCACAGCGCCAGCATCTCAGAGGAGAGCATAAAAGATCCATCTCAGGTTTCTATCAGTTCTGTCAGCCAAGCAGCTGCTGTGAACTCCTCTGAGCTTCAGAGTTTCCCCTTCCATCCTCTCTCCATTGGAGAGGAGAGGAGGCATCCTGCGTAAAGAGAGCTATTCCTACTTTGTTGCTTTCTCCCCACGGGATAGGTACCGCACTGATTTCCTTTCATATATTTTCTTCTTCTTTTTTTTTCCCTCCTACCAGATTTTGTGAGGAATCTTCTTGTGTTTTGAAGTAGATGAGGTTGTGCCAAAGTTCAGCAGGTGTTCTGAGTGAATGGGTGGGTCCATGGATGTCCCTCTTGGCGTATTCACGGGAGAGGGTGAGCTAAGGGCATCCTTCTACTCTGCCATCTTGGTCCTCCCTCTGCTGGAGGGCATGTGGAGAAAAGGGAACCCTCCTACGCTGGGGGGTGGGATGTAGTCTGGTGCAGCCATTATGGAAAGTAGTATGGAGATTCCTCAAAAAACTAAAAATAGACTTGTCATGTGATCCAACAATCCCAATCCTGGGCATATATTCAGAGGGAACTCTAATTTGAAAAGATACATGCACCCCAATGTTCATAGCAGCACTATATACAACAGCCAAGACGTGGAAGCAACCTAAATATCCATTGACAGATGACTAGATAAGAATTTGTGGTATATTTATACAATAGAATACTACTCAGTGATAAAATAAATAAATAAAATAATTTCATTTGCAGCAACATGGATGGACCTGGAGATCATCATTCTAAGTGAAGTAAGCCAGTAAGAGAAAGAAAAATACTGTATGATATCACTCATATGTGGTATCTAAGAAAGGAAGACACGAATGAACACATCTGTAAAACAAAAACAGACTCGCAGACATAGTAAGCAATTAATGGTTACTAGGAGGAAGAGGGTGGGAAGGGATAAATTTGGGTTTTTGACATTTGCAAATGATAGCCACTATACATAAAAATAGGAAAAAAATTTCTTCTGTTTAGCACAGGGAACTATATTCAATATCTTGTAATAACTTTTAATGAAAACGAATATGAAAACAAACATTCATATAAATATGCGTGACTGGGACGTTATACTGCACACCAGAAATTAATACATTGTAACTGATTGTATGTCAATAAAACTTTAAAAGACAGATTTTAAAGCTGACAAACAATGAGAAATCGATCAGCAAATTTCCTAACTACCAAATAATTTTCAGGGGATTTTAATCCATTATTTTATGTGGAATATTTACTGAGGTTTCTATGTTTCTTTATGAAAACTAATTAACTTCAAGGTTATGTTGCCAATTTTTTTTTCTGATGAGAAACACAACTGAACAGTAATATAAATTGATGTTTTCCCAGGAATGATAGCTTTTTTTAGAATTTATTATTAATGTAGAATGAATACTTTTGTATGGAGGAATGATTTTATTCCATTTATTTAAGTTGGAGACCAAATCTAATGAGAGTGTTCAGTCTGGTTTGGAATATGTCCTCTGACATTTCTGTATCCTTTTTTTTTTTGTTATATCCTCAGTAAAATATATAGCTTTTTTCATTTCACCTTCTCCTTTACCAGGAGTAAGGCTTGTAGAATGAATAAATAAGGTAGCCTTAAATGAAAAATTTCCTCTGGTGTAGTCTGTTCTTAACATTTTGCTTCAGCTTATGTGTGATTGATCATGTTGATATTTTAAAATCTAGCATGAAGAATAGTCTTATGAATGCCTTTTATTCATGAAAAGAAAAAAAATAGAAAAAGAAAAAGGAGATTCTATTTTTCTCTTGTCCTGACTCTACTGCCATTGTTCACTTGTATAAAGCAAAGCAGTCTTACCTTCAGAGATACTTTGCAAATCTCAACATCTGCTTAAAAATTATTTTTAGCAAGGTAATGTTTCCAATTTTGGATGAAATGTTTTTAATTCAGTGGCAAAAATCAACGTATAAATTGAACACACACATGAAAAATCAAACTAACTTTTTCTGTGCTTTTGTTACAAACTTTGTTGAAGACTCAGGCAATATTCCTGAGTATTTTTAAAAAATTTTTGAGAAGCTGAAATGTTAATAAGTCTTTGACTGCAGTTCAACATTTATGTCTATCATTGTCATTGATGTTACTTGGATCATGCAACAGAGATAATTGCTTGTATGTATTATCTAACACTAATTTATACTTAAAAAGTTGATTGCTTTTTTATTGAAGTATAATTGATTCACAAAGTTATATTAGTTTCAGGTGTACAGCACAGTAATTCAGCATTTTTATAGTTTATACTTCATTTAAAGTTATTATAAGGTAATGGTTATAGTTCCCTATTATATAATATATCCTTGTTGTTTATCTGTTTTATACATAGTAGTTTGTATCTCTTAATTCCACACCCTTAAGGTGCCCCTCTCTTCTTCCCTCTTTCCACTGGTAACCACAAGTTTGTTTTCTATGTCTATGAGTCTGCTTTTCTTTTGCTATAATGCTTCATTTGTATTATTTTTTTAGATTCCACATATAAGTGATATCATATGATATTTGTCTTTCTCTGTCTGACATTTCACTAAGCATAATATTCTCTAGGTCCATCCACATTGCTGCGAATGTCCATACTACCCACATCAACCTACAGATTTAATGCAATCTTTAGCAAAATACTCATGACATTTTTCACAGAACTAGAACAAATATGATTGCATTTGAACATTTCCTGGGACTCTGTATTATAGGCTGAGTATTTGTGTTCTCCCAAATCCATATGTTGAAGCCCTAATTAGCAGTGTGACTCTATTTGGAGATGCGGCCCCTATGGAAGTAATTAAGGTTAAATGAGGACACAGAGGTGAGGCCCTCAAGCTGTTGGATCCGTGTCTCTCTCTTTCTCTTTCCCCTCCCACAAGAAATACAGAGGAAAGACCTTGTGGAGTCATTGAGAAAACAGCCACCTAGAAGTCAGGAAGAGAGCTCTCATCAAAAACAGAATAAAGACACTTTAATTGTGTACTTCTAGCCTCCAAAATTGTGAGAAAAGATGTCTGTGGTTTCAGCCACTTAGTTTATAATATTTTGTTACTGCAGCCCAAGCGGACTAACACACTGAAGAACACAAAACAGGGACATTACATAGATGCAATGCCACGCTGCACTTTGTAAACTTAAGGAATGCATCCGTATCTGTATACTTTATGAAAGGAGAATCTAGAATTGTGTATTCACCTCTGTGAATTCGACCATGAGACAATGAGCTTGTCGCCCTGCATTTCTGTAACAGTTTCTGGTGCTCAACTCACAATAGCCTATATTGAAAGATACAGTCAGGTACAATGCCACTGTGTGATCTTAGGTAGAGAATATTCTGAGAAAAGTAACATGCTTTAAAAATTTTTATTTTTAGTTGATTCTTGAGATTGAGTTTGTGATTTGGTTACATGGAATTTTGATATATCATTAAATATATTTGATAAAACATATTCAATGCATATAAAAAAAGTAAATGTTTAATATTAAAATTTAAATAATCTCCGAACAATCACTTGGGAAAAGGAAAACAATCAATAGTAATAGAATTTTATGAGCACATAGTTCCTATAATAAAAATGCAAATGGAAATGAACATATGAAATTATTTCAAATATTATTATGAAATTAATAAAAAGTCAGCTATAATAAAAGCTATTATTTTTTTCACCCATTGCTTTATCAAAAGATAAATAATACATGATTCTGACAAAGTTATGACAAGTGAATATTTACTTATTTATGGTAAAAATATACATTAGAAGAACATCATTGTAAAGTAATTGAGCAGTGGTTATGGTGTCTTACAATGTGGTCATACTTGACCAAGGTTTTTGTTTTTAGAAATGCATTCTTTGGAAATAATTGAATGTTTGCAGAAATATAATGTAACATGGTTAATTACTTATTGATTGAAAACTAGAATGACTGACATGACTATCAAGGGAAGAGTGAACTTCATAAAATGGAAAAATACTTAGCCATTAAAAAATTAAGTATACTTGTATATACTGTTCTATAAATATCATGAAGATGTATTTCAAATAAAAAATACAAAATTATACGAATGGTATAATGTTATCTATATGTTCAATTATTTATGTGTATATGAATAAATTGAATGCATTCAAAAGATGTGAAAAAATGGTTTTGGTTTTCAATAGATTCAGAATAGAGTTTATTCACTGAAATGTGGTCCCCTAGTACTTGTTAAAATTAACAAATAAATGAAGTAGAATTTAAGATTTAAAAACTAGCAAGGTGAATGTCACATATTTTAAACTTCACAAGATGAAAATTAAGATCAGAAATGGAATTAAGGAAAGCCTAATTTTGTCCTTCCTCCACCCTCCACTCAAAATAAGATACTGGAGTGATGTGTTCATCTTGAAAATCGTCACAAATGACACCAAACTGTTGAGAAGCTACCGCAGAGGGCATTTTTCTTTTCCATCTGTGACTAGCAGAGAGTGAAAATGACTGTGGATGAGTTTTGTACTGACTGACAGTCCCATAAGGGGTTGAAATTTTCTGATAAAAGCATGAACTCCAGGAATTTTAGATGAATTATGGAACTACATCAATTAACTTATTGAAAGATTATTTAATGAATATACATTATATATACATTATTAATACATTGAATTTTTAAGATAGCCCATTCACGGAATTAGGTTTCTTTGTTTCATGTGGTGAATCCTTCAAAGATTTTGCTATTCAAAGTTTGATTTTTCTGATCAAGAACACTGGCATCACCTAAGAGCTTATAACAGATGTTGAATCATGGGCACCCTTTCACATTTTAGCAAGATCCCCATGTAGTTCCTGTGGCACTGATATTATTTTAAATGACTTTCAATATTATATGCTATCTTAGGCACCAGTTCTGTTAAGAACGCCTACAGAAAGCTGAGCTGCCCCCTTTCATTCACACACTCATCTAAACAATACAAGTCAACAAGCATTATTTTCAGGAGTGGGGAGGGGAAATAGGATTTAAGTGAAGGAAAAGGGAGAAAGAAGAATTATGTCAACTTCTATAAAAATATCATATTTGCAAGATGAAAAGAAAGGTTTGACAGCAATGTAAACATTAAGATTATCATGAATTAAAGAATAAATTTTGCAAAAAAAGGTGACTGCCTTAGCCAAGATGAAATTACCAAATGAATAGAAGAAAATGATCCACAAGTGACTTGTAAGAATTTAATACAAACAGTAATTTATGAAACAAAAGTGTAGAAACTTGGTGGCAGTACAGCACAGTAGGATGAACATGGGAACTAGAGAGCCGTGGAAACAAATTGAAAAATGAAATTACAACAATGCAGAAATAATAAATGTATTCTGCATAGCACACAACAGAGCAGATGTGGTTGAAAATGGAATTACTGACATAGTAGAGAAAAGACTTATTAAAATTATCTGAATGCAGAGGAAAAAAGTCCAAGGTCAAAGCAATTAGAAAAATCACAATAGGTGTACCAACATCAGAATTACTTTTATCTGCAATGTAGAAAATCCAGTAGAATCTAAAAAAAAAAAATTCATCTAAAATGGATGGAAATTTTCCCAGAAATGAAGTTTTAAATGTATCTACAGAACAACAGAATACACAGTGCTCCAGACAACAGTTGCAGAAGAATTTTTTTTCCCCAGAAATAGCTTGGTAATGTCATCAAAACTGAAGAACTAAATAATTTCACAGATGCAAGGAAGAAATGAAGGTTATGATTTAGTGTAGCCTTAGACTTACCCATGGAAGTGCTCAATGGCAGGAAATAATAGCACGATAGCTATGGAATTCTAAAGGAAATAAAAGGAAGTGGTACTGAAGACCCATATATCCAGGTAAGTCGTCATTTCAAGCATGAAAATACTAGGCAGTCACTTGTATATCAAAACAAGAAATAAAAGGAAATAAACCATCAGTAGATCTTTCCGAGAAAAGAGAAAAAAAAAGCAGGGAGACAAACACAACATGTTTTTGACTATTAAGCCAGTCAAGTAACAGATGAAGAAAGGAATTATGAAAATGTAAACCAAATATAGACTTAACATCCATGGCAATAAAACTTTAAATAAAAGTGCACATTTTCTGTACATCAGTAATGAAGGCTTGGGGTATGAAAAAATGTCCATATTTCAAATTGAAATAATTAAAACCTCCAACCTCTCAATATTTTTCACATCTTTTCCTAAAATTTTGAGATACCTTAAGGAATACAGATCCCTTAAAAAGAACAAATATACAAATATTTATACAAATACAATTCTAAACATTTAATTTGCTTTCTTTTTCTTTTTAGATTCAACTAAAACAAACACAATTTCTATTAAAAGAATAATTTATAGTATGACCCCAGTTTTAAATAAAACATCTTCCTTTCTTCTTTTTCTTTTTTTCTTTCCTTTTTTTTTTTTTGATTTCTTGCTTTTACTCTATTTTTTTTTCATTCTATTTCTTTCTGTTTTCTAAAAGTATAGTAAATCATCCAGAATGCTCTTTACTTAACAGTTAAAATGTAATTTCAGACTCTCTATTGTGTATTTAAAGTTGTTCTTGGCATGTTTTCTATGTTGCTTATTTTTTAAAACAAAGCAGTCATTATTAAGACAAAACAGATCTAAAAGAATCCACATCAAAATTAAAATATCACTTTTCAGTTGAGGAACTTGGACAAAATGTAGGCATAAAGCATGAAGAAAGAATTTTAAATTAGTACTTCATAATATTTCTACTACTTCAACACAATGATTGCTAGCATAAAGTATTCATTACTAACAAGCTGTAATTTGTTATTAATGATATGAAGGTGTTTTTTAATCTTTGCATTTCATGAAATTGTCTATTCCCCTACAGAGACTGTCAGGAACACCAGATGATTATACAAAGCTCGATATTTGTTTATGTTTTTGTTTTTGTTTTGTTTTTTGTTTTGTTTTTAAATAGTAAGCCAAGGAGGACACCATCTAATGGAGTTATCTGTCTTAGTTGGAGAAAGTTAGGGAAGAGTCGGCAAAGAAAATGAATTGATCGTATTTCCATAGATTTGTAAATCAGGCAAGTTGCTAGGACTGTCAGAAGTCCTTGACATATTTGAATTAGAACCAAATTGCAGTCGATTTATATTAAAACGGGTGTTTGTGTGTGGTCTTACTTGGGCTCTGAACAGGATGTTTACACCAGAATACAGTTTACAGTGAAATAATTTATATCATTCTCCATCAACAGAAAGAGCTGATTTGTTGAGAATCATGGTGGTTTGTTTTGCAAATTATGGTTTCTGTACACTTCTCAGTCTAGCATGTATTTAATCTTTTATCTCATATCCTAGATTATCTCTGTTGAATATCTTAATTATGAAAGAGAGAGCAGGTAACAACTGTTTTATCTTCTGGCCCTTTTAAATTACTGTGTTTTTCTTAAGCCAAAATTACTTGTAAGATATCTCTTTGTTGAGCAAGATATTGCAGAAAAGAAAATAGTAAAGTAAAATATATTCTCTGAAATATTCTCAAATTATAGTCAGATAATTATATTTCATTGAATTGGAATGAACTTTTGCTGAGTAGTGGAGAAAACATACCACTTTGTTTTTGTCTTTAAAGAACTCGATGTAACAGATATACTGGTTTCCCCCTCCTTGTGCTTTGAATACATTTTTTTCTAACTTCACTATTTTATATAATCCTAAACAAATAGTTGCTTCAAGAGAAATACACATTCATATTATCTTTTTATTAACCTAGAGGCTCAAACTAATGCTAAAAGGAAGCAGGCAATTTAAGTCTTCAGCTGTCCTTGGACACTTTTCTCGTGGTGTTATAGGAAAATACAATCATATGAAATGTATATATTATTTAAATAAGAAGGAAGTGACTTTTGTCATATTTAACTTTTGTCTAAAAATAAAATTCTATTATGTATGTTTTACTTGGATTTCAGGTTAGTTTCTTTATTAAAGGGGTTAATTGTAATTATTGAAGACTGATTTTTTAAAATTTTACAAAACCAAATAAATGCAACTATTATTTGGTAATGTATCTAATCCTTTGTAAAGAAAAATGATTCTTTCTTATAAAAGTTAGATAAATATTGTTTTGAGTATGTTATTTATCTTGACTCAGTTGAGCTCTTGTAAGAAGAATCTATAGCTTAGTAAATAGATACATTTTTATTCAACCATGAAGCAAACTATTTATTTTAGTTTAGATATCTGTTTCACAGCCCTCTTGCTACCAACGAAACATTCTTATGCAAGCATGCACATTTAAATAAAGGCAATTTGGAGGTGATGCAAATCATTGTGCAGAATGGATGCCACTTTGTTACACACGAGGTATACCCATGGCTAGTTTGTATATCTAGAATTGTGCCAGTCCCCAAGGTGCTTTACAAGACAAGTGGCTTACAAGATGAAGAAGATAGTCACTAACTTATGATCTCACAATCATCCACATTTATCCCTCCATTTTCTCACACTTCTTTTCCCTTCTTTTTTCATCTTATCCTTTTTATTTTCTCCTTATTCCCTTCCTTATCTGTCAGTCTTTCTTACTGCATCAAATATAAATTGACTTACCATTGAAGTAGTAACAAAAGAAAATGGATATTTTCCTTATTAAGTGCAAAGCAACAAAATGGCTTATTTGAAGTCAGGTAAAGCTGAGAAATTATTTTTCTCTTCTAACTGGTATCATCTGTCCTTATTTTTCTGCAGGTGTGATCCTTTAATTCTTACAACACACACTCTTAACTGAGCACAGGAGAGACAGTTAATTCCATGATATTTGAATACGTCTAGTGGGAAATTAGGAGATCTGAAGCTGTTATTTGCAAAGTTTCAATAGCAGACTCAGATTAGCTCCAAGAATTCACAGTAAAACCTTAGCAATGCTTTTAGCTGATTCTGTAAGAATTGTATATGTATACGTTTTTTTCCCTCACCCAATGTATCAGCTCTCTGTGGAAATCTTACATGTCATGTTCATATTTCCCAAATGACTAGTACAGAACCTGAAATATAACAAAAATATGTTTGTGTGTGTATATATACATAATGTATATAATATATAATAAAGAATAAAATAATACCATTTGCAGCAACATGGACCTAGAGATTGTCATACTAAGTGAAATAAGTCAGATGGAGAAAGACAAATATCATATGATATCACTTATATGTGGAATCAAAAAAAAAATGATACAAATGAACTTATTATAAAACAGAAACAAACTCACAGACATAGAAAATAAACTTATGGTTACCAAAGGGGAAGGTGGAGGGGAGGGATAAATTAGGAGTTTGGGATTAACAGATACAAACTACTATATATAAAATAGATGAAAACAAGATCCTACTGAATAGCACACAGGGAATTATATTCAATATCTTATAATAACCTATAACGAAAAAATATGAAGAAAGAATATATATATATGTATAACTGAATCACTGTGCAGAAACTAACACAACATTGTAAATCAACAATACTTAACTTTAAAAAAAAGAAATTAAAAAAGACAACCTTAAAATACTTAAGGAAAGTACTTAGAATATTCCTGAATTTGAGCATTTAAGACACATAGCTTGTTTCAAATTGACTCTGTGTTTTCTCAAGATGTTTTTACTATATTTATATTATTATCATCTTTTCAGCTAGCATCTTCAAGATGTTTAGACATCATTCAAAAGTTAAATATATTCAGGAACCAAAGCATTACCTTCTCAGGTACATCTTTAAATGTAACATCTCATTATCACTGATTCAATACACTTAAGTATATTTTACGGGACCAAAGAGGGGAAGTTTATCACTTAAACTCTCACTCTGGTAAAGCCTGAGTGACAGGATTATGTGGCATTGAAAATATTTTATTCATTCCTTTATTCATTTGCTCATTCACTTAATTTTTTTATTCATTTAAATGTGGACAGTGGAGTCTTTATCATATACTAGCATACTTTTGCTAGTCGAATGACAGCAAACGGGCAGGCATTCTTTTTGTTTTGTAAAGTAGAAATTTGGACCTTTTCAGAACTGTTTTTATTTTTTAGATAACATTATTTAGAAATCAGTTTTGTATTTGACACTGTCCTTTGCAGTAGCATAGGGAAATAGAGAGACATGGAAAGACACATCTAACATCCAGAGGACTCCCTTCTATAAGCTTCTCTCTGTGCTAAAACCAGCCTCCCTTGGGAAGATTCTGGCTTTGTATTAAGCTTAAGTCATTAACCCAGATTGCTTCCTTACAGATTCACCTTGATTGGCATAACATTATCCTCTCTAACAAGTCTTTAATTTCTAGAGAAGAAGGAGCCAGTTTTCTGAGAGTTCTGAGCATATTTATAGCTTATATTCCAAGCTATGGGGTTGGCATTGCCTGGGTCTTTGGGGGTGGCATTATCAACATGTTCACTAAATTTCTTCCTGTTTCTCATCCTACCTCTGCATAGCTAGAGGTGCCTCAAAATAATCTTTTAGACATAAAAGCAGTTTGCTGCATATGCTTTAAAGTTTTCAGGTTTGTGTATATAAAGGCTGGCATGTTAAATCACCCCCCATAGGTATTTGAGACATACCTATGATCTCAAACGCGGTTGTCAACTTGTGAAACACGCTACTAAAGACCCACGCACTGAAATGAAAAAGGCCTTTGCAAAGAAACAAAATACTACATTGTAAATTAAGATATCTCTTATAAGCATAATTATATATTACATATTTTACATTTATTATTAATATGTATTATAATGACTCTCTATAGTTGATCGTATTAACATTTCCCTCTTTTACTCAAAACTCATCATGTCAGTTTTACCAAATGCAATAGAAAATAAACATAAATTAAGAAAAGTAAAAAAAAAAAATCCTTAGAAAGTTTATGTGATTTGATCAACATGCCTCCTCTAAGAGGAGAATACAAGTTTTCTGAGATTTAGGTTTGATTTGAAAGAAGTCTCATTAAAAATATGCAAGGAAACATAGTAAGGTTTACATGTATAATTGCCACCAATTGGCCTTTTAATCAGTATCTTTGATGATGTCATGCCACTGAATATTAACTAGAATCACAAGAGAAGTTTGATGCTGAAGAAATCCTTCTCATAACCATGCTGTACCCCAAATCATCAGGACAAATAATTGTCACCAACTGTAGGCTGATGATCAGAATTGTAGTAATGAAAGCATGAGATAGTTAACACATTTATATATTCCAGATGAAATATGGCAATATTTATAAAGTTAATATATGTTCAATATGTTCTACTTTATAAGAAATTTTCTAATGTGTACGTAATAAAATAGATATTAATTAAGTAGTCATGGCACTATAATTTGGGGTTCAATGAAAATATTCTGTCATCTCTTTTGGCTGATAGAGCAGCTTGAGAAAGTCACATTGTAGGTGAAGCAATGACAAATAAGGCCTTTTATGAAATTTTGGTTAATTTAAAACTCTGTATTAAAAGACTACTCTGAATCAGGCATTTAGCTAGTTTTACAGTGATCAGGGCCCAATTCCTATATTCCAATAGTTTTGGAAACTTGGTAATCTGTAAACATGGAACACATAAGTACAGCATGAAAGTGATACTTTGTGTAGATGTCCATTGATTTGAAATGTAGGATTGTTTAGGCAGTCACATATTTCACATATCAAGTTAAAGCAGTTAGCAAAGATTCACTTTTTATTTCCATTTGTACATTTTAAATGATGAGCAAGTTTTTGGAAACTATGCAAATTTATAAAAATAACATTCAAACTTGAGAAATGTCATGTATTTGTCTTATGCAGTCTTATGTCTTTTTCACATAGCCTTTGAAAAAGTCTAAGATAGTAAGAAAGGATACCTTTGCCTTCATTTTATAAACAGACATTTGGCACACTCTAGTCTCTTTTCCTTCTGTTTGCTCTTGAAAAAGAACTTTAATGATCTATCTTGATCTTACTAATTTCTCAGTCACTTGTAAGTTTGATCTTGCTTTTTCCCTCCTTCCCATTTTGTTGAAAATGTACTTTTTCAGGTAAGTTTCACAGATCTTTTTAATAAGTCCAAATAAAACTTTTAAATTCTCATAAATTTTACTTTCATTCTATAGTTAATACTTTGGGTCATTTAGTTATAAATTCTTCTTTCAAATATTTGTTAATTTAAATACAAATATGATCTTTTAATTCAGAGAAAAAGAGTGAACTTGTGAGACTTAAGACGTGATGAAGCAAACAGAAGGTGACTTTTCATAGAAGTGCTTATCTTTGAAGATTTCAATTGCCCTGAGGGCCAACATAAGTGCCATATGGTACATTACAGTATTTGCACACAGGAAAAATATGTTAGGTTCTCTATCAATGTGCACTGAAAGAAGGATAAAAGGGAGGGAAAGATTTTAGGAAGAGCAGTAAAGGGAACTCTGAAAATATTCTCCTTTATAAAAGAAAAAAAAAAATCTGGCAAACACTATCACAGTCAAATTGGCAGAATTCAAAAATTAACTAAAGACTAGTAACAACTAGTCTTTGACAAAATTCAGCATCCTCTTATTATTAAAAACTGTCAAAAATTAGGTACAGATGAAAAATTCCTGAGCATAATAAAAGCCATGCTTGACAAGCCTACAGCTAGCACTGTCCTTAGGTGAAAGGTGAAAGCTTTTCTTCTAATATCAGAACTAGACAAGGGTGTTCATTCTTGCCATTTCTATTTAATGTAGCATTGAAAGTCCTAGCTAGTGCAGTTAGAAAAAGAAGTAAAAAACATCCAAACTAGAGAGGAAGAAGTATAATTATCTCTACTTAAAGATGACGTAATATTGTATGTAGAAAACTCTAAAGACTCTACCAAAAAATTGTTAGAACTGATCAATGAATTCAGTGAAGTTACGAGATTAAAAAACCAATATACAAAATCAGTCTTGTTTCTATACACCAGCAACAAACTTTCCAGGAAAAAACAAAAAAACTGTATATTGAAAACTAAAAAAATGATGGAAAAAATTGAAGAAAATTCAAATAAATGGAAAGATATCTCATGCCCATGGGTTGGAAGGATTAAAACTGTTGAAATAGTTATACTGTTCAAAATGGTTCATAGATTCAATGCAATCTGTATCAAAATTCTAATGGAAATCTTCACAGAAATAGAAAAAAAGAATCTTAACATTTTTATGGAATCACAGAAGGCCTCAAGTAGTCAAAGTCATCTTGATAAAGAAGAACAGAGCTGGAGATAGCATGCTTCTTGATTGCAGACCATATTACAAAGCTATAATAGCTTAAAAAGTATGGTTGTTATATGCTGAATATTTGTGTCCCCCCCACCCCCCAAAAATACATTTGTTGAAATCTTAATGTCCTATTCCCTTCCTCCAAAAAGGTTATAAGGAGAAGTCTGTGACCTGAAAAAGAGCCTTCACCCAGCCAAGATGGCACTGTGATCCTGACATCCAGTCTCCAGAAGTGTGAAAAATAAAATTCTGTTCTTTGTAAGCCACTCAATCGGTGGTGTTTTGTCACAGCAGCCCAAACAGACAGAGGCAACTGTACTAGCGTGAAAACAGGCACACAGACCAATGAAACGGAGCAGTGAGCCCAAAAATAAACCCATGTATGTGGTCAACCGATCTTTGATGAGAGCCTCAAGAATACACAAAGGGGAAAGAATAGTCTTTTTAATAAATGGCATTAGGAAAACTGGTTTTCCACATGTGAAATAATTCAGTTAGACTCTTATCTTATACCTTATACCATATACAAAAATTGAAAACAGATTAAATACTTAAATGTGAGTCCTGAAAACATAAAACTCTGAGAAGAAAACACAGGGAAACATGTTCTTTACATTGGTCTTAGCAATGATTTTTTGGATTGACTTCCAAAGCAGAGGCAACAAAAACTAAGACAGCTGGGGCTACATCAAACTAAAAACTTCTGCACAGCAAAGAAAACAACAGAGGGAAAAGGCAATTTACAGAATGGGAGAAATGATTTGTACATATCTATCTGATAAAGAGTTAATACCCAAAATATAAAAGCAACTCATACCACTCAATAGTGATAGATAGATAGATAGGTAGATAGATAGTTAGATAGATAGATTGATAGATTAAATAACCTGATTTTAAAAAAAAAGGGCACAGGATCCAAGCAGACACTTTTTTTTTTTTTCCAGAGGAAACATAAAAATGGCCAACAGGTACATGAAAAGGCACTCGACATCATTAATCATAAGGAAAATGTGTATCAAAACCACAATGAGATATCACCTTACATCTGCTAGGATGGCTGCTATCCAAAAAACAAGAGATAAAAAAATGTGGGCTTTGTTGTAGAGAAAAGGAAACACTTGTAATCTTGCTGGGAAAGCTATTGTACCGTCACTATTGAAAACAGTATAAAGCTTTCTCAGAAAATTAAAATTAAAAATAGAACTACCACATAATCCAGCAATCTCAACTCAGGGTATAAAAAAAACCAGAATCTCAAAGAGATATTTGCATTCCTTTGTTTATTGCAGCATTATTCACAATGACCAAGATATGGAAATAACCTGTGTCCATTGATAAATAAATAGACAAAGAAAATATGGTATATGTATGCAATATAATATTCAGCCATGACAAAGAAGAAAATCCTGCCAGTTGCTGCAACATGGATAAGCCTAGAAAACACTGTGATGAGTGAAATAAGCCATACAGACAAAGAAGAACACTGTGATTTCACTTATTTGTAAAATCTCTAAAAGACGAACTCCTAGAAGCAGAGAGTTGAGTGGTGTTTGCCAGGGGCTGGTGTTGAGGGGAAACGGGAATATGTTGGTCAAAAGGTACACATTTCAGTTATAAGATGATTAAGTTCTGGGGATCTAGTGTACAGTACTGTGATTATAGTTAATAATACTGTAATGTGTATGTGAAATTTGCTAGGAGAGTATATCTTAAATGTTCTCATAAAACATAAAAAATGGGAACTATGTGAGGCGACAGATGTGTTAATTAACTTGACTGTAGTAATCATTTCACAGTATGTACGTATATTACTTTACCACGTTGTACACTAAAAATCTATATGAGTCTTGTATCCACAGGGCATTTGTCAAAGCGAAAACAAAAGACAGTAACAATTGTCTAGCACTGCAACTGCCTATAGTGGCATTACAAGATGGGAATTGTAAGATACTGATAAGAAAATATAAAAGGCAAAACTGAAGAATCAGAACAAAATGGAGGGCTTTAAAAAGTTCTAATATAGTCCTAGAAACTCATGCACATTTGCATTGCTTTGCAAATGCTCAAGAAACACTGTATTATTTCATTTCTAGCTGAATTTGAGTCTTTGTACAAGAAGAAAGTGAAGGATGGAATAAGTTGTAAAATGCTTGTTGGAGTGTTGTAAGTGTGCCCCAACTCACACACACACACAGTTCCTCAGCAAAGACTGAGGCATTTATTGGCTACTGACATTGAAGAGAACTTGTCCAATCATTAGGTCTCTATTAAGCTAACTCAAGCAAAGACTTCAATAATTGTATAAATAAATAATATGGATTTTTATAGAATTAGTCCAGAAAAACCATTAAACAAGTAACCAGAAACAACAATAACAAACCGCAGCAACAACAAAGCCTGGGGGGATGGGTTGATCCCAGAGTTACTGTATTATGGTATTTCAGATGCCTAGTTTTCAACAAAAAATTTATGACACACAAAGTATTTTAAGTGTGGTTTACACACAAGAATAAACAGTCAAGAAGAATTATCCTTGAGGAAAATTTGACGTTGGAATTATGAGACAAAGACTTTTAAAATCACTATCCATACGTATGCTCAGAAAGTACAAGAAATCGTATCCAAAAAACCTAAAGAAAAGTATAAGCACTTTGTTTCACCAGATTAAAAAATATGAATATAGCCATGTAAATTATTTTAAAATGGCTACATAAAAATCCTGAATTTGAAACTAAAATAATTGGAATTAAAAATTCCTAAGGGCCCCCATAGCAGATTTTTGAACCAGCAGCAGAAGGAATCCTCAAACAAGAAGATAGATCAACTGAGATTATCCAGTCAGAGAAACAGAAATAAAAATAAGGAAAAAAGATGAAACATTCAGTGACTTGTAGGACATCATGAAGCTTATCAACACATGCAAAATAAGATTCATAGAGGAAGAGGAGAAAAAAGGAACAGAAAAAATATTCGAGAAAGTACAGCTGGAATTTCTCAATTTTCATGAAGAGTTTTCATCTGTATCTGGGAAGCTTATTGAACTGAAGAGAGGATACATTCAAAGAGATATAGACATTGAGCTCTACTGTACAACGTAGTATCTATAGTTAAAAATATTGCATTGCATTCTTAAACAATTTTCTAAGAGGGTAGATCTTATATTAAACATTCTCATCATAAAATATATATAATAATAATAATAATAATAATAATAAGACCAGAGGAAACTTTTGGAAACGGTGGGTACGTTTATGGTATAGATGTGATGGTTTCATAAATGTATACTTATCTACGAACTGATCAAATTGTAAACCTTAAGTATGTACAGCTTTTTGTATGTCAATCATATTGCAATGAATTTGTTTAAAAAGGAGGTACAAACTTAAAACACATCATAGACAAACTGTCAAAACTCAAAGATAAAATATCTTGACAGTATTAAGAGAATAATGACTTTGTGATATGTGGATTTTTTTCCTCAATAAATAAGTCATTAAAGCAAGAATGAATGTGTACAAGAAAGCATAAAAATAGAAAATACTGAAAAATAAAAGGAACACTACTGGTAAGATCTACAAACATTTATGACATTTTTTGTAGTTCAGAGTGTTATTTTCAGTGGGTAAATCAATCAAAGAATGACTGAAGTCTTAATCAATTTAACTTATAATCAATAATTTCTGACTTCACCTTGGTTTACTCTGGCTTTATGGAAATATTTACTAATTTCCTCTTGAGTGATATTCTATTTAATTAAGTTCTTTCCTCAGCAGTTTGAAGACTGCTCAGAAAGAGAAAAAATAAATGAAAAGCAAGTAACTAACATGTTTAGAAATAAATGGAAAGAAAATGTACTTCTTTTAGAAAAGTGTTCTGTTGGACTACAAATGGAATAAAGCATTGAGATTCAAGGATTTTTTTCTATTACCTTACAGTATGCTATTTTTCATGGTAAAAGGTTTTGAATTAGGCCATAATATCATAGGCAGCAAGAAACTCTCTTTCAAAAGCACCTGGAAGCTTTTCAACATGGAAATGGAGTCTAAACATAATATTTGGAAAATAGTTGCTTTCCTCAAAATGAAACCAAAATACATCTATCTTTTAAAGACATTCTGCATTAGAAGTTCTCACATTTAGTCTAAGAAAGTTTCCTTTTACAAATACATTCTAGTAGCCAAGAGGCCTAAAAATGAGAGGCTATTCTACAGATTGACTAAACGGCCAATTCTTAAGTCATCTTTGACAATTCAGTGGACATTCACAATGGAAACTGTACCTTAAATCTTTTTTAGGACAAGTTCATATGAAAAATAGAGAGAGAATTGAACATGTGTTCAATGTTCTTATTGTGAACAGTAAAATCCTAGGTATAGAGGCTGCAATAGCGTACTGGAAGTTTAGGGTTGTAACACAAGATTAGATTTTACCACCAGACTCCAGGGAATTTAAAAAGACATAGAATTAAAGTAAAATGGTCAGTATGTATATTTCTTAAATTTACATGTAAATAACAGGGTCTTGGTAGTAATTAAACCCTCTTATTTCCAGAGGAGTAAATTGAGTTGAAAACTAAATATTTATTTATGAAAGATTAGAAAAATTGATACCTTATACCTACTGGGAAGAAATGCAGGTGCTTTAAAAGATATTCCCTGTATTTTCTGATGTTGATTTTTCACCCCTGGAGGATGATGTTGAGGTCCTTTTGCAACTAGATGACTGCTGAGGCTAGATTAGCTGATTTCAAATTCATTTACACCACGTTAAATGTATGTCTGTTATTTTTTTATATATAGCAAACCACCCAAACTTAGTAAATTAGCTCTTTTCTCTGAGCTTAGAGTTAGTTTGTGGCATGGTTAACACATCAAGAAGTTTGAAATCATTAGCCAGCGTGGGACCCGATATAGCACCTCCTTCAGGGAAGTGGTGTAGAAAGTTAAAATCAGCCAGGATACCACATACACTTGGTCCTTCTGTGGCCAAAAAAAATGAGTCCTCATTGGTACCTGGGGCTGCATTGACATTTCCACAACAAGAGTGAAGTCTGCCATCAGAAGTCTTAAGGAAATTAAAATAAAACAAAACAAATCGAAAGACGTTCTACTATTTGAAGAATTCCTAACATGGAGTAGATGGGTTAATTTATGTAACAACAGCACAACAGAAGTTTTTTCAATTAAAGCAACAACTATTTTATTAAGCTGATAATTCTACAGGTTGGCTGCTTGTAGTGATGTGACCACAAGGCACTTAGTGTCAACAGCCACTGAAAGCTGGAAGAGGTAAGAGACAAATCCTCCTCTACAGTTCCCAGAGGGAGCATGGCCCTAGTGACATCTAGAACTATGAGCTAATGCATTTCCATTGTATCAAGCTACCACGTTTGTGGTGATCTGTTGCAGCACATTTAAAGGTAATACAGATTTTGGTACCAGGAGCTGGGGTGCTTCTAAAAAAAATACCTAAAATTGCGCAAGTGGCTTTGGGATTAGATAATACATAGAAGCTGAAAGGATTTTGAGACATATGTTGAAACACCTAAATTGTTTTATACAGACTATTAAAAATGTGGTTTTTAAAGGCAATGCTATCGAGGACTCACAAGGACATGAGAATTACAGTATAGAAAACCTACATTATCTTGGTGAATACATATATCATTACAAGCAGCATGTTGGCAGAAAGATGAAGGTTACAGGCACTAACTGTGAGGGTTCAGAAGGAAATGAAGACCATATTTGTGGAAACTAGAGAAAAGGCATCCTTTGATATAAAATGGCAGAAAATTTAGCTAAATAAAGAAATAAAGAACATCTTTATTTCTGTGCCTTTCTCTTTTCCTTCTTCTTCTAGTGTTCCTAATTCTGAATGTGTTACACCTTTTGTAGTTGTCTCAGAGCCTTGGAATATTATGTTCTGTTTTTCTCAGTCTGTTCTCTTTAATTTTGGGGTTCTGTGGACTCTACAGGTATGTACTCCAGCTCAGAATTTGTTTTCAACTTTGTCCTATTTACTAATAAACTCTTCAAAGTCATTCTTCATTTCTTTAGTGTTTTTGATTTCTAGTATTTCTTTTTGTTTCTTTCTTTGATTTTCCATATCTCTGCTGACATTGTCCATCTGTTTTTGTCCACTTTCCCCAACATCCCTGCCATACCTGGTTCTGATGCTTGCTGTCTCTTCAAATTATGTTTTTTTGTCTTTTGGTATGTCTTGTAATTTTTTTTTCTTAATAGCCAGATATGATGTACTAGGTAAAATAAATTCCTGTAAGTAGGACCTTAGTCATCTGGTGGTGAGGTGTGGGGTGACTGGGAAGTGATCTACACCCTGTGGTGACATCTGAGTTTTCAGTGAAACTATGCCTTTGGATTGTGAACTTCACCTGTTTCTTGCTTTGTTTTTTTTTTGTTGTTTTTTTTGTTTTTTTTTTCCACATCTACTCCACCCCTCCTCTTAGGTGTTTGACAAAGGCTAGCAGGGACTGGGGCTGGATATTTCCCTTCCCCCGGTTAGTTAGGCTCTGATAATACCCTGCAGGATTATCTCTGATGGACTTGTTCCCCCTGAGGGCAGGCCTATTAGGAAGAGCAGTGTTCTTGTGTGTTTCAACGTGGCTTCTTTTCCCCTTTCCCTTCAGGAAGCCCAAGGGGATTTTTCTTTGACTTTACTGTGGGAACCTGGTGGAACCCTTAGAGGTGCATCTCACAATACTGTGGGGGCCTTTGCTATCACTGGAGCCCCCTGAAGTTTTTATCCCTCAAATTTGGCTACACTGGGCCTCCAGAGATTCACCAGTTACAGGTCAAGTTCTCCTACCCAAGCACTGGCTCCAGAGTCAGTTTCTGCTAACAGCTCTCTGCTCTGATAAGCTGTGTCTCCCTGTATTGACATCTGTCCCTTCAGTCTTGGTGGCGACAGTTTGCCCTGTGTCCTCCGCTCTCTTATGGACCCAAGAAGAGTTGTTAATTTTTCAGTTGGTTCAAATGTTTACTTGTTAAGATGAGGTGGTGACTCAGAAAGCCCTTACCTGCAGAGCTAATAACTGGGAGTCTAGGGGTGAGCTTTTAAAATAAAGAAATAGCATATTAAGGCTCTGCTTTAATGAAAGAATATTACTTTTTATTTACTAGTCTAATTTCAAGGAATTTTAATTCTGAATTATATTTACTGTGTAATTGGGTACTTTAAAACTGTATTTAATAAAATGATTTATCATTAAAAGCAATGCATGTTAGAATAGATCCATAGGTTTTTCTATAAAAATGTTACTTAATTAACTAAGGTTTATAGCAGGAAAAATTAGTTGCTGTTGATGGAAAGCAGGGTCGGAAACGTTTAAAGAGCTCAGACTCTTACGTAGGAATGCCTCTACTCAGCTTCTTCGTCAGTAATTTCCTAGTTGCAAGATCCTGGGTGAAGGGTGAATTATTTAACCTCTCCTTTACTAAGTTTCCTGTAAATAAAATGGAGTTAATGTTTCCTATTATAATTTAGTAAATTTATATATGTAAAGCCCTTAAAAATAATTTCTATCAAATAGTAGGCACACTATAAATGTGATCTATTACTTAATCATTTATTTTTTTGTAACTCAGTAACAGGTATTATAAAAATATTAGTTTGTATTCTTAAAATATTGCATATCTTCTGTTAGCTAACTGAGATGGGAGGGAAGAGGGCAGGGCACAGCCACTCCAGGAATGACAGCAACCAAAATGGTGGAAGATTCACTTCCTCGTTGGCCTTGAGGATTAAAAGATTTGACTTCTAATAGACCTTGAGCCTCATTATCTGCTCATTGTAACAGCATGATGAATAACATGCCCGCAGGCGCCATGACAGCCCCAAGGTTAACCGCAAAAGGCCAAAGAATGGGCAGTGGCACAATTCCTGGGAATCCCAGCCCCTTCCCCAGGGCAGTTAGATTGACCCCACCTGTAGGCATGTGAAGCTACTGAGACCATAAAAAGTGACAACACCATGCCTAGTGGCCCTTTGTGCTCTCTCTCCCCTTTGGAGATGACCCGCATTCTGTCTATGGAGTGTGTACCTACTTTTACTTTAACCTGAGCATCCAATTCCCACACCTGTTTCCTTGCCTTTCTCTTTCTTACACTCTATGCAGTATGTATCTCTCTAAATAAATCTACCTGTACTCAATGGTGGCTCACACTTGAATTCTTTCCTGCATGAAGCCAAGGACCCACACTTGGTGGGGCACATCCCAGGGGCTCAACTGAGACATGGGACTCGGCCCTCCTCAAGCCCCACATCTATTTTCCTGCATCATAACAAATAGCAGGCTTCATGAAAGATTTTATTTATTTATCTATTTTTGTTTAGTTTGATTTAATAGTGAAATCAGGGCTTGATTTTCGACTAAAAGGTTTTTTTTCACATAAATAGAATTTTAAATTATATGATTTGTTTTGTGTATGTTAAAACACATAGAAAATGAATTCCTCTTGGTTAATCAACTCCAAACAACAATTAAAAAAAAAAGTTAAACACATTTTAAATATTTCAAAGACTACATATGGCCAAAAATCTGGAATACTAAAAGGAAAGAGAATGGTAAACAGTTTGGTTACCTACCTATTTAACTCAGTACTTCCTCCTGCTCTTTGCTCTGAAAATCACCATTAATCACGTGTGAAATGATAATAAAACTTTCCTTAAAACTTGACTTTTCCAGACATTTCAGATTTATATTTTGATATTACTTCAAATACAAGGAAAAGCATATAATGAGGCTCAAGGTCCACTGGAAGTCAAACCTCCACCATCTTAGACTTAGTTCCTTCTAACTCGTTTTTGTTTTCTGTTTTTTAGTTTTTTTGTGTTTTTATGCAGCTTCCTCTTGAAGCTTAGATAAGAGTAATTAGTTTCTGTGTGAGGCCAGGGCAGGGGTTTGTCCCTGGGGGCAATAGCCTCAGTAACACTATTAGCAGTTAATTGGTCACTTGGGAAGTTATTTATTTAAATTTAGGTAGGTAACATTTTAGTCATCATCATTGAGTATAGTTGTAACATTACCATTATGACAGCCCTATAATACTGCTGTCCCATTAATCACTTTACTTGTCATGAACTACTATTTTAATGGAAGTCAAGAAGACAGCTATACAACAAATTTGGAGTGCATATAATTAGAACTTGGTTTAAAATCGAAACCAAATGGAATGCTGAAATGTACTAATTTTTGGTCTCAGAAAACAAATAAAGGAGGAGAATATAACATATAAAGAAACATAATTTTTATCTCCTCAGTTTAAAAAATATGTTGACCTATTAAAAAGTCAGCTTTGTATAAAAATATTATATGATGTTTTGAGGGCTATAAAGATATTAACACTTTTTTGAACAAAGTGAAGAAAGTATATCATTTTGGAATTGTAGTTCTGCACACTGAGGGATTTATGATATAATTTAAATTGTAATTGCTTAAAATGAATACAGTGAACTTGACTCAATGAGAAAGTTCAATATATGTAATTTGATACTTTGCATTTCCTAGCAGGATCTCAAATCCATGCAGATTTTATGGTTAAATGAGCACTTTAATCAAGAGCTGTTTAATTTGTCAGAAAAAAAAAAGAAAAAGAAAAAGAAAAAGAGGCGAATCATTTTATTCTAGTCACTTTTTAGAGACTAATTTTTTTTCTAGTAATGTAACTTCTATAGCAAATATTATTTACATTCTCTCTTTGGTTCATGAAATTTCTTCATTGTTACCAACCAAAGGGGTCTCTGCTCAGTGTGCATGTGCATGGAAACCAATACTATGACATTGGCTTTTGAGGGAAAAATAAAGCTTTATTGGGAGGTAGATGGCAAGGAGACAGGAGGCAAAGCCTAAACCTGGGGTGCCATCAAATATTGATGTGTTAGGGGAGAATTGGTATACTGAAGAGTGGCTGGGTAGATTTCTACTGGTGGGCTTTGGAATTTGGCCATTTATGGTAATGCATGGTAAAGGGAGCTTCAGCATCGGATCTTCCTGGACAATGGGTGTTTCTGGCATTCAAGCTCACATCATATCCTAGTCCTTTGGTTCCCTGAGAAGGAAGGAACTTTGGTCCCAGATGTTAGAACAGGTAGATAGCTGGCTATGAGTAGAGAAAGGTGACATGGACCAAATGACAGGAAACCATACATCTTCTAAACAACAGGGGTCCTTGGGCAGACAGAGAAAAGCAAGAACCCTTGGACTGACAGGACACCACACATTTTGGGGTGACAAGTGTGCTGGAGGCAAGCAAAGAGAGGCAGGAAAAGATGGGAATCTCTGGCATCCAGATGTAAAATTTGCTCATTATGTCCACATTACAATAAAATTACTCCTATAGATTAGAAATACCCATCATGCACTGATCCCATGCCAGTTCTGATCAAGACTAAATAAGGACAAAAATCCATCCTCCCCACAGGAAGGTGGAGCTGGGATGAAAATCAGGAAATTTGACCCAAACCCCCTCCCTCTCCAATGAATTCTTACCCATTCACTTTTACACCCCATATAACCAGCTTGCCAAAGAAATTCAGGGCAGCTACTCACCTGAGTCTGCCTGCTTTCCCCTTGAGATGGTACTACCACTTAATAAATCCTCATTTTGCTGTCCTGACCTTCATGTCTGAATTCATTTTGTGACAAAACAAGAACCTACTCTCAGGTAACACAGATGTGATTTAAGCACAAAATTTTCCCCTCTGTGCGTGCTTGGGCTGCATGATTTAAGATTTTGCTCTGTTGTCTCTGAAAAATTATTCACTATTGGGTTTGAAACAGCATAGGATCAGTTTGGGCTGGTTTTGCAGTTGCATCATTATTTAGAATCAAAGGAAAATGTTTATGTTCATCTTTGAATAGTTACTGATTTCTTTAAATTTGTATGTGTTAATTTAGAAAAGCAGGTGAATAATCAATAAAGAACATGAATTAACAGTTTTTTCTCTAATAATATAACAGGGAAGTAACCTCTTCTCGTGCAGGTATCCCCACCCCAAGTCAACGCCTATTCTTCCTGCTGCATCTAGCGTAGTTCGGGACCATGTCTGAGGATGGGCGACACAAGTCTTAAGAAACAAAGAGACAAAGTAAAGAGCAAAGGTGGGACCAGGGGACTCAAGACCTTGTGCATCTAGAGTCCCAAAAGCCTGGTCGACATCATATTTATTAGGAGTATACAGCTCAGAAAAAAATGCGATCAAAGAGGTGGGGCTTTAGATATTTCATGTGATAAGAACTACGTTCTGCTTGCTGTTTAACTGATTAATTTCAGGCCTAAGGCCCTTCCAGGAACAACCACCCTCCTCGGGGTATGCAAAATTTCTAAGTCTATCCTGTTATCGCCTCCAGGACATCTCGAGATAGCAAATACTTCCCTCGGGTTAAACAGCATGCTTTCATGCCAGAACCAAGTTCTGTTGATGGATGATCTGGCTTTCCAGGACCATCCATTGTTTTACCATAAGGAAATATCTGCCCTCCTTCCTGCCCTTATGGTCAATCTCAGGATTTCTCCTTACAAGTTTTCTCTAGCATAATATGTGTTATAGGTCATCTACTGCGTAAAACAATAAAACAAAGCAAGCATGTGCGTTTTAAGCAAGCAAGTGTGAAAATAATATTTTAAGCTCATGGAAATCTAGGTGAGGCTTGTTTTCTAGTTGCTTGTTTCTCAGCAGCTTGTTTCCCAGCACTTCCTGTTGAGGATTAACATCCTGTCATACGCAAGGGCAGCCCCGCCTCATTTACTGCCACACGAGTGGATGCCTGCGCTGTAGAGGACTACTTAATCATTTTTGAAATGAACTTTTCAGAAGGGAGAAGGAAGAAGAAAAGGAAAAGGAAGATGTAAAACCTTGTATTTGAAATGCCATCTAGAAGAGTACTTCCTCTACATTCCCTCCCCTCCCCCACAAAAATACTTTAGGAATCTCTTAATTACTAAGTTACCTTTGTGTGCACAGTAGCTCTAGGCTTAAGATAACTTGAATTGCAATCTCCTGATTTTACAATTTTTTTTCATGAACTTTAAGACTCGGATGATGATGATTCAATATCCCACAGGAGAAGACCTGGTGATTACAAGGAACCCACAACATTCAAAGCACTTTACTATAAAATTGATATTTGGCACAAATAATGTTAATCAAATGTGTTTCACTTTTATCTCCTGCACATTTACGAATAGACAGAGAGCCATATAAAAGAAAGTTTTAAGGCCAGCAAAATATACATTGATGACTTTTAGACAAAGAGTGATGGCCTAATAAAACACACCAAGGGGAAAAATGCAAAAGCAAAGACAGCTTCCTCTTGAAGCACAATAATTTGGCTTAAGCTACTTACTGTTCTTGAAGCAATTTATAATTGAGTCACCTGAAAATCAAAAGCATCAGTTATAGAACCATTTTCCAAGTGATACTTTCTATAGTATTTGACTAAAGGATAGTTTAATTCTTTCACTTACCAATAGCTCATCATTTTGCTGTAACACTTGCTAAAGTTCTAATTTGGAATGTGGCTTTTGTTTATTCGTGGGAAGAGATTAAGGAAAAATAAGAGACCAGGCTTCAAATCCTTAACTAGTCCCTGTGTTATGTTCTTGTGGCTATGACAGAGGGAAGGATTCAGATAGGAGCCACAGATCTGCTAATAATCAAAACTCATTTTCACCACTGATTTAGAGGATCTGGCTAAATGAGAAAACAAAAACATATAATTGCTTTATTCCCTATGATAGCATTTAAGAGCTAGGCAACTTGCTAGCTGTTTACAAAGATAATGCTGCCTCTATGTAAAAAAGGTCCTATATTTAACTGATAACTTTGCAAATGTCTTACTTTAATATTTTAGCAATTGTATTAAGCAAAAACAAATTCCTTTTTAAAACGAAAATGATTTGTTTTAAAATTTAAATTATTTATAAATGAAGGAAAAAAATGACCCATGATTCAGCATATATTTTTTCACTTGAAAAATTCCTTTCAATGAAAATATAATATTTCATGTATGTTTTAGGCTTTTTTACATAAATATTAACTGCATTAATTTATAATTATAATTAGTTGTAATTGTATAATTGTTATACAATTTCAGGCCTGTTAGAAAAACCGCTATCATTTAATGAAACTGTTGTTTAATTATTATAATTTAAAAATATAATTTATAGCTGTAATGATCTAATTTATCATTTCAATCAATTTAACATTAGTGGCAAATTATTTCAAATTATGTAATACATTGAAGATAATATCCTTTCTTTGAAAGAGATGCTCTTACTCCTTCAGTTTGTTCATGTTAAAAGTAAATGGTGAAACTTGGTCTTTTTTCTTTCCTTCTTTTTATTTTTTAACTGAGACAAACAGACAATTATAAGTGGATGAAAACTCAAAAATGTGAGCCACATTTACATGCAGGAGATGTTTTGTGAAAGTCTATGTCTCTTAAAAGGGGAAATGATCCTAAAGCAAACAAACCACCTCATTATTTTGATTTAAAATATTCCATTTAAAGTCAGTGCATTAGCAGAGAAAGAGAATTGCCAAGGATATCAATTAAACATTAGAGAGTATTATAGTTGAAAATAAAATAAGTTATGTGTTGCAGTAAACATGCATTGCTACCAGCAACATAACTCTATAGCACCTTTAAAAAAGAGTTAATTTATAAGCATGCTCCAATCATACTGGAAATTAATGGATTGAAAAGGTGATCTTTTTTCCATTCAAGTGAATTCACCACAAAATAATAGCCAGTATCAAACCCGTTAATAAGCTGGGTACTAACATCACAAAGGAAAGGAAAATGAAAGATCCTCAGACTAGCATGCATCACACCATTTGAACGTTGATATTTACACTGAAAAGCACAATACTGAAGTACAGTTAACTCAAAGTTTTCTACCATGCCTTGCATATTTTGAGTCAGGCTGTGGTTCTATATTTTTGCATGAGGCTCTCTGCTTTATATTTGTCTTTTTGTATTATTTTTATTTATATGTAATATTGAAAGCATCACTTTATTTAATTTAATGTTAAAAGAGATGATCACCTGACAAAAGAGATTATTAGTGGCTTTACATAATCAAGTTGCAGTAAATTATCATGACACTTAAGTTTTATGCATAAAAGTGTGACATTGAGGAAGAGACTCATTGTAGCAGAGGCACTGGTGGGATTGCATTTTTTAAACTATATTTTTTTGGCACACATAGAATATACGCTGTCTTTACACTTCATATTTTGCTAATACGTTTCTAGCTATGTGCTGAATTGCATTTTTATGATTTTGAGAAGACATGCATTGAAAATCCTAGTATAACATACTGAATACTCACATATTCCAAAAGGCTCAAAAGAAATATTAACACAATTTCGAGATTCAATGCATGCTATTCAGCTAAGTTAAAAAAACTAATTGGCTTAAAACTGATTATTCATTACAATGGATTTAAGGCATTTTGAAATATCACACTAATTTTTATAAGCTATTCTATTGTCTAGAAACTCACAAATCATTGTACAACGGAATGCATATTTTTCCAACTCATTTTCAGCAGGTGGGACATTTGTGATATGTTTATGTTGAAATCCAGGATAGTAACGTGTGTTCTGGGTAATTCTAAAAATGGGTATATGCCAACATAGAAAAAGGCCTTTGTACAATAAATGGTCATGATTCTGACACTAATTTGATGGAACGGAATTCACTTTACATAGTCATGATGCCACATATTCTCCAGCCTTTCAAAATCTGGAAAAGATAAAGAAATCTTACTTATAATATATAGAATGGCTCAGAACACAGTATCTCTAATTTCACAAGTCATTAATTTAAGTGAAACACAGAAATAAAATAATGAAATATGATGCAGAAATGCAGCATTAAGTAAACCAAAAAAAGTGTCCATAACTCTTCTAAGATGTCTTAGATGTTTAATTTTACTAATACTTGTTAAAATTTTCTTGGATGGGTTTGTATATGCTATGTTCCAGAATAAGTTGATACTGTAGACTATTTATTACTTCCTTTAAGAGAAGAGATACATTGAATGCAGTTTTAAGATGCTTTTGTAAGCCATTTAAAAGTTCAAAGACAAAGGTATCAATATTGAGGCCTTCTGATTTGAGATGGGTGAAATCTTTGTCTATTTTTTTGCTCTTATATTTAGTTTACAGATAATGCCATGCAACTTAAGCCTTTGTAAGAAAACAATGATCCATCTTAACTGTAAATGCTAAACATTTCATTCCATTTCTAAGGTCAGAGATAATATTTGGCTTTTACCATCTTCCTCAAAAATGGACTCTTCAAAAACATACAGTTTGGTTAGTGCTAAATAAATGGGATTCCCAACGATAGGAGTCTTTATTACGATTACGAAGACTACTGCTTTTTAAAAGAGAAACTATCTCCTAACTTCAACAGCTCCATTTTTATGGCTCTTGAATCATTTGGTCAATTTCTTAAAAAGTTTTTTTTCGATTTCTATCCCAATGATGATGTATTAAACGTTCCTAAATCATACCATTGTAATAAGTGAAACATTTCTCATCAAGGATGATCTTTTAAGCTTTTTTTTAAATTATTATTATTAGTATTTCTTATATTTACTTTCTTCTTCCTCTGTTATTTATATGTTTGTGTCTTCTGCCCACATTTTTTATTACAGTACATGTCTTTTCTTATTGACTTGAAAGAGTCTATGTATTAGTCTTTTTTAATACTATATTGAGAATTGGTTTTATTTTACCTTCTGGGTATGATTCAAAGATTTATATTTGTTTTAATAAAGCCAATGTGGTTTAAGTTATTACAAAAAAAAAAAAGCCTTTAAACTAAATCTGAGTATTTTCTGTTGTTGGCCAAGTGAGTGGTAAATACTATTTTGGTAAATTATCGATATACAGCTGTTGCTTAATACGTGATTTTTGGATAGTAGATATTAGGGCATTCAGTATATCCATAAATTATGACAAAATATGAGTACATTCATTTCATTAGTTATGCCTTTTTATTATGATTCTTATCCTGGGTGTCAGTATGCAAAATTACTGTATAAAATTTGGGGAATATAATGTAATTTTACTTATAGAGAAGTGAATGCTTTTAAAAGTCAGATTATGGGAAGAATTCACATGCAGAGAGTTTCTGTTAAGGACTTGCTTAATGTCTATCTGCTCTACTTTCATGTGCTGGGAGGTACCCATGAAAAATTATGTAGTAACTGGAATGATCATATTTCCTGGATAGTCCTGAAGACCTCTGGTGTCTCTCTGGTATAGATCAATTAATCTTATAAGTTATTTTTATATTCCCTTTCACTCACAAAAGTATCTTATTAAGATAATAATGCTGAGACTGTAATAAAATGTTATGACATTATAATGAGTTTAATTAGAACCACCATAAATATAGTGTGGGGAGTCACTTCATCAGATTTATTCTTTAGAAAAACCTCTCTGATTATACAGTGGATAATGGGTTAGACCATAGCTTGACTGAGGACCCAAAACAATCCTCAAAAAGCAAGTAAAATAATCTTCAAAAAGAATATGATGGATTAAGCAAGATATCAACAGTGGAGAAAGAGAAAGATACTTCAAAGGTATTTAAGAATAGATAATTAACTTAGTATTTTTTTTTTTATTTGGGGGTAAATGAGAGAGAATAGTCCAAGATCAAACCAGCTTCTATCAGGAATTAGGGCCAAAAGAAGAGCAAGAGTTATGTCAGACATAGATGAATTGTGTACAGACTTACATGCCTTTGAGATGTGAAAGTAGAAAGAGCAGAAGAAAAATTCTGGAATGGTTGTGCTCTCAGAGGCAATGGTTTTATTGAAGTATAAAAGTCAGATTTCCATGGTTTTAGAAGAAGTGAATATCAGATCAGAACACCATACAATGGGTACACAAAATTCTCACTCAATTGTCTAACAAACTGTAATACCCATTAATTTTGATATCCCCAATGTAAGAATAAGAATGGTGGACAGATTCATGTTAATATTTTGATGAATTTTTGCTGTGTTTACATGACTGACAAAAAGACACTGACAGAATTGCAAGGAAGATTCTTTTGATTCAGAGGATCACAAAGCAAAACAAAAACAGCTCCTTCTTTCTTACTATTTTCTAACAGAACTAGAATAAGCAACTATGGGGCCCCAAAAGACCGCACATCCTGCCTGCCCATTACAAACTGGAAGTTGTCTTGCCCACTGAGTAACAGAGCTGAATCTGTTCACTTCCTCTTCCAGTACTTCCTCTTCAGTTGAAGTGATGTATGAGCTTAGACTCCTGAATCTTCAGAATCACATCCTGACTCACACGTTTCAAATTACGTGAGCAAGGGATACTTACTACTGCTCATTGTCTTCTCTTCTTCATCCTATACCTTTGACCTCTTTGGAATTTTCATGATCTGAAGAAGAAAAACAGCATGACTAGTTTGGAAATGATTTCTCCTATCATCTGACCCACCCGTACGTGGAAGGTTGATAGCACTATAGTCCCACTCAAGGATGTCTCTGATGAAAAATGGGAAAGGAATATCCTAACAATGGGCAAAAATGTGAGCAGTGTGTCTGGCTGTTTAATTTCCCCGTGAAGGAAGGATGGTAGAGTTATTACATGTCTACACATATTTGTTGTCAGGGATTTGGAAGAGATAAGATTGGAAACCTCTAATATGAAGATCAAGGAGGGAGATATATACAGATGACCTTTTTGAATGGGCAGAATGTGAAGATATCTGTATAAATGCGAACGTTTATAAAAGATCAGTGCTTCAGGGGAAGCTTTTTATCAGGACAAATAAGATAATCTCTTATGGATGTCAAGTAGATATTTTTTTTCACCATGCAAATATTAGGCTTTGTTCAGTGGACTCATATACTATGTGACCCTGAGGAGTATTAGGGAATAGTCATGGGTTCAACATTTTGGATATCCTCCTCACCCAAAATGGATTTGGCTGTGGCCGTTGCTGAATGTCCAAACTGCCAACTACAAATATAAATACTAACAGCCCATTTCCTTGGGGAATCAACAAATCAGTTGGGGTTGATTACACTGGAATTCCTCCAATAGGAAAAGAAAGGAACACATTCTTGTGTTGGATTTGGTTGGCTGCTCTGCTCCTACACTTTAGCCCAAACTTCTCTTTGTCAATTTCTGTAATGCTTTGTTCCACACAGCTTTGCTGTTGCCCATCTTAGGAATTCATCTTAGGAAAAGTAGAATGTGTACAGAATTCATTTTTCTTGCTATGTCCTCCATAACCCCTAAGTATCAGGTCTGATAGAATCCGTGGATCCAATACAAGAAGTTTCCTCTAGAAGACTAAGTTATGGCACCAGCTTGAGACAGTGTCTTGTAGGGCCAATGAATGAGATGCTAAATACACAAATGAAAGAAAGCCAGACCATAGATTGGCATACAACTCTGACCTACAATCTCTGCAGTAACAGCCCAGGAGACCAGACCACAATCTTGGAAAACAGCTGCCAACCTTCATATTTTTTGTCCTCATTTATGAATGAGGATGAACCAGAAAAAGTTAACTGTGGTCCCCAAACAAATCACTTAAGATACCATACTTCTAATTAGCCTGCCTCCAGCCTCACCCACCAACAACCTTCATGTAGAGAGTACCTGAAACCCTCCCTTTTCCAACATAAAGCTTTCCACTCTCTTGACTGATTTTGGATCTCGGCAAAACACAAGTGAAGCCGGCTGACACTGTTGCTAAAAAAAGTTGTGAGTACATAACTTCTGCTTATTTATATTTGGTTAGTCTTTGTTTTCCTGGAGGCTACATTGAGACAAAGTGTGCACTGCCTGCTGCCATGGACCCCAGCCTGTGACCAGCCACTTTATACATGCAGATGTCTTGTGTATTACTGATAATGACTTGGTAACTCTGCTGGTAATACAAATGAAGAAGAGGAAACAAATTTAAGAGATACTACTGAGATGTTACCTATTGCAAATTAATTAAATATAGCAATACTGATTTGTGTCAACAGATATTTATCAAGTAGGGGATAGAAAAATAAGAACAACTTTTACAGGGAATTAAAAGAAAAGCTTAATGCTTAAAATGCTTACAGATGTTGCCCAGTGGGCCAGAGCTTAAATAAAAGTGGTAAAAATCTGAAAAGAGATTTAGGATCCCCACTGTAACAATTTGTAGTTGAAGACATGGAAGTAGATAATATCATTCAGATAATATAACCCAGAAACCGTGTGGATATAAACACGGCAGAGGTCTGAGAGATAACCTGAAAATCCACCTATAAAACATGGATGGTAGAAACGATTGCATTGAATAAATGGAGAAAGAACATTCACAGAAAGAAAGCTAAGTAAGAACGCTGTCATCAAAGTCAGCAACACAGACAACTTGGAGAAAAAGAGAAGGTTGAACTCTATTAAATGCCACAGAAAGTGAGATAAGAAGTAGCAGGGGAGATCCCAGATGACATTAGTGGCTTCATATTGTTTGGCATGATGGGAGGTGATGCCAAAATCTAATCAATTGGCCACAAGTAAAAGGAACCAGGAGATGGAACTTATTCCATCAAGAGTCAGGACAAAACTATAAACAGACTGCACACCTCCAAAGAGAATTTAATTAATTTAACTTATAGCTTGCCAATAAAATGGTGTATTATACAGTTTCAAAAACTCATATGTGGGACAAGAATATATCTTAATGTGTGGTTATGTTAAAATACATTAATAAGAAAAGCCCAAATGAATATAGTTAGATTTAATTCTAATTTTAGAAGACAAAAATATCTTTGTGGATCTGTTTACCAAAAATGTTATTTAGCAATACTGTCTTTCATGAGAAAGAAATGCTTTTTTATATTCATGAAAGAAATGTTGCTTATTTTCAAAAATACGTGTGATGGACATATATTAATTTTTAGAACAGTAATAAAACCAACAAAGCATGTGTATTAAATGACGAGAAAGAGAGTTATAGCCTTCCTGTTATTTTTAACAGGGAAATATATTGCTACTAAAATAAAATTTATGTGTAAGTTTTCATTTTGATTGTTATGACAGCTGTGCAAACCACCCAAAACAGGATATAGAATATTTCCATCATCTGAGACATTTTCGTCTACTGCTGTCTAGTGCAGTCCTCACTTCATCCAGAGATAACCACCTTCTCATCCTTAACACCAAAGATCAATTTTGTCTATTTTCTGACTTCATATAAGTGGAAGCATACTTTATTTTATTTGCCTTCTCTAGCTCAACATAATGTCTTTAAGATTCACTTATGTTGTTATGTGTATATGTGATTCACTTTTTATTGATGAACAATATTCCAATGTATGAAAATACCAAAATTTGACTCTCTATTTCCCCAAATTTGAATAGTTGTATCTATTTGGCTGATTTCTACTGTTTGGCTATTGTGATAAAGGCTATATAAATATTCTTATGTAATTATTTTAGATAAAACATTTTTCACAGTTGATAAACAGTTTTCCACTCCTATCAGCAATGTATGAGAGTTTCAGTTGTGACCTACTTTTGTCAACAGTATTGCCAGTTGTTTTGATTTTGAGCATTGTAATGTTTTTAGTTTTCATTTCACTGACAATGTAATAATGTTGCCGCATTTTCATGTACTTATTGATCATTTCTGGATCTTCTTTTGTATGGTGTTTTTAAGCCTATTATCCACATGTAATAGCTTGTTTGTATATTGATAATGGATTTAAAAAATATTTTATATATACAATGCATTGCTCAGCAATATGAATTACAGATTTTTTTTCACTGTCTGTAATTTGCCTTTCCTTTCCTAAATGCTGCCTTTTCATAAGTAGGCATCTTTTATTTTGATAAAATCCAATCATCATTTTAAAATGATTAAATTTTCCTGTATAAAGAAATATTATTTTACCAAGTTGTGAAGATAGTTTTCCCTGCAGAGGTTTTATGGTTCCTGTTTTACTTCGTAAGCCTATAATCCATCTTGAATTAATATTTTTATTAAGTTAGGTAGATGTCAAGATTATTTATTTATTTTTTCTTTTGACCATACAGCTGTTCCAGAATCATTTGTTAAAAAAAGATTTTTCATTCCCCCATTGACTTGTCTTGGTGTCATGATTCACAATTGACCACAGATGAGCCAGTCTATTTCTGGACTCTCAGTTTTCTTCCATTTATCTTTCCTTTATCAATATTGCAGCTTCTAAATTAGTATATCTTCTTTGTAAATCTCCATGGCAGGTAATGTAAGACCTCCAAATATGTGCGTTTTAAAAAAATAGGATTATTTTAGATCCTTTGCTTTTCCATCAAGTTTTAGATTAAAATAGTCAGTTTCTTGATGGGGGGGGAAAGGGAGAACTTCTGACATTTTGATTGGGAATGCATTAAATCCATAAATAAATCTAACAAGTTTTGAAATCTTAATGATACTGAATTTTTTAAGGTATGAGCACTTATCCTCTTGTTAGTTTGGGTTCCCTTTAAGTGATGGCTAAATGCTGCTTTGTAGTTCTTGGCAGTCTTGAAAGTTTTCCACACAGAGGTCTTGATCATTTTACAGTCAATTTGTTTTTGATGATATTTTAAAATGATATTGTGTGTATATGCATAAATTATATGTATAATTCATATACATAAATATATCTGTAATTAACAAATGTATCATGTTAGATTTTTTGATATAACATGTATGTGTGCTTATTATATGTATAGTATAATGCATATGTATAAACACATACATATATACACACACATTACTTTATGATCTACACAAGTATTTGCTGAAAGACACACCTACAGCTACAATGAGCACCATACAAAATAGTGTCCCAGGAGAACGGGTACCTAGAAAACAGTAAAAGAGCTGCCTAGAAGGAGCCAGCAAAAGAGGCGCTCAGTGTAGAGCTGATGCTTGCCTGTCTACTTCAGATGGAAACCAAGCAGCCTCAGCTTTAGCTGGGTGTTCATTTCTAAGTTCCTGATGTATGTTAGCTGTTTCACCGAATTTTTTATATTAACCTACAACATGGGTTTTGGCCTGTAACCATGTCTGATAAACACAATCTGACATCCAGAACTTAATCCTTACAGGATTTGATTTATGGCAACTGTCTTTTCTTCTTGATGAGCATCCATTTTACCCAAACCAGGATGACTTAGCAGACCTGAGAGTCAGTGAAATTTCAACCTGCTGCTCTCTCTCTCTCTCTCACAATTTCCCCCCTCCTTTTATTACTGAAATATGAAATAAAACTAATGCTATGTGAATACTTGTGGGAAGTTATAAAGAAAATATCTCCCTAATCCACCTTTTTTTTTCACATACAGCATTCACAATTACCTCTGTAATACAGATTGTATATTTTATTTCATGTTGTCTTTTATTTTCCTTTCTTGGTGACAATATGATGTATGTATATACACAACTGTAACTTAAATTAATTGTTTATTTTTAAGATATTTAAAACAACCAAAATGTTGCAATAGTAATAGACACTATATATATATATATATATATATATATATATATACACACACACATACACACACAATACACATGCATACTATATTCAATTAATTTTGATCAATAAGAATATTTTATACCAGAATAAAGGGAAGTAAGTTCACAAAGAATATCTGTGTCTATTTAATTTCACGATAAGAATCTTAAATTTCTATAAAGAGAGGGGTGTTTAGAGTGTTAGAAAGAATATAGCATAATAAAAATATATTGTTCAAATGAGATATATTTTGAGAATTTGGTCTAATGAATCAATTGGGAAGCAACTAAAGGTCAGGAAGTATTTTAAAATTTAAATGTGAGATTGTGAAGGCGTTATTTTTTTGACATGGTTACTTTATACATATCTTCAGAGAAATGAATGTTATTGCATTAGCAAAACAAATTATACTGCAAATAGGTATGGAAAATATTTCTTCGGCAGTGAAATATATATGATAGTAGGTGTTCTGAAAATATGTTATTATATTTGGCACAAGTATCAAATAACTAAAAATATTTTGTAAAAGGTTAGAATACACAGACCAAAAAATGGAAATTTAGATTAATGAAATATGTCTAACGAAAGACTAGCAGTGATTTCCAGAAGTCAGAGAAATTGTAAATGTGTAAATAATTGTAATATTATGATAATTAAGTGCCTCAGACTCAAAGCATATGGATTTTCAGAATAAAAGTCATATTTACAAGACAAACTTAAGGTCTTCCTCTCTCTGTGAGTCCTCAGCAGTGAGGAGGTTTTTTAGGACTATTGCCGACCCAGTCCAACCCCTGAGCAAGTGAGTATTTCCTTACCTCATCTTTCTCATACGTCTTTTATAACTTTGTCTTTCAACATTCTCTGCAAAAGAATAAGCCAGTAACACCTGGGCAACAACCAGATTAAATCTGGTGCAAAACACGTTAATCACGACCATATTCCTACATTAACACTTTGATATTCCTCTTAGCTCAGTTTTTCTTTTTCTCTTATTATCAATAGTTATTTAACATATTTATATGTATCAATGAAGGCATTCAATTGAGTATCAAAAATTTTTAAGACTAAATACACTTTTCTTTCTGGTCATTTTGGTTTCAGCTAGTATCAAACCACATAAGGAGTTTCAAATCAGCCTTATTAAATATTTTATTATCTGTTTAACTATTATATCTATAAACCTACAGACCGTTTGCTATCCCTAATGTGATGACATTAGAAGGATTTACAGTTATAAGAGAAATCAGTTATAATTATTTTCCTTGTATAATTATTTTCTGAAATCTTCTAGATTTCAACAAAGCCTCTGACAACAGCCACCGAAAATTGTTTGCCCACCTTCCTCTCCCTTGATATTCTGTTTATTCACTTAGCTAATTTCCCAAGATATAAATCCATTTTCTTTAATCACATTGGTAATGTGTTCTCTTTTAACCTGCTTCCAGATTTGTGAGTTTGTCACCAGTTGTGGGTTCTGGCCAGCAGAAGTCCCACGGAGAAGGAATGAATTACTCCAGACTGGGGAAAAGTCAAGAGAGCGAGAGGGAGCCAACTCCATGAGCCTCTCAAATCTCTCATATTTACTGAGTACAGTTGAAGCAGGAATTTAGGGAAGGACAGGGTGGGATCACAATGAGTACAAAGGCTTTGTTTTTTGTTGGTGTTTGGCTCAAGGTCAGAAGACCCTTTTTGGTGAATCATAATTGTGTTGAGACTTTCAGCTTATCAGGGCAGAAAGTATGAGAATCAGCTGATTGACAAGATTTTCCTGGACTCAGGCGACTATGCCTGTCCCAGATTGCCCCCTCAGGGGGTCTTACCGGTCATTGGCTAACCAGCCTTCTCACCTCTGGGTCTGCAGCTTTCTATAAGTTGTTTACCTTTCCAGCCCAAGGCTGTTTTGGGGATAGAAGACTAACCACAGGCACACCCAGCATTTATAGCCGGGGGCCTGGGTTGTTGCTAAAACCTCAAGGCAGTTACTAAGCACATTTTCCTTAAGGAGATAAGTGGCTGGGATTGTGACAATTTGTTAACCCAATCATGGGCTCCCACACAGATTTTCACCTCTTCATACAGAAGATGCATAGAGACCTATGAAGATATCAAATTATTGCCCCTCCCACTGCCTTCCTTTTTTTTCCTACTGAATCCTGTCTTGAACACTATAATTCATACTTCATTATAATTCACTATAATTCATAGTTCAAAAAACAATTCTGCTGCCAACTGTTAGTACAACAGTTTGAATTGCTAAGATAAATTACATGAATCACAAATGTTTCCCAACTCCAAACTTACTGATTTAAAAGATGGTTCAAAATTCAACGCACAGACAAAATATTGTTTTCCTTGAGAAGTGTGAAATCTATGAGAACTACCAAACTTGTGTCTTTTTTTTTTTTCTTTTCTGCACTAGGACAAATTTTGGCTCATTCTCTATGCAGTCATATCCTGTAAATCCATAAAATGCTATGTTTGCTTACAATCTGAAGATACTGGCTTTATCCTGGTAAAGTAATCTTTATGAATGGAGACTCCTCTTTTCACTGTTAAATGCCATTAGCATGTGTATAGGCAGATCTGGTCCAGATCATTAACATACCACTTGAAGGTCTTTTCTCCTGACTTCCCTAGCAGAGAAGGAACAGCTTCCAAACCAATGTTTTATATTTCACTCCCACAGACCATATTTTTTTCTTAGTGCAATGGAATTTGGACAATATTTTTAAATACTCAGAACATTGACGTAAAGTTAGTATATTTCTTAGTCTGTCCTCATTCATCAAAGGCCAAATATGGACTTTGGCGTTGAGAGAGGAAACATCTACTCACTGAGAGACGAGCTCTGTAGCCATATGCTCTGGACTGGGATCCTGACTCTGACAATGACTACTTATATAATTTTGTACAAATTCTTAATTTTTCTTACTTTAGTTCCCCTATTTGTCAGTTGGGGATATTAATACCACCTAATTCATAAGGTCAATGTGAATGTTAAATAAATCAATGCAAATAAAGCCCTTAGGATGTATGTGACTCATTTTAATTTCTTGATCAAAGTTAGCTCTCCTGAGCTGTTATACCCCCATGCCAGAGAGCCACCTTGTGTTCAGATTGAAATAACTGCACTCATTTCTTCTGTCCATTTTCAAGCCCTTCAGTTGTTCTCAGCTTTGCATTTTGGTTACTCTTACGATACACACTGCTTTATTTTTTATTTTTTTACTTCTTCGGAAAACCACAAGTCTGTGCCTAAATTTTGTATCCTTTTAGAAACAATCAAATCCTTTAGTGACATCACCAATCCCAAACTGTAAGCTAAAATTGAAGCACTGGATTTAATGTAATCCCTGGATAAAGATATTCTATGTTAGAAAATGTCTTCATCCCTTAACAATAGATGTATATTTCTCCTAATATTGCTCAGGAGCAGCAGCAAGCAGTTCAGTCTGACATTTAAAACCAGACTACTTTCAACTTGCATATTCATTCTGGAAGATTTCCAACCTGTACTGCAGCTAGGCACTATCTTAATTCTTCTGGGTCCTGATTTAGCTGTGTTTGCTCAGGCAAAATTTCTGCCTAAAGTTCCATTGACTCTGAGGTCAATAAAATCTTTGCATATATAAATCCTGATGAGTCAGTTCTTGAATAAGCATCTCAGTTTCTGTCAGTGTGATTCCTACTGTTGAATAGCCAAATGTATTTTATGAAGGATTTCAAATGACTTTATGAAGACAAGAGTTAGCCATTGGGCAGGACACTTGAAATTAAATACAAGAGAAACATAACAGTCTTTCAAAACACTTTCCCTTCAATTTTTAATCTGTAAATAATAGTGGGTAGATTTAGTTAAAAGCATCTCATATGTGCATTCTGTCACTACTGATATTTGCATTTTAAACGTGTATGTATAATGCAATGCCACCACTTTTGCTCTCTGTGTTGCATGAATAGTAGAAAAATGAATCATCTGCTTGTTGCCTATTAAAACATAACACGAAATACTATTGAAATAGATATGCCATAAAATTTGCTAGAATTCTCCACATTCCATTGCAAATATACAAAGATGAGAGAGGGTATAATCTAATGAGGATAATGAAGTCTTTCCAGCATCTTCCATGGTACCAAGCCTTCTGGAAATTAGTGCTCTCAATATATACAAATTTGATTAGACTCGGAGAATTTATTCAAAATCATCTGATGTACAAAATGAGAATATAAGTAGTGAACCTAAAATTAAAAAAGTAAGAACAGAGAATTTTATCCTCAAAATGTATACTAGCAATGAGAAAATGTTATAGGAAGCAAATGATCTAGGTAAAGGGAGATGCGTGGTGTTGAGGGATGCAGTGGTCCCTTCGCATTTTCTGGGATGTATCTTAAGAATTTTACCAATCACCGATACACCAATTGGGAAAAAGGAAGGAACTGAATTTACACTAAAATATCATCTAATAAGGATTGAATTACCCAGAGCCTATTTACAGAAGTGTGGATGGTGTATGGGCCACTGTATCAGTTAAATCTTGCTGTAAAACAAAGCTCCTCAAGATTTTGTGTCTTAAACCAACAGCCATATATAGTTCAAAATTTTGTACTTTGATATTTGGGGGTGGACTCAGCTGTTGAGGGGAGGTTCTTATAGTTGTAGCTTGTCTCACTCATTTATCTGTGGTCACTTCCCAGGGCTTGGTAGGTGGCTGTCCAGGATAGGAGGCCTCAACAAGGCTCAAACTCTGTCCATATGATCTCTCATTCACTGCTAGGCGAGCCCGAGTCTGTTCTCATGGTGGCTGGACAGGGATACAAGGCAAACAGCAGAAACATGAAAGGCATTTGAGAACTACACTCAAAATTGGCCAATTGCCACTTCATTTATTTTTGCACAAAGCACTTCAAAATTTATCATCAGAGAAACACGTCATCAATTTTTCTTTAAAGCTTTTATATTCACTGAAATGATTCAGAGGGAGGCTGCCCATGTCCAGAGGATGTCCCAAAGTTCACGGCCATAGACATGATGGCAACAGATCAAGAATTTGTCAATCTTAACAATTAACAGATTATCAAGGATTAACAGGTAGCTGGGAAAAAAACTATAATTAAAAAAAAATAAAAACTAGGTTAAAAAACAGAAAAAAAGAAGAAAGAAAGAAAGCTAGAAATTAATGCAATGGAAATGGAAGTAGTAGAAAAAGAGACATAAGAAAAAAAAAAAAAACCTCAGATTAAAAATAGAACTGTCAGAAACAGAACAATATGAAAAAAATGGAATTTTTGCAGCTACAGTGAGTAGATTTTCCAGAACATAGAATCAAATGACAAAGATGAAAAGTTTTGGAAAAGGTAAGACCCATAGATAATCAATCAATGTTGACATTTCAACAACAGTGTAAGATGTATTACAGAAAGAGAAGAACACAAAAATTGAAGAGAAGAAACTCATCACTTGAAATCCTCTTATATTTCTTAGACTAACATCAAAATTTTCAAATGGAGAGGACCCAGCTATTACCCAGTATAGTGAGTTATAAAGACTCTTTCCCAAAACCATTGTGAAAATTCTGTTATAACAATGATAAATAATAGATTCTAGAAGCTTTCAGTAAGGAATCACAAGAGCAAGCCAACACATTAACAAACATATCGAAAAGAATGAGAATTAGACTGTGTTTGACTTTGTAACATGCTTCACAGCTGAATAAATATCTGTGACCCTGTATTGTTAGTTACTTGAAGTTGGTGGCTTGTTTGATTCTTTCGCCACTATATTCAAAACTATTCATGCTGTTTCTGAAGCAATATATGCCGCTAGTAAATATTTAGCCCAAAATACTTAATGTTTCAAGTGGACTTTGAAAATACGCATGGGGTGTAAAATCGTTTTTAACTTGTTTTAATTTGCAATTCCCCAATGACTTACGAAGTAGAATAGCTTTTCACAGGCTTATCTGTCATCTGTATGTCTTCTTCGGTGAGGTGTGTTAAGACCTTTGGCCCATTTTCTAATTGGATTGTTCATTTTCTTCTTGTTGAGTTTTAAGAGTTCTTTATAGATTTTGAATAACAATACTTTATCTGTAACTCTGTGGCAGACATTTTCTCCCTCTCTGTGACAGGTCTTCTCATTCCCTTGACAGTATATTTTCTTTAAAGCAGAGCTTGTGATTTTAATAAAATTCAGCTAATCAATTCCTTCTTTCCTGGGTCTTGCCTTTGGTGCTGAATGTAAAAGTCATCACCAAATCCAACGTCATCTGGATTTCTTCCATGTTATCTTCTAGGCATTTTATGCTTTAGCATTTGACACTGAGACTTCTCATTCATTCTGAGTTAATTTTTGTGAAAAATGTCTGTATCTAGATTCAGTTTGTTCAGTTGTTCTAGCGCCATTTGTTGAAAAGACTATCTTTTCTCCATTGCATTGCCTTTGCTCCTTTGTCACCGGTCTACTTCTGGGTGCTCTGTTCTGGTCCAGTGACAACAACCAGTAGTTGTCTGTGCTGTCACATTATCTTGATTACTGTAGCTTTCTAGTCTTAAACTTAGTGTCCGTTTTCTCTGTTTTTCTCTTTCAAATATTGTGTTGGCTATTCTAGATCTTTTGCTTCTATGTGTAAATTTTAAAAACAGTTTATCAATACTGAAAAAATAACTTGCTGGGCTTTTTATTTGAGCTGCATTAAATCTATAGATCAAGTTGGGAAGAATGAACATCTTGTCAAATTTATATTTTTTTAATGAAATTTAGAATCACTCCGACTCTTCTTGCCTCTCATTAGGGCTTAAAATGTAATCATGTACACTTACATGGTATTTTGAGAAGTATTTACATCTTTTCATTTTGTCTTACTGTTTAATAAAATGTTTGCTGTCTCTTAACGTATACAAATACTCCTTTGAGTCTAAAATAAACTTTGTCTATTCACACACATTTTGTTAAATTCATCTTACTTTGCTAGCTAACTATGATATTATCTTAAGAATTGACAAGTATTTTATACATCATCCATTATTTTCTACATACTTAAATGGTATATATAATACAGGGGCATTTACTTCCTAAGATGTTTTAAAAACATAGGTTAAACATTCTGTCTCCTAAGTCTTCTAAATATTTTTCTTTAGTAGTTTTGTGGTTTTTACACCTGTGTTATCTGTTTAGAATCCCAGACATATATAAACCAGGAGGCAGCTCATATGAGAGATTAGCTTATTGTCCGGTTTACTTGTGTAAAATTAATATCAACAGGGGCAGCAGGTAAGGTTGACTGTTCCAGGTCTGGCTACGTCTCCTCCAGGTAACTGGCTTCCTTCCAGACCCTGCTGTTCTGCTCACCATAAACAGGGTTGTCTGGAAGACCTTCAAGATCTCATGCCAAGAAACACTTCTCAGAACCATGAAACCTTATGTGTATGTGAATCCCCTACCCAGCAGTGATCTTCACGTCCCACAAAACACAAACACACTCATGTTTTGGGACTTTAATCGGAAACCAGGCAGTGTTGTCCTCAAATAGAACATCTGGAGCCAGTTGCTTTGCTTTTGCACCAAAACTTTGCTATTTATCTGTTAGGGGGTACTTGGGAAGCTTACTATGTCTCTTTGTGTCTCAGTCATCATTTGTATAAATGCAATTTAAATGCATTAATGGATCTAAAACACCTAGTACAATGTCTGACAATTAGCAAACACTAAAAGCACTTGTTATTAATCATTTGACTGGTTAAGTCAATACAACACAGAGTTGAGTGAGGAAAGAAAGACTGGACTATGGGAGATAAAGATACAAATTATCTTTCAGAAGAAAATTAAATGAAATGGAAACTCATTTGCTTAGTCTTCATGGAAGAAATATGTCAATATGTATTAAAAAAAACTATGGTACTCTCATCTCAATAATTCTACTTTTAGTTATTCATGCTAAGAACATATTTTATCTAAAAATATTCAAAGCAGTAATTATAAAAATAAAGCATGTTTCCAACAACAGGAGAATAGTTCATCTTAATTTTTGCATATCCATAAGATGGACTATTGGTTCAGATTTAGAAATTATGTCCTAAATATCACTTATAACAGAAAATATTGATATTATAACGTTATCTATATAAATTATAACAAAATAAACTTACATGTAGCATTAAATCCCACGTATATATTAACGTGAATTCACATGTAAAGAAAGAAATGGTGAAAGTTGTTTCAGAAATCCTCTTGTTAAATCTTTCTTTTGTGGGCTAGTGATCTTGTCATTCATTAAACATTTAATGACTTTTCCCCAATCTCTTTGAGAAAAAATAGGGCTAAGAAATCATCAGTGTTACTCTTTATTGTTTTCCGCTAAGTCCCAGTGAGATCCATGTGTAACTTTCTCCAATATATGAATTTCAAACTATTGTAATGAATTGAATATGAAATGCTTTCATTGTTTTCGGAGAAATCACTGTGTAAAAATTCTGCCAGCTTGCTACTGAGTGCTGGTTCTAAATAACACAGAAAGCCTGCTCATTCAATCTTCTACAAATGGGTAATGGAGTTATGATTGATTCTTATCACTGCCAATCACTTTTCCTTTAGAGAGGTTGTAAGAAGGTTGGAATACATACAAATCTGCTAGTTGTGGGTGGTTACTGGCAAATGCTTTGCATCTATGCTGTAAAGTGTTGGGAACAAGGTCCCCTTCTGACATAACTCATTCTCAAAAAGAGGATGAAAATCTCACAGGCGAATTTGAGCAATATGTTTAGAGCATCTTTATTTCCTACTATGGGAAGCCCTTCATACTTCCCACCACTAACTAGTTCTTAGTCACTGTGAACTGGTGAATCATATAAAAATAAATGATACGTGATTTGCAGAATTTTGAGATTTTTTCCTAGCAGTGTCATCAAAACAACCACCAGTCTGTCCCCAATCCCTACCATGTACTTGAAGAGACTACAACTTCCAGGTTTCCACGTACCACTGGTATTTCCCATCTCCATGCTTTCTGACCTGTTGTTTTATGGCTATTTATAATACAGGGACCATTTCTAAATATTTCACTAGTGGCCTTGAATGCAACTCTTCTGACTTTGAGGATTGGTTGCTCAGTGGGTGTTCTAGTTAGGATAAAGGAGGAAAGCAGTGGGAAGAAACACATGTTCTCTTCTGTTCTTTCACAGAGACAGGATTACTCTTCTTCCTGAGCCAAAATACAAGTATATCATCATTTTCTTCACTCAGCATCTCTCCATTTACTTTTCTTTTCTTTATCTTTTTCTTTTTTTTTTAAATTGAAGCATAGTTGATTTACAATGTTGTGCCGGTTTCGGGTATACAAGATAGTGATTCAGTTATATGTATATATGTTCTTTTTCATATTATTTTTATTATAGGTTATTACAAGCTGTTGAATATAGTTCCCTGTGCTATACAAACTACTATTTACAAAACAGATAAATGACAAGGTCCATTCACTTTTTTATTCAGTGTATATTTTTCTAAGAGTTGAATAAAGGCTACCTTTCTCAAGTGTTAGTATTTAAGAGAGATAATTTTTAGTTACAATTTTCTAGATGTTTAGTTGAAAGGTAGAAAATTCTTCATCAAGGCATGTTAGTACATAGTTACTATTGCAAACCAGAAGCCCATCTTAAGGGAATTGAATATAATTTGGAAATAAACTCGAATGCTACCCAAGCCTAGCTAAATACTCTCCATTATGATTTAAAATATCATGGCTTAAAAAAAAGCAGGTAATTTCAAAAGATCCATCTGTATAAGCTAAAAGGTAATTTAATCATAAAAAGCAAAAGGGTTTAGAAAATAAGTTCAGAAAAATATTCAGAGCACAAATTTTAATTAGCAGTATTTAATTAGACCAGGGATGTGTCTGCTGTCTGCTTTAGTTAGTACATGATACATAACCAGCAGAAAGTGATGACAAATAGTTTGGGTTGGCAATTTGTTTGTGTCCAATACTAGGAATTTAAGATAGTAGCTAATACAAGGATTTTAGAGCCTTGACAAATGCTTTTCTCTATCAAAAGGTTACTGGCTCAATGAAGACTCTACAGAAGGAATAAAAGTTGTTATGTGGTATCAGGTCTCGAATTAGATACATTTCTTTCCCTGGCTTAACTCACCCACATACCACATCTTAAGAAAAAAGGAAAAGTAAAAGTTGTGATAAATTAGATGGAATTAAGGTTCCAGTGATTACCAACCATTTAATTTATATGAATTGCTAAATAGTTGCTTAATAAACACTCTACCTACGAGATTTTTCTAGACGTATTTTGATACGTATTCACAAGACATGCTGACTCAGGACACCATCCACAGCACTTTTATTTTCTAAGCGTTTAATACTTTACACTGACTACAGTGATTTATTATCATCACATCAAAGTGAAATATAACTTTTTCAAATGGAAGGCTTAGAAAATAATCAAGAACTGTCCACTTCTTTGAGAAAGCATTTGTTTCTGATATTCCTTTTTCACTGCACAATAACTGTTCAGCAGAGAGGGACTTTCACAGAATAGCAAATCTGTACAGACTTGCAATCCTCAAACTCTTGGCTCTAAAATGCAGACATTTTTCCTTTTAAAACACACAATGAGTATAAATACTTAACTGAAGCATCTGATTTCTAGTTGAAACCAAAATAAATTTAATCATTGAATCTCAGAAATTCTTAAATATATGTGATTGTTTAAACAACAAAGTTGAATGTTTAGAATTAATATATTATATATATTAGAAAAAAATCTCACTTCTTTTAACTCTTTTTTGTTGTTTTCATATTCTTTTTCATTATAGGTTACTACAAGATATTTAATACAGTTCCTTGTGCTGTACAGAAGAAATTTGTTGTTTTATCTGTTTTATATATAGTAGTTGCATATCTTGAACACCCTCTTTCATGTCAGTTAGGCTGTAGACCTTAAGCCCTTAGGAGAGTATGTCTTATATTTATGTGTGTGTTTGTATATGTGTGTAAGTGCTTTGTGTATGTATGTAGATATGTTTAAGGTTGGAGTTCCTTTGGGATGATTCTGAGACAAGGATTTGAAGGTGAGTGATTTATCTGGGATAGGATTTCAGAAAGCATTAGTAAGGTAAAGCAGGGGTACAGGAAGTGAACGAAATAAGCCAATGCAAGGGATACTGATGAATGGGTGACTGCTGGGTGCATCTTGGGCTCCGCAGTGCTGGGGACATCTAAGAGATGGTTCAGGACATGCCTCGGAGTCACCCCACCGAGAGAGGCAAAACTTGAGATGTTTGTGTACCAATTCAATTCTGTCATAGGTAGGGGCTGCTTCGAGGGGCATTAACTGCTCAGCATTCTTAGTCTGAACTTCAGGCAGCCCAGAGAAAAGCTCTGGGCAGAGGGACAGGTGTTTGCAGTAAGAAGACACATTAGCAAAGAGTATCCAGGCTGTAAAGGCAGGGCACTAACGGCATGTGTTAGAATTTACATGTGTAATTGTACACACTGATTTTAATAGCTAACTAATATGAAATGTAAATTCCAAGAACAAGAAAAGACATTAAGAAAAATAAGAACTACTTGATTATCAAAACAAAATTAATATAAGGGGAAAGCATCTCCACATGGATGTCAATAATTTAATTAATTTTGAAGATAGGAGGTTTTATATTGATTCAGTAAAAATATGTGGTTGAACAGGAGTGCAAGACTAAGAAGAGAACCAGGATGGAGTTGGGTAGGTGCTGAAATAAGAAACTAACCTTAATATGAAAATGAATATATGTCTGTATATGCATGACTGGGACATTGTGCTGTACAGCAGAAATTGACACATTGTAATTGACTGTACTTCAAGGAAAATTTAAAAAAAATTTTTTTAATTAAAAAAAAAGTAAGTAGTGGTAAGACCAAGAGGAGACAGAGATCATAAGCTGAGACCCAAAGTCTAAATATCGAATTAGATACACTGAGAGAGCTACTCAGGATTAGATCCTCGTTTTACAGAGTTTGCAAAAATATTCATCTCACATCTGCAGCACACATGCCGATCACCTAGGGCCATGCTATTGAGTCTTTTACTGCTAACTTTCTCGGCATCACTGAGAAAGAGACAACACATCCCAAATATTCTTTTGTTTGGAAAATAATATAGAAGCCTGAGTGATTTCTAGTCATCACTCTGAGCTATAATCCCCTGGAGGCATGGATATTTTCCACATAATGTATCTCAGAATACACTTCTACAGTTAAACAAGTCGCAGAATCACTTAAGAAGGGGTATTGTGGCTTGAATGTTCACTTCTAACATTCCCTCTCGTTTCCTTTTTGGAAAAATAAAATAATGAGAAGAGTCTACTGGTGGAACATGGGATGTTTATTCATAGCTCTGGGCTCTGCTGAGTCACTGAGGATGAGAGTGAGATAAGGGGTTTTAGATTCACTAGAACTGAGCAAAAGCAGACAACTCACCTAGGAAAAGGAAGCCTGGTTCTGCTCAGAGATTGGAGCTAGTGCCATAAACCTTCAATTTTTATGGGTTTAGGCCAAAAATGCTAGTGGGTCACATTGGGAAAGACCAAAAAAAAAAAAAAAAAGATGCTTTATAAACAGTGAATGATAATCTCAAAGTAGATGAATGCCTCTGCACACTTATGGAAACTGATCAGCCTAATTATGTCAACAGAGATGCAAGTGTGACAGCAAAGATAAGACGTGTTTTTCTTTCCTCTTCTTTTCTGAGATACAATTATCAGATAACTGCATGAATTTAAAGTGTACAACATAATAATCTGATATATGTATAGACTGTGAAATGTTCACCAAAATAAATTTGATTAACATCCATTGCAATGCATAGTTACAATTTTTTCTTTTATTGAGAAATTTGAAGCTCTACCTCTTAGCGACTTTCACATATAAAATGCAGTATTGTTAACTATAGACACCGTTCTGTACATTACATCCCCAGAACTTATTTTATAACTCTAAGATTGTACATTTTCACCATCTTCACCCATTTTGCCCACTCCCCACCTCCACCTCTGATAATCACCAATCTTCTGTTTGCTCTGCCTAGGAATTTGTTTGTTTAGATTCCATGTATAAGTGAGATCACACTGTATTTGTCTTTTCCTGTCTTACTTATTATACATAGCATAATTTTCTCAAGGTCTATCTTTGTTGTCACAAATGACAGGATTTCCTTCTTATCTATAGCTGAATAGCATCCCGTTGTGTATATACACCACAACATCTTTATTTGTTCATTCATCAGTGGACATGTAGGTTGCTTCCATGTCTTGGATATTGTTAAAAATGCTGCAGTAAACATAGGGGTACAGATATCTTTTAGAGATAGTAATTTTATTTCCTTTGGATAAATACCCTGAAGTGGAGCTGGATCATGTGGTAGTTCTGTTTTTTCAGGGAAACTCAGTATGCCGTTTTCCATAACTGTACCAATTTACATTCCCACCAACAGTGCATGAGTGTTCCCCTTTCTTCATATCTTCACCAACACTTGTTATTTCTTAGCTTTTTTTTTTTTTTTTTGGTAGTAGCCTTTCTAAGTAGTAGACAAGTGTGAGGTAAGATCTCACATTTGTATATTTGATTTACATTTTTTGATGATTAATGGTATTGGGCACTTTTTCATGCACCTGCTGGTCATTTGTATGTCTTGTTTAGAAAAATATCTATTCAGTTCTTCCACCCATTTTTTAATTGGATGTGTTTTTCAATAACTTTTGTGAGATCAACTTGGTATAGTCATAGATGGAACAAGAATGGCCTTGAATTCAAGAATTACCTATGTGCGCACACACATACGAACACACACACACAAAACTCTCCATTGAAAGTCTGTTAAAAACATGTCATAAATTTAACATTCTAAGCATGTGTACCTTCATTGCAACTGCAGTAATATGATCAAGTCAATCTGTTCATAATTAAGCCCCTACAAGCTTCAATTATTTTAGAAGGTTGTTTGTTGAGCAAGGAACAAACATTTCATTGCAAAAAGATGAATAGTGGCCTGGCCCACCATAGATAAATTTTCCCGTGAAAATTACTGACACAAGGACTTGAATTTATGTGATCTACTGCCATTTTATGACTATGCATATTTTTAATAATAGCAGTCATTAATTATATTTCATAATAATTTTTATGCTCCACAAGTTATTATTGTTATGGTCCACTTGGAAATTACATATATCTTATGAGTATTTTCAAAGGGAATTGTCTAAGCATATGAAAGTCTTCTATTCAAACCAGAAAGTACATTCATTTTGACAATAATTAACAAAATGCTAACTAAGCTAAAAGTTCAATGCTTAGACTAGGAAGCCATCTTGAGATTCTTTATTCCTCTGAGAGTTATTACAAGATGATATTTAAAGATACATAATTTTATATATAAATTAATTAGATTTTTTATATTAATTTTTGGTTTTGTCATGATAAAATGCATATATTTTATATTTTGAGGATTTACTTTATTTCAAAGTGCCAATAGGGCTTTTAAAATAGATCTCTATGCTTTAGCAAAAGGAACTATATTTTTTCTTTTAAATTTTGGTCTCTCATAATAAGACCAATTACAAATAAACTTATATTAAACTTCTGTTACAAAACTTCATATTGAATTAATACGTAAAGATTAATAAATGTGCTGGCATACGTGACAAGTATATTAAAGTGGAGTTTCAAATACTAGATGTAACTGAAAACAATTCATTTAGTCAAATATTTTAACTAGACCTAGTATAATTTTATTTAAAAATTTTCTTCAATAGTTGTATTTTATATAATCAATGCACAGTGAAGTAAAACCCAAGCACATTAAATAATTTGCAATATTGTTGTATACAGCATATGCACCCATTTCTGTTTTGGTGGCCACATTAATATATATCAATAATAATCTTTGTTATTTTAAAATACATGGTTCAAACATGCTGAACATGTTTCTAGACTCAAAGATTCCAATTTACTAAACTTTTTGTCTCATCTAGATCATATTTATAGATTTCAATTTCTTTAATACTATTTTTCCCAATCTTTTTAAAGCACTGGGAAGTCAATCTGTGGTCCCTAGAAGTATACAGAAGAAGTTTTAAGGTTAAAATGAGGAGACAGAAGAGAAAGGCTTTCTTATGAAGAGAATGGTGTGTGTGGTTTGGTTTCTTTTTTAAAGGTATGACCATCCCCCTGACCTCTGACTTTGCACACTCCCTCTAAAATAATTCAATAAATAAATAAATACATAAATAAAGTATATATAAAATATGTATATATATATGTGTATATATATATATATAACTCATATATATGGATATAGGTAGATATCAACATGTGTGTGAACTTTTATTACCAGGAAATTTCATATTGTGATATTCTAGACACAATACATACATTTCATTTCTCAGAGTGACCCATTAACTTTTACTATTATCTCCATATTGAGATTAATAAACTTGGATTCAAAGAGCATCAGTAATTGAAGTTCTCTTCACTCTAGGCAGCTGTAGAGTAAGATTCTATGTGCTTCCTGTGCCCATTACCCATTTAATTAAAGTTTGCCAGATAATCAGGCTACTGATTTTAAGTAAACCAAAAGCAAAGGCTTCCAAAATGCTCAGTTCACTAAAATATCAGGAGACGAGTCAGTCTATTGTTAACCAACACCACTAGTCTGTGACCAAAATATGTATAATTTTCTATTTGCTGTACCTAAAACTACAATTCCATTGATATTGATCCTAATAATAATTTTTTTATCAGACATGCAGTTCATAACATAGTTACCTAAATAAACCTTGTGTCCTATAGCAATACAGCGACGACCAGATCAAAATCCGGTGACCACGTCGTCTTCGTATACGCATTACTGACGTGCCAAAGCTGATTCATACTCTGCACATAATTGGTTTCATCCAAGTGTAAAGCAAAAAATCTGCCGTCAGACAAACGTGATAGTAGTTGGGTGATGCCCAACATGTCGCTTGATAAAAGAGTTTTGCCAACAGCTCATGCTGCTTTTTCTCAGTGCCTGAAATTTGTTGTAACATTCACAGCTATTTTTTACAAGCTTTGGAGCAAGTGCAATAGAATTTTTTTTTCCTAAACCAGGAATGCATCTTTCCATGATGCTCAGTGTTTATGGTCTCTTCTCCCCGTTTAGATTTATAATTCATTAATTTTAAACTTGCAAGTGTTATTTTGTGCTTCTTCTGTATAAAACTACAATTGCTTTCTTAGAGGGCAGCAGCAAGCAATGCTGTTTTGAAAATGATACGAAATTTTAATGGCTTCCTGCCACTATTTACATGGCTGCCAAGAAAAGACACTGGGAGTTGGAGCAAATGGACCTCCAGTTCAATTAAGTTCTTTTCCTCCATGTTTTCATAATCAGGTTTATATGCAAATTTTTATGTTTCAGGTGACTTGGGAACTTTTTGGAGGCACAAACTTCATTATCCCAGCAGATACTGGAGTTCTGTTGGCCATTTTCCATTTATGTTAGTCTTCCCATCACTGATTTTATGCTATAGTGAAGAGTTGCTGAATCTGATCAATCTTTGCCAGTCGGAATTATAACACAGCTCAATAATATCAATAAAAAACAGCTTTAACAAATAAAAACATTAGTGCAAATTATATTAGTCTAAGATTAATTAAACAGTATAGCTATTTTAGAGCATGAGCAGCATTTCAGAGTGTGATATAATTATTATGGGATTCCTTTGAAAATTATTATGTGTGTCTCATTTCAAACGGGTGAAGTGCAGATAAAATATTTAATCACGTTGACCTCTAAAGATTGTAAACCCCTTTGATACCGTATCACAAAGTATTGAGTGCCACCTGCAGTCCACAGACAATTTTCGGATCCTACAAGGTATAGGCTGATTTCAGTGGTGTATTAAAAGTCTAGGCGTATTTAGATTCTTTTCCATTATAGGTTATTATGAGATATTGAATACGGTTTCTTATGCTATACGGTAAATCCTTATTGTTTACATATTTTATATATAGTGATGTATGGCTGTTAATCTCATACTCCTAATTTATCCCTCCCCTGGTTTCCCGTGAGTAACTACAAATTTCTTTTCTATGTCTGTGAGTCGGTTTCTGTTTTGTAAATAAATTTGTTTCAATAAAAAAAGAAACAATCTTGCAATTAAAAAAAAAAAAAAGCCTATGCTTATTCTACCATACCTTGGAAGTGGAAACTGGTTAGAAATTTTGCAGCAGGCAAGAGACTCAGATTATTTACAAACTGTACGTTCATATGTAGAGAGGAATATTAACATTCCATTAATTGGTTTATTTTCACCATAACAACCAGTGAGGGAGTTTGCATCTTCCTTTAGACACAACTGGGAATAATACAGCAGTCTGTGACATGACACAGAGGAAACCAAGATTAGCAACTCTTCATCAAGATATAAGCTGGTGGACACAGAGGTGATCAATGTTTTTATTGCTGATGGTGATGTGCGTTTACAACAAAGACAACTAACCCCAAACTTTGATTGTCATTAAAAAGTACTTACCATGATTGTTTAACCAGACTGTAAATTTATACCAGAAATGACTAGCCAGAGTCATCGGTTACATACCATCATTTCATTCATTTCCTTATAAAGTTCTGGTATTTGGGAAAAAAAAATAGATCTATATGTTTAGAGAAATTAACTGTGCTTCAAAACCTGTTTTCTCTCGTTAGTGATCTGAATTACCAACTACCAAATTTAGGACTGCCTGTGATTATGAATGAACCTTGAAAGAATTGTAAGTTCCCAAATACTCCCATTGGCACTTTTTAATCTGTTTATAAAATTCTGCCCTTTATAAAACTGTTCATCCTAATTAATAGATTTACAAATCTCATAACAAATTTCATTAGAAGAATTATTTAAGGGAATGAACAAACAAAACCAAAAATTATAATTTGCTAATTTATTTAATATTATATATAAGTTAAAAATAATTCTTCAGTAATGTCTTTCATATAATATCAAATATCACCAAATAGTTTGCATGTTCTATTTACATATAGACTTCAAATATTTTAGTTTTCATTTTCAAGTGTATAAAGTATATTAGAAAAAGCTAGATTTATTTTTAATGGGAAATTGGGCAAATGTTAATGTAGGTTAAATTATATTTAAATTACTTTTGAAATATTCTGTATAAATATTGGACATATTTTTCTTAAAACAACATTGCAAAAATAGTATGCATGCCCATACACACACACACACACACACACACACACACACACACACACACATACATATACACAAAACCTACGGAAAAACTGTGAAATTGTCTGGCTTCAATGGCCTTTTGTGATGGCTTACAATCTGCTCACCTACATAAGAGATATTATTAGTTACACACAAAAATTATTTCTCCGATTGTTGTATTTCTTCCTTGGGTAACTAAATGAAAATTTCCTATAATAAGAAACAGATCAGTTCAAATATTGACATTATAAATCCTTATTTTTCTTCTCCAAGTGACAGCATTTTATGGTGTTTGGAAAATGACATTTAGAAATATTCTCTGATGCATGCCAAAATTTAAATCATTCACTCTTATAATTATAGTTTTTCCATATGGCTGGTGTCTTTTAATCATTTCAAGTGAAAAGGGAGTATGTCAGTTTAATAAATATTGTTGAATTGATGTGAAATAAAGACCTCAGGCACTTCTGTATGTTGTCGATAAGAAATTATGTTCTATTTTCACTGTTTCACCTCACACATTTGAGTCCACTCAGGTTAAGTTCACTGTTGACTAAGATTTGTGTAGTCTAGTCTCTCTATGCCCAAAGGAGAGTATGCCTGTTTTTGACAATGTCTTCTAACTCTGATATAAATAGTAATGAACGAGTGAGACGTAAATGGGTTTTACAATAAAGTTGGCTTTACAGAATCACAGTACTTGTTTGTGCATTCCGTAGCACTGGAACGTTTACTAATGACACTGTGTATGATAATGTCGCCTATCATAGGTAAGCACTAATGAGCAAAATGTTTGTGACTTATGAGATGATATTTAGATTCGTAGCAAGACTCTTCCCCCCTGCATGGAAGGGTCTACCCCAGACACCTCTCCTAGCTTGTGATAACTGTTGTCATCCTGGCTTACAGATGGCCGTCTTCTCCCTGTGTCTTTTCACATGGTATTCTGTGTGTGTGTGTGTGTGTGTATGTGTGTGTGTCTGTACAAAGTTTCCCCTTTTTATAAGGACACCAGTCATATTGGACCAGAGCCTGCCTATTATAAGGACCTCATATGTTTTTTTCCAAATAAGGTCACATTCACAATTAATTCAACATTTTTTAGGGAACTCAACTAAAAACTTCTGGTGGTGTTGAGAATAGGAGAACATAAAAGTATCTAACAGATTGTCGCCAAAAAGCACGTAGCATAATCCGAGCGCAGAATTAGAACTGACAGAAGTTTGCAAGTTCCCCTTTACGGGGGTTGTAAAACAGGACCAGAGATCTGGAAAGAGCAAAACCTGACGAGAGACTATGAATTCCTAAAGCAAACAAACAAAAACTCCCTTTGAGGACAAACTCCTGTCTTACAGAGATAGTGTTAGGAGTATAGTCTAAATTCTACCGGACAGAGATAACAGAGGGGAGAAAAAGAGGTGGAACAAATAAAAAAGTGAGAACGCGAAACAGAGGAGGCAAGTAGCAAAAAGTGCTAAGACGTACTTTTTTTTATCACCTCTTAAAACACCTGGAAAGGAAACTCTGAGTCCCTGAAGCTAGGAAAGCAGTTCTGTTCTCCAATCCCTGTTGAAAGTGCAAAACAATTCATATCACCTAATATAAGACACAGAAAAAGGTGGCAATTGTGCAAAGTTATTGTAAGGAAAGAAGACCGCGGAGCAGATATCTATTTGAATATGTTTGTTCACTGGGTAAAACCTTTGAGTATCAGAGTGTCAGGGAGGAAGCAATTTTCTTTTACCCTTCTAGGCTCTTCTGGCTGTCCTGAGAACCAAACTGATATGAGACAGATTAACAGCAGGAAGTCAAACAAAATTTTAATAACATGTACGTGGGAGAGACCTAGGAAAACTGAGTAACTCACCAAAATGACTGAAACCCTGACCTTGAACAGCATCTTCAGCTAAAGACAAAAATGATTGTTGAGGGGGGCAGTTTGGGACTTCAAAGGTGAGGAGGGCAATTTATATACAGAAAAGCAAATGTTTGCCAGACAACTATTTGCTGGGCCAGGCAGAGACAATGGGACACAGAAATTAATTTTAAATACAGACTTTGCTAGGTTCCTCCCTGCGCACACACCTGGTTCATATTCAGTTATCCACGGTGATCTCTCCATTCCTGAAACAGGTTCTCTATTTACATTCTCTTAGGAAATGAGGTGACAGGTCAAAGTTTCTTCCTGAATCTTTTGTGGAGGGTTGGATATTCTGAGGTCCTTACTCCACCTTGTTTACACTGGCATCATTCATTTCCTTTCCTTTTAAAAAGAAAACCCTACTTGATTTACTTGGGTATTTTCTATCACTGGTCATTTCTGACAATCTGAACTAATATAAACATTTTTCAGTACAATGCCCACACATTGTCTTATCTTTAATCTCTCCCTTTCTTCAAACTTCACTATGATGTTTTCTCCCAGTGATACTCTTAAAGTAAATAATTTCTTCTAATAAATAAAAATGCAGTATCTGGGTTTGTTTTTGTTATGGTTTTTATTAACCAAGAGCATTTATCAGAATGAAAACAAAGCTGCTGGGAGAGGTGCAGGCACTGGACCCTCTGGGAAACGGAAGGAATCTGGGATTTGTTACCAAGCCTGTCGGAAGTCTGGCTTAAGAAATGAGGCAGATAATTAGATTATTCCCCGTGTTCACCTAGAATCAAGTGATCATTGGAGTCAAGGTTTAGGGGGAAATTCTGTGTCAGCTACTATAGAATATATCCCAGAGAAATCTGGGACTTCAACATGAAATGGCATTTTTGAAAAGCACCGGATGGTTTGAAGGAGGAGAATGACAGCCCGGCATCCTTATATTCTTGGATGAATGCCTACTAAAGCCCAGGGGCTTTCTAGGGCAGTTCTAAAAGAATGTGTTAGTTGCAGCTACAGGGCTGAGATAACCGAAAATAAAGCATCAATTTTAACCCAAGAGTTGAGAATAAGAACATTTGAAGGCACATTCTTGTCAGGGAAGTTGTGTGAAAATAAGAGCAGATAAGAGATTCTTATACTAATCACAGGGCTGTGAAGGAGACCTCAGAATGCTCTAATGGCCAAGACTCTAAATGCTTATTTCCCACTGAATTATTTGTGACAACCAAAGCCTCTCTCCTGACTATTTCAGGAGCCTTTCCCAAAACCATCCTTGAATAAAGGCACCGTAACATCATTGAAAGAGGGAGCTCTTTTCCTTTTGCATCTTCCCAACAATCTACAATCTCTCCCAAGATAAAACTGTTACCGCAGGAAGGGAAGAAACAACCTCGATTCTTTGTCTTATCTGAGAAAAAGAATTTAAATGGAAGACGGAAAGTGTGATATGAACAAAAAATTTTATTAGTAGAGCAAAAATCAGTATAGTACACCTTCAAGAATTAAAGGCAGGCCAACCCAAGAGAGGAAAAAAAAAAAATGGCCTCATTCTTTGTTTCTCCTGCCTTACATCCTGGCTTTAGGTGTGTTCTTGTGACTGATGGATGGTTTACTTATGTCCCTTGAGTCCTTAGGCGTGCCCATCTCCTCTGTGCGTTGCTCTGACCCATGATGTACACAGAAAAACCTAACTGTAATGCTAATTATAATACAATGAACATTGGGATGCATCCTATTGAATCCTATTTGCTACCGTGCAGTCATGGCTGTGGGGTTCTAACTGGTTTAGAAGTAAAGTCCCTTTGTATTGGAGGAGGAAACAGCACCACCTTCTGAAACATCCTCCCTCTCCCCCGCCTATCTGCCCGGTTCCCCCACTTATGTAACTGCCCAGCACAAATAGAGCCACATACCTGCATAACCTCAAGGCCACTGACTGTTAAACACCCAAGGACAAGAATTAGGGAGAAGGCAATTGCAAAATTTTGCTAATTTATATTTTTTTCAATATATCTGCAAGAATAGATTCTATGATCAAATAAAGAAAGACTTGACTATCTATTAGGCTGAAAATTTTATTTTTGCACTTAGTTACAGAAGCTATAGCATGATTTGTATGTCTGTTATGCTTTTGTCTAATTCTTCATCCTGTTTTTACCAAAATATATGCTTAACAGTGGCCCATGATTAAATGGAATTCCATTGTCAATTACTTACTGGATTCTTCAGTAAAAATGTTGGAGTATATTATTTATGGGGCCCGTTCCATTAATTCCTGCACTGTGTCCCTTAATAAAGTCCAATAAAGGGTACTGCTTTTGTGAAAATCTTGAGAAATACTTTGGTGAAAGTTAACAATATATTTGCGTGGTGCTTTAATGGTTTGGAATTAGAGTAGAAGGCGTTGTGCTTGAGTTGAACTCAGTGGCTTTCTCAGGGATGACAGAGGTCAAAACTTGTAGAAGTAAGTTAGATACGGTTACCATAGTATGAATTCAGAACTGTCTAACTGGTATAGTTTTCTGTTGTTAAGTACTACATTCCTATGCCTCTAATGACAAAATACATAAAATCCAAAGTCCTTCCTGATGTGTATAACTATGAAAATTCCAACAATATCTTGAACCAAGATAACAATCACCTAATTCTTAGACCTGAGCCTGGACATATCTATCAGTTCTTGAATAAATGAGGCTTAAGTAACAGTTGAAGTATTAGTGGTGGCCAGCAGTTGGCATCCTTGACCATCCAGGCTGCTATAACAAATACCATGGCCTGAGGAGCTTATATACAATAGAAATTTATTTTTCACAGTTCTAGAGGTTGGAAATCCAAGATCAGGGAGCTAGCATGATTAGGTTTTGGTGAGGATCTCCTTGACTACTTCTCACTCTTTCCTTAAGTGGTGAGAGGAGCAAGGGATCTTTCTGAGGCTTCTTTAAAAAGGCCACTAATCCCCATTCATAAGAGCTCTACACTGATCACCTAATCTCATCCCAGAGTCTCCAAATCTAATACCGTTACCTTGGGCTTTAGAATTTCAATATGTGAATTTTGGAGGGACACAAACATACAGAACATAGCAGTTGGGATGTGGAGATGAATAAATGGGGCCTGGAAGATTTTTAGGGAAATGAAAATACTATATGATACTTTGACAATGAATACATCATTATACATTTGTCCAAGCTCATTGAATATACAACACCAAGAGTGAACCCATATGTAAACTATGAACTTAGGGTGATTATGACGTGTCAATATACGTTGATCAGTTGTACCAAATGCACCACTCTAGTGGGGGATGTTGATAATGCAGGGGGCTACAAATGTGTAGGACTATAGGGTATATTGGAAATCTCTGTACCTTCCTATTTTGCTGTGAACTTGAAACTACTCTAAAAATATGTCTTTAAATATTATTTTGCATAAATGGATGTGCTCTAAGTAATATTGCTTTCTAAACTTTAAACTTCCTACCATTAAGTTGGAGATACAATGCTTGATAAGATGTGAGAATTTGAAAACAACATATACAAAATTGGATATGCTTCTCCCATAATTTTACTGAATAAGTGGAAAAGTGTCTAGGCTTGATAGGGTTCAAAAATAAAGAGGTTTCTCTGTTTAAGGTGGAAATGCATTCAGCTTCAACACTCCATTCTCTGATCTAGCAGATCCAATATTACACAGGATGTCTGAGGCAGAACAGCACACTGTGTGAACACTGGTAAACCCTGACACAAGTCATAACAATAGTCCCCCATAGTTTTATTCTAAAGTTATGCCTTCTTGGCAAGTAATTATTCTTCTTTGAGACATAACTCATGGGTTGCTAGAATGAATATCTAAACATTGGATAACAGATAACTATAAGCATGAATTGTCTGTCATAAAGCAGACTCTATCTGTATACATAGCCCCCAAATAAAATATGACCATTATTTACAAATGAAGCATTGGTGGTGCCATGCCAAGTCAAGTTCTGGAGATGAGTTCCAAGAAAAGCTTGTTTAGTCTCCCAATGTTCTTAGTCTGACCACTTTTTCCTTAGTCAACAACCACATTTTCCTATGCCCAGTTGACTGAATGTTGACTCTAATTTGTACACAGATCTGTACAAACTGGCAGTAACTTTTCTCACCTTTTTTGTTTCAGCCTGGGAAGACATTGAAAGACAATGGAAGAGAGACATTATCCAAGAATAAAGAATCCAAGTTTTTCCATCTAAAATGAGAATGAGTGATGGCCTGATGTAAAGATTTAGGCCAATTTATTGATAGTTTCTAAATAGTTACTGTGACTGTATGTAATTGGCATTTGTAAAATATTTCATCCCCAAAGAGCAAAATATATATTCTTCTCAAGCACGCATGGAGAGTTCAACATGACAGGCCACATTATAAGCCAGAAAACATAACTTAACAAATGTGAAAGAACAGAAGTTATACAAAGTACATCTCTCATGACCTGGACTTAAAATAGAAACCAAAACAGAAATACAGTGTAAAAATCCTCAAATATTTGGAAATTAAACAACATAATCTTAACAAATAACATATAAGCATAACATGTAATATATGTGTCAAATAAGAGGTCTCAAAGGAATTTTTTTAACAAAATGAAAGTATAATTTACACTAATGTTTTGGTCTCAGACTATCCATAACCAATGCTGTGGCTGGTCCAGTGTGCGTGGTTCTTATTGTGACTGCAAGACACCAATAGCAATAGCCATCAGGAAACTTTGAAAGAGAGTTTTATTACCTGTAAGTCCTGGAAGTTTCACAGCACACCTGGGATTTTTCTTTAATTGGAGTTGAAAGTAGAGGCTTCGGGTTCACGGGCTCACTCTTTGTTGGTGAATTTAAAACATGAAAGTACAGGAAGAGAGAAAAACAAGCAGTATAAATGGTTAGTTACTGAAATCAACCAAATCTCTAAAACAAAGGAACCTCAGTGAGGGAAGGTGGCCTGGCCCTTAGTCTAGTCCTGTGGCCGGCAATGTGTTTATTGAGACAGCAGTCTCTAAAGTGGATGCCTCTTTGAAGTAGATACTTTGGCCATCAAATCTTAAGTCAGGCACTTGCATTACAAAACAGAAAAACCAACTGTCAGGGGCTACCTACGTCAAATTCCTTAGTTGCAACAAAATTTTGTAAGACATTTAAAGCATCAAATGCATGGATTAGCAAATTAAAAAAGTCTAAAATCAATAACCTGATTTTCCACCTTAGAAAACATGGAAAAAGGTATGTAGTGTAAGCCTAAAGTAAGCAGAAAAAATACATATAAGAACAGAAATCAATAAAATTTAAAACAGAAAGCAACAGAGAAAATTGACAAAGTCTACCTCTTAGAGAGAAGCAGAGCCAAGAGGAGCCTAGGAAAACATGACGAGTAAATGTAGTATGGAATCCTGGAAAGAACTGAGGAAATCTGAATAATGTATGGGCTTTCGCAAATAATAATTTATCAGTACTGGTTCATTAACTGTAACAAATATACAGCACTAATATTAGATGTCAATAATAGGAGAAACTGGGTGTGTGATATATGCAAATTCTGTACTATCTTGACATTCCTTTGTTTTTCCAGGAAATCTTAAACCATTCTAAAATAAAAATGTTTGTTTAAAGAGTAATTAAGCTTTTTTGTCTATAATCTGTTCTACTTATTATACATAATATGCAGCAATACAAATACTTTAATAGCATGGCATAAAAATGATTGTGTTATTCTTGTTCATGAAATACAAATGCTTGTTTGTTTTTATTTAATTCAGCAATTATGTGACTGTACTTATTAAATTGACTTTAATTTTGCACCATGCAGTTCAATTTCTTAGTCAGGAAAAGAATAATTCAAATTCTTATAGATTATTAAAAAGTGCACAAATGGAAAATGCTGGAGAGGATGTGGAGAAAAGGAAGCCCTCCTACACTGTTGATGAGAATGCAGTTGCGTGCAGCCATTATGGAAAATAGTATGGGGATTCCTCAAAAAACTAAAAATAGACCTACCTATGATCCAGCAATCCCACTCCTGAGCATATACTTGAGTGTATATCCACAGGGAATTTTAATTCAAAAAGATACATGCACCCCAATGTTTCCAGCAGCACTATTTACAATAGCCAAGAAAACATGGAAACAACCTAAATGTCCATTGACAGATGACTGGGCAAAGAAGTTGTGGTATATTTATACAATGGAATACTACTCAGTCAAAAAAAATTAATACCACTTGCAGCATCATGAATGGGCCTGGAGATCTTCATTCTAAGTGAGATAAGCCAGAAAGATAAAGAAAATTATCATATGATACACTCATATCTGGAATGTAAAAACAGAAAAATGAAGACACTAATGAACTTATCTACAAAATAGAAACAGACTCATAGACATAGTAAACAATCTTATGGCTACCAAGGGGTGAAGGAGGTGGGAAGGAATAAATTAAGAGATAGAGATTTGCAAATATTAACTGTATATATAAAATAGATAAACAACAAGTTTCTGTATAGCTCAGGGAACTATATTTAATAGCTTGTAGTAACCTATAATGAAAAAGAATATGAAAACAAATATATGTATGTATATGTATGACTTAAACATGTTGTATGCCAGAAATTGACATAACATTGTAAACTGACTATACTTCATTAAAAAAATAAAAAATTCTTGTACATCTGTGTATTTGCAGGAGTTGTGCTATCCTAGTCCTTATTTCTTTATACAAGCTAACAGATAAGCTGTTTTTAACTCCTCCTGCCATGATCATTTCAAATTCTCAACATTTACCTCTCCTTTCTTTATATATAATTTCTTATCATAGATAATATGTACCATTTATATAAGTGAAATCCTAAAAAAATCTTAATAAAATCAATGTGTTTTAGAAATCTTATGAAAGATAGAGAACCAGTTCATTATTATGAGTTACAATTTCTGAATTTTATCCACCAGGTATGCTTTTGATTGAATTTATTGAATAGTTAGAAAATTCATTTAATTTCTATAATTTTCTAGGAAATAATGATAAATTTGAAATGCTTTACCAAGAATAATATGTATATGTGTATATATATATATATATATATATATATATATATATATACACACACACACACATTTCTATAAACAAATATAACATATAGGAATTTTCTCTTTTTTAATTTGATTTATTGAAATATAGGTGCTGTACAATATTAAATAAGTTACAGGTGTATAATATAGTGATTCACAGTTTTTAAAGGTTATACTTCATTTGTAGTTATTATAAATATTGATTATATTCCCTCTGTGGTACAATATATCCTTTTAGCTTATTTTATACGTAATAGTATGTACCTCTTACCTTTGACCCCTATATTTCCCCTCCCACCTTCCCTCTCCCACTGGTAATCACTAGTTTCTTCTCTACATTTGTTAGTCTGCTTCTTTTTTGTTATATTCATTAGTTTGTTGTATTTTTTCAATTCCACATATAAATGATAACATACAGTGTTGCCTTTTTCTATCTGACCTACTTCACTTAGCATATCGCCCTCCAAGCCCATCCATGTTGTTGCAAACAGCAAAAGTTTATTCTTTCTTATGGCTGAAAGCATTCCATTGTGTGGGTGCATGTGTGTGTGTGTGCACACACACACACATACAGTGGGGGGAAGTGGCCTTTGCTGTAGATTAATTGACCATAAGTGCATGGGTTTATTTCTGGGCTCTCTTTCCTGTCCCACTGGTGTGTGTTTCTGTTTTTATGCCACTGTTATACTGTTTTGATTACTGTCATTTTGTAGTATAGTCTGAAGTCAGGAAGCATGGTTCCTCCAGCTTTGCTCTTATTTCTCAAGATTGTTTTGGCTATTCAGACTCTTTTTTGTTTCCATACAAATTTTAAAATTATTTGCTCTAGTTTTGTAAAAAATGCCCATGGGTATTTTGATAGAGATAGTGTTAATTCTGTATATAACCTTGGGTAATATGGTCATTTTAACATTATTGATTCTTCCATTCCAAGAATACAGTATATCTTTTCATCTGCTTGTGGTAGCTTCAATTTCTTGTGTCAATGTCTTATAGTTTTCTAAGCACAGGTGCTCAGTGTTTTATTTGGTTTGAGCAAGTGTGGAAGATCATTAGTGCTGTGAATTTAAATGAAGGTAGTATCAGTTTAGGTTGAAAAAAATCTGATAAAAGTTTTATGAATAAGAATAAAATTAAAATTGGTTTTAAGGACTTATTTTGGAGGAAGCAGAATGTATTAAATGTTGAGAATAAAATAGTGAACAGTACATATAATAGTCCAAGTACTCTAAGTTAGTGACTAAAATAAACAAACAAATAGACACTTAAAATACAATATGATAAAAATTAAGATGAGAGAAAAGGAGAGTATTATGGATGTTTAGAAAGATGAACACTGAAGCCAGATTTAAGATGGTGGGACTAGAATATCTTTCCAGGACAATTTAAGCTTGTGTTGGAGCTTAAGATGTAAGTAGATGTAAGTTGGAATTAGCTTGGCAATGGGGGAAAAGAATGTTCCAAGATAATAGAATAATATGTCTGTCACCTGGAAGAGGGTTCAGTCTTTGATCAAGAAATCAAAGTATATCAGTAAAACAGAGTGAGGTGGAGTAGTTGGTAAAAGTTGAGGCACTAAAGTTATTAGGGGCTATAGTGTGTGGGACTTTGTAAACCAGGATAAGACATTTACAGTGAGACTATAGAGGACAATTATCATTTTTAAGCAGAAAAGGCGCAAAGAGAGCATTCAGAGGGTTTTGCAGAAATCAAGATTAAACAATGAAAGTAGGCAATGGCAGAGCCATGGCAAAGGGGAACATAGGACATTATACGGAGTTGAGAGATTGCTATGAAGTCTGACTGGTAGTACTTGATTAGATATAAAGTTGAGCTAGGCCAATAAATTGAGTATATTTTAATATAAACTCCCAAATATTTGGTTTAAATCATTAATCAGGTCATAGTGTCATTTATAAAGATATAAAACACGGGCATAGGAGCATGTTTGAGGTAGAACATGTCCCACTGTGGACATGTTCTTTGGGAGATAGTTACACTGTAGTCACAAGCAGATGATTTGATAATTAGGTCTATTTCTAAAACAGAAAATAAAGATCAAAATAGGATTTGGGATCCTTCTGGTGATGATATGTGAAGTTGCCAGAGCAAGTGCTATCAACTCTGGCTGTAGGAAGAATGAGAAAAGGAGAGGCATCCATCCAGTTTCCAGAAAAGTCAACATTGCGTTTGATCAGTGAGAATGAGGACATGGATGAAGAGGCAGAGAAGGAGCATGTAAGTAAGTGTAAAAATTACTAAACAGAAATCTCAGTTAAATAGAGTGGTGAGACCAGAAGGGGGAGCGCTCACCCCCTGTGACGATAGTCCAGCCCAACAGGAAGAAAGAAAACTCCTCTTCTTCCCTGAGAAGGACTCAACCAATAAAAAACCATGCACTCTTTGCTTACTATAGCCCCCCCAAAGTCCTTTTCCTCTCCAAGAAGCGTTCTCCTTCCCTTGCTGATAAGAGGACTTGCCCATGGCTTACCAGGGTTGCAGATCCCAAATTGCAATTCTTGGCTGATTCTGACCAAACTCATCTTTGCTGGTGAAATATCTGGCAGTCTATTTGTTTCAGGTCAATGTAAGTGAGTGGGGAAGAAAAAAAAAAAGTCTGGGTAGGTGCAGTGCCTTGAGAGGCAAATAAGAAAATACTTCAAGATAAACATAGCGTGGTCCTGATTTAAAGAGAGAGAGAGAGAAACAAAGAGAGAGAGAGAGAACGTCAATGTACCTGATGGTTAAGCAAGAAAAACAAATCAGAAAATGTCCTTCAGGTTTAGTAAGAGAAGCTCACTAACATTGGCAAGAGACATTTCATTGGCATATTGAGGCTCAACCAATTTAGAAGTAAGTAAGAGTTAGAAGAGTGGAGACAGTGGGATGCACAGACCATGGTAAGTATGATGTAGATGGTAATTCAAGGGAGAAATATGATAGATGAAAATCTTTCTTTATGGAAGATGCATGAACACACTCAAGTATGTAAATATTGATTTGACATTAGAGAGGGAAACAGTTAAGAGATGTTAATAGGGGACATAGAAATTCCATATAAGGCAATGTGTGTTAATTCATTGGGACTTCTAACTGATTTTCTTATTCATTATATTGATTCAACCATATGAACCAGAATTTCTCAATCTCAGTATTGTTGACTTTGAGGAATAGACAATTCTTTGCTGTAAGATGCTGTTCTTGTGCTTTGCAAAATATTAGTAGCACTTCTGACCTCTAGACACTAGCTGCTAATACCACTCTTAGTCATGGCAACTAAAAATTCTCCAGTCATTGCAAATATACTATGAGGAAGGGTAAGTTCACCTTATTTGGGTGCCACACTGATCTGAACTAAGGAATACGTTTCAAGACAAAATTCTAATAATGTTCTTAATCTCTAAAACACAATTATGAATTTGTATTACTTTTATTTTAATCACTGTCTGAACAGGAAAGAAACACTGTATATTTTATTTGGAAAAGTTTAAATCTTTGCATTCAAATAAAGTGAAATATTTTGAAAGCTAACCTGGCATGTTAGATTCCTTATAGCTTGCAAGTCACTTTAAAACATTTTCACAGTGTGAAAACTATAGTTATCCGATGAGAGACCTAATTTAGAGGTTAGCATTCAAGTTATGAGTATAGCCGTAGGGAAAAAAATGAGGTGAGAAATGGGGCCCATATTCCAGAATTCAATATTACCTAAAGAAATGAGACTATCCAGTATTATTTGGAGGAAAAGCGATATAACCCTTAAAGTGGTCTCTGGAAGAAATAAAGAATTCAGAGTAAGTAGATTTATTAATGACGTTTACAAGTGATGCTTTCCACAAAATACCACCATAAGTTCTGTAAAATCCTTTATCAAAAAACATAGATATACAATGATTAAATTTTTTTTTTAAAAAAGCCACTTATTTTTTTAAAATATAAACACATACTTTACTCATGGGCCATGAGGCTCTTTTTGGTGGCCTCCTGATTTAAAGGAGTCATATTCTTTGTGTGACATGAAGCCCTCTGGCCCGTTGCTAAAATAGGTTGGATGCTTTCCCATTTTAAATCTATGAAATAAAATACAAGGAATTACAAAGTAAACTAATTATACTGAAGTATAGATGTCAAATTTTAAATATGGTGTGTTAATGTAAATACTTTTTAAATAAATGCAGTAAAATAAATTAATGGTAGGTGTAATAAAAACATAATTTCAAAATAGGGATAAACATATATGCTATATTATAATCTATGTAATATCTGATATGAAAATATTTATGGTTTCCATTAAACCAAAGGTTCTGCTGTGATTTCCCCGCCCTTTATTGATAAATGAAAGAAATACTAAAATGCACTCAGAGGTTAGTTAAAATAAATACATTTTTTTTTCCAAAATGAATTCATGACTCACCCATATTCTTGGATTCCTGGAGTTAATTGGAAGAATCAATGCTTTAAAAGGGCATTTCTATGCTGCTTAGAAAATTTTTAATTCTGTTTGCATAGTTTAAGAATAAAAAGAGTGAATGTCAAAAATTGCACTCATAGTTTGTCATGAACACTCTTTTTAATAATGATTAAAACGGAAGAATCTTACAGCATGTTTTAATTAGACATGGATGGTGTGAACCAAAGTGTTTCCTGCTCACTGATGGAAACAGCTATTCATTAGTTGTTTACCTGTAATGTAGTCACATTGTTTGGTCACAAAATCAACTTAAACTCACTGCTTGTGAAAGGATTGTAATCATCATTGTAGGTTCATTGTTTTCTTATACTTTCAACATGTATCAATCATTTCTTCTTTTCTGATAATATTTCTTCAACATTCTATACCACTGACTTCGATTTCATATTTTTTAAATTCTTATATTCTCTGACATCAGAATTTGTTGGTTTTGCTAATTGCCTTTGTCAGGGATTTCTCAGCCTCCTCTGTAAGGCCTTTTTGTGCTTCTCTTTTTCTAAATCTAATTCTCAGACTTGTTACCCAGTGTTTCCCATCTCAATCTGTATTCATCATCTATCCCATTGTATAACTCAGAATACTGAGATATTCCCTCTTACCTTTTACCCAAGAAGCTTTAGTGCCCAATGACTTTTACCACAAAAATGTATTTAATCTACTTACTTCTCTTCATCACCACTGTTACCAACTCTAGCATTTGTCCCTCATTATTTTGACGTTTTGATAGTTTATAGGACTTTGATCTATGCAAATATTCAAGATGAGATTGTAAATTCCTGGCATGCTTGATAGTTTGATCTGGATATGTGATCAAGATCTGTTCAGTCTTCTCTGAGAAAAAGCAATATGTGCAACTTCTCCATCATGTCTACCGAGAACGCACTTTCTCCCTTTTTCTTTTTCCCAGTCCTGCTTAATGGAAAGCAGACAACAGTGATGAATTACTTTGAACAATCCAGGCAAGAACAACATCTTAGAAAAATGTAGACAAGGAACATCATATTCTTGTTTAACAGAGGTTTTTTTTTTTTTTTTCCACATTTTTATTGTACTGTCATGATTCGCTAGAAGTTGTCAGTTTCCCTGGTTGAGCAGTCAGTTAAGTCCACACTCCTACCCACTCCTCTAATGGAACTCTCACACTTCACGGCCACCATACACCAGCCTTAACTGCTCCAGGGTCAAGGGCCAGGTAGTTAGGGACAGTCCCTGTGACTCAGAGCCTACTGCAATTCTTTAAATCAGCCAAACCACATGGAGCCCTTGATACTAGCTAATTTCACCCCACTTCCCATATGTACAATGTCCCCACAGCTCCAGTATGCTGTTGCCCTTTCTCTGTGTAGACTTCTGTGTGTCCAGGCCTGGCAGCCTTCTCTTATTTGGAGCTGTACATAAGTGATAACCTGCCTTTCATCTGTCTGAGTGTCGTTGTGTTGTGCCCTGCCCCATTTAAAAGATCCTTTAAATCTCATAAAACACATTGATATTTTAGAGCGATCATGACTTCCTTAGACCACTCTATGCTCTGACTCTTAGGTGCATAAGAAGTCATCTTCTACCACATTTCAGTATCGTTTGTGCTTTGCTCTCTGTTAAAAAAATTGAAAGTATGTTAAGTCATATTGTATTAAGTATAATGACAGCTTCCAAAGTAATTCCATGCAGAGGAGACTTTGAAAAGGTAATTATAATTACTGAATAGTTGGCATTAAAATAGGGAGGTTATTCTGGATTGCTTGGGCAGACCCAGTGTACTCATACAAGTCCTGTGATGGTTAATTTTATGTGTCGTCTTGGCCAGGCTTTGATGCTTAGATGTTTGGTCAAACAATTTCTATATTACAAACAATATTGTATTATAGAAATCCTGCCTGAGGTTCCAGCCTGTCAGCCAGTCCTACTGATGTCGGATTTGTCAGTTCCCATAATCAAATGAGCCTGTAAGCCAATTCCTTAAAATCTCTCTTTCATATATATATATATATGTATTCCAGAATACTTTTACTGGTAAAACCCTCAAAGCAGAAGCAGAGAGAGATTAGAAGCACAAAAATTCAATGTACTATGCTGGTTTGGAGATCCAGGAGGTCATGTTTCAAGAAAATGAGAGTTACAACTGCAAGAAATTGAATTAAGTTTAATTCAATTAAATTCTGCCAACATCCTGAATGAGCTTGGAAGTACCTTCCCCAGAGCCTCCAGATATAAAAGTAATAATTGCCATGGCATCATATTTATGACCTGATTTAAGTGAAAAGATAAGAGCATAATATGATGTATGTAATGCACTTTCACTTACATATATATCAACATTTCCCAGCAACTTTAATAAAATGTTAGTGTCCTGAGGTATGATCACATCTATTTTGAGAAAAACTATCTGTAGATGTTGAAAGTTATTTTTCTGTTTATTATTTAACCTTGAGGCTGAAATTTAAAATATTTAAAACTAGAACAATGGCATTTTTAGAGCCTTTAACAAGTGTTGAGAGTCTAAAATGTGTCTCCATTGAGACCACCCTTTTCTTGGAGGGACATATTTCATGAAGCTGTTACTTAAGCTCATATGAAACAAACATCCACCCATGGCTAGGATGACCATATGCTTCAGTGCAGCCTGCTCAGGTTTGATTTAATCACAATCATAGCATAATTATTAATAGCACTCTTTTCACATTCAGCCAAGTGTCCTAATCTTGCCAAAAAACTGTATGGTCATTGTTCTTATAGAAAACACAAACCTGCCCACAGTATGTTTACATATTTACACACACATTTAGCTGTGCATGATTGTTTGTAGGGACATATGTACTTCTCTCTCTGCCTGTCTGTGCTTTATATATATAAATATATATGTATATAGTGACAGTTATTGGCAAAGAACATTATCAGTGTGAAATACTATGGTGTTAAATGGATGATTTTAATTGGAGAGGACATGAAACAGGAGCCAGGTGAACATACAGTCTGAGAAAAAGAGAGCATGATAAAGTCTGAAATCCTAGAGTACGCAGCTAGCTTATGCAGGAAGGGAGCCTTCTGGAGACCAAGAAGAGAGACTTCCCCAAGGAAAGCCCCATGAAGGGACAGGATATAGTGCCATAGACATGTAACACGAGAGGGGGAAAAATGGTGAAGGGTGTAGTGTAGGGCATTGGACTGGAAAGATGAGAAAAAGCGAACAGAATGGATGGATATACACTCCTAGGAGAATCTCAGAAATGCTCATTTGGACAGAGAGGAAAATATGAAATTTATGCTGTTACAACTGATACAATCTCAGAGCTAATATACTTTGATAATTAACCAAAATATAACCCAATTTTATATCTAAATTTGGTGAAATAAAGCATTCCAGTTGGATAGGCAGATGGATGGATGGATGGAGGGAGGGAGGGAGAAAGAGATCACAAAGTGTTGGTAGAAATGTTAAGTATCAGGTCAAATATTCCCCATGGTGATAAACATATACTTCACTGACTCTTCTACATTCAAACCAAGGTAAACTCCAGAATAAAATATTGTCAATTCCTTCCACTACTGACAAATATTAGTGATGCTTCATTGTCATTTTCTGTCTCAGCCATCTAGTTATTTTTTATTCCTTGGAGCTTGCTCTGTTTTGCTTAGCTTTGAGAGATTCTACAAAAATTATTTACTCCATCACTTCTGAAAAGTGCAGATGGTGTGACAGGGACGAAAGCACAACTAAGAAGACTCTGACTACGACTGTGTTGAAAATAAAATAAATTAAACTGATGGAAAAATGATTAAATGTGCCCGTGTGAATGAAACAAATTATTCGGTAGGGAGGATTCTGAAGGATAAGAAATAAATAAAACAGAACATAGAAACTGCTGTGAGTATGTCATTGACAACAATCATCAAGACAAATACATGATAAAAAGGAAGACATAAAATAAGAAATAAAATACTCTATGGCTAGGCACAAGCCCTAGAGTTTTACTAAACAAAGCAAAACCAAAATCATCAGTTACTAATTAAAACAAGCAAAAGGAAGCATAACATTACAAATGTATTTCAGATGGCTCTGTAGGTACAAAATCTATTGTAATCTGCATAATTTTCCTGTGTGTTGGTGATAAAGGCAAATAAATATGATCTTTATTAGGGTACATTGTCTATATATGTATCATTTTTTTAACAACTGGTCACCCCTCAGAAGTAGTAACTGTGTTTTTCCCATATTTGCACCAATCTTTTATACTTAACATTGTCCATTAACAAACTAACTTAAACCCACACCATTTTATATGTATTCTAAATTTCCCATTTTGATAGTTTTCATTTTTTTATGATTTAATTGGAGTGGTTTTTTTTTTTTTTTTGAAAATTTTTGTTTTCTTGAAGTGGTTTACCAAAAGTTTTCAGGCAGCTGTCAAATGGCAAAGCCAGGATTTGAACCCAAGCCACTAGGCTTTAGAGTTCGTTTCTGTTACCACTGAGCTGTGTTGGCTATGTTCACTTGAAATCCCCAAAGCAGTTTTGTGGTCTTTATATTTGAATGGCATCTTGTATGTATATAAAAAAAAATAGTAATCCATATACTTTCTCATTACCTTTAGATGGTGGAGAGCTCATGTCTAAAATACACTACTTTTGTTTTTCTTTGTTTTAAGGAAAACAGTAAAAAAAAAATCCCTAGTTGTATTTAGGGGAAAAGAATTTAGAATATACTCCTACTTTTCCATTCACATGCATTATTTTTCACACTCTTCGATAATTTCTAAAAGCTTGTCTTTTTTTTATACTTAAAATTTTTCATTTTCACTGCAGAATCCACATTTGCCAGTGAACCGCGGGTGCAGTGGGTGAAGTGTCCTTTGCTCATCTGTGGTCACGTGGGCACTCCAGCTTTCCTCGCTTAGAAGGCAACTCTTAGGAATACTCATTTCAAGCAAGTAGTGCTATTTTGTGCATCTGATCATCTGATGTTAGATTACCTCCCATCGGATTACCTGGTCCTCTGGTTTACTTAGAGAGTCAGAAATGTGAGTTGTCTTAAAGGATCAGATACAAAATACTGCATTCCCACTACTCTGACTCCTAGCATGGACTACATTCAAACAATTTGGGGGTCAGTTATTTTTGTTATTTTCTTAAATTACATTGGTTCCATACCACAACGCTATTCTATTTTCTATTACCATTGACATAAAGATTTGGAACATCTGAATAGATGATAGAAATTATCCTTTTGTCTTAGAATATATTCCCACAAATTTGGGATGGCTACTTTTGTCTATTTATTTTCCTGGACGATGGAAGCTCTGAATACAAAGATTACATCAGAGAGCAGAATTAATCCAATGCCTTTATTATCTATGTCAGTATCTAGATCGTTAGCTATGGCATTACTGTGTGTTTGATATGACAAATGAACATACATAATATTCTGCTGGCAATACAGGCAAAGCTTATGATGAATAGTGCAATAACATGCTTCCAGATTAATTTTTACAGACAATGCATTCAGAAAAAAAGGGCTGTCCCTTGCACCTGCCCTTTCTATATGCCTTGTCTTCTTTCCCCCACACACCTATTAGCCATCAACCACTGCCAACCACCTTTTGTGGATTCTCGTTTATGACTTCAGTTTTTTGGCTTTTGGTGCTCTTGCATTCTCTTTACTTTCTCAGCACTGCTGCCCATATTTTAATAGGAAGTTAGTGATGCCAACTACAGGGCTTGAGATGGAGGAGTGTTTTACAGATTGCACAGAATTATTTTAAATTCAATCTTGCCAAAGAGTTTACTCTAACACATTTCACTGATGTTATATAAGGAGCTACCTTTTTTACCATGGTCAGGAATTAAGTCAGCTCCAGCCATGGAGTCTTCCACTCAGACAACAATCTGTCTTGTGCAGCGGGCGCGCCCACTGAGGTACACCTAGGCCAAAGCTTCGTTTCTACAAGGTACACACAATTTTCCCCATGTTTATTTCACATAATAAAACATGCTCTAGTATATGAATTAGTCTACCATTTAATTTTGAAGCACAACATTTCAATTTAGACCTCTTATTCTTTGATGCCCTAATGCATGTATTTTTTAACTGACCACATTTGGAAGAAATATGCAAATTATCGTAATTATATTGTGTTGATCCCCAAGTTTGCCTTTAATTTTTAAAAATGAGGTCATAACTCTCTAGTATAGGCTTTTTATCAGTCCCTTGACATATTCATAGTCACCCAGCAAATATTATAGTTATAATATGATATATCTGTCTTAGTTGCTTTAGAAATGCATGGATTAAATAAACATTTTTCCTGGTCCTTCAAGTCTGATTTTACTGAGCACTCACAAAATATTGTAAATCTGATGAAAGAGAGGGAGAGAGAGAGAAATTAATAGTGTAGAGTAGTTTAGAGTAGCTCTTCTTTGTGAATTTAAAACAGCTGAAAGGTACAGGGAAATTTCACTTTGAGAGATAATCCCTGAGTTTGCTCCTAGTAGATGGACTGAATTTGGATATATGTCAACGTCAAATAAGGCATTTTAAGTTGGTGAAGGGTTGATGGCAATAGAAATACTTTGTTCCATATGCCTCATATTTTATCATTTCTTCCTTATTCACTGTGTGTCACATTAGAAATACATAGTTAAAACAGACAGAATTAGTGTCCTAAGATTTTTTAAAAATTGTTTATTTGCCCATTGTGTAGTTTTAAAACACTTTTTTAAAATTAGTATTCTATGTTCAGATGTGCTTAACTATTATCAAAATTATTGAAAACAACAAACTGAAACTCTCATAACAAGTAGCCTTGAAAAATGTCTTTCATAATCAACTGGTTTATCCCAATAGTCAATTATTGTCTCTCTAGTCTATTTGGTAAAGAAGACTAATGTGTATTTTTTTCATTTATTTTAAAATTTTTTAATTTAAATTTAAATTTTTTGAAGTATGGTTGATTTACAATATTTTGTTAGTTTTAGGTGTACAGCAAAGTGATCTGGTTATACATACATATGTGTATATATCTATATTCTTTTTTATTCTTTTCCATTATAATTTATTATAAGATATTAACTATAGTTTCCTATGTATACTTTGCTTTTACATTTTCATTTTTTCACTCTTGTCTATGAAAAATTAGGTGTAGACAAATATTTTGTCATGTGACATTTCAAATGTGTCTATATCACATCCAAAATATAAATGTTAATTTAGATAATATTCTGTTGTGATATTTTAAGGGTTAATGACAGTGAAGAATGTAATCGAGTATTATTCATTCCCAGAGTAACACAGAAATATCAGTGTCACTGTGTTAAAAACATAGTGTTATAAACACAGCCTGGTAAATTCCATTGGAAAAAAACATGTTGATCAAACCTTAGGGGGGAACTAGATTGTCTCCATTATAAGCAGTTCTGTGGAAACAAATTTGAAATTTATATACTTTGTTCTACTGGGGCTTTGAACAACTCAACTATATAATATTTCAGAAGAAGCAACAAGTGTGTTAAGAAAGGAAACGAATGCTTTGTAGAAGTCAGACTAATCAAGGAAAACAGTGCTACAGCATATGTTGTTTTCTCTGCAGAAAAATCCAAATGGGACATTCAGATGACTGAGACCGAAATTAATTTTATAGGCATTAACATTTGTGGGTGTTTCACACATGGAAGTGGAGAACATTTCCCTTGATAGTAAAACAAAATGCAGTATCAGGAGGGACATAAACTGAAACTCACAGCTCCTTACCATCAATTGAGTTTTACATCAACTTTGTTTTCATTGTTCTCACAAAATGTATACAGTGTTTGCCTACCAAAACACGTTGGTTAAAATAATGATAGATAGTTTTAAACTAAATGGATGCTAATTTAATATTGCTCAATCATTTATCTAACTTCAAGAAATGTCCCCTTGGCTTATAAGTATTTGGTGTCAATTCTCCACATTTTTGTGCTGTTTTGTAAAAGTAAAACATGAATTTTAAAAATGATTCCATAAACTTAACAGGTTAAAAATTTAGTATCGAAAAACATCAATCCCCACCACATTTTAAGTGTTCTGTAATGTTTTATGTTCTAATCAATTGAGGGGAAAAAAAAAAAAAAAAACACTGTCTATGAAAAAACCTGTAACATCATAAGCATTACAACTGAAAATCTGATTTAAAACCTATCATTTGGATCTGTGAACAGAACTATTTATTTATTAAGCAAGTATTTATCTATAAAACATTTTATATAAGCAACTGTGCTGGAGATTCAGACACTTTTCTAGTCCTCAAAAGTCTTAAAAAATAAACTTTACATCGTGTCCCAATGGTTAACCTAATTTTGTCAATTACATTTCAACAAGGTCTATCTCAACGTGGCCATAAAATTTGCAACTTATAATGAACATGTTGTTTACTTTGTATTCAGTAGTAGAAATTGTGTCAAACTTTCTTATATTATAATTTATTTTGTTGAAATTTCAAAAATATGAGTGTTACTACGAAAATCCAGCCATAAATCACTTGTCTAAACAATCATATTTGACTAGGTAATATTAAGGTTCTTTTATATTTAAAAAATTTTTGATAACGTCACTATTTTATAGCACATATATTACTTGAACTTAATTTTAGATTTGGTTTGGTTTTTTATTTTATTATCATTTCAACACAGAATACTCTTTTGATGTGTTTAATGTGTTTCCATGATGCTTTGTACTCTCAAAATTAGTGTCTACTATTAGTTTCTTTTTCCTCTTAGCATCTGTAAATGGATATGAGCCACCATACGGAGCCAGTAAAAATGTTGCAAATACTGGACTATAAGAAAAAGAAACCAGTTGACTAAAAAATAAGACCAAAATAATCTAATGACTAACTATTATAAATGTATTTTCCACATCAGAAGCTAAACTAATAGACTCTGAGGTTTTGAGAATGAACAGTATGGTGGTGAGAGACCATATCATTTGAAAATATGTAAAGGTTAAAATATAAGTTACCTAGTGAAGCTAAGATCAATGCTCACCAGGTATCAGTCAGCCATCCTTATATTTAGGTCACCCATTTTAGTTCATTTTTAATATTTTATATTTTTGGCTTTCTTTTTGTCTTACCTCAGCTTTCTCTTTATCTATTCTCTTTTATTTGCTTTATTTGGATTATTATTTACATTAAATTTTTACCTCTACTTGTTAAAAAATTATATAGTCTGCTATTAATATTTTATTTAGCCTATAAATTTTAATAGGCTTATTTAGCATATGAAATGAAAAGGGATTATAATCATTAGCATTCTCAATCATATCATCCAACTCAGAATACTTTAACCTTTTTCTCTGGAATATATATTCCATTGTTGTGATGCATTTTAGTTTTATTTTGTTCTCATAAATATGTTGTTCTGGTTTAAAACAGTCAATGTTTACTTAGAATTAATGACATATTTGCCATCATCTTTGTTTATCATTCCTTCTGTGTTGTGGAACATTATGGGTGAAGAGTATTTTGAAATGTTTTTAAGTAGGTTTTATTTTTGAAAAACTCTATTTTTTCCCATTTTTATCTATACATGTAATATATGTAAAGTCAAAGGACTTAGAATAACTAGGACAAATATAAATCATAACATAAAAAATGGAAAACAATTCCTATCAGAGATAAGATATCAATAATTAATAAAGTGTAAGGAAAGAAATATGGACCAATACAGCAAAATAAAGACAGAGTCTAGAAACAGAGTGACAAGGTGCAGTAATCTGTTCCTAACAAAAACACCATTGTAACTGAGTATTGAAGTGATATAGTTCTGGGTTATGTGACTGTCCACGCAATTTGAGGTGCATTATATAACTAAATGTGAAAGGCAAAAACAATAAAATTCTTATTGGAGGGAAATACACTTACGGATTTGAAGTAAACAAATGTCTCTTAAACCTGAGAGTACTAGTTTCCAATTGATGTTGTAAAAATTGCCATAAATATAGAGGCTTAAAACAACACAAATACATTATCTCATAATTCTGAAAGCCAGAATTCCTAAAATCAAGATACAAGAAAAACTGTGTTCTTTCTGGATAATTTAGGGAAGGATTCATTTCCTTGTATTTTCTGGATTCTGGTGGCCACCTGTGTTACTTGATTGATGGCCACTTACTCTATTTTCAAAGTCACCAGAATAGAATCCTTAAATCTTTCTGTCTCTGTCTTCTTGACTTCCTCTTATAAGGACACTTATGATTTTATTGGGTCTATTATATCATCTACAATAATCCCTGCATCTCAAGATCCTTAATCATATCTGCAATTTTTTTCCACCGACAGTAACATATGCACAGAGTCAAAAAATTAAAATGTAGACATTTTCAGAGATGTCTTCTGGTCCCTAATGATTTACATCCATCCACATATAAAATGCATTCACCTCACCTCAATATCCCAAAAAGTCTCAACCCATTAGAGCATCAACTCCTTATCCAAGATTTCCTTTAATATTCATCAGTTCAAAAGCCTCAAATCTCATAATCTAAATCAGATGTGGATGAGACTCTGGTCAGACTGACCCTGGGACAAAATTGCACTCCATATGTTGAGCATAAAACTAAAAAATTAGTCACTTGCTCCCAAAATACAATGGCGGGACAGGTGTAGTATTCAAGTTGTATACAATACCCTTTCAAAAATGAAAACAATGAGAGATAAAAGGAGTCACTCATCAATTTGAAATCAGCCTAGGCTAACAGTTTCAAGGTTTGGTAATAATCTTCTGTGGTTCAGAGGTCCATGCTCTGGCTCATGGTTTTGCCTTGGAATCATCCTTCCTTTTTCATGAAGACGTCATGTGTTTACATCAGACAATTTGTATTCACCTGTTCCCTTCCTGTAGAACTTTGGGAATCTTAGAGATTTCTTTGGTTTTCCTTCTTTGTCTTTTAGTCCATGCTTGCAGTGTTTCTGTTGGTGTAACAGTTGTAATACCCTTCTGAGTTTCCTGTGTGTTTTAGGGAAATTCATTGCATTAGATAAAAGGTTCCTTCATAGATCTTTCCTGGATAATCTTACCTGCAATTCCTGGTTTCTATGCTGATGTGGCTGAGGGCATTATGAATCACATGTTGAATTTGTTCATAGAGACTGTTGGTAATTAAATTTGGTCCTTCAAAGACATTAGCCAAAGTTGCCCAGCCACATCCTCAGCTTTCAGACAGTGCATCTCCTAATTTTACCATCCTTTTCATTATCATCAAGTCATGGCGGCTTTTTTGCTTAACAGTTCTCCTCTCCTTTCCTATGGATGCAGAATTTAAGTATAAGCAATGAGAAGAAACTAGGTCACACCCTTTCCAATGTGCTTGAAAATCTCCTCAGCTAGCTATCTAAGTCCATCACTTACAAGTTCTGCCTTTTATATAACTACCAGATGGAATTCAGCTAAATAAGATTTCTCCCACTGTGTGATAGACTCCCTCTCATCCAGGTTCCAAAAACATGTTGCTCATTTCCCTCTGAGTCCTCACCAGCAGTTCCTTCAATGTCCCCATTTCTACCAAAACCGTGTGTATGCTGATGTAAGTACTCTCTAAGACAATGTAGATTTTTCTCTATCATGCCCTCATGCCCTCACTTCCTGAGTTCTTACTAGCAGAGTTCTTAATATTCATATTTTTGCTAACAGTCTGTTCAAGTCAACCTAGACTATTTCTATCATGCTCCTCAAAATTCCTCATGCTCTACTCATTATTCAGTCCTAAACCAAATGTTTAGATCTTTCTCGCAGCAGCCCCACACTTTCAGGGACCAAAATCTGTATTAGTTTTCTATTTCTGCTTAATAAATTACTACAAATGTCATGGCCAAAAAGCCCACAGATTTAGTATCTTAGAGTTCTGGAGGTCAGAAGTCCTATAGTCAATGTGTCAGTAGGGCTGAATTTCCTGTGAAAACACCAGGGGAGAATCAATAACTCAGCATGACTCCTTCATCCATCTTGAAAGCCAGCAACATAGTGTCATCACGGCCCTCATTTCTGTTGTCACATCTCTTTCTCTGACTCTTAGATTATGTCTCCCTCTTATAAGGACCTTCATGATTACACTGGACCCAACCAGACAGCCCAAGATAACCTCTATATCTCAAGACCTTTAAATTAATCTTTAATCACATCTTCAGCATCTTTGCAAGTAAGTAATATATTTATAGGTTGAAGGGATTAAGATGAAATCTTAATGAATGAAAAAGAAAGAAACCAGAACATGCATATTCAATGCATACACCTGATAAGGAATTTATATTCAGAATATATAAAGAACTCCCGCAGATTAATAAGAAAATGCTGTTTTAAAAATGGTCAAAGTCATGGACAGACCCTTCACAAAAGAATGCTGTCAAACAGAAATAAGCAAATAAAAACCGTTCATCATTAAACAAGAGAGCAATGAAGGTTCCCTTTGAGTTATCGATGTATACCCCCCCAACATAGCTAAATTCAAAGATTTGATTTTCAATACAAAATCTAGGGTTTTCGTATTTTGTCATGTAGATTTTTTTCAATAATTTTCCTTTTTAAAAAATATTACTTTAAAATATTTATCTTGATCACTGAAGTTTTAGAGGCCAAAAGCATCATTTGCCTTGCCCTTCTCCCAGTCCTGAATTAAAGTACAAAGACAGATAAAACCAATCAACAGTAATAAAGGTGAGACTATTGGTTGCCTTTTGGGAGTGTGGTATTGATAAGGAAGAAACACTATGGAGCCTTTGGGTGCTAGAAATGATCTATATCATTACTGTGGTGTCAGGTGTTGGGTGTATAACTATGTAAAATTTATCAAACTATACAATCTGTAGACTATGCTGTATATAATTTATGCTTCAAATAATTAAAATAAGCAATTGCTAAGCAATTCCCATCTAAGAACTGAATATTAAAAGAAAATTATCAACCTTCTTTCACTTTCAACTGTCCTTTCCATATGTCTAAATAAGTAAACCAAAATTTTTATATCTCCTCTGGGGGAGTACACTTACATTTTAGCTTTCTTTTGCATTCAGGATGTAAAATTTTAATCATATTTCCACAGGAGGTGGTTTCTATTAGACTCCAGAACTTGTATGAACTCTGCAATTTGTTTCATGCCCCCTGCTTCTCACAAGGCCAAGAAAACAAAACTCAAAATTTCTTATGCCGAAAACTGACTTTAGTGTTCTTGCTTTTCAGTGTTATTGATTTCCCTTAGTTCCTGGCATCTGAGAAATTCCTACTTTCTTTACACTTTATTATTTTTTTTTAAATATTTTTAAAATTTTTAAAAACATACATATCTATCTGTTACGGTCTAAATTGGACCCCACAAATTCATATGTTGAAGTCATAATCGCCCAGAACCTCAGACTGTGATTGTGTTTGGGGATAGAGTCTCTTAAGAGGTAAGTAGAGATGAATGATGTCATTTGGTCGGCCATGTCCAATACAACTAGTATGCCTTTAAGGAAAGGAAATGACACTGTTTTCACAGGCACAGAGGGGAAAGGCCTCTGGGGACACAGTGAGAAGAGAAGGAAAATCAGGAGAAATGAGCGCTGCCAACAAATTGATCTTGGGATGCATTCTTAAAGGAACTTCTTAAGGTTTTGTTTGTTTGTTTGTTTGGTTGGTTGTTTTTAAATTTTATTTTTGTCTGCCATGCTATAACAGCTAATAGAGAGCATGTTTATGACAGTTATAAACTAAAAAGATAAAGAATCTTTCTCTGATTCCATTTTCCTCAGGGTGATTCAAATGAAAGATCTCCCCAAATAAATACATTTTAAAAACCATAAACATGCTTCAAGAAAAAATAGTTCAAGAACAAGTGGTGATTGCTTGTTGATCAAATGGCAAGCAGAGACGGAGAGGCAAGAAAATAAAATCAAATTTAAGTGTCTCAGTGATACTTAAATAAGGTTAGTGTGAGACATTGAAAAGTGAACTTTTCAGTTTTTAGTCTATTGAACACCTGTGAACAAGTGCATTTAACTTTAAGTTATTTCTGCTGTTCCCAGAGATAATATTTTCTTTTTAAATGCCTTCAATTTTTAATTTATGAGATTGACTGTATGTATTTGGTTTCATAGAAACATGCAAACCAGCATCTGAGTACTAAGGGTCGACTAATTTTTTTTTTTTTTTTGATTTGTTTGTAGAAGGCGATACTTCTTTGGACAAGGAAACTGAAGTTTCATCCTGTACTAAATGTAGTGGCAATCTAGGTAAACGTATTATTTTACCTAATGTCATAAGACTTTCATTTCATACAAAAGAAAAATATGTAAAAAAGTATGCCCAATATTTACATACACGTCTATGAAGTGTAAATTATCTTGACAATATCTAAGGCTAAGTGACTTTCTTTCAATTTGCAGAAAAAATATTAAGACAGATTGTAGATAGATAGATGATAGATAGATGATAGATAGACAGAAACATTCATAATTCCTTTGTAAAAAGTATAGCCAAAAATGTTGTGACTGATGTAATAATTTTGCCTGAATCTTTTGCACACATAAACTCTAGATTACACATATTCGAAAGATCACTGTCAAATCACGTGTATTCTCTTGACTGATTATGCTGCTATTAAATAATAGCTAAACATTCCCTAATTTAATAACATTCTAACCCTCAAGAGCCCAATGTAATTTTGGTAGCTGCTACCATTTATAAGATGGTCACAGATGTGCATATTTCCCTTGTTCCAAAATCACAATGCAATTTAATTCATCTCAGCTATCAATCAAATACCCTCTGATTAAATACAAATAAAGACTTTTTCATGTGTGCCACTTTTGAAATACAATATATAATAATAAGAAAGCTCTTTCCATCTTACAAACTTGCCCATATATATGTATGCAACAATGATTTTATAGCATTAAAAATATGTTGATTTATTTGCTTTATTTGTGGTTAGCCTAAAGCTACAAATTGATAGGACTAATGCAAAATTAAAATATAGATTCTTGCCACTATATGAAGGAGAAATGAAACCAACATGTTGTGTCATTATTGTAATATTTATGTAATAATACTAGCTGCTGTAAAAAAGACTGCTACATTTAAAAGGTTTGGTACAACAACAGTTTAATTATTGCCCCCATTGCAGACCCATACGGTTTTTCGACAAAGAGGAAAGGGAGGAATTCTGCTCTATTCAGAGTTGGAAACTGACATCTGCCACATCTGACCTTGGAGGCAGTTTTACGCATGAACACTCAGCTGACCAGCAACGAAGTGAGGATGCCTGGGACACAGACTTCGCACCAGCCACAGTTTAGAAGTGAAACACACCACTTCAGCATATGTTCATTGCAGCAAACTAGTCATTTAACCCCAACGAGAGGGAGGGATGTGAGGAAGAGGAAGCAGGGAACTGGGAAAAGGGCTTCCTGATTGGTTAGTCATTACAAGCGATAAATACGTTCTGTGGAAAAGAGATTACAATTTTTGGTGGACAGTGTCTGCTATAATCTGCCCTCTATTCTACAGATATCCTCATGTGCCTTTCCTTTTGTGTCTCGAGCAATCTCAAGCTCTCTCAAAGGAAACAACCCCAAATCCCATTCAATCAATACATCGTGCACACGTTCCAGGATCTTCCGACACTTCTCTGTGGGTTTCTCCATGATCTGGTAAACTCTGACCTAAAATACACGCCCCAAAGGGAAGTAAGGGTGGGGGGAATAACAGCACTAAAAAGTTTCAATTTAAAAGAGAAGCATGGAAATGCAGAAACATTTTTGTACATAGACTGGATAAACTCCTTTGACAGATCATCAAATCCTCCATCTTGAAGAAGAGAAAGTTTTTTAACTAGAACATGATCTGCTCTCTTGGGAGGGACTACCCTGTCCATAGTCCCTGGAACCTAGCTGGGGAGCAACTAACTTCCTTGTCAATTATTTCTAATGATCACTCTCCTAATTCCTACTTTCTCAAGTTTGAGGACCCATAAGTCATTTTGACATTCCCATGGAAAATGGTGGTTTTAAGATATGTATTTCACTGGCAATATGTCATTCCTCATACACTTTTTGATCGTCTTACTTTTTTGACTCCAGTCACTTCCACATGTCTGTAACCATACTCAAAGTTCTTTCCTTGGCATAATTACTAAGAATGATTTATTTGCCATCTCACAAAGCCTCACATTCTTAAATTAATGAGAGCTAATACGAAGCTTGTTAAAAAAAAAAAAAAAAAAAAAAAAAAGCTTGGGTGGAAAGATTATAGCCTTAGTCTGGACTTTGGACAGGGATGAATTTTTATATTTGACTAAGAATTCTGAATAGACCTTCATTGTTCCATGGTTTGTGTGTGTTTGCTTGTTTGTTTGTTTTTATTTTTATTTTTTAAAGAAACTTAGAGTGTTTCAGATCTACAAGACTTGCTTTCTCAAAACTTTGAGGTTTCAAGCTTTGAGAAATTTTTACTTTGATTCAGTTCACTCTTGAATATGACAATTGCTCAGTTGGTATTTGTGTTTTTTCATGTGGATTACACATTAACAAGTTTAAAACTGTTTTACATGAATACAAGTTTTTTTTTATTGAGGTATAGTTAGTTTACAATATTGTGTCAATTTCTGGTGTACAGCCCAATTCGTCAGTCATACATGAATACACATATATTCATTTTCATATTCTTTTTCACCATAAGCTACTACAAAATGTTGACTATATTTCCCTGTGCTATACAGTATAAACTTGTTTATCTATCTATTTTATATATACTAGTCAGTATCTACAAATCTTGAGCTCCCAGTTTATCCCTTCACAACCCCCTCCCCCCGGCAACCACAAGTCTGTATTGTATGTCTGTGAGTCTGTTTCTGTTTTATATATAAGTTCATTTGTCTTCTTTTTTTTTAGATTCCACATATGAATGATATCATATGGTATTTTTCTTTCTCTTTCTGGCTTACTTAGAATGACATTTTCCAAGGTCATGCATGTTGCTGCAAATGGCATTATTTAATCACTTTTTATGGCTGAGTAGTATTCCATTGTATAAATATACCACAACTTCTTTATCCAGTCATCTGTTGATGGACATTTAGGTTGCTTCCATGTGTTGGCTATTGTAAATAGTGCTGCTATGAACATTTGGGTGCAGTGTTAAGTTCTGAACAAATAAATGGATGATGGTTTGTAAGGGGGCAGCCTTCTCATTGTCAGAGAGGGGAATTTCAAATCATCAAAAGGGAAAGGCTAGATCATCAAACTAACTGAAGTAAGCCAGAAAGAGAAAGAAAAATACCATATGATATGATCACTTACATGTGGAATCTTAAAAAGTAGGACAAATGAACTTATTTTACAAAGCAGAAACAGACTCACAGATATAGAAAACAAACTTGTGGTTACCAGAGGGGAAAGAGGAGGATGGAGGGATAAATTGGGAGTTTGAGACTTGCAGTTACTATTATACAAAAAAATAGATAAACAACAAGATCCCACTCTATAGCACGGGGAACTATATTCAATACCTTGCAATGCCTATAACAAAAAAAAAAATAGAAAAACTTTTGTATGAATGTATGAATCACTCTGCTGTACACCAGAAATTAACACAACATTGTAAACTGAATATACTTCAATTAAAAAAAAAGTAAAGGCTAGAATTATCCTGTTTTACTGGACTAAAGTTGGAAACAGAATGAGGTCATGTTTAGCTTAATATTAGAACAATTATATAGACACAGAAACAATTATAGATATGTAGGTAGTAGGTGGTATTAGGGTCCTGTTGCTGATGTAGCAAATATTACAAAGTTACCATCTTAAAGCAATCCAAAATTATTACCTTAAAATCCAAAAAGTCAGAAGTTCTAAATAGATTTCACCAGGCTAAAAGCAAAGTTCATCAAAGTTTCTTTTCTTCTAGAGGCTTTTGGGAAGGATTCTCCTCACATTTTCCAGCCTCCAGGGGCCATCTGCATTCCTCGACACGTGATGCCTTTTCCATCTTCAAAGGCAGACATGGTATATTAAAATTACTTCAATCCCCCTACTAATCAAATTGATTTAATTAAAATGGTGAAGTCTACAAATTGGCAAAAATTTAAAGAATATTATCCATTCATGGTTGGGGTAGAACATATAAGAATTATTTAATCTTTTGTCTATTGTCAGAAGTAATTGGTACAAATGTTCTTGAAGAAAACTTAGGAGAAGTACTAAAAGCTCTTAAAAAGCATACAATGTTTAATTATGATATTCAACATGGGAACTGACATTAAGAAAACGTTTATTGTGTATGTATGTACCACATTTTCTTTATCCATTTATTGGTCTCTGAACACTTCCTGTATTTTGGCCACTGTGAATAATGCCACAGTGAACAGGAGTATGCAAACATCTCTTCAAGATAGTGCTTTTATTTCCTTTGGATATATACCCAGAAGTGGGACTGCTGGATCACACTGTACATCTTAACTAGGTATAATTTTTTGTCAAATATACCTTAACAAATCTGGGGAATTTTTTTTAACAAGAAAATAAAGCTATTATGAAATTTAAGAAAATCTGTATGTATGAACTATATTGGTAAGGCAAAGTTGTATATTATACAGTGTTATGAAAATGGTTATACTCTATGCAGCCACTAGGAAAGTGGTTGACATGAATGAATGGTTTGATTCATCAGTTTTCTCTCATGTATTATTTATTTATTTTTTTGCAGCCTAATTTTTTTCTAGGTGTTTGTTCTGTTTTACTGTGAGTTTTAGTATTCTCCGCAAGGTCCATTGTGGGCATGTTGATAAAAACATGTATAAATCTTTGGTTAAAAATATCTAAACATATGTCTTAGTTTCTTTTGGCTATGATGCACCTCCCAGTCTCTTCTCATTACCTAAAACCTAGTTCTAAACCTGACTCTTAAGTACTTGTGATCGCAGCACCCTACTTCCTGCTTCCTGCTACCAAAATCTGTACGTTTCCTATGACTACTGTAACGCATTCCCACCAATCTGTTAACTTAAAAAACAATGGAATTTCATTCTCTCACATTTCTTAAGACCAGATCCCAAACCACAATTTTTCAAGGCTGCACTCTTTCCAAAGGCTCCAGGGGAGAATCCATTTCTTACCTCTCCTGGGTACTGGGAGTTGCTGGCATTCCTGGATTTGAGGTCACATCATCCCAATCTCTGCCTCTGTCTTCACAAAGCTTTCTCCTCTATGTGTGTCAGGATCATAGAGTTTGCGTTTGGGACCTATCCTGATAATCCTGGGGAAATTCTTCCTTTTAAGAACTTCAACTTAGTCACATCTAAATAAAGATAATATTTATTCTTGTGCTATATCAGATAATATCCACCATTCAGAGGATTAGAATCCTGACATATCTTTGGCGCCATGATTCAGCCCACCACTATATATATTTACAGAACAGTAAGTGGAAACTAAAAATAGAATTTGCTTTCTGTAATGAAACCATAATCCTACATATTTTAATGCATTTTACTTCATTCTATTGGAAGTGAAGTTTAAAAAGTGAATTTGCAGTTATGAAGTATATTGTTTTGCTGGATTTTGATTAATTGAAGTTCTGCCAACATTAATATTTTCTCATCAGTGTGGGGAGCAAAAATTGAATTTTTGACTTTATTATGAAATGCAATCATTTCCCTCTGCACTCTTTAAAGAACTGAAAACATTCCCTGTCACCTTCTGTGGCTCCTTCCCGCCAAGGTAATTCCCTACTACTTGCCAAGGTCCTGCTCTTGCCTGAATGAATGGCCTGCATATCTGATACTCTTCCTCATGTCATGTCTTGTCACTTCCCAGAGGCACAATGCAAGCAATTGATTTTCCTTTAAGATATTTGCTCTAAAAGAAGCCAAAAACTTGTCACAAGTTGAAGACGAAGGGCAGAAGGGTGCCTTAAAATTGTGAGGTGAACCAGGGGGCAATAGAGCAGAGTGAGAGAGCGCAGGCTTTGAGGTGAGACAGACCACCAGCTGTGGCCCCTGGGCAGTCAGAGAACTCTCGTGGGCTTTAATGGCCACAGCTGTGAAACTGGTGTGACCATCCCGCCAGTGCCCACGACTGTTATAAAGGCAGTCACATGGCACATGCATGTGTAATTATTGGTTGTTATTTATCATCACTGAGGTGAGATATAGAAATAGCATAGCAGAGGGTCTGATGTGAGGTGGGTTTTTTTGGTATTTTATTTTATTTTTCCAATTTTCTTGAGATTCACATTTATTTATAATTGACACAGAGCACTATATAAATTTAAGGTCTACAGCATGACTCGACTTTACATATATTGTGAAGTGATAACCACAATAAGTTTAGTTAACATCCATCAAGTCATATTAAAAAAAAGAAGAAAAGATTTTTTTTCCCTTGTCTTGAGAACTCAGGATCCACTCTGTTAACATCTTTCAAACATGCCACACAGCAGTGTTAACCATGGCATCGTGTTGTACATGACATTCTCAGTCCTTATGTATCTTATAACTGGAAGTTTGTGCCTTTTGACCACCTTCCTCCAGGGGTGGCAGGTGGGGGACTTGGATGAGGGAGATTTTTAAATTTTAAGAAGTGTCTATTATCTTATTAACTATGGGATAGGATATTCTTCCTTATGCCATGACAGGCTACAGTAACAACTCCCAAATCTCAGGGATGTAGACAAGTAAAGATAATCTCATTTTCATGTTACAAGCCCCTTGAAGAGAATCAAGGTGGCCTCTGCTCACCGAGGTCACGCTGAGATTTCAGGGACCCAGCTAGTTGGAGTTTCAAACTCAACGCCATGCACAGGACTTTTAAAGCAGGATGATGAGAATTTGGTGACTTATTCTTTGGCTTTACAGTCTCCACTTTAATACTCACATTGCTTCCAATCTTTTTTATTGCCTGCACAAGTCATCAGGAGAATGCCTAACTTTCAGGAGGATCAAAAAGGACAGTCTTGTCACACGGCAGGGAGAGAACAAGAGTGTTTGTATTCTGCTCTTATGATTAATCCCAAGCATACAAGTAAAGGACCCAGCAATTAGACTATGATTTCTCTTTAATCAAATCCCAAATGTGTGTAAAATAGAAAAATGTTGAAGTGGAAATAACACAGTGCTGTTTACTAGACTCTCATAATAGCAACCTTACGAAATTTGTGAAATGCACTGATATTTTTTCCAACCCCATTTTAATCAGCGGAGATCTGACCAGGAATAAGTATGGCCGTATGATGACAAGATACAAAATTACAAGTGTTAAAATAAAATTTTCCACAGACAATTTACTGATCAGGCAGATGATTCATGAACTGGGCAGCATCCAATCTAGCAGACAGAAAAGAGCTCCTATAAACTGCACAAGGCGGAAGATTTTTATAGACCAAAGAGAGCAGGAGCAAGGACACTCTACCGGGTATTTGATGATTGGTTAAAACGAGGTTACTTTCCTTATATGGAGCAAAAGGAAGTCTTGGAACCAGGTCAGGTAACTTGTGCTGAGCAGCTAAGTGCCAACTGTTTTACCTGAGGCTCCCTTTTCTGGGACAGTCAAGGATAGAGATTTAGTTAAATTTGGGGTTGTTAACGTGGGGTTTAGCATGAGAGACTCCATCTTGAGCCTAATCTGGTTCCTTTAACATGAAATCCACAAACAACAATCCGAGAAATTAATACCTGGCAGTGAAACTCAAAGACCCATATTTATGGAACGATTATATGTTCCAGACATTGTCCTCGGGTGGTGTGAAGACAGTAGTGAATAAAAGAGACACCAAGCCCTACTTCTCACATTCTAGATATATTTGTTAATGTTGGTTATTTAATATAAAGGAAAAAAAAAAGTCTTCCTTTGTGTGGTATGGAAGAGGCATCCCTCACCAACTCCATGGGAGTTTTCTTGTGCTTATGAAGAATTTGTCCGAAACTCGAGTGTGTTCTCCTTTTTCTGCAATGGTCTCCCACAGGGGCTCACTGTGAGAGGTACCCTAACAGGTTACAGCCTTAACTGCTGACGTATATAAAGACAAGACGTAGAAGAGGCATATGTGGACTCTGGGACCAGGCTACCAGGGACCAGGTGCTGACACAGCTACTACAAGTTAAGAGACCTTTGGTGAGTCACTTTACTAATTTCCGCTTTGGTTTCCTCAACTGGCCCTGCATCTGATGCTGAGAGGGACCTCTCCCTCACAGCTTACTGTTAGGAATATAATTGTCTAATACGTGTGAAAGCACTGAGAACAGTGCCTGGCGTATCATATTACATCTACCTCTTGGGTAGATATGGGAATGGCAACAAATATGTAAAACACGATGTTCCTTTTCCAAATCAAAGGCCAACAGAAGGCTTCTGACACGCTGTCTTCAACATCCCCATAAATAAGTTTTCCCTTTGCACTTTAGGGTCATGTATGGATGATCGTCTGTTCACCGGTAAAACTTAAAAACTTCGCAGAGATTCTGTTGCTTTGCTGAAAATGTATTTTGAGAATGAAAGCCAGTTTCTAGTCCAACAGGAGTAGTTGAATTGAAGCTCTGATTTAATTTTTTCACTAGCTGATTTTGTGTCATGTTTCACTTTATTAGTTTATCGTATGTCTCCTCCTCTAGAATATGAGCCCCATGAAGGCAGGGATTTTGTCTTGTTTTCTTCTCTGTACCAAGCATCTAGAATAAAGTCTGACACTTACATGTTAATCAACATTTTTGTAGTAATGAGTACAAATTTAAAAGGAGTGAAACTCATCTTTCCACGTATCAGCCTCTTACCGAGACAGCCGCCCAGTAAAGATTCTGCCTGGAAGAATTTGCTTGGCTTGAGAATTGCTTGATCTGACAGTTTGTCAGACTATTGGATCATAATCCTAGTGGTTATGATTTTTCTTTCTTTTTAAGATGAACGGCCACCAATGCCAGTTACATTTTCATGAAGAGAGGAAGCTGGGTACACAGTAATTTACTTTGGGTAAATTAAAAAATACATGTTTTCACCTGGTTTATTTTGGTTTTCCACCAAGGGGTGATAGATAACAAATGACATGCTTTTCTCAAAATTAGGTTCATAAAGGGTATCATTCACATACAAAAATTAAATTCTCTTTTAGATGTACAGTTGGTCAAATGCATAAAGCTGGGTAACCACCACCATGATCCTAATATAGAATACTTCCATCTCTCCAAGTTTCTTGTGTCCCTTTTTGTTCAATTTCCTCCTCCCACACCAACCTTGTAACCACTAATCTGATAACTGTTCTCGAAGTTTGCCTTTCAGTATGTCATATAATGGAATCAGACAGTATGTAAATTATATTTGTGTTTCAACTATTTTTTGGACCTCTGTGTTCTAGTGGATGTAGAATTGGATTCAGAATTAATCATCTGATGTAATTTTATTGGAAAATATGGTGTGTGTATAGATAGATAGCTGTAGACATAGATACAGATAGAAAATACATGAAGAGAATGCATGGAAGGTAATGAAAATACTGGCATCTTACAGATGTGTTTTTATACTGTTGTGTTGACATTTGTTTATTCCATGAGTAGTTGATCACTTTGCACATGACTCCCGCGTACATAGCCCTGTATTATGCAGCTTAGAAATCCATAACTAAAATATTTGAGGCAAGAGAGCTGAGTGTGAAAAATATAATATATTTATATGTTTTTTCTCAATACATAAAAAATAAACAAAATTTTTCCAAACCCCTCCTCCTCCAATAATAAACTCCTCACTGTGACAAGCATTCTCCCAGTTTATAAAGCTAGTTTTTTTCTCCTTTTAGTCAACATTGACATTTTTCTCTCTCATGACCAATCATTTGCCACTTATTAAACATTTACTTAAACACCATTCCTATTGAGAAAAATATATCTAGGTTTCAAAAGAAAAGCTTCTACTCAGCAATTCATCGAAGACAAGTACTTCACTTATTCTCACAGACTAAGGAAATACAATAAAAAAAGTTTTTGTTTTTGTTTTTTGTACTCTGCCCTTTCCTGCTTAATGAGATTGCTTAGCAAGTCAAATGACACAATGAGGAAGAAGTCAAATGACCATCGTTGTGAAGTCACTGAACATCATTTTCGCTGTCACCTTTCTAATTTTTCTTCTTCTACTGCAACTTTCCTGACTGGATAATTCTTCTCATCTTCCCCTGCTCCAGATTCATCCTTTTTCCGGCTCTTAGTTTTATCTGCATAACACAGAGTTCTAACCCTATTATTATTGCCCAGCTAAATTGTTCTTGATGGTCCTTCACCACGGAACTAAGTAAGCCCAGACTTCCTATTCTGCCGCTTACAACCTTCTGCAAGACTGTTGTAAGAAACGTTCTTTGCTTTATCTTTTTGCTTCATCCCGACATATTCTTATACTCTCCTTCTTTTGCATTTTGGGCTATTTTTGGAATGAGCCCAAACTAACTTTTCTCTCACTTGGAAGGTCCTGGCACATTTGTGGTGCAAAGTAAATATCAGTTCTCTCCAGTAAACCGGGAAGGAAGTAGGCAATATCAAATCTATAGTTTTAAGATATTTTAGAGTTAATAAATAAATAAAGTTGATTAATATCATCTTTGTTTAGCTATTATAAATTATATGATCAGATTATAGTTAATTTTATTATGCATTTCTTGTACACCAGTAATTACATTCGGTAAAGTATTATTGTTATTACTTTCAAACAATAATTACAGCATTGTAAATGCCATTATTTAATGGGTTGAATGTAAATAGCAATTATCTTCATGATAAATTATAAAAGAATTCTCTATAACCATGAATGCTTTAAAATTCATTGAAAATTAAAAGACTAGATATTAGGCAAGTCAGGCAAAGACCTTTTGTGACAGTTAATAAAATTTAAATCTTAAAATCTCCGTAAAGCTGTATTGCCACAGAATTTGTTACTGAAAATTCCTCTACCATGAGAACTTCAAAAAGATGAAACCTAATGAACCTCTTTTTTCTCTCTCATACACACTACGATATACACAAAACACAGTTACATCAACAACTTGCAGATGGTGTCAGAGGGTGTGTGAAGAAGTTTAAGGCAACCATTTGTGCACTGTGGGCTCATGAACTCTGGAACGTATCAGATTGTGCTAAGGCCTCAAACTACAACTCCTTAAATCAAGAAGTCCTTAACTATTAACATATATCATAGATCTAATTTCGTAGCTGTTAAATTGAAACAAGTCTAGATATTGTTCTGACACTAAACAACATATAGATGATGAACTAATTTTCCATAATTTGAGAGAATGAAAGCAGACATATTTCAAGTGAATGAAGATAACATAATTTAGGAAGCATTATGTCTTCTCTAATCATTCCCATATCTTTAGGCTGAATTAGAAATACTCCTACACAAGTGTGTCTGTGTGGCACAATTAAAGGTTCTTTCTCTGAATAAGTTTACCAATTGGTATGAACATAAATTCAATATAAAAAGGGACAGGTGTGTATATAGGTTAAGACTTTTTGATTAAAGATATATGCTAAATATCAGTCCATTCATTATTTGAGTTTTCCTCTAATTTGCTTATTAACGGTTTGATTTTTATATAACTTTTTCTATATAGCAGTATGTAACTATGTTTGTATCTATGTATACACAGATGTGTGTGCATATACACACATAATTTCACAGCAGTTGCTAGTGCTGCTTTAGTGTCTTTGATTTGATTAGTCTGCTAAAAACCAAGGGGACATCAGTTGAAAACAAAGCACAAAAAAAGTATATCCACATTTGACTTCACTAACTTTCTTCTAGAGGGTTGACTCGGAGACAGCATGCCAGGTCACCAGCTGACAAATCAAATGCTTATTTTATTAAAGTATACTGATGTCCTTGGTATATCACATAAGCAGTCAATGTGTTTACACTATTGGGTATTTTTACTTTAATAATCTGGGTTTAGATTCTCATATGGGGCAGGGCAGACCAATGGGTAAACCCGTGAAAGCTAAATTCTAATTACCTAAGCTCAGTACTGGCTCCAATACTTTCTAGCTGTATGACCAGTAACAAGACACTTAAACCGTCTGTACCTTAGTTTTTTCATACATAACATGAAGTTAACAATCTTATAGTGCATTGTGAAGTCTAAATGGATTAATATTTGTAACATGCTTAGATCAGTGACTGACTCATAGTAGGCATTATTACATAAATATTTGTTTAATAAAATAAAATGATCCATTTTATTTCTTGTGGGTCAGATGCTTAAGAAAGAGGTTGAAGTTTTCCTGTTGTGCCAGCCATATAATTTACATGATTAATTTTTTCTTCTAAATTCTCTGCTTTTCCCTTTTATTTAACTAGAATTTCGTCTCTAATTGTACCATTTACAAGTAGAATCGTTCATACATTTAGAGATGAAAGGCCTGACTGTGTTTGTTGTAATGTTTAATTTCTCTCTGTGCCTGTGACTAAGAGAATGAGAGAGAGAGAGAGAGAGAGGACTTTTAAATCTAAAGCATCTATAATGTTCTTCATTTGGTAGATAGTCATTGATCACTATTCAGTGTTTTCACCACAAATAGAAAAATGATGAGTGAAGACATGGCCCATGCTTTTAAAGAGTTTATATTCTAGAAATTTTATATAATCTACTCAATATGAAGGCATAATGAGAAATAACATTCCAGTAATTATTATATCAAGTTGATCTTCTCTTCATTACTATTTAATGCATCATTTAATGGACTTCATTTTTCTTAACACAAGAAGCAAAAATGTAGCACTGCCACATTTTTTTTCCAAATTGAATCATATAAAAATCAATGTACCATCAATATAACTTCACAGAAAGGAACTATAGCTTAATGAGACAATGAATGACATGCACTAAGAATAAATGGTAATATTTCACAAAAAAAGACATCAATTTATTTAAAAGCTAATTTTGAAATAAATATGGCATTTTAAATTGAAAAGATAGAAAAATAGTTACAGTGCTAATTATGGCTACTCTGAAATGTGTTGTCTCCTCTAAAAAAATGTCCTTTTTTTACACTCTTAGTCAAGGACATCACACTGGAACTCCACAATTACAAAGAATGGATTTGCCAATAAACAGATGAAAGACTTAAAAAAAATTCCAAAATTACAGAAGACAGAAAGCAGAGAAAGAGTTGGTACTTGCAACTGCAGAGATGATGAAGGAGCAGGTTTATGTGCTCATGGAATAATTAAAAACAAATCTAACATAGTACCATTGAAATACAGACAAGGCAAAGAAGGAAAAACAATAGTCCATTTTTCATTTGCTTCAAGTATAGAATTTTCTTCTTGCCTATTCTCACGTCAACCTAAAGAAAACAAACCTGGTCAAGAAGCTTCAAACCTGCACTCACAGCCAGCACATTTCTGTTTTAGTGCCACTTGCTGAGTGAATAAACAAGATGAGTTAACTTCAAGTTGAGTGATTTAGATAAAAATAATCAAGACTTTGGAGAACTAAAATAAATGAAACTTTATTATATTTCATATACATGAAAATATTCACACATAAATTAGAATTGGATGTTTTGATAACAAAATAATCTGAGGATAATTAGGAAATCTTGGAAATTGAGAATTTACATGTTGAAATATTAAAAATTCATTAAGATCATTCTAATACAACATTAAGATTACTGTCAAGAGTGTTAAGACCACCACCACCACCACCAGCAAAGAGTAGATTTAACAAAGGAATAAGAATCAAAACGACAGCAGATTTTTTTCTATAGGACCACTGGATATTGGAAAACAGTGGGGCATTGCCTTCAATTTTGAAGAATAACACTTTTAAAATGTAGAATAGATATCCTGGAATGTTCATTGAACATAAGCGCATAATAAAATATTCACTTCCGTGAAGGACCTCAAACAATGTAATTTAAGAAAGAGAAATATTTGGAAACAATGGCATCAGACTGAGAGAACCAATGATGGGAGCCAAACCTAGCCATCCAAGACCTTGGTCTTAATACATACAGTAGCCAGCTCAGATTAGAGGAGGATACAGGCATCCAGTGCTTGGCAAAAATAAAAGGCATCGTAGAGAGTAACTTGCCATGTAGCTTTAAATAATGTAGATTATATTAAGGACACTACTGAAGAAAAAGATGATATACTTAGCATTTTAGTTTACAAATAATTAAATATTTCAAGTGGAAATATGTTTAGAGAAAAAAAGGTTGTGCTTAAATTTATCGTGTATTGAATACACTCTCATTAATAAGCAGAAGATATTTCTAATATGTGCACCTTAGTAAAACTACTTTACTGTAATACTATTTATTTTAGTTTCACAAAATGAGGGGAAGGAAATGCAAGTGATATACACAGTAATTAGAATATTTAGTTAGAACTAGGCATTTCTTTAACTCATCTTGGGCTTTAAAAATGCCTTAGTTCACACTGTTTTGAGATATTGGAGTAATATGAGTAAATTACGGGAGGTGAGAAACAGGAAACGGGTGATGAGTAAAAGGGCTTAAATGTTAAGTTATAATTCTGACCTTTACAACATCAAGGGATATTAATTTTTAGTTCTTAGGAGAGAAATAACAACAAAAACAATAAAAAACATTTCTGGCATCAACGTCATGAGAAAAATCAGGCAAACTGTAAATGCTTCTGAAGTGCATTATTTAGAGAAGAGCCCTGAAGTGGACCATCCCAGTCCTTACAAACATTAATCCATAACAGTGAGAGGTCAATAGCATATTCATAATGAAATATAGCCATTTGACATTTAATGGAATATTCAGATTCACAAAGTCTATGAAAAAGAGAAAGGAAACCAAAGCTCTGTCCTCAAACGTTTCTGGTTGTTTCAATACAACATGTTGAGTATATGTCAAACCCACTGTGATGACTGTTGCTAAGCAGTACTTGCTGGGGTTTGTTTCCACATAAACCATCTTATTTCATTACAATATTATAGCGTAAGTAGCATTTTCTTGGAAGAAAATTGTACTTGTGTGACTGAAGTTCTTAATAAGCACTTTTCTCCCTCCACCTTGTTTTAAAATTTAAAGACTTTTGTACCTACACCAGGTTAGAAAATATCTGCATTTTTTGGATATCTTGATTATAACTGAATTGAAAATTACCCGCTAATTGTATTCATAAAATCTTCTGTCATCAGATTTTCTTTCATCACCATTTCTTGGCTAATAACTACTGAAAGATTAGGAGTTGAACAAAAACTAAAAGAAAAGATGATAGGATAATGGTCTCAGGCTGAATAAAAATGATGACAAGGAAATCACTCAGATACCAGTACAATACAAAAATAGGTATTTTTTGACTCATGCATTTTATATCACTGCTTTTAACAAATCATTACATACTTAGCAGCTAATCAGCACACATTTATTATGAGAATTGTTAGGAGTCCAGGCAGAGATTAACTGGGTCTTCTGCTCAGGATCTGACCAGGCAGAAGTCAATTTGTTGCTCAGGCCTGTGGTCTGGTTTGAACCTCAGACTTCTCTTCCAAGCTCATTCAATTGTTGGCTGAATCCAGTTCCTTGAAGCTATTAGACAGAAGTGCTGTTGTTGTCGTGTTGTAGGCTGTTGGCCAGGGTTTGCTTGGTTTGCTCTCAGCAACTATAAGTTACCCTCAGGTCCTAGTTTCACAAGCCCCTTTCAAAACAAGCCCCTCTCAAAGCTAGAAGGAGGATCTCATTTGCTTCAAATCTCTCCATCTAGTCTCCTAAATTGGAGTCTCAGATGACGTAAGCTGTTCAGAAGAGTGAAATCCCATAATACAAGTTCTGTCATCAGTCCAGGGGACGAGATCAACAGGATGTACACCAGAGCACAGGAACCTTAGAAAGTTGCCTAATAGAATTCAACAAACCAGTCCGAATGTCAATAAGATTTGAGTAATTAAAAACTGTGTTGAACCCTCATTAATGGCCTTAGTAATTCTCAAATCTGGTGTCTATTTGAATTAAATATTAATCTTTAAAATATAAGAATTACTAGGCTCCATTCCAGCCAATTAAGTTAAAATTTCTGATAATGTAGCCAGGCTACAATATTTTTAACATTTATCCAGAGATTCTAATATTCATTCAGTGTCAAAAGCCACTTCCTTTAATAGAAACAGCACATGAAAATTTGTGTTAATATAGCTTATGTTATCCCCATGAATCTTAAATTTTCTTTTACAGGCAGACCTTGATAAGTTGCAGGTTCAGTTCCAGACCACCGTGAGAAAGTGAATATTTCAATAAGGCAAGTCACACAAATTTGTTGGTTTCCCAGTGCATATAAAGGTTATGGGTACACCAAATTGCAGTCTAGTAAGTGTGCAATAACATTATGTCTAAAAAATTGTGCACACATTAATTAAAAAACACTTTATTTTTACAAAATGCCAACTGCCATCTAAAACATAGAGTTCCACAAATCTTCAATTTGTAAAACACATAGTATTTGTTAAATGCAATAAAGTAAAGCTTAATCAAACAGGGTCTGCCTGTATTGAGTTTCTGCCTATCTGGAATTTAAAAGTGCTTTATCTGAGGCCAATTATCCATTTTGATCGAAAATTAGCACAAAGCCTAATATTTTTCAAGAATAAATTATATGTTTGTTGGATAAATAGCAAAGGGGTACTATTTAACTTACAGGAAGGTATTGGCATGTAGTACAAGCCAATGGAATATATAAGAAGAGGATGAATAAGAGAGAGAGGAGGAGAAAATTATTTAAATGTGTGTGCATATGTGTGTTGTAATATTAGGCACATCCAACATAAGGTAAAAGAAAAAGAATAAGAAAATCGAAAGAATGAAATGACTAATGACCAGCTTTAATAGATGTGGACAATGACATTTTGAGAAGGTAAACACATGCTCTGATCTTGCAACAAATGAAGTGTAGAAGGGTAGTGAAACTTAAAGTCTTTTCTATTGTAAAGCCTGGGGGTCGTGATGCTTACCCGAGCCCTTCACCAATCTTACGTTATCTGGGAAATTATTTTCTGGTTTTCCACAACCCTTAGGTATGGTTTGTTCTTTACTGCCCTGTTTCTATTACTAGGTACAATTTTATGGAGAAAAGAAAAACAACTAATTTTACTCTTCTGCTGAAGACTTGGTAGTATTAATGAAATGATGTATTTGGAGTGTGGATTTTAAATAGTCTGAGTCCATGAATGGAAAGCAGAAGACATAAATTTTTAATATTTCAGAAAATATAATATTTTTTATTTTCAGAAAATATTACATTTTATGTTTTAGGAAATACAGCATTTTATATTTCAGGACATATAACAGGGAAATGAAAGTAGCTATAAAAAGCATCCACAGGTTGATATATAAGTTCCAGGAGATTTTACTGCAGAATTTATCAATTCAAATTCTACACAAACTGAACAAACTGGTATCACAATAGGTGTGGGTGTGGTGGGTGGTAATTATTTTTCACATATAGATATGCTGTTCTGCCTTTCTGTTAGCTGATTGATACTCGGATTGGGGTATATCTTTTTATTGCCTCCCTATAATCAGTTCCTTAAATCGAGCTGCCTCATAATAAAAGGTATATAAGAAAATTGTAGCTCCAAGTCTGAAATAAAATTCTGAAGTGACTGTCCCAGAATGTCCTGCCTTTTAGTTTCGGATGCGTGAAAATAGGATGCTGAGTAATTTGGAGAATGAGGGGGAGCCTCAAGTCTGAGAATGGCTTCTGTTCATAATAGTAAACATACATGCTTGTTTTGGGGATTACCAACTAGAAAATGTTTCTAGCAAAATATCTGAAACACAGTAGGCACGCCATAAGTGAAAGCCATCTTTATAATTTAAAACTATCCATCCTAAACTGTTTTAAGACGTTCAAGATATTCATTTCATAGGTCATATAATTTACACATAATTTTATCGTGTTTAGGGCTAGTTGGAAATTGTCTCAAGAGACTTGAATGTGACTGGCAAATATAAAGAAGACATCAGTACAATGCAAAAATTGCACTGATTAATAGGTTATTTTTCCCAATTCACTAATGTTTTGCAACATTAAGTAACATCAGGTGGATGTGGAGTACAACAACTGAATTAAACAAGAAACAGCAGAATACAGTCATTTGTATATCCATTCACCTTGAATTTCTTATATGGAGCCCACAATAACCTTGAGCTTTGCTTTAGAAATGCTTATGGCATGCATTGACCCAATCTTTGTGCATTTTGTGCTTTTGTGTCTCAGAATTGAGAAATCTCAAGTGGTTTTACCTGTTCTTTAAGTGTAATGTCCTTTATGTATCATGGTGCTTATTTATTTATTAGGAAATTAACATGTTAGAAGGTTTTTGCTATGAATTTTATTAGGGCTTTTGTTTTTCTTACTATTCTGTTTACAAATTTGCATTTATTCTTTAGTGATCTTTCCCTAAACCAAATTTCCCCCATAAACCCTGCTGTTTCTAGAGCAAATTGTGCTGAATGCAACGTTTATAGAAACATTTACCTTGCATTCTACTGGAAATGTTTCTATTCAATTTCCTATTAAATATTGGATAATTATCCATTAGAAAACACATTGTCACATTATGATGAAGCAAATACACATCAAAATGTGTGAGCGTTTATAATTTACATGTGTTTGCAACTTTACAGTTCATCTAATTCACCTAATAAATATTTGTCAGAGTTTAATTTGTGCCAGTCTCTGTATTACGTGGCAAGATTAAAATTTTGCAAAAAGAGATTAGATTTAACCCTGCCCTTGTGAAGTCTATCTTCTAGCTGAAGAGACAGAGATAGGAAATGACAATACAGCAAGGTGATGTTAGGAGTTGTGCAATGTGTTTAATGAGGCTTAAGAGAATGATGCTATTATGATTACTGAACTAAAAATAATAAACTCACAGTAGCTAGTTTTATTAGAAAGGACATTTATTAAATGGCATTAGGTCCCTTGCAAATTTTCAAGGAAATCCCAAAGAATCAAGTTTGGCGGCTACACAACAAGGAGTGTTGCTTAAATTGCATCACAACTACTGTCACAGTGAAGACTCTTCATTGTTTCTTCTGAGCACTGACATCGTTCAGTGTGGGGACTGAAAATGGTAACACTGCTGCTCTATTCTTCAGAATAAAATTAGTGGGAGACTTGGTCCTATAAGACACTAGTTTCTGAATAGAAGTTCTAGAAAGAAGTACTAAGGGAGGTATTTGACATTATGTGCCAGAGCCGTAGCTAAATATTAGAGAAGTGACATCCTGGTTTCTATTTTTGAGAGTTAATGGGGTCTCAGAAGCTAAGCTTTGCCAAAACAGAGGACAAGTATATATAATTGATGGTCTATCAATTATACTGACAATTATCCAACCCTCTCCACCCCTCAGCTTGCATAACATCTCACCTAAACAGACACAAGACTGCAGCAATGGCAACAAAGCCATGAGAACAACAGAGAGAGTGTTCTTAGTGAACGAAGAGTTAACCATTCCTGAGAATATGATGGCATGCTTATATTGTGCCCCCCCAAAAAAGAGAAATCAAGAGAATACATAAATATGTACATTACACAGGCAAGAAAATAACGCCTTTAATAAGCACCTCAGCATCCAGGTGGTGATGTCAGACCAGGACCTCTCCCTTGCCCCTCTCTCAGTGGCACATGTCTCATTCAAGGTATAGCAAGTTTCAGCAGGTTCTGATTGCTTCAGGACAACAGGATCCCGATGGAGACTGAGTAGCTCTCCCTCACACAGCGGAGGAAAGTGGTTCACCTGTCCCAGTGGGGCGTCTCATTGCAAATTCAGTAGATAGCACCTTTCCCAGGCATGTTGGGGCGTGGTGTTCTCAGCAGGAAGCACAACACCAAGGTCCATGGTGACAGTTGAGGCAATGGCCGTCTCCCATGACTTCCATTCCTTTACAGTGTTAGGTGTTTTATCAGGGATCCCTAGTCTGGCATATGGGGCCAGAGGCCCTACTGATTGTTCAAATGTATTAAAGTCTGGGAGAAGTACATTAATTTACCTGGCCAAGGAGATTTTATCTGTTTGTAATTTAATCTGCTGCTTTAATATTCCATTTTTCCTTTCTATCAACGTCATGATCTTTTGCCTAGTCCGGTACATCATGACCTTTGAAATATGACCACCCTCCAATTACTGCTATTTGATGAGTGTATTCATACATGGTACTCAGTTTCTGTAATCCCATAATGGCAACAGCCTGGTTTGCTTAGTGACAGGGGAAAACTTGGGTTAAACCAGACATGATGTCCACACAAACCAAGGCATATTTAGGCATATTTACAACCCTCATTTGGAGGGAGAGGGCCAGTGTAACCCATTTGCCAGTCCCTCCCTGATTGAGAACTTCAGTGGATGGCCTCATTGGTGTTCACCTTGGACATTGTTCAGAACACACAGGACATGATGTAGCTGCATTAACAGAATCACTCTATTTAAAGAGCGATCCTACATCCTTAGCAATACATCATCCCACTGAGGGACTATGAAGACTGCTCTTCCTGCGCACCTAGTCTGCTGTATCCACTGAAGGATCAGTTGCCAGGGCTCATCCCCAAGCAATGTTATATGGCTTCAGCTTCCTATTTATTTGGAGGTGTCAGTGCCTTATGAGCCAGGAAGTGGAAGGCAGTGAGGACTCTCTTACAGGAAAACCCAAATATAGGGTCTTTCCACATAGCCCAACCTCATGAGGGCTTCTTCGTAATCACCCACTCCTCGGCTTCCCATTTTCCAAGCCATGGGGTTAATCACATTAGAGCAGCCCAACTGTCAGTGCAAAGGGTTAATGGTCAGGGCTCATGATTTTTCACCGACCAAACTTTCTGGCCTTTAGCCCACTGGCTGCTGTGGTTTCTTCCTGTTTCCATCCAGATGGCAGCAGTGTTGGACTGAATAATGATTGCAGTTCATGTGGATGGGCCAGACGCATCTGCACATCATGCATCCATGAAAATTTTCTCCCATTCCCTCCAGGCCACAGGGACTGCCAAAGGAGTGGAGATGGGGGAACTGGGAGGGTCTACACATTCTAAGAGGCCTGGTTACAGCCATATTTCTAGAGACAGTGGGCTGGTGGACAGGGTGCTCTCCTGCTGTTAACTAGGCAGGTCACTTATTCAAGGTGGGAGTTTGAGCCACTGCAGAGGTGGGTTAATGGAGAGTATTCTCAACATATCCTTGATAAGGGGGATGTTCTTACCCTGACACGCTGTTCCTTCCTTTTCAACTACTATGGTATTGTGTAAGGGATGAGAGTATCTCATGGTTTTTACACAGTAATCTCCATAGGATCTGGATATCTTCTTTCTCCAGTGAATTGTTTCCCTCAGGAATATTCTGAATGCATATTATCTATTAATAAGATATTCAGTGCATAGTTTTAATGTTGTTGGAAGATATTTTCTCAAAGATTCCCAGTTCTCCCTTTCTTCCAATGACTCAGAGTCTGAGAATTGAGCTGGGTCTGGAAAGTGAAAGGTCATTGTCTTTTTCAAGGCAAATTAAATCTATGCCAGTGTTGTTTCCTTATTAAACAGATCAAGTAATATCTTGCAGGTTGCTTCATTTATAAACTAGGGACCTAACAATGGATTATCCACCACCAAAGAGCTCAGCAGTGGTCAACCTGAATACAGACACCATATTCACCTTGTCTCTGAAGGCTAACAGCTGTCACCTGGCCTCAGCAGCCCCCAAATCCCTTATCTTTACAGAAATAAGAAATCTTGTTTCAACTGCAATATATTTTACCTACAGAGAACAACCATGGTGGCACATTACAAAGATGCTGTCACTCCTCTGGCCAACAAATTTATCAACTATAAGGTTAAAATGGTACCTTCTGGACCTGTTTAAGAGATACATTAAGGGGTTAGGTAATATTACTATTTCCCTAAGTCTTTAGATGCTTCATTCTCCTCTCAGCAAGTAATTTCTGTCTTTCAGCTTCATTTATAGGAGACCACAGTTGCGTAGAGATTTCAGTTAATCAACCAAGCAAACAAGTAGAACATCTGTCTGTGTATTGAACTAGCGGATTGCAATCACAATCTTTGGTAAGTGTGCTTGTGTTAGCCAAATTCTCTAGAAGCAGATTCTGAGATGGGAACTTATAAATATTTGATTTATTAATGGAATGTTACAGCAAAAATTGATAATGAAGTGAAGGAAGCAGGATAAGAAAGGCGAAGAAGCTATAAAAATGTAGTCTCAAATAAAATTTAGAACAGTTATATACGTAACTTACTGACGAGCGTCTTGTACATCTGTGCAAATGTAGAGATTATGGGGCTCAGTTTCACGGTTACTGGCAGTTCAGACATTCAAGAGCACTAGTAGCTGGATCAGCCTTATTGATCAGCACACTGATGGGCGTTGGCATTCACTTGACCTTGGCCACCTGTGTACTTTATTGCACAGTCTGTAAGGTGACCAAGGGAAGAGAACTATAAGCCTTGGCCAAAACACTCTGTCCATTTGTTTTTCTGGGGTTTTTTTGTGTGTTTGTTTTGCTTTGTTTTTGTGCTTTTTCTATAGTCAATGCTTTCTGGCATGTATTAATGTGCAACACAAAAACATATACAATTTCATTAGTCTGTCTATATAATTGTTTCCCGAACATCTGGTCTACAATTGTAAGTCTGACTTCTCCCACGTTCTTAACCAGTGAAGCCATTTGTAAATTCATGTGAATCCACTGTGCATCCTAAACTCAGGACACTTTCTCTCCACAGCAAGTAAGCGACCAGGTGTAGTGCCAAAAGCGCCAAGCACTAGAGAACAACCTGCCTCCAGTGGCTCTTAAGACCACATCCATGTCTATCAGTAGCACAGCAGCGGATCCTTTTCAGCCCACAACAACCTGCCAAGTTAATGCATTTACAGACCAAGTCTAAAATGTTCGTTCTACACTCAGCTTATGTAAGAAATATTTCATGAGGCTATAGGTATGAAAACAGTGTTGATACAACAGTGACGAGTGAGTATTTGAACTACCTGTTTATACAGCTTACACATGCCGGGTACCAAATGTGTGACTTTCATCTTATGATGGATACTGCCACGCCAACTCAACAGCTCAGTGTTGTAGTGAATCTGAAAAGATGTAGCAAATGAGGGGAAGCTTGACTTGCAAGGTCATTTGCAAACCATGGCCAGGAGCTCAGTCTCTACCAAGCCTTACTAGCATGACAGGAGCTGCTTTTGAATATTGTATCATTATCTGTTGCAAATGGTTACAGAATCCTATAGCTTAGCAATAAAATTCTTTTTTTTTTTTTTTTGGCTTGCCAGAGACACTACACAAAAAGTTTATCTACCATGGATACTTCCATTACTATAGTATCTGATAAATCTTATGGCTAAAGTGACATTTTGCTTGCACTTGATTGGATTCCACTGCAAATCTAGAGACATTCACATCACTTATTAAAAGAATACGAGAGTATTTCCAAATGCAGAATTATACTATCTCCAAACTGCAGAAGTTGAGATATGTGTCCTTACTTTTTAGTGGTAAGACATTTAATAACAGTTACTTTATCTTGGAGGAGCTATCCGAGTGCCCTCAAGAATACTGTAATGCTAAAATGCTCCCTACTCCATCAGGGGGCCAGAACTTTCTATCCAGCTCACAGTATGTCATTGGCTAAGGCCTGAGAGATGAAGGATTCTAACTCCCAAAGGACTCTAGACAGCATGGTTTGAATTGCCCAAGGGCAACATTTCTGAGACGTGTGCAGATTTTATTCATCAACATAGGGTGTCTGCTGCAGCATTAAAATCAATATTTAGTCTAAATAATCTAAAATTAAGGTTTTCTTTCTGATTATGTTTACTGGAAATTAATACATTTCACACATACAGTTCATGGTATGTTTTTAGCAAACACACACACACACATACATATAAATATAGATAAGGAAATCTCTCAATTATTCTTTTTGTGAATAAGCAGTCTTTTCCTGAGTTTGACTTTGCAATTACAATTAGTCCCCACGGGTAAGTTCTGGTCTTGCTCTTATTATAGGTTTAGAGAAAATGAGACACTAAGGGGAGGTGAAATTAAGATATTTGGATTCTCCTTGCGAGTCAGCCGCCTCGGGTGTGGTGAGGTCAGCATTCTAAAACAACGCAGACATGGCTTTATCAAACGGCTAAAAGGATGATCACACAGGACTACTTTGGCTGACAAAATATGATCGGCTGGGTTCCTGGACTTGATTCTCATAAATCTTTTGCCTATGACCCCTGTTCACTGTTCAAGTCTTATGATATGACTGATATGACTTACTATGGGAGCCCATGATTGGGTTAACACATTGTAACAGACCCTAGCCGCTTATCTCCTTAAAGAAGATGTGCTTAGTAACTGCCTTGCTTGCATAGTTGAGGTTTTAGCAACGACCCAGGCCCTCGGCTATAAAAGACTGCTGTTAGACAGTCGTCTATCCCCAAAACAGCCTTGGGCTGGAATGGTAAACAACTTATAAAAAGCTGCAGACTCAGAGGTGAGAAGGCTGGTTAGCCAAAGACGGGTAAGATCCCCTGAGGGGGCAACCTGAGACAGGCACAGCCGCCTGAGTCCAAGTTGCTAAGCAGCTGATTTTCGTACTTCCTCCCTGATAAGCTGAAAGGCTCAACACGATTGTGATTCACCAAAAAGGGTCTTCTGACCTTGAGCCAAACACCAACAATAAACAAAGCCCTTGTACTCATTGTGATCCCACCCTGTCCTTCCCTAAGTTCCTGCATCAACTGTACACAATAAATATGGGAGCATTTGAGAGGTTCGTTGAGTTGGCTCCCGACTCCCTCTCCCTCTCTTGACTTTTCCCCAGAGTCTTGAGCAATTCATTCCATCTCGGTGGGAATTCTGCTGGCCAGAACCCACAACTGGTGACGAACCCATAACTTACCTTTCATGGAGTAACTCCAGTGAGACTGGGAAAGAAACTGATTTAATTTGGCAGCCCAAAAAAGCAAGTCCACAACGTGAATTTTGGCTTTTGAACACTGTATCTGGGAGAGAGAAGATTCTTTCAGGAGAGAGATAGGCTCTTTGCCTTTGACTTTATTTTCATATGAGAATTCAGGACTTTTCTTTCTCATTATTTAACTTATCTGTATACTTAGAAAGGATGAAATCAACTCTGTAGTTTTTAATACTTTATATCCTTGATACTATTCCTTATCAATTGATATTATGTTCCCAAAATCTTGCCTTCATTTTGCTCATCTTTCTAAATGCTGTATGTGATAATGTAACTGCTTAATTCTGTATGAGATGGGTCCATAATGTGCTCTTCTGTAATGAAAGCATGATTTTCTTTGCATCACAACCAAGCAGGTCCAAAAATTCTCCATTTGCTTTTTTTGGGGGGGTGGTCTTTTACCTGCAGCATTCTTGGTACTAGTTTACTTATCAGTCACCGTTCTTTACTGAAAGCAATATAAATTATCCCATACAAATTAAACAAAAAATTATTTTTAAATGTCCGTATTTAGTGAATTTCTACATTGTCTTGAAAATAAAAATTGAATGCTAGAGAGTTTAAAAAAAAATTACATATCCCAAATTACACCATGGGCTGTTCTGCTGGTGACACATTTCTGTTGTCAGGGAACATGGATGTTAAAACACCATTACTCATACTGGACTCTGGATCCTGCCACTAATATTGCTGCCACTGCTGACTCTGAAAGCTGAATAACCCTCCTGCTACCCCATCAGGATAAAATCTCTATACGGCCTATTTTACAGGTTTGCTAACTTAGGTATATCTGACTGGCATAGTTACACAAGAGGCTGGGGAAAAAATGAATTACAGGCCCTGGTCACGCAAAATTATACACTCATAAGATGAAATTTTCCAAAATATAAGGAAGGTGCTCAAAAATGCTTATTGACCAAAGAGCGTGTCAAATGGCCAATACGTTAAAAAATCTAAAAGATGAATCTATCAAAGGAAATTCTCATTTGTATTTAAGTACAATACAAGGCAGAGCTTATAAGAAAAAGGAAATAGTATATAAGAAGAGACAAAATGAAAGTAGGACGGAGTAGCAGGAATATAGACGTACAAGGAATAACTATAGTGGGGCCAGTTCGGGGAGGGCACCCAGAACAAAGGGTCAGACCAGACAAGAAGCAACCAGGAACTACATCGCACAAGACTTTACGAGCCTCGTTAAGGCAACGGACTCCACGGGCTGGGAAATGCCAGGAACTATGAGATGCCTGAAATTGTACCCCACTTGGAATCTGTCAAGCTTCAGGGGTGCCAATTTCACGGATGCTTATATAAAACACAGAATTTCTGAAAGAGACATGAGGGACTATTTACCATTCACAGCAGTGACAGTAGTCAGAGTTACCACCATTTCCGTGCCAGTTCCCTAAGTGTGAATTCCCATAGGACTATGTAAAGAAGTCCAGATGGCACCTATCCATGCAGTGTCATGAATTACAGGAGGGAAATGCTGAGTTTAGGGTGCCAAAATGTTTTATTTTGGGAGTAAGCTTGCTTGCTTTTACTCCAGAGGAAGGTATTGTCTTTATTTTAGTAGTATGCCTGTTTTTTGCTCCAGAAGAGGACGTTATCTTTACCTGCAAAGTTTATTCACCACTCAGATATATCTGAAAAGAGCACAAGACAAAAGGCAGCCCATACATCTAGCGGGAAGGCATGGGGAAATGTGGAAGGGCCAGGGAGAATTTCTAAGTATTTCCACATGAAAATATTGGATCGATAAATCTCCTTTTTCTTCATCTTTTCCCCCCTAAATTTCCTGTGAAGAATGACTTAAGGACACCTTTCTTGAATAAAGTAAATGAGAGTACTGGAGAACAATTTTAAAAAGAAGGGGAAGTTATACGTTGGTTAAGAAAAAGGAAGTGCAGAGCTACATAGAAATGAAAGTATAAAGAAAATTACAACTTAATATTTTATCTCAACATATGATTGTGTGTGTAATAATTACAGAAATAAGATCTTTACATATACTCTTCACGTACAAGTACTGATAAGTACTAATATTAAAAATGTAAAGACCTATTCATATTAGGTTAAAAAGTAACACACACACACTGGCAAATACATAGCACAGACCCTGCAGATTTGTAAACGTAATGGGAAGGAACAAATCTCACTCCACATTGGATCTGTTTCTTTTACTTTAACCTTTGCATCCTATTGCTTTTGCTACAAGTTAGGAATGTTGCCTATAGCTTGAAATATACAGGATAGCCCATTCTCAGGACTCTGACCTTTAACAGTATAACACTTTTTCATTCATATAGAGATACAAATTTGCAGAACAGGGAATAACATTTGTTTTGTTGGAGGTTTACAGAAACATCATGAACTGACCTATGTGGACAACTGCAAGAACAAAGAATTCTGACACCAAGAAGTTTGCCACCAACCAACCACACTCCCTCCCCTTTTAGTATAAAAGAAGCCTGTATTTTAACTTAGGGAAGTCGGTTCTTTGGGACACTCATTGACCATCTTCTCAGTCTTCTGGCTTTCTGAATAAAGTCACTATTCTTTGCCCAGCAAATTGTCTTTTGATTTATTGACCTATTGTTCAGTGAGCAGTGTGAGCTTGGACTCAGTAACAAACAATACGAATATATCTATAAATCTATATTTATCTATCTCTTTATACACATATGTAAATATGTCAGCCTCTATGTGTGTATATATCCATCTTCCATAGGTGAAAATTGATTTAATTTAATTTAATTTAGCTATTATTGGGTTACTTACTGTACAAAAGACTTTATTTCATTGTGAATAAAAGTTTTAAGTGAACCATGAATATTCTACCTTTATCCATATCTACCCTGCACATCAGATATTTCTAGGAGAAAATCAAGAAACCCAGACTGGAGATATTCAGGAAACTTTTTAAAGTATGTTACTATTTTGGTGAGAGAATTGCAATTGTAAATTGCACCTAAGACTATTTACTTTAAGGGTGGAGAACGACAGATAAGGGACATGTGTGTTATCTAGATTTTTGAATTGAGTTATGGTTTTATTTTCAGCTAAAGCTGCTTTCAGAAAGTCTAAGCTTTATTTTCTAGTCATTCCCACAATCACAGCCTGAAGCTCTGGCTATCATTGTTTCTCTGAAGCTGATCACTGCTACTCTCCACTGTCTTTACTGTTTATATTATTCATACTCTCCTCCTTCTCTATGAGTTCTCTAAAGGTGTTTATCTTCCATGTTAAAAAATATAGGTCTTTTAGAGGCTCCACAGGCAAGCTGAAAATGTAATAGTCACATATATATATAAGTATACATCTTAAATATTTTATCCATCCCAAAGTTTGGGGGCTCAACGAGTGCACATTTTAATGAGAGATTTTATTGTTGCTATTGTTACTGCTGCTCTTTCCTCACTGTTCCATTTGCTAACAAAGGATACATCACGCTAGAGTTATGAATGCTTCAAAATACTCAGTCTCCTGTAAACCCAGAGTCATAGAATTCTACTTGGTTTCTGTTTTCCTAATAGTGCATCAGAATTCATGCAGATATTTAAAACCTGTTTCTTCCCTCAGATTCACTTCCTGATTATTCACCAATAGTATTAGAATTTTATCTTTAATAAATTTATAATGTTTCTAAATGAAAATCTTGTTTTTATGGAAAAGTGCAATTGTCCTTAATATTTATTTTAACAATGTAAATTCATTCCATTTATAAATTTATTTGAATCTTCCTTCTATTTTCTTGATGACATGTTACTGTTTGCATAATTTGGTTTACTTCTAGATATAATGTGATATTTTTCAAGTGTTGTATTTCCATAAAAGCTTGTTTATTTTACATGCTTGGCTTGTCACCAAGAATAAGACCTTGAAAAATTAATATCCTAAATGATAAACCTTAAATAAGATGGCATGTAAAGGTTCCAACAATTAGGTTCTTGAGGCAGGAGATATGACACAGTTGTACATGTTAATTAACCTTCAGAGAAGCTTTATTTTTTAACTTTGAAGACTATAGAAAACTATAATGAATAAGCCTGAGGTGCCTAGTTTAATTTAGAAATTCTGTTTTTTTGGAAATCAATAGGAAATAATTTTTCTGGCCAACAAATGATTTTCAGCTATTCAAATATTTTACAACTTCCCTGGAATTGCTTTTTGCCAATGCCTTTTGCCTGAGCAGGAGGGAACATCTTAGTGAACTTGGTCCCCTCAAGCACTGAGCTGACATACAAAGTTAGATGTTAGGTTACATAATGTAATTGGACCTGATTCTCCCTGGCTCAATTGCTGTTTTGTCCTCCAGCTTTTTTTTTTTTCTCCTCCTCATTTTTTTTTTTTAAACCTGACATATACTTAACTAACATCAGAAATAAAACATCCCTCTAATTCCAATAATGTCTTAACATATTTTTCTTAAACACAAGTGTTTTGCTTTTTAAACCCTAGGCTTTGGGCAAAACTGTGATATTATACATATTTGTTTTCCTACCTCATTCCAGGCATCTGCAGCGTGGCCCATCTTACTGGGGTCTAGCTATCTAGCTGGATGTCAGTTTTGGCAGGCTTAAGATGTTAGTTGGTACTACTTCAGATCCTCATACCCACAGAAATTTCACAAATTAAATGGGACACTAGAAATAAACAGAGTCTTAAGACCCAAAAGAAAGAATTATTAATGGTAAATAATCAGGGAAAATGATGAACTGTGATCCTACACAGTAAAATCTCTCTTACTTAGGATCAGTAAACAGCAATTTAATTAAAAAAGTTAAATAAAGTGAAAAATTAAAATAACATATAGACACTTTTGTGAAAATTAATAAAGAGACTTCAATGAAAGAGAGCTGGGAGACCAGCAGGGGGACCCCTCACTCTCTGCAATGCTAGCAAAGCAGGAAGTAGAAAGACCTTTCTTTCCAGGCAATGACTAGGCCAATGAAAAACCAGCATACACCCTCTTTGCGTTTGAATCTCTCCAGGCTTTATTGAGGATCTGCTTAAAGCTTTTGTTTTTCTGACCTTGTTCCAAGTACTCATTCAGCACACTGGTCCCATTTTGAGATCAGACTGTTTCCACTGAATCTGACTGAGAAGCTTTGAGCTCATTTCTTTGGGGACAAGGATTGTTTCACTGAAATTGTGCTATTGTTTAGACTTTAGTCCGTCCCTTTGGAATAGGGACTGTGCTCTGGAACTGGCTAAGAAACTTTCAGCCTACGTCTTCTCAGACCTAAGTGTTGCCTTTGAACTGGCTGGTATTAGACCTGTAGGCTGTTTGAGATGTTTGAACTGTTTAAGCTCTTTGAGCTGTAAATAGTTTGAAAAGTCTTCTTTTACTCTAAAGAACAAACCTCTAGGAAATGGGATCCTTGTTATCAAAATATTTTGAAGGCAACCCCCATAGACAAGGGCTCTGGTCAATTTTATCTTTAAAAACTGGGTTCTGCCTTATAACTATATGAACCTAACTGATATATAAGTGACCTTTATAGGTTACTTTTGATATGCTCAACTGATTTTTTTAAACCGAATTGGACTACAATAGCCCTAAAATTTTCAGAAATGAATGGAATGCCTATTGTAATTATGATTTAGAGGCTTCCAAATGTTACCCAAAGCTTAAAAATGAAGCTGAATTGTGAATCATTGTCAAAGATTTTTCTAAAGTAACTAATAATCCTCACAGATTTGTCGAGGAATTTAATATAGTTACTCAAACTTATCACGTTGATTTCTGACTTATATGAGCTGTTTCATATGCTTGTTGGTGAAGATCAGGCCCAGCACTGGATGAAAATCACTAATAGAAAAAGTTCTCTAGAAAAAGTCTCTAGAATTAGAACTAACTTATTATCTAATCAGGCTGGGCCCATTGCTAGGTAACTTCATTGAGCAATTCTTAGGGATTTTCCAAAGCATGTTGACTGGAGCAAAAACCAAGGTTGCATTTAAAAATTGGGTGAACCTGTTCATAATAATTACAGTTGACTTCAGATTGTTTTTAAAGAACATTCTAGTCTTTCTTCGGATGTTGATTCCAGCCATCTAGCTTTAACTCTATGTTTATTAATGGGCTGAGCCAGGATCTTTCCCTTCTAGGAAAAAGCACCAGGATGGAATGAGAAAAAAGGTCCACTTCAAATGTAGTAAATCTGGCAAACCAGCTTTCTCTCACTCTAGATGAGTCGCCTAAAAGGAAGACCACAAAAATCCATAATCTTTAACTTCAGCAACCAAAGGCCCCTAAACAAAAGCAAAAGTATCCTAGTTTCTGCTATTAATGCAAAGATCCAGGACATCAGAAAATAGATTGTTAGAAATTAAGTGCTTCAGGTAACTTTAGAAACCTTTCCAAAGTCTCAGCAATTCACTATGGCAGGGCTCCCAGTAACTACAGGGGATTTTCCCAATCCTGCCTCTCAACTGAGTTGAGAAAACATTTCATCAGATTGAGGGTGAATCTCTTCCTGCCCAACTGACATTAGAGCCACACTCTCAGTGTTTGACCCATTGCTGTAAGATAGCCCCTGCCTCAGAGTACTAAAACCATTCAAACAGGTTCAGATACTGGGCATCAGTATGAATCCAAAGAGATTCTTGTCTCTGAACCTGATTCCTTGTGTTTGGGCCCTTTGAGAAATACATATGCTTTCTACTTAGTTCCTCTGCGCCTATCTATTTATTAGGCCAAGTTTTCTTGGAAAAGGGTATACTGGAATTTCTTTCTTTCTAAAGGGAAAAATAATTCTAAAGTTTGACAGTAGTTATCAAAACAGCCAACCAGGTGAATTAAATGACCCTTGGCATCTTTTATCTGTTCCATCTCTGCTGCTACCTAGAGCGGGTTCTAGAAACACTGATCAATTGTCCCTGTTGAATCAGCCACTACCCTCCTTATGGGCAAAATTTTTAACTGATGTTGACAAAATACACAACACACCACTCATCAAAATTCAAGTATTTCTTAAAACTTGTTTCCAGAGTTAATCAATATCCTATAAGCAAAGAAGCCCTTCAAGGTACAAAACCCGTAAAAGGAGATTACAAGGCTCAAGTCTTCATTATCCCTTGTACTCGTCCCTATAATGCTTCAATTTTTCCATTGCAAAAACCTAAGGGCTGAGGGTGGAGGAATATCCAGGACCTCAGAGCAGTAAACAGCATTGCTATTCCTCAACACCCTGTTCTTCCTGACTCTCACTCATTACTAACATCCATCCCCACCAGGAGTAAATTCTTTACTGTAATAGATGGATGCAGGCATTCTGTAGCATTCCAGCTGATGAAGCTAGACAATAACTTTTTGCCTTCACTTGGGAAGAAAAACAATTCACCTGTTCAGTTTTTGCTGAGAATCCTTGGGTTTTACTGAGAATCCTTGCTTCTCATATCCTAAAGGCTGATCTGGATAATATAGCATCCCCTAGGGGTTCATTTTGTCACAATATGTGGATGATATGATTCTGTCCTCTCCTTCCTAAGCCCCCTCACAGGAAGACACATTCACTCCTTAGAGGTTTTATCGTTAAAGGGACAGAGGTTTGCCAAAGAAAACTTATAGTTTGCCCAAATCCAGTTTTAATATTTGGGAAATCTGATATCAGAACAAGGGCTACACATAAATCCAGGTAGGTTTTATGGTGTCATAAGTTTTCCCATACCCCAAACTAAGCACCAATTGCAAGGTCTCCTGGGGCTGGTTGGTCATTGCCAAAATTAGATTCCAAATTTCTGTCTTATGGCCAAATCTCTGCATGCTATATCAAATGATAACCCAACCTGTTTTTATGGGAAAAACCAGACAACATGACTTTTAAGGCCTTAAAGGAGTGTTTGATGAACCCATCTGGCCTTGGGCATCCCAATTATCAGCTTCCTTTGTTTTCCTTTTTTGTATATAAAAATGAAGGGAGTGCCTTTAGGGTATCACGCAAAGACAACCACTGACCCATAGGATATTATAATCAGCAACTGGACCCTGTGATGTGGGGACACCCCACCATCTTAGAGCCATTACTGCCACTATTCTTTCAATTAAGTACAGTGGGAATCAGTGTGGGATCACTTTTAACCATTTTTGTACCTTATGCAGTAGAAACCCTCCTGGAGTCTCATCACATGTCTCTCATTTCACATTTCTCAGACAGCTGCCTCACAGTCTGTGAAGTCCTTTTGTTAACTGCTCCTCACGTAACTCTTCTGTAATAATAAACTTAGCTCTGCTAGTCTTCTCCACTCTGTCACCTATGAAGTCCCCCACAAATGATGCTGATGGAACATCTCCTGAATCCTGGTGATGATCTTCTGGACATTGAATGTTAACTTCTCAGGGTTTACTGATGACTTTATTTAAAAGGTGGCAACAGCAAATATTGTGCTGGGTATACTGTTGCCACTCCTTTTGGTGTCACTGAGGCAACATTGTTACCTCTGGCTACTTCAGACCAACAAGCTGAATTATATGGTCTTACATGTGACACGTCTGAAAAATGCATCAAACTACAATCAGACTTGCACATTATCTGGTGACTTGAAAGTCAGCATTTCCTGGAATTGAAGCAGATGACATCGTATGGGACAACTTTCCCAAGGTATTAGAACCAGGCCCATTGGCAGTTTGTTGCCAAACCTTTGATGATGACATATACTTCAGATGATCTCCAATGTCTACAATCTTGATAAAATATAGGCGTTAGATAAAAGAGGCCTGAGAGCTCTCCCTCTTACCCAACTTGTTACTTGAATGTGATCTCAATAGTTTTCCAGTCTGTGCAATTTCCCTTCAGTGTGGGACAGTACACCCAGAAAAGGTCCTTATTGGTATTGAAGGACAAAAAGTCCTGAAACAGGAAAACCTGACTCTTGCTTGTCAATGCTTTCAGAGAAATATCTTGATCAAAAGGGAAAAATGCAAAAAAAAAAAAATGATAAATAGAAACTTCAATTAAATAGAGTTGGGAGGTCTGAAGAGGGAGCTCTCATGGCCTGAGTTAACAGCACAACCCAATAGGAATAAAACTCCTCTTCTTTCCAGGTAAGGACTTACTTAGCCAGTGAAAAAGCATGGTTATTATAGTCCTACCACATTCCTTTTCACTTCTATAAATTGTTCTCCCTCCATTTATGCAAGAATTGCACTTCATTTGCCAGAGTTGCAAACCCTGAATTGCAATTCTCTGCTGATTCCAAATAATGCCCCCTCCTTTTTTTTTCCTGAAGAAATAACTGTCAGTCTATTTGTCTTAGGTCAACACTTTAAACATTTATTTGTTTTAAACTTGTAAATGTACATCTATTCAGTAGCAATCTGACGTGTAGTCAAAGCACTTTGTCTGGAATAGAATGTAAAAAAATTAAACAAAAATTATTACGATAAAAAGTACAACTGACATAAACAGGTATGACAGCAGCACAACTGACTGCTGTTAATTAAACAGCTCAATTGGAGAAAGCAAAAGTATGCAGCCAGCTGTAGGAAGTGGTCTGCCTGCCACGAGGGTCCATTGTGCAGTGGGCGTTCGTGAGCATTTTTCTCTCTCTTTTTCCATTCTTTCTTTCTTTCTTTCTTTTTTCTTCTGTATTAAGAACACTTATTATGGGATCTAAATGCAATACAGTGATTTCACCTATTGGTACAATGCTGTACCGTGTACCTCTAGAACTTAAGTCATTTTGTGTAGCTTTAACTGTATACCCATTGCATAGCAGTTCCCCATTAACACTCACCCCCAGCCCCTGACAACCACTATTCTGCTCTCTGCTTCCAGGAATTTGACTATGTTAGACATTCCATATAAATTGGATCATGTAGCATCTGTCCTTCTGTGACTGGCTTATTTCACTTAGTATAATGCCTTCCAGGTTTATCTATATGTTGCCTGTGGGAAGATTTCCTTCTTTTTTAAGGCTGAATAATACTACATTGCATGTCTATTCCACATTTTTTATCCATTGATCCATTGACAGACACTCAGGTTGTTTCCATACCTTTGTCATTGTAAATAACTCTGCAGTTGGAACCAAGACCTTGGAGAGATTATCTATGCTCCTATATGAATGTTTTCCAAAAAGGATGGATGACATTAGTTATCCCAGTTGGCTAAGAGACAGCCCAAGAGAGATTTTACCAGATTCCTTAAAATACACTGTTTAGTGCCAAATGACCATTTCACAGATAACCCTAATAAAGGTTCTGTGTTACACTGTATTTCCACACATGTGAATTACAGAGATTAAAAGTAAATTAAGTAGCCAGAAGAAGATTGCAGAAGAAACTATACAGAGTTAAAAATAAACAAACAAAAACCCCCACTCTGATTTAGAATGAGTTATTCTGGTTTAATCAATGATCAAAGAACACATTACAAAATATGAAAAAAAAATGAGTGATTTAATATATGGCGACTTGGGTCCACTCATCCATTTCAGTTTGGTCCCAGCCACCTCCATGCTGGCTGAGTAGTTCCTCAGTGGACGGGTAGTTTCTACCCTCTTCCTTCTACTCACTGTGCTGTAGCAACGTGGGCTTTTAGGACATTCTTTACACAAGAAAGTCACGTTTTCTCTAAAGCTCCTTCTGCAAGTTACTACCTTTCCACCCCCACAATATGGCTCCATCTTCGCCACATATTTTGTCTTTGTTTTAATGTCTTAAGCCTATAATTTACCTCATCACTATTTTATACTTTCAGAAAATACTTATTTCTGTCTAGGTTTCTTTTCTTTAATGTCTCCTACTACTGGAAATTAAGTTCCATTAGTGTAGTACATCTGTATTCCCTGTGAACAAAACTCAGTATACAATAGACCATTGATTAATATTTCTGGAATGATTAAATTGTTGACTATTTTTCCTATTTCTGAATGAGTTCTAAGTTGATTATATCTATCTGATTTCTCTCAAATGTTTTTTTGCCATTATAACTAAGTTAAAGAGAATAATTATAATGATTATAATTATTCAATTCAAATAACTATTAAAAAGATGATAAGAATCATCTCTCTAAAGTGTTTCATAATCTCCTTATTTGTTGAAATTGTTGAGTCAAGAGTACGCAGTTTATTTTTCTATGATTTTCTAATCAAATAACTCACTCAATTTTCTGAGGTGATAAAATCCAGAAGTCTCTCACTAATTGAATAAATTTCATAGGAAAGAAATATAAAGAGTAAGCAACTAAACATTCGAATTGTATCTCTTTTCTATTGCCTTTAGAAGTTTTCCATTTAGATTTTTTTTTTCCTATCCAAACTTAGCTCATCAAAGGTTAAAACACATTGAATGAGGGCAAAATTCTGTGTTCTGTTACTTTAGTGACTTCTTGGAAGTTATGTGTTAGCATCCCCAAAAGATCATCAGCAGTTTTAAGGGATAAAGAGCTGGCTTTATCACCATTGACTTCAGATAAGGAGACCCAGTAGATAATTGGGCTTTTTGGTTATTGGAAGAAGCATATTCTACCCCTGGGAATACTATTAAAGTGCCTATACAAAATTATTTAACATTTGTCAAACTTAAATGAGGTTGTCTGCAATAAGAAAGTTTGAACACAGTTTAAGCAACCAGAAAGCAATCCTTAAATTCGGGCTGCTTTCTCCTCAGGTGCCATAAATAACAGGTATCTTAATACCAAATGTGAAACCTTTGTCAGTAAGATTCTGCTAGTAATTTATGGTCTCTGGGCGTTGGACAAAGACTTTCTACAGGTACTGAATGCCACAAATACAGAGTTAGCCATCATTTCTAGAAAATTACTGATCCCTAATACAGACAGACAATCTCAACAAAGGGTACATTTGGCTATTCAACCCAAAATGTATATCCTGCAATGAAATCAATGTTTCCCAAGTTGTGGGAAGACCGAGACAATTCCCTTGTGAAATGGAAATAGATTGTCTATTCAAATGCAAAGCTATGCCCCTAAGACCTTAACTAACTTGACAAAAAGCCATGGGAATCCATACTCTGGTCTCATCTGCTGTTTACCTAAACCACTGGTTCACTTTAGCTCTCTTTTGGGAGATTTGTCATCTGATAATAAAGCAAAGTTCACACATGGCACCCCCATCCTCCATAATGACAGTAAATTGTCAACAGCTTGTGCTATTGCAAATGAGGGCCATGGGTTGAAGTTATGTATTATTTTTGTAGAGAGACAAATTTGTCTTAAATTGAATGAAATTCATCTTAGGTTCGTGGAGTGCTGCTAAGAGCCTAGTTTTATTGTTAAATTTATTGTGTCAACCAATTACTAGAATATTAATGACACACACAACTGGAAACAATGAAACAAATACAATAACTATCACACATTCAACCTTTATGATCGATCGATCGATCTATCTATCTATCTATCTATCTATCTATCTATCTATCTAATCTACCCCCAATAAAAAAGAGGTAAACTTGGAAGAAAGTTTCTGGAGTGAAGTATGTGATCAAGAATGTTTTGTCTTCATTTCTTCTCTACCCTGCTGGATACAGGCTTGATCTTACCTTGAAAATGAAGATATCGAGAAGGAATGGAATTCAAGGATTTATTTTAAAGATCTTCTACCCAAGATCGAGGACCATGGTCACTGAGCTATCATCAAATGCTTTGCCTCAACCCTCTTGTATCATGTGATTATGCATGTAAAGTTTGTTTACTGAAGATTTAGAATTATCAGAGTGTCATATTGCATACTGTTTCAGAAATTCATTGGCTGTTTTCCCCAACCAGTTATGGCTTCCTGGCCATTGAAGTTGTAATATCCCAAGCTGCTTTATAATTTTTTGGTCATCATTCTCTTGATCATCCTCTCTCTAGATGCTTTTCCCTACCTCCTTACAGGTGTTATCAGTAGGCAACTCCATATTATCTATTACTTTATTTAAAAACAAAACAAAAATTTAACTTCTCTTGGTTTATACATTTCCCAGTTATGCTATGCTCAATGGAGCCTCACTAACGTTTGGTGGGGAGTTTCTTTCTTTTGTTTTATTTTGTTTTCTGAATAAAGAAGCGGTTCCTTCCCTCAGGAGAATTCTTTAAAATTTTGACAATATTTTCCTCTTGAAATTGTATCCCTGGATATGAATGGAACAATCCTGGTATGGAGATTCATAATGATACATTGTTGATTCACAGAGAAAGTTGAAACCCCCTCCTTTAAAACTGTACTGTAGATATTGTCCACAAGTTCTGACTTCAAATGGCAGGCTGTTTTAAGAATACAAACATATCACACATTCACTGCTAATAAATGTTGTTTATTGAAGTGGTTTAGCTTGAGTAGACTCCCTAAAATGTTAAACGATCACTCTCATCGGAGGTTTATGAACGCGCTGCTTATCTGTTCTACGAGTACAAGTGAAATAGTCAAGCTGTTCATCAGTGACATGATTAGGCAGGCTCTAAAATGCTTGTAATTATGTTTAGGAAATAGCAGTTTTTCTTTAGTGATGGAGAAGCTTTTCTTCACATTTGCACTTTGTAAGCTCATAGAATGGTAACGGTAAGTGAGAAAACTTCTACTCAAGTTGAATTTTACGGCAAAATGGTTTCTCATATTTAAGGTGAACTAGAAACAAGGATCTGAGAAAAATAAATGCAGAAAAGTGCCATAGAGTTTATGAGTGTCTTTAAAGCTGCATGAAAGGCGGCTTTTATTTATTTATTGTTTCCTTTTTCCTTTTCTTTTCTTTCCCTTCCTCATCTTGTATCACCCTTATTCCTAAAGTGGAATTTAGGAAACACAAAATTGTTACTATTAAAGGAAAGTGAGGCAGACGTTTTGCTACTCAAGTTCTGATTCACAAATATTCATCAGCTTTGAGATCACAAAAGTGCAAAGATAACATTTTTATTTATTTAAAATTTTATTTTGTTCCATTCTTGTCACTCAGTCCATAAATTCATTTAAAAAATAATTACTAACACATTTCAGTTTATACAACCATCCTACCAATCACTGAATCCATCAATACACATTTAAACCAAGAAGGTATTTTTTGTTGTTGCTGTGTGGAATGTATCAGAAATAAAACACTTTGCCCCAAATCTTATTGTTTGAAATGAATTCATCAATAATCTCAGACATCACCAGTTTGAGTTCCTACAGACCTTGTGAAAACGGCTATTCCACTAGGAGGAGAAACCCATTTCGTGTAGTAAACCTTCAGCAAATAAAATATTTTTGCTTTGAGAAGCGTAGTTAGCATTCTAACTGCCTGTTTGTTTTGCTACAGTAAAGAATTTTTTTTGTTAAAGCAAAATATCGAACAGAGGAAAAACATCTGAAAGCAGAGTTAACTATGGAGACTTGTATTGACTGTGGCTGGGGAAATGCTTCCACCTGATAACAGAGTGGGTGCTGTTTCTCCACCCAGGCTAATAACCCAGGCTGCTCTTTTCAGTTATCAACGGTTGCAGGCACGGGGGTCAGGCTGCTCTGACAGGTCTGTCTGGGGGTTTGCAGCTGTGGCTGGGAGAACACAGGGCCAGGATTCCAGGCCCCCTTCCTTGCTACTTGTGAGAATACACTGGTTTCCAGACTAGCTGTGGCAGTTCTTTGTCCCTCTCTGCAGATCTTGTTAACTCTTTGTCTCAATCTGGGACAGATTAGCATACCAAAGCACCACTTCCTATGGATTTCTTGATTCTTTGTTGCATTTTATGGACTCTTGACTTTTCAGTGGACTGTTTTAATTGCAAAATTTTGCTTTTTTTTTTTAATTGAAGTACAGTCAATTGCAACGTTGCATAATGACAATTCACATCTGTCTCACCATACAAGCCAAAAACCAGTTCTGACTAATCTCCCACACCAGTCAAGATAGGCCCCCAATGCTCTAGCTTGTCCCTCAAGAGAATTTGAATATGGTTTCTCTGCACCACAGCCATTGCCTGAAATAAAGGGGCAAGTTCCCATCATCCCAGCCCACACTTTGCTACAACTGAGTGGGGTGTATCTGAGAGTGCTTCTCTCCCAGCTGATGGAGGTGAGCCCAAAGCCTCTGACTCGGGGCTCCGCTGAGCCCCTGAGTACCTTCCGTAGGCTCATAGTGATCTTTTTGTTTTTTGGTAACCCATTACTCTAGATGGAATTCACGTACCATAGGATTCACCCACTGAGGATGTAAATTCAGTGGTTTTTCATACATTCATAAAATTGTGTAATCATGACCAGAATCAATTTCAAAACACTCATCACCACCTTCTCTTCAAAATACTCTTTGCCCATTTTTAGTCACTTTTCAGTTTCCTCCAACCTCACTGCCACCGGCCAACCACTAATCTATTCTGTCTCTATAGATTTGTCTAATATGAGCCTTCCAGGTAAATGAAATTATACATACATTGTCTTTTGTGACTAGTTCCTTTAGTACCCTGTTTTCAGGGTTCATCCACATGGTAGTACGTGTTATGCCTTCTTTCTTTTTATTGCCAAATAATATTTCACTGAATGGATATACACCACTTTATCCATTCATCTGCTGATGGGCATTTGGGTTATTTCTAATTTTTAGCTATTTTGAGCAATACTGCTCTGAACATTTGTATACAAGTTTTTGTTTGGACATATATTTTTATTTCTCTTGGGTCATATGGTAACTATGTTCAGCCTTTGAGAAACTGCTGGAATTTGTCAAAATGACTCCATTATTTTATATTTCCATCAGCACTTTATAAGGGTTCCAATTTCTCCATATTCTTACCTATATCTATTTGGAAAAAATATCTGTTCAAATACATTGTCTATTATTAAATAGGATTCACTATTTATTATTGAATTGTTTTTTATTTATATTTTGGATACAAGGCTGTTACCATGTGATTTGCATAAATTTTCTTCATATTCTGTAGGTTGTCTCCACTTTGTTAATGGTATTTTTTGAGGCACAGAAGTTCAAATTTTGGTTAAATTCAATTGATTATTTTTTTCTGTTTGTTGTGTGTGCTGTTGGTGCTCATAGTGACTCTTGATGAAGACTGATGAGTTTCATTCTGCCCCTTTTAGTCTCAATGTTAACCTCTAATTAAAAGCAATCCTGAAGCAATTGAAATAAATAAAAGGTTAAGTTCAGTGCCCAGTGGTTGTTCATCATCTATTTTTAAAACATTTTATTTCAAGTGTATAATCATGGGCATCTAAGAATCTAAACATGCACAACTTTTTTGGGAGCATAAATTTTACCTGAAATCTAAATGCAAATTTAAAATAGGTGAATGATGCAAGCTATCTGTGTATAACTTCTGGGCTTGTTATACCAGAAATAAGTGATTATTTTGTCCTTCCAGCATCATACCCACCATGACAGCTTCACCTCTCACATGCTACTGCTAGGTCATCTGATGATAGCTCTGATTTCTCCCCACATTTATAGATTTTACTTTTTAGTATATTCAAGTTTCTTATATTTTTTTTTAAGGGACACCCCAGGTACTGCATTCCTAACCTTGTTTTATAAGAAAGATAAAGACAATGACCACAATTTTCTAGTAGGACTGATTTTGCTATGAACTGCTCAATCTGCATCATCAAATATGGGTTACTGCAAGGTGAAAAAATGAGCAGTCCGCTGCCCCCAGACCCTACGGCCATCATCAACAGATATTTGGGGGCATGTGCACCAAACTGTGCGAGGCTGAACTTTTCCTGCACTTTTTTTAGTGGCTACTTTTCCCACAGACATTGTATGCCTTCTGTTGTATGACCTGGTAACACCTGCTCTCATGCTGAACTCTAGCACCTGTTGAATAACTATTCTTTGGCCTACTACCGTCACATTCTTTGCCAATTGAAGCAATAACACGTTTTATAAAATTTTATATTATATATTTACATGTAAGATATTTATATTTATAATTCAAAGTTGCTGTCTCCTCACCCCAAAAAATATTGTGACAGTGCTGATGGGCACTGCTGAGAGGCATCCCAGAAGCTGCAGAGAACAACAATAAATGGCAGGTAGGGGTTATCAGAGAAGGTGTGGTCTTACCTGCCCTGTGCTATTTATGACATGACCAAATAACTACATTTTAACAAAGCAGCTCTGTATCGTATATTTTCTGTTCTTATGTCTCCAGCTAGCTCCCAACTCCATTTACTACCTTTTATAATAAAACATTTCCTACTTCCTGCTACAACAGATATCTTGGATAAATGTTTCACTTTATGTGGAGGTTTCTGAGGGAAGCATTTATTTCCACGGTGCTTGAATCTCAGTTTTTGCATAAATCTGGGAGTGAAAATGAAACTTGCATGAATTAGAGCTTAGAAGCACACGTGTGCATGTGTGGATCTTTGGCCTGTGAGAGATGTGGGGTCTCACTCCAGGGTACAGGTGAGCTGGGAAAAATGATTATCTTATGTAAAACAAGAAGTTAGATTTCTACTTCACATTCTATATGGAAATCAGTGCCATTTAGATTGTGACTTAAATCTTAAAAAATCAACTTTCAAAATTTTAGTAGAAAAGAAATGCAGATTTTTTAGATTTTGATGAAGAGAAGGATTATTAAGTATAAAATAAATGACTAATTAAATTTAACTATATTCAAATTTGAAACTTTGTTCATCAAGTCACAACTTTAAGTAAATGGAAGGGAAGTTACAATATGGGAGGATATATTCATGATACAGAAACCAACAAGGAATTAGCAGGTATGATACATAAAGAACTACAGATGAATAAAACCTACAGACTGTCTTGTGAATTAGAAGATTTTCCATTCTGATCATTCCATTCTGTACCTTGGAGGTAGGGTTGCCAGATTTAGAAAATAAAAATATTCAGTTAAATTTGAACTTCAGATAAATGGTTAATATGTTTTTTGGCATAACTATCTCACAAATATTATATGGGGCATACTTACTCATAAAAAAGTCATTGATTATCTGAAATTTGAATTTAACTGGGTGTCCTATGCTTTAACTGGAAATTTTACTTTTCAAATTTGTATTGAGAATAACATAGCCTACTCAAAGGGGAGTCTCCTCTCAAGGCTTAAGCAAACTGAGACTTTACACAATTTACTTTACTTTATTGTTAGTATATAGCTATATAAATATAGATATTATAACATAAAAAGCATGTTATTCATTATAATATATTACCATGAGTAGCTATGTGAATGGCCTTGAGAAGGTTAATAAGCTTTTACAGAAGTTTTAATATTCCCATTTTTTAAAACAAAATAATTATATTATTATAAGAGCTCACCTGTTTCTGAAGTGTGATTTCATGAAGCTCCACTGTTGCTGATTTAAATTAAATCTGAAAATGAATAGTGTACACCATGTATGATTACCAACTTGCAGTGAATAACGGTTTCATTTCGTATCTCTTGGCTCCCCATTTAAGCCCTGTGCTTCCCAATTACCAGCTGCAACTATATTAATGCTCGTGAGGTAGCCCTTTATCATTCAAATAGTGACACGCTAAAAAGGATTGTAGATTAGATCCTTGTCATATAAAATACCAAATCCAAAGAAGTAACATAAAATAAGAGAGCTGCATTATTCCTGGTGCTAAGTTGGACTGCTCTGCATCTTAATAAAATGGGAAAGAATGACAAGTGACCTGTCGGAGAATTGAACTCATTGCACAGAGTTTGCAAATGAAGCAGAAGAATGTGAGAATGTACCTCATCAGCAAGTTAGGGACCACTTTGCTATTATCACCACGCTTCATATTTCAGTTGGAATTTTTAAACCATAAGTAGAATTAAATTCAACTGACTAGAAGTAAAATATCCAAATGTACATTCTCCAAGAACATATTCAATTTCAGTGTTTTATTTGTATTCAGGCAGATTGAAATTGAAATAATGTGAGGCAAAGAATTCATTTATTTCAGTTTCAGTGGCTCAGCCATTTATCCTGAAAGTCACCTGCAGTGCCCCTCCTTTTCTTTTTATTGAATTATAGTTGATTTACAATGTTGTGTTAATTCCTGATGTACATCCTAGTGATTCATCTATGCATATATATACATATATATATACATTCTTTCTGATACTCTTTTTCATTATAGTTTATTACAAGATATTGAATATATTTCCCTCTGCTATGCAGAAGGACCTTGTTGTTTGCATATTTTATATATAATAGTGTGTATCTGCAATTCCTCAAACCCCAATTTATCCCTCCCCACCCCCTTTCCTCCCTGGTAGCCATTTTGTTTTCCATGTCTGTGAATCTGTTTCTGTTTTGTAAATAAGTTCATTTGTGTCATTTTTTTAGATTCCACATATAAGTGATATCTTATGATATTTTTCTTTCTCCTTCTGGCTTACTTCAGTTAGAATGATAATCTCCAGGTCCATCCATGTTGCTGAAAATGGCATTATTTACCCATTTTTATAACTGAGTAGTATTCCATTCCGGTATATATAAAATGGAATATATATATATATATATATATATATATACACACACCCACCACAACTTCTTTATCCAGTCATCTGTCCATGGACATTTAGGTTGTTTCCATATCTTAGCTATTGTATATAATGCTGCTATGGGCATTGGGGTGCACTTATCTTTTCAAACTAGAGCTTCCTCTGGATATATGTCCAGGAGTGGGATTGCTGGATTATAGGGTAAGGCTATTTTCAGGTTTGTAAGGAATCTCCATGCTGTTTTCCTTAATGGCTGCACCAGACCACATTCCCCCCAACAGTATAGGAGGGGTCCCTTTCTCCACACCCTCTCTAGCATTTATTGTTTGTGAACATTTTAATGATGGTCATTCTAACTGGTGTAAGGTGATACCTCATTGTACTTTTTTTAAATTTAATTTTATTGAGTTATAGTCAGTTTACAATGTTGTGTCAATTTCCAGTGTAGAGCACAATTTTTCAGTTATACATGAACATACATATATTCATTGTACTTTTGATTTGCATTTCTTTGATAATTAGTGATATTGAGCATTTTTTCATGTGCCTATTGGCCATTTGCATGTCTCCATTGGATAAATGTTTGTTATTCTTTTTTCCTACAGATTCTTCACAATTCTCCTCTGTTGCACAGGAAGAAATGTACTGAACTACTCCAGCTGGCTTCCAGGAGGCTGTTTTAGTTTTGGCCAAAGGAGTGGGATACAGAAGTCCAAATAAGGAGGGCTGTATGTGTAAGAGAACACCTCTACTTATGTTTTTCTTTTTATCCATGTTAAAAACAAACTCAGGAACCTTAAAGTGTCTAAATTAAATGTAAAATGAATCTGAATCATATCCATGAATAAGGAGACTATTTTGAGTTAGGGAAGAACTAATGATTTTATTAATTTAAAACACATTTTTTTCAATGTTTAAAGTGTTGTATAAGAGGCAAGAAAATAGAAAAGATAGTAAACTGAAATATGGAACAATTTTTTCAATTTACACACAGTCCACCTGAGACAATTAAATAATGGTCATCACTAATTTTTAAGATGTCTAAATTATTAACTTTTCCTCTCCTGACATTGAGGATGAAGTCGTAATTAAGAGGTTATTAAAGGATAGCAGACAGATGAAATCATAATTGTCTCATAAGCTCATGTTTCATAATGTTCTACTTATTTTATATCTTTATTTAGATTACAAAATGTTACTACTTAAGTGGGTATATCTGTACACCTATCATTTACCCATTGTTGACATAAATCATCTTCTCATTTTATGTATTTATACACATGCATATATAATAAAAATACGTATAAAATTATAACCCTTTTGTTAGCTTTCCCTGCTGCACTCCATTACTTTGTTCTCCAGGGACAAGCATCAGGATTCTGTTTTTAAATGTGCATTTATATATGTATATTTATGAAACATATAGTAATTATACATGAATGCTTCAATATCCATTAGTGTTATTATCCACATATTTATGTTTTCTGTAGCATTTCTCCTTATATGCTTGAGTCATACCCCTGCTAATATAGATATAAATAGATACATATATACATATATATCTATATATAAAGATGTAGGTATATGTGGAAAGATACAGAGGTAGACATATATGTAAATGTATAGAAATATTTTCTTTAATTGGGGTCCAATATTATAAAACGTATTTATGATAAGATTTCAGTATATTCATTACCCTCTTTATTTATAGTTGCATTAACTTTAATAATTTATATGTCAGACAAGCATCTCCTGCTGCACACATACTAGTGTATCCCCTGAGTCATTGAGAGGCACCATGATTCAATGATTAAGGACATGGTCTTCTGATCCCAGCCAGAATTATTCAAGTCCTACCTCATAAACATAGATGCACAATCCTGAGCAGATAAAGAAGTTAACAAATCCTACTGTTAGATCTTTCAGGAATGCAACTTTCTTCACCAGTAGGACATCCTCCAGTGAATTTTAATATGAGATAAAATATTATAATTTTCATAAATACAAAAAATAAATGATATTCAAAGTCTTTTATGATAATAATCCTTAACAAGCTTGGAATAGGATCAAATGAATCTTTAACTTGATAAATTATACTCATCAGAACCTACGTCAAACATAAATTGTAAAGGTAGAACGTTAAATGCATAGTCTTTAAATCAGGGAATGTGTCATGGCAGTCTGCTATTATCCATACAGCAATCTAACGGAAATATATGCCAGTGAGAAAATTAGAACCTAAATAAATAGAAGAATAACTGTTGGAAAGGAAGAAACTGAACTTTCTTTATTTGAAAATCATTCGATTGATTGTCTAAATGCAAACCTAGTAAGAGGGAGATCTTAAAGTTAACAAATATATATTTAAAGATGAACAAAAATTATATTCATCAGAGGTAGATAAGATAAATACACAAGAGTCCATTGCATTTTTATAAATCACCAACAGATAGAAAACACACAGTGCCTAGGAGTAAATTTTTCAGTCTTTTTTGTCACAAAATTGTAAAACTTTAGTAAACAACATGAAAGAAGACAAAAGATTAGAGAGACATTCTGTGTTCTTGGGTAGAAAAACTCAAGTCATTTTTATTAATGCTAACGACATGAAATTTCCATCTGACAATGATAGAGGAAAAGATATTCTACCGTTGCTCAAAATCTGTTGTCATACATCTTACCCTCAGCAGTCAGGAAAGCAAAATGATGAAGGTTTTCCAAAGTGTATGAGGTCACAGAAGAACAAAAGTGAAGAATAGATAGAATCTGCATTGATCAAAGATGTGTATGCTGACTTTCCATCTAAGAGCACAGTCAGAGTCCATCAAATATAAAAATATTAGTTTTATCTCATTTTTCATATACTTAATAAAATTATAGATACAATTATAGATACAAATATCATCAGTTTATAGTAAGAAAAAATTTTATAGCAAGCAGGTTCATAGGTTTTTAGTTGTAAAACCATCAAATATTTAAAAATTAATGTAATGATATCGTAATGTGAAAGTGCACGACAAATTCAATTACCTTTATGTTCACTTTTATCCAAACTGTACCATCATCATAACGTATTTCTAAACACTGATTTTTTTTTTTTAAGTTATGATTGCAACTTAAACATGACAACTTTAACATGGCTGAGTCACCTTGGTTTGGTTATTTTAGGTTATTCAAGTTCTTACTCAGTCTTTACTTTTTGGTATCAGATTAGTAGTGAATCCCACACATCACAGTAATTAATGAATGCATCCTAGTTCATTGACTAACAGGATGACGTTCGATTGAGCACTGGGCACATTAAAGTGGTGTTGAAATTCATTATTTTATTTCACTTTCTGGTCTGACCAAATACACTGTTTTGTTCTTTTGTTGTTGTTGTACTTTTACAGGTTGACCTCTAAATCAAGTCTGCCAACACATTTACTTATTTTTGTTGATATCCAAGAATATGTTTTGTGACACTGCCTCAAGCTTACTCTCCCTCCTGATATTATTACCCCAGATTCATTATAAAATGGCATTTAAAACAGACAAAAGTTAGAAATGTGTGACAAAGTTACCATATATTGTAAATTTCAGGTTTAGAGTAATTGCCTGAAATGTAAGAAGGCTTCTTAAAAACCTGTTTTATATTCACATACTGGGTGGTGCTGCATAAAGAGGTGGAATTATGATGACCATTCAGATCATTCAGGAATTTGAAGATTGTCAAAAGGAGACCCAGTAAATTAATCCAACACCAGTCAGACCAATATATCAAAAAGCTGATAATAGATGCAGAGGCAATCCAAGGGGCAGATATTAGATATTGATCACCAACATTATGGGAGCAATAAGATAATAAAGTAACCGTTGCACAATGGCTTTTGGAATTTTACGATACACAGCATGAAAGGGATGGAAATACTGGCCATGTGCAAATAATGCATTGTCATTGCTTACATTTCCTCTAACAACCACATCATCATGGGAAGAGTTTGCACAGCTGGCCATCAGACAGATAGTGAAGCAGAGTACATCTATTCTTGGCTTTATTTGCATGTCTTATGTTTGTTAAGAAAAAAAAAAAAACAAAGCAAGACAATATTTCTGCCATCTCTGGCTATTTCTTCCTTTTAGTTTTCAGTCTTTTGGCTCTCTTTGACAACTCCATAGAGAGCTGGTCCTGATCTGTAACTTTTCTATAGAATCTTCAGTTTGGAAGGGATCTGGAAAGGTTATTTGATCCAGTCTCCTACATATTGGTGTCTATCCATCTTTGTCAAGTGTTTAGACATTATGGATTAGCTCTTGGAAAGGAAGGATGTTAAAAAACAAACAAACAAACAAACAAAGCCATTAGCAAATGCTTGGGTTTTCTATTAGTCCAACCTAGGCTCTGTGTATGCGCTTTATCAATCTGAGCCTTTGAATACTAGGCAAATGGTAATTTCTAGCTTTAATTCCTTCACCTGTAAAGTGGGGCATTAGTTACCCTTTGTAGTTAGTATAGGGCTTAAATGGGGGGAAAAGAGGCAATTCTTTCTTTATTACTCTTAGGGTTTTTATGGTATGGTAAAAATCTCATCCTATTAGCTTTTATTATTCATTTTATTTTTCTCCTTCAAGGAATTATAAATGGAAAAATACACAAATAAATTCCTCTTCAGTTCATTGAAGAGATCTGCCAGGTGTTGCTTCAGTTAAACTCCACCCAATTACTTAAGCTGAATTTTCCATACTATGGGATAATTAACTGCTTATAAGATTATTTTGGATGGTTTATAGACATGGAATGAAATATAACTTTGGTTAATTACAAGGATAATTTTTGTTTATGACCTAATACTGGTTTACCAATGATTTAGAATAATGTTTTCATTTCAAATTAATTTAATATACTTCACATGTATAGGTATGGAACCAATCATCAATATGGTACCCTTGTGACAAGCTTTGGAAGCATTGCTTATTCAATGTTATCTGCCCACTCTCCTACTCTATCTCTTACCAGAAAACAATTTTTTCATTGTAATCAATAGCATGCAGATGCAAAAACATCTATATAATAATCTACCAAGATGTAAAAGATTTTAAAACTATAGAGAATCACACTTAGGATCTTTTTCCTTCCCGAAGAGGATCTGTTTTCTTCCTGAAGCAGAAGAAAAATAGACCCAAAATGTTACCAGGAATCCATGGTTTTAGCAGCTAGAAGGAGAAAGAAAAAGAAAACCTTCCAGAAATGTGAAAAAAAAAATTGCAACACAGTGTTAGCCAAGGGAAGAAAAATTCAAGTCAGAGGACGTGGCCCTTTTTAACTCATCTTTTTTTCTTGACTTAAACTTTGCAGGAAAGTGGTCTTTCTGTTCTTTTTCCATCAAATGTTGTAATTCTCTTTCTGAATTGAAAATCTGACAGTAGTCTTCCCAGCAGTAGAGCAAGGTCCTAAGAATTGTTATTTTTATATGCACGTGTATATTCAATAGAGGATAACACATAGTTGTCACGACTGATCTGATTCAATATATTATTTTTGGACATGGCATTTCACTCTGCCACTAGACCTTAAAAGGAAGAGCTCTGGGTATCAGCAGAATATTCTGTCTTAACTTCAGGCTTTGCATCTTGTTTCTTCAAAGCCCACTCCCAGCTTCAAATATATATATTCTCATCTGAATACATGTAACCTTAGCATTTAATAGATGTTTTTTTTCTTTAAACTTCTTAGTTGTTGTACTATTTTCTCCTGTATTTGTGTTGTAGAGGAAATTCTGATATGTGACTACTTTTTCCTCACTTGCATGTGATATGTTTTAGACCTTTTGGCTAACTGGATATCTAATTTTTTAAATTACCTTTGAATTTCCGTATTTTATCATTATATGTCAGGGAAGAAGAGTGTTTCTAGCCAAACATTCCTGAAAGTAGCATAGTCTTGTTTTAGTATATTTAAAGTTTTTCTTTTCTTGTTAATGGACATTACTTACGGTTGTTATCCCTAATCTTTTATTCACAATTTTATTTTCATTTTTAAAAACGTTTTATCAAAGTATAGTTGATCTACAATGCTGTGATAGTTTCTGCACAATTATTTTATGTATATATTTGTACATATGTACATAAATGTATATACTTATACATGATCATATTTTCTTTTTATCAGAATCTTTTCTATTTATATCAAGCTTTAGCTCTGTGTCTGAAATTCATTCTTCTATTGTATTTCTTCTGACCTTTAAGGTTCTTAATTTTTAAGGATATCTGGAATTAATGTTCTTGATCACTAAACTTGTTTCCTGAGGCTTGTTGTCTACGATTTATGTCATTCTATTAATTATCTTTCATTTATTGTCTCATTTAACACTTTTTCTTAAGAATACATTTCCCTGGCATCCTGACTTGATATTCACTTTTTTTTTTTTTTAAGCTTCATGTGATTTGGTGGTGGAAGGTGAGGAATTTCACTGAGGCTGTAACTCATCTTCATTACAAACTCAAGACTCTGACATCACTTCCGATTTTGTTTTATTTTGGGATTTTTTGTTGTGTTTTTTTTTTTTTTTGTATGTCTGTGTGTATGTTTTTACCCAACTTTGTGAAAAATTCCTATGGAGATATGACTTGGCTTTGAATATGTCTTAAATTTTTCCTGTATCCCTGGAAACACAAATTTCATGAAAAAGCCTGCTATTTTTTCTTTTTAAAATTTTTTTAATTTAATATATTTTTTTGTTTTTTTCCTTCATTTTATTAAGTAATAGGAGGCAGTATGTTCTTTTCAGCTTTATCCAAAATTATGCTTTCTTGTTTCAAAATGAGTTTTCAGAGCAAATTTTATAGTGATACAGCTTAACTGTTTCTGAAAAGTCTTTTGGTGGATAATAAAATATTTTAAAATTTTGAATCAATCCCAACCTTAAGAAAATAAATATGCTAGACTCTAATAGAAAAGCTGCATTTGTTTTTTAGATGAAGCTATTTACTCTAGGTATGCATTATTTTCTTAAGGTGTTTCATGTGTTTTCATCCTTGTGAAAGGTTGTCAGAAATATAGTTTCTTCTACCCCAATTGACAAGCTTACACTTGCTGTTATATTTGGCCATCAAGTTAAATTCAGCGGGTTACTTATTCTGTCAGACATCAGCTTGTCAATCCATATTTTGTGAAATAAATTAATGTTAAGAATTGTTACAAGTTTAATTTAAATGAATTTACTTTAAAAATCCATTTTAAAATGTCTCCTGATGTTATTCTTACTAAATATAATTTTTCAGGTTTCCTTTTTGTCTATAATTAGAAGAAAAAATGAAATCAAATAAGGATGTTTCCAGTACATACACAATGATATATGCATATTGCTTTTGTTTCTATTCATATATGGCAGAAACTCATCTACCAGAGAGAATCGTATAAATATATTCTTTAAGTGTAATCATGACATTCTGCTTTGATTCACCAGTGGCTATTATTTGACCACAATTTGACTTCATTATTGAATAAATTACAATGTATAAATAAATTACAAGACCACAGTTATGTTTGATTATTTTCAGTTGTCTGTTTCCAGATATTAACATTTTATGCCATCAATAATTATAAATCAGAAATATCTCAAGTTAAGTTAGGTTTGGTGTCATTCCTTTTCCTCAGATTTCTCCAATCATCTCATTCATATCAGCCAATATATAGACGCTTAGCATGTTATCTTGGGAAGGAGGAACAATTATTGTCCTTTTGGAAATTTAGTTTTACTTGTTAGCTTATTTAATCCATGAATAAAATAAACCTAAGCTAGCTTGGCTGTATAGTAACATAATTTATTTAATAGACAATTAAATCAAAATCTCAAACCACCAGGGAGGGAAGTGAGTGGGAAGGGATAAATTGGAATTTCAATATGTGCAGATACTAACTGCTAAGTATAAATAGATAAACAACAAGTTTCTACTGTATAGCACAGGGAATTATATTCAATGTCTTGTAGTAACCTATTATGAAAAAGAATATGAAAAGGAATATATGTATACATATGTATGACTGTTATACTGTGTTATACATTATACTGTGCACCAGAAATTGATATTATAAACTGACTATATTTCAATAAAAAAGGAAAAAGTGTTAAAAAAAACTCAAACCATTATATGAAGAAAAGGATATTTTAAAGATATGAGTCCATAGTGAAAGATGATTTTGCTGAATACCTATATATGGTAATCATCATAGAACTTGAATATTTTGACAGAAACTAACATTTCTGGTGTGTAATGCTTCTATTTGAATGTGCTTATTGATGGTAAGTTTGAAATTTTTCCCATTTCTGAAAAGTAAGGTAATATTTTATTAGTCTCTTTCGCCCTTTATTGTGTTTGGGTTTTTTTTGTGTAAAAGACACTAATGGAACAAGGGCTACTAATGAGCAGAAGTAGGTAGAGTCCATGGATTTTTTAAAGAATTCTGTAGATATGTTTTAAGGATACATAAATGTCAGAAAATGAAGAACTCTAGGAATGGGGGTCTGAGAATCCTTTGCAAAGATATTGAACTAAGGTCTAAGATTATTCTAAGCACTGGTCCACTATCAATAGTCACTCCAATTAATTCCCCAAGAAAGATGCATAGAGATCAAAGCCCAGTAAAGTTATACATTACTGACTATTGTGGGGCTAAAAAATGACAGATACAAACTGATTGACTCAAAGTATAGACATAATAAATATATTACTCTTATAGTTTGTTTTATGTTTGTTAATGTTTCTACAACTCAAGTGAGAACGATGCACTACCAAATGTTTAACATATAAGGTATGAACAAAAATATATTGACAAACTGAAGATAAATTTTTAAATGTTGCAGGAGAAACTAAACAATGATTTTGCAGCACAACTACAGAGAAAACAAAATACTGCTGTTAGCAAGAAATGAATTTTTATACTTAAAAAGCCTTCTATATTAATGCATGAATTTAATTTGTTCCTGATAAATACATACCTGGGGCTGGGGAAAATGACAAGCTGACTCTAAAGATCTTGTGGAAATAAAAATAAACTAAGAATAATGAGAAAAAGTAGTAATAATCATAATAATAATAAGAAGAAGATGCAGACAGGCAGTAAACCCAAAAGATATGATCCGGTTTTATAAATTATATATTTAAATGTTCAATAAAAATATCTTGACTTAAAAATCACCCAAAGAACATAAAAACTCTAAAAATAGAAATAGATTCTGATGGAAATACATGATTTCAAATCAGTATAGATGATTCATATACTAAATTATTTTGTAACAAACTTAAGTAATCAAAAAAAATTTTAAAGTGAAACCTGGAACCCTTTCTCATCTCTCACACCATATCTAAATGAAAGCTATTGAATATTATAATTAGAAATGATAAAAGAAACATGTGATTGTCTTTAAAAATACTTTGAGTTGAGAAAGAATTTGTGTATAAAAATTCTAAAAATCTTAAAAATTAGAATAGATACACCTGCTATATAAATACAAATATTCTGCATGGCAAAATTCAAACTATCACTAACAAATCCAAAAGAAAAGTGTCAAATTAGGGGGAATACATGTGCATGATATGTATACCACAGGGAAAAAAAAAAAAACTAGTTTCTTTAAAGTGGAAATAATACAAAACTATAAAAATGTAACATGATAGCAAAAAGAGATAATATGAGCAATTATCAAAAAAGGAAATATCTCTTCAAACATATGAAAACTCACCAATAATCTGTTATAAAATAAATGTAATAAATATTTTTCACTTATTGGTAAAGATAAAACAGATAGCACACTGTCCTGGTGAAGGTTTGGGGAAATATTATTTTCTCATAAGAGTGTAAAATCTCTATCAAAAGCGATTTGACAATATGCATCTATTTAAATTGACTACCCTTAATCATAACATTTCAATTGATATGAATTATCCTAGAGATATGTTCAGATATGTGAAAAATACATAAGAACACAGAAGTAATTTTAATGTTGGTGATAACATTATTTGTTAAAATGGAAAGGTAAGTTGATAGGTGATTTTTCTAAATTCATATTTATCTATGCAATGAAACACAAAAGCCTTTAAAAAAGAATAAGGCAACATCTTATGAAGTGATAAGAAATACTTTCAACCTTTACTGGAAAATGGATAACAAGCAAGGAAAAGGAAAATGAATATCGTGTTCCGCTCTTTATGCAAAAATCAAAACGAGAAAGCTCTGGTCTCTCTTCCTTTTCTTATATAGACACCAATCCCTTCATGGGGTTCCCACTTCATCTAGACCTAAGTAGTCCCCAGAGGCCCCACCTACAAACACCATCACAGTGGGTACAATGGCATCTACATAGGAATGTTGGGTGGACACATTCAGTTCATAATAACCTATAATACACTTGAAAGACATTCAAAATACTTAAACGTCTTTGCTCCAGCCAAGGAAACTTAGTGGTTGGTAGTGGCCACGTCAGGACTGTAACTCATTATATATCCTTCCATAGAATTGGAATTGTGTATAATGCGTACACCATTACTACATGAAATATTATTATTACTGCTTAAATAATAACAGCAATAATAAAAAATGATTTTTAAAATGACCTTGATTAAAAGCAGTAGCAAAAGAAGACAAGCTTCTAAAAGTTCCTAAATAGGGTAATTTTATAAAATATCATTCTAATGTCCCAGCCATCCCAGGTACAAGTGTTCCTTCTTGATCCAAGCACCTGGTCCCAGCCAAATCATGCGACACAGACTTATCATATTCCTTCCAATGTTTCAATAGGCACCTTTTCCAGTATTCTTTCCAAAAAAGCTACAATGATCAGAGAAGGGAGGGAGCAAATGGAGAAGAGAAAGAGAGATGCAACTCAGATTCAAGGAGGAAAATCAAATGCAGAACAGTGAGTGAGCCTGCAGGGCATTGTTGTCAGCGTTTCGGCCCAGCCTCCAGTTCCTTAACAGAGCAAGAGCCTCCCTAAGTCTTTGGTCCTGAGAACCTTTCTTGTCTGATGACTAATAATCCCCTCCTTTTAAAAAGATTAGCCTCATATTTTTTAATTCCTTGCAAACACTGAATGCATCCCAACTAGTATGTATTAATTATGCAGATATTTTTACTTAATTGGTAGAAAATGTCCATTTTATGTAGGATATTGGGGAGAAATAAGGACAATCAAAATGAGATGATAACAGAATAAAATTTACATGTATTTACTTTTGAAAATCTTAGGACAGGTATCGCTCTTCTGTTTAATTGTGTCTTTTTATTGGCATGCCCTATCATGCTTGCTGATTAAATTCCAAGTACAAGATCCATATTCACTGCTTTTTTGTGACATATATGTCTATTAGGATCACATTGCATGGATAAACGTATACATATTTATGTATATAAAATGAATAAACATTTCCCAAATAATACTCGTTTCATAAATTTAGATTGTTTACAGTGATGCAAGAAAACTAACAAGCAGCCCATAAATAAGCAGAAATGCTTTCCTCTGTGAATCTGTGTGAATATCTAATATAATTTACTGGTCATTATACTTAATGCTCACAGATCAGTATATTTAGGTATTATTTTCCAGAAAATATGCCCACTCATACAATGCACATTAGAAAATATGAATGTTATATAATATTAACGAATCATTTAGAAATTACACATAAAAATAAAAATAGACTTATCGAAACTAGTTTATAATTGCAAGACAATTAACACTAAATTGTTTCAGGGGAAAATGGGTTTCGGCCACTGCTTCATACCATAGTGCTTCCCAGCTTGGACTGTCCTGTCTGCTTATTTCTCCCTTGGTGCCCATTGCATGGTCTTTACCCTTAAATGGGACAAAGAAACAAATGGTTCATTTGTCTGTCCCTGGTGTAATCTTCAAGGCAATTTTTTTTTTTCCAAAAAGATTTTGCAAAATTTCTCGATCCTGAAATGCTCTATATGAAATAAGACAAATGTAGCTGTGATGTGAAATGCTCTGAACAGGGATTAAGATCAAAGTCACCTCCAAAGATGTAAGGTTCTGGATATGCAAAGAGCTGACTAAGGACTTCTTGAAATTCTGCTGTATTTTTATCCCATATAATGATCTTGGCACAGCCATAAATCTATCATTACTATCCTTTGACCTGTCCTAAAGATGAAATATTGCTTCATATGATATAAAATGTCACTGTCACATCTGAATGTCTAAATGAAGCAGAAAAGGAGTCGTGTGACACAACTTTTACAAAAATGAAAATTCCAGGGTAAAAGTTTTTACTGTTTTTTTAATCTGCTTTATTTCTTATAAGTTACTTGTGTACATAAGAAACCTTCCAATGAGTTGTACCAATATGTCATAAGTAGAGGTAATATAGTAGATGGATTAAACAAATACTGATAAATTAACTGACTCTACTTATCCTGATGACAACATTTGGCTGATCTTTGACACTGACAGTTTTAAGTATATTAATATATCTGATGTTAAATTTATAATTCTTAGGTCATAAATGTCTGTAGTTATTCAAATAAAATTCACACTAGTGGCAACACTAGACTATCTTAACTAATAGGTTTCTTCATGAAAGTTTCATATTCACTATTTCTTTTAAAAAATCTATTATGCTGTCATAACCTTTTTCATACTCATGCTTCTATAAAGAGAAATCAAAAGTAAACTACAAAGAAATCCTTTGTGTATTAAAATGCCTTTAAGGAGAAATAACCATGAGAATTTGACAGCTTTTTATGCATATACATTTACAGGATGTTAACCCATTACAATGATGAATAATTATTTTTCTTAGGCATTTTAGTGAACATTTTTTATTTCAATAAATTCAATTGTTCATTATAACAATGAATGTGTAAAATGAAGTCTGTTTCCTTATAGTAAAGTCATCAATTTTTGTTTTTATTTTTTGTGTGTGTTTGCGTGTGTGTGTGTGCATAGTCTTTCCCTATGCCTTTTTAAAGGACTATTATTTTAGTACTAAGGAAAAATAATATCATGTAATGAGCAACACAAGAAAAATATGCAATATTAATTTTCAGTCAGCATTTGACAATAAATATGAATGAAGATAAGATATTGTGATCAAGAATATCTTTCTGTTGATGGCTGCACATTTATTATCAAATGGTGACATTCATCTGAGCCATAAATGGTTCCAGTTCAGAAGTTCCCTTCTCCCCCTACTCCTTTCCATGAAATCCACACTGTCAGCCCGACATCATGATAATACAGTGATAGAGTAATCCTTCTAATGAAAAGTAAGGTATCCGCCTTTTCTTTTCCTACTATCAAGATGAAAAAGGTATTCTCTTCATCTCAAAGGCTGAAATTGAAATTTCTTTAAAATTGAAAGCATGACATTCTTGGAAAACACAATGTAGTGACACATATAAACGGTGAAGGAGGGACCTGATGTTACATTTTAATAGGCCCTCCAGGGGATTATGATTCACAATAAAGGTAAAAACAAACAAACAAACAAATAAACAAAACCACTTCTCCACTTTCCTGGGTTAGGCTGTCTACAAAAAAGCTATCATAATGCGGGCTGTGGACCACTAACATGGACCACAACCATGGACCACTTCCAACAACATCACTCAGAGCTTGTTAGAAGTGGAGGTTCTCAGGCTCCTTCCAGACTTGTTGAACCAGAATCTCGGGCAGTAGGGCCCAGGGACTTGTATTTAGCAATCTCTCCAAGTGATTATTATTCTCTAAAAGTGGACCCTGGGGTAATGGTCCGGGTGCAAGTGATTTTCTTTTAAAGAAGTTCTGCCGGGAGAAAACAACACGAGAGCATGGAAGACAGAACTGGGGAGAGGAGGACACGAGGCAGGCGGGCTCAGTGAAGTCTCTTAGCATGGTCCTGGGAATACCTCGAGTAGGAATTACACTTTATCATTAGTCCCTCTGGGCTGCCGTACAAGGTGCCACCCTCCCCTCTGCCCAGGCTCTCTCTGCTCCCGGAATTCTTGGTGAGGCAGCTCCAGTAGCCTGGGGCTACTAAACGAGGGATGAAGCTTCTGGAAGTAAAGCACCCAGACCTTGAGGTATGAGGGTGCAGAACAGGTGAAAGCACTCCAAGAGGAGTATGGTGGAAGGAAAGATGGGCTGGGCTTGGAAATACTGAGCTTTGATTCAAATGCTTGTTGCTAGAGAGTTGGTTCTCATCTTGTTCCAGAAAGAGTTCAGAGACAGGACCCAGAGGTCAAGAAAGCAAAGTGAGGATTTACTAAGCGATAGTATGCTCTTAAGGGGAGAGAGAGAAGACTCAGGGGAGTAACCGCGGACTTTCTTGGCAAGATGGTTATACGGGGTGTAAAAATGAATGGGTGAATATTCATTGGGGAGGGAGGGTTTGGGGTTGTATTTCTTGATTTTCACCACAGCTCCACCTTTCCGAGGGGAGGAGGGATTTTGGTCCTTATTTAGTCTGGATGGGAAGTGTCATGGCATCAGAGCATGATGGATATTTCTAATCTGCAAGGCTAATTATATTGTACTGAGGGCATAATAAGCAAAAGATTACATTTGGATGCCAGAGATTCCTGCCTTTTCCCACCTTTCTTTGCCTCAAGGATCCTTGTCACCCCAAAATGTGTGGTCTCCGGTCATCCAGAGGTTTTTGCTTTTCTCTGTCTGCCCAAGGACCCCCGTTGTTTGCAAGATGAATGTCCCTACCGTTTGTCCTGTGCCCCTCTTTCTCTGCTCATATCTAGCTATCTACCTGTTCTAACATCCTCAGCATGCCTCACTGCTTGCTTTTTAGGGGTGAATAGATTATGTGCTTTTCTGAGGCTTGAGCCCCAGTGTTGCACCTATAAAGTTGAGATAAGAATGTACAGTAGTTTTAAAAACTTAAATAAGATACTGCGTAGACAACTACTAAGCTGATAGACTCGGGCATTGTAGATCTAGTGGAACTGAAATAGTTAAAATGGTTTTGTTTCCTTTGGAGTTCTCTCCATGATTTCCATCTATTAATTCAATATAATGTAAGAGCAGAAATACATTTTCAAATATCAAAGAGCTTAGTTAATCCCATTTTTAAATGAAGACAATTCCTAATGATCCATGATGTGAACCTCCATGTATTTGTTTACATCAATAATATATTTAAATTATTGTTCTATGGTCAATTAATAAACTTTCAAATTTGATTAAACTGTAGCTGTGAGAAATATAGGCATGTATTCTACTCAAAATTTGCACTTTTGAGAAAACCACTGTGGACAAATAGATCAACATCACAGAGCTGATTTTTCTTGCTCTTCATGAAATATTTTTTGTTGTTTTCCACGCGAGAGAACACCATGGGAGATGAAGAGTAAGGTCAGTGTTTCATGAAAATAAATGTATTTTACTTTCATCAAAGATAATTCTAATCCTTTGAGTATGCAAGAAAAAATGCATGTCTTGAAAATACTATTATGTAGCTATGCTTCTATAGATTTTATAGAAACTTTAGATGTAGTTTTCCCCATTCATAGATTATAAAACACATCATGTTTTAAAATTTGCTGAAAATCATAACATTTTACGATACAAGAAATAACAGTGTTAAAGTTGTTTGATGTCCTTAAACACATTATATTATGATAGAAGTCTTTAAAAACAAAGCAAAATAAATGAAAATTCCCAAAGAAAAATTTTGTCACATTCTTGCCCTTCTTTTCTGCAAAATGACCACCTAATTTAGCCTATTTAATCAAAATTAACATCTCAAATTAAAATTGACTCAATGTAACCGAAGGAAAAAAGAATTTATAGGCAAGTTTGCAGCATAAATGAAAATCAGTGATAATCAATACATCATTTAATACCAAATATCAACAGAAGATTTAATATAATAATAATAAATTAAAAGAAGAATATTTTTTGGCATTCATGTAGTACAAATACTTTTACATTGAATTAGTTCTAAGGGCAATTGGCCAAAAACACTGTACAATTAGATTTTAGAAAAAGTAGCCAAGAGTGGTTTTTAACTCAAACATCCACACACGTATATAGGCATCTACGGTGCCATTATCTGTTTTATGCTCCTAAGGACTCATTACAAACACCAACTTAGGATTTGTGTACACATTCACATGGCCACTTTTGAAAACTGACCTCCCTTGATACTCTAATAAACAGCTAAGGTCCGAGCAGTGCTTTAATGACTGAGGATGAATTGCTATATGCTGACCCTGTCCCATACATTATTTAGCATTTTTTTTCATAGCACATAAAGTCAGCATGCCTAAAGCAAATGAACAGAATTAATACTATCCTTTTTAGAAGCACAGAGCTGTGGACACATATGTAATTTGTATTATTCTTTAGTGCACATATATTCTCTGTTAATTTTCAGTATCAATGTTAAGTTCAAGTCTTCAAAGTTAGGACAACATAGATTTCATACCAAAGGCATCTAGTACAGGATACATGGCTAATGAAAGCTTTTATTTTCTTCTACAACATAATTTTTTCCACATTGAATCATATTTTCATGTATAGTCTTTTTGTGTGTGAAATGTATAAAGAATTAATGTGTTAATTTGACAGTTATTATGATTTTAAAAAAGCTACACAAATCAAAATTTTCTTTACCTAATCCTGTATCCTCTAAGTCAAATTATATCTGGGGGATTTTTATTTGTATGCATAAACTATGATTGAAGTTAATCAATTTTAAATCATTGGTCTTCATTTTTAAGGGACCTGTCTTTCATTAATAGATTCTCTATTCTTTGAGGCCACAATTCCATCAAAGTTCCCCTTTAATTTGAGATGTATTGCAATTAGATATGTTGGCTTACTTCTTTATTTTTCCTTTTAGCTACTTTAGCAATCTGTACCTTTGTTACAACACCTCACTATTTATTATAACGGAAAAGTCACTTCTCCCTACTCTCTTCAATAAGGTGACCATTGTTACCTTACAGATAAATAGATATGTTTACTAACCTGATGAATTGTAATATCAAGGTAAAGATAGACACATACAATTTAAATTTACTGTAGTGGGGACTGGCTAGATGCTCATCTTCCATGTCCTCTTCCTGGGTGTCCAGGAGGACTATGGTTGGTTTGGGGCTATAGGACCTGTTCTGGCCAATGGATCATGATCCTAAGTGATGTGCACTATTTTTCCATGTTAGATTCTCTTGTAAGATCCTTGACTCACTCTTTATTTTTAAAATGGTCAGCTGAGTGCAGGATCCATTAGACAACACTGTGTAGACCCTGGGAGATGGAGCCACCAGTTGGAACAGCCCCTGTTTCTTAATTGCCATATGGATGGCTACTCATGAAACACCCATCAGGCTATGATTAAAGCAAGAACTCAACCTTAATTCGTTAAGCTGCTACATTTTTAGAAGTTTTTGGTTTTTTTTTTTTTTTGGGTTGCTTGCTTTTGTTACTGAAGCAGAACCTATCCTATCCTGACCAGTATAGATACATGCAATATGTCCTATAATAAAGGGCTTTCACTTCTTCTTTTTTAAAATAAGGATCTTTGGGTTTTAAAAGAGGAATTAATTGACTCCCTGATATGCCCCATTCTCCTTTCTTCACATGTTCACTTTTATATCCATAGATCCCCTCATCAATCATTTCAAACATTATCTTTCAGATCTCTTAGAATGAGGAAATCTCACATCCAGATATTCAAAGCCACAAGCCAGAGGCTAATTTTGCCTGAATACTATTACATTACCACGTATCTCTAGCCTATGCCAAATGTCACTTTCCGAATAATCTTAAAATCTCCATTTTTCTCAAATTTCCAAATCACCCTTTTTGTTTGCCTTCAGAATATTAACCTGCCCTATGATGTCTTAAAACTTCCAAAGCCCTTAGATATTAACTCCCTTATTCTGCTTCCACCAGAATTGATATGCACGTCTACCTACTTCTGAGTCTTTATTTTCCTTATGACCTCTGTTAAAATGAAAGGAACGTTTCCACTTCTTTCCAGTCATGGTAATTGTTTGCTCTGAATTTCATTTATTTGGGGACTGTTCACTTCACAGGCTGTTGTCTCTTGTCACCCCATAATGTCACTCCTTCTCACTCGTGTCATTAACGTTTTGTGAGCTAGTGTATTTTTGGTTCGTTTTTACTTGGCTTATCCCCTAAAAACAACTAGCTTGACCTTAGTTATTGACAAATTACTTCACTACCTATCCCAATCCAATGTCTGTTTCTATGACTTTAAATTCTTAGAAAAATTATTAATAATCACCATGGTAATTCATATATTTGATTTGTAATTGCTTCATCCCATAAGCAGAATTTCTTAATTGTAATGGCATCTACAAATACTATATACACTCAGTTTTTATTCTCTTCCTCTGGGCATCCCTTCCAAGCTATTTTGATGCTTCTCTTCATCTTCCTTGCTCTTCTGTATTGGGGACCTTTGGGATGCTATTTGAAGTCCTCCTCTCTTTACTTTCTACAGTCTCTTCCCAGGATATCCCATTCTCTCACAGGGCAATTTTCCATGATTTTTTTTCTCATATTACTCCCATTTTTATATGTAATCCAAATTTCTCTTTTAAAATACAACTCACTAGAATATATGCTACACAATGTGAAGAGAATTCACTTGTTTTCTTCTCTATTATGTCCTCAGTGCAAATAACCCAACTTAGCCTTAGTGCACATTCAATAAGTATTTGTTAAATAAGTAAATATTCAAGTTAAACATATGTGTCTACTAAACACATTCCTTTCAAAGTCAGTATTGCTAAAACTAAACTCACTAAATAATGATGTTCTCCATTTTCACAGTCCATAGTCAAGGTGCATGGCTCAGCCATCCAAGCAAGTTGTTTCAGTTGAAAATCTAGTGACATATGCCTTACTCCATCAGACATCAGATCAATAATCAAGTCTTTTTAAATCTGTCTCAAGTTTTCAAATCTTTCACTTCTCCCATGTATAATGAAATAACTATGGTGCACTCTCCCTCACTTGGACTGCTACAATAGACTCTGAGATATTCTCAGAATTGATGTCCTATCTTTTTATCTGTAAATTCATACAAATCATTGAATGATCCCTATGAAAAAATAAGGTTGAATATGTTGATTTAATCTCATAATCTCAAATCTCAAATATTCTTTCTACATTGCCTGGAAATATTACTGACTTTCATCAGGAAGCTCAACAAATTCTTCTAGACAAAAACTCCATGTTCTTTTTCAAACTTCCTTTATCTTTTAACATCTGCCCCTCATACACACAATGAATATGGTCAAAAAAGGAGGAAAAAAAAAAAAAGAAACATGTAAGAATCCATTAAACCCGTGTCATCTCTCCACCTCTAAACCCTCTGCAATTGCACTTGTATTATTCCCTAAACTCATCTTATAACTAAAGCAACGTCCTTCCACTCACAAAGAAGTACCACTAGCTTTGCGTACTGGATTGTACCAATTCTTACCTTTTAAATAAACTTTAAGAAAAGAAAAAAAATACACTCAAATCTTGATTCTTCATTCTTAGAAAGCTACTCTCCCATTCTCAACAAAACATTTTAGGAAATATTGTCTACATATTCTGTCTGTATCTCCTCAGTCCCATTCACTGTCTATCCCTCCAATCTGGTTCCTGTGTTTACACTCAATCAAAACTGTTCTTGAGTGTTTCCCTTCCTTCATATTTGTCATCCTTCCATTAATACGTGACACTGCTGATTACTTTCTCTTTCCTGAAATAATCTTCTTTGCATCTTCATGACTCAACATTCTTTACTCTTTGCTTTCCCCTTCATGGCCATTTCCTCCTTCAAGGCCTTAATTACTGTCTGTATGAAGGAGGTATAAATATATATCATTACCTGGCTAAACCCCTCCTCTTAAGCTTCAGGCTTATGAACTAAACTGATGATTCAAAAAACAGATAACTGATAAAGCCCATTGCCCAAAGAGCTACAGAAACACATCTGTAATGACACTGTTAGCTTTATCACCTTGCTGCAGCAAGGGAAAGCATACATCATGGGAAACCATGAGTCTCTCTAAAAGGGAGAGTTAGGGAAGAATACTCACTAAGTATTCTTGTGAGTGAGTGAGATTGCTGGAGTTTGTCAATGGATGATCTAAGCAGAGAGTGTTCTAAGTCTATAAACTGGAGTTGCATTTAGCAATTTCATCTTTTGTGTCCATGAAGTGCTACTCTTCAATTAGTTTTTCAAAGATCTTATCTTAGAAGGGATGGGTGTAAAAAAAACAAACAAAAAAATAGTATTAAAATGTTTGAATTTAAATAGTTAATGATGTGCGTCATGGCCAGTCTGGAAGAGCTTATCTCTCTTCTGAGTTGGGGAATCTTTTTCAAGCTGTGATTCCTGTTTTGATTTTAGTTTTCCCCCCTCATAACCCACTTGTCAGTGGGGCCAATTTTCAGTTTATTACTTTAAATTTCATGCCACAAAGATATTTCACATTTAGATTTACTGTTCAAAAATAAAACTAAAACAATAAACATAGAATCATTCTCTACAAATTTCCTCTTTTCCTTCTCAGTAAACGACATGACTCTCCACTGAACTATTAGAAACATTTTCGAGCATTTTTATGTCTTATTTATTCTCATGGGCATTTTATTAACAAATCTATCTTTTCTAACTCCAAAATTATCTCAAATTTTTCACCTTTCAAATTGCCCCTGCTTCTGCCCTATTCCCACTAGTCTCTTTTCATCACCATGCACAGCAGAGGCAAATAAAAGGGAAAGTCAAACATGTCACTTCCATGCTTCATCTATTCAATGCTTTTATTTTACTAAAAACAAAACCAACACTCCTTTAGACTGGGAGGCTCTGATTACCTGGAGTTCATCCACCTGTGCAATCTCATCTCAGGCACGCTCCGTATTTACGTCTATGTTTTTGCCCTATGAGCCTTCTGTCAATTATTTGAAAATGCCAAACTTTTAAATAGTGACTACATTTTCCTGTGTCATTCCCCAGCTTGACTTGCTCTAGGAGCCCTCTTTTGACACCTGCACAAACTTTCTAATGGTTGATCTTTTTGCCTTTCCAGGTTCCTAACTAAAGGTAACTTTCTCAAAAAGACCTTCCATGAACACTTTTTCATGAATCAAGTTCTACTGGTAAGTTTTGAATATGTATTCAAATAGTAAGTTCTTACATGATTACTTGTAGTTGTGTGTGGAGGTGGGGCAGGGTGGCAGGAGAAGGTTATAGTCTTCTCCAAATTATAACATAAAAAATGCAGGGGTCATGCCATTTTACTAAGTACTGTGAATAAAGTACTGGGTATAGTATTTGCCACTAAGTAGCTTTTTTTGTTTGTTTGTTTTGTTTTTTTTTGGGGGGGTGGAGATTAAGTGTATTTGTTTATTTAGTTGTTTTAATGGAAGTAATGGGGATTGTACCCAGGACCTCCTGCATGCTAAGCATTCACTCTAACCACTGGCTAAGTAGCTTTTTGATAAAAGTTATTTGTGTAGATAATAATACTAGTAATAATAATTATAAGTACAATTATAACTCATAGTATCAGTTTATGAAGCTAATAAACAATGTAACTAGGATCCTACCTTAAGTTCCCAAATCCATGGCTAATAGTGTTTTTGTTTTAACACATCGATTGTCTTCAAATCACTGATTTTCCAAATGACCACAATTAATTTATTCTACTTGTATGACAATTTCCATCTTAGGTTTGCTTAAAAAAAGATATTTCTGATAAGATTCATCAACAATATTTTTAGCCATTTCATCATAATTTCTCTAGTTTTTTTTTTTTCCCAATACTCACATGTAAATTACTTCAGTCAAATATGTAGAGGTTAGTTTAATATCCCCTTGAATGTTTTAGGGGATTTTTAGAAACTACATTGTGGATCCTTGCAGAAGATATTTATTATCATCTTGATACAGTAAAGTATTCTACTCACTTTTATAATTTTCTGGTCTAGAAAAATTTTTAAATTGTTATTTATGAGAAAAGTATTATAAAATATTTTATGTATATAAAAATATATAATAATATTGAAATCAATATTTTGAAAATAAGTATTTACAAAATCTAAAGAAATAACATTACATTGCAATCGAAGCCCAATCTACACCATATTAGGTTTACAGGTCATAAGATTCCCAATCAGGTAGCAAAGAATCATAATATACTGCTTTTTAATTTTTCTGTATTTAAGAAAATATTTTACTATATGTTTTTGTACCTTCCAAACACACAAATTCTTGTCTAATTTAATCTTTCATCAGTTAGAAATGACAAATGTTTATAACTGTAGACATTTTAGGCGTCTCCTGATGTTCTTTCATTCTTGTTTGATTAATTTTTTTGCGAGCTCATCTTTTGAGCCATGACAATCAATAACAACCAATGCACACTAGTCATATTCAGGTATCTACATGAGTTGCCTAAAGGAGGATTCATGTGGTGTATCACATGTCTTCCACATTACGGTAGCCATATTTTGCCAAAGGTTTCACTACTCTACAAGTGATTATCTTTTCAACTTGTACTGCTCATTGCTGGATTGGTGCAGCCAATCTGCACATCCAATTGCCAATTTCTTTTACTATAGTTAAAATAACAAAAACCTTAAAATAATTTAAAAGAAGTATTTCTTTTAATGGGACCAGATGGACTCAGTAAGAAAAAACACAAATATTTGAAAAATAATGCCACTTTCTTACCACAACAAAATTTGTGTTTAACAGTCTTTTTTAAAAACTTGGCTTTGACTGTTGATTTTTAAAAATATTTTTTCTTTTCCATTTTTCTAATTTCTGCTCTTTATATGACCTTTTTTTGAAAAAAATACATTTTGTTTGTTTAATTTCTTCAGTATCAACAATCATTTTCTAATTTAATTATTTTTTCTAATTCACATGGGCTGTAAGTTTTTAGTTCTCTTTGTGTTACTGGTACCTAAGTTAATCTTATTGAATAGAGGTCAACTGTATGACGCCAGGGATTCAGTTTTTGTTGTAATACATCTTATCATCTAAGAAATGGCCAATCTTTGTAATTTTTTCATGTAAACTTGAGAAGAATCTATGTTTTGTAAGTTTTGAGTGCATAGCTTTTCTATTTCCTACTGATAATTTTTCAAATATTTTCTGATCTTACAAATATTGCAAAATTTGTGTCTGTCCATTATGAGAGGTTTTTAAGTTTCTCTTTTGTCATGAGATGGATTTGTCAATTTCTCCATTTTTAATTTTGCTTTCTAAATTCTTATCACATTTATTTAATGCAATATTAGAATGAAACCACTTGGTGAATTGTAGTTTTTATAATTATAGTTATGTTTAACATCCTAGATAATAAAATTTGCCTCAAAACGTATATTCTTGGTTATTCTTATCTCTCAACTTTATTTTGATTTAAATTATACATTAAATATTGATCTTTATCTTTTTCATATTCATTGCATACTGTCAGCATTCTTTTCACATTAATCTACCTGCTAACTTATTTTTTAATACATTGAATGTCTATTTGTAGCGATAGTATTTTTTATATGTAGAAGTAAAATTTGGCCCTTTAAAAGATAATTTTCTTGTCTATATTAAGATGATCATGTTTCTTATTCCTATTTAAAATCTTTTACTTTTTAAGCATACATCATCTTATCTCTTCTACTTTCTATAACTTCATTCTCTAGAACCCTAGCACTTATCTGTACTGGTGGTATTTCTGCAGACTCCTCTTTTTTCTTTTGCAATTTTATATTGTGATCTCATAATCAGTTGATCTTAGCAGAACTTGTAAAACTGAAGTTGACAGTTGACTACTCAGAGAGTATCACTTTTTTTTTATGACAGATACTGGGGGTGCCACATACTCATGACTACTTTCAGTTAACTATCCTTTTCTGAGTGTGAGGATAACAGTTGTTAGAAATTCAAAAATCAGATGTATTAGAAGGCAATTCTGGGATGAAAATTTCTCAGGGTGCCTCTTTGTTTTGCTCAGGTCTTGAAGACTTGTTTATTGTCACCCTGGTTTTTGCAGCCTATTTTTATAAATTAAAGTATAACTGACAGAATATTATTTTAGTTTCATGTGTACAACATAGTGATTCGACATTTGTAACCATTGCAAAGTGATCACCACAATTAGTCTACTTACCTTGTCACCATGCAAAGTTAACACAATATTATTGACGATATTCCCCACGCTGTGCATCACATCCCCATGACTGAATATTTTGTAACTGGTAAGTTTGTACCTATAAATCCGTTTCACCCATTTTGTTCCTTGCCAACCCTTCTCCCTTCGCAGCTGCCTGTCTGTTCTGTACCTATGAGTCTGGGTTTTTGCTTTGTTTTGTTTATTTGTGTTGTTTTTTAGATTCCACATGGAAGCGAAAGCTTCCTCTGCCTTTGAACGCTATGCTTAATGATTGTCCTTTTAGCTCTGTCGCTCCTCTGGTCGATTTTTCCCCCCAAATACTAACTTTGTTAAAGTCCTTGCCTCCCCTCATTCTCCTGGGCTAACCTTCAAAAACGCTGTCCTTTAATCTACTGAAACTAGCAAATACCTCTAGCCTTTCAACTTTTATTTTAGCTTGTAAGTCTGATTTCCATCCCCCTCTTTGTTTTTCAGTCTTGGTTGTTGCTTTTATTTTTAATATCAGGAAGTAATTTAAATATTTTTGTATTTAACATGCTTTTCTACTTATGTAGTGAGAGGTTTAATTTTGTTTTGGTTTGGTTTTTAGGATACTGTTGTTCCAGAAACAGAACTTTCACTATTAATTTCCTACCATAGAATATTGAAATAACTATAAAATATCAGAGTCAAAATGTCCTCAAAAGCAATTGGAATAAATTTTTGTTTAGTGCCAGAGTTCATCCTATAGTGCCTCTGCCAGATAATTATCTGTCATCACTTAGATACCATGAGAGACCTCCTATTCCATGGTGAGATATAAATCTTTCAATGTTTCAATATATTAAGGCTTAATTTTCATCCCATCAAGTTGTACCTTTAAACCTCCTATTGTCTTTTTGGGTCCATATGAAGTTCCTTCAAATCTGAAGTCAACTTTCATGCCCACAATCCTTCTGGCAAAACATATAAACTTACATTTCCAATATAGTGAGCACCTAAGAGAAAGGAGAACAAATCACAAAAATGATGAGGCACGGTTTTGAACTTACCACCAAATTTTTCTTGGGGACCAGGGACAATCATAAAATTGTTCACTCGAAAAATACTGAAAAAAAGCAATACTCTGCATGCTAGAATCATGTTTTAAACATTTTAAAAGCACTTTAAAATAGATCTTACAAAAGACAGCCATTTAAGAAAAATACAATTAAAAAGAGCGTGTGACATATATTTCGCTAAGATAAGCAAGGCAAGGCTCAGATGGAGCAGTGAGACTGAGGATCTCCTTGAAAATGGATGTTCCCCAGGGAAAAATCCTATAGATAAAAATAAAGAACTGTCAGTAGGAGACTCAGGACTGATCCTAATTGACATTTCAGAGCCCAGAAAAAGCTGATTTCTAGCATAATCTTAAGAAAGGCATAGAAACACAAAATAATGCATGCATGTTTCTCTGGAGGGAAGAGAATAATAAAAGAAGGCTATGTCATTTAAACTATTTGTGTTATATACATTTAGATATTCATTATAAAATTAATCCTGAGTGTAAAGGGGGCACAGATGACCAAAAAAAAAAAAAAAAAAAAAAAACCAAGGATCACATTTTAAAAGCTAAAGATTTCTATGATTTAAAAAGAAATAATATTCAGACTCAACCTTGCCAATGGATATTGATGGAGTATATGTTGGCTGTCCTTCAATGTCCTGCCCTTCGTTTCCCTAGGATCAATTTGCTTCAAAATAAATTTAAAAGATGGTTCACACACAGTATTTTAAAACATCTATCAAAATGTAAATTAAATTTTTCAGTTGTCTTATAAGCTGCTGAGTATGGTACAGTAAATTCACAATGCTTTTGTCTTTTATCATCTCAGAGTACTTATTTCTATTGATTTACAAAAATATTTATAGAGAATGCTTTCTTCAAGCACCAGATGTATACTAAATTTTTCTCTCCTCCCCCTCTCCCCACACTGTATAACAAATATAAACTGTTCTATAGAATGGCAAACATTTTTTAAAGCACATTGTGAGAAAATAAACTCATAAACAATTTAGTGGATTAATCTGCAGCTTTATTCCCAGAGCATTTTTTTTAATTCAGCTTGTAATCAGAGAATATATGTCCCTTGGAATTAAACTTCTCTTTAATGACATCCACAAGATCTGAAATAATCTTCCAGTCTTCTCTTATTTAAATTGCTATAAAGGAATATAACATTGAAAATCAGTTTCATATTGAACTATTCATACTATAATGTAAATGAGACTTCATTGTTGCTGTAGACTATCTCCTAGCAACTGTATCTCTTTATTCTAATTCTCTGTTTTTTTCCCTTCTGGACTATATCAACATGGATTTATATATAATGTATCTGAATTTATCTACTTAGTATTTTTATTTATCAGTTGAACCAAATTACAGGTTGTTTTGATAGTCTATGTTCATTGCCAGCCTGTTTCCTTGTAAGTTGATAACAAGCAAGAACTTAGTAGTAGAGATTTCATGGTCATAAAGTTTGGGAAAATTTCATTTCTACCTTGGAGATTCATAATTCATTTTTAATAAGGGCCCTTTCATATACATATACATTAAAACCTTGTTTAATCCAGTGTTTTCTGAATTTATTTGCAATGAAATGCAGATTGCTTAGTCCTCTACAATTTTTTGAGCAAACTTGGGAAATGTTGACACATTGTAACTAATAAAAATGTATAAATTAAAGAAACTAACCATTAAATTACTATATATGATGTATACAAATGTATGTGTATATATACATACACACATATATAAATGTAACTGTTTTAATTAATAGGTTATGAGTTAATGCATATGTACAGTGGATTAAGGCAGCAGGAAAGAGAAGTGTATGCTTAGGAGGAGAAAGGAAGACTGAAAATATGGATCAATCCATAAATTGAGACCTTATTTTAGCTAAAGTTTTTATGTAATTCATTTTCACATGAAAGACAATGTTCTATGATGAACATGCAATAGTAAAAATACACATGTATATTGAAAATAGGGTAACTTGAGTTTGTCTATCAAGCTGCATATAATTGATGCAGTACACAGAGAGAGAGTTGTTGAAGACACCTAACAAAGGACAATTCTTGGACAATGTTTTGGTAACAAAGGGCGTGATCAGGTTGAGGATGCAGGTGGAGGTTCTGGGAGGGAACTGTGAATATAGATTGACTTACACATCTGGTGGATGGGGACCTGAAGAAATTTTCATTTGAGCTTCCCTTTTCTCTGTGAATAAGGAGTTAAATTCATCTACTTCATTATGGAGGCAGGGAAGCGGCAACATGGCAGAGTTCTGAGGAGCTTCTGGTAGATTTTACAATATTCCTGTGTATAACGAAGAAGTAAGCTGTCTGGAGAAGGAGAGCGAGCCCAGAGAGCAGAGATGGCCCAAGCAAGGTTTCCACCATGAATAATAAAGATCTTATTCCATCCCCTTGATTTTTTGGCTCCTGCTCTTAGCAGTTTTGGTGCAAACATATGCTTCTGTCACTTCCAAGGATGGACTCTTTTGTGCCATGTTAGTGTTCCTGGTTTCTGTTTCTGATTTACCTATAAGATGCTGATCAAATTTGTTCTGTGAAGGAAAATAACTTCATACTTAGAAATTGAGTCAAGTAAGTTATTTATAGAATTCTCCCACTTTTGAATCTTGATTAGGAAAATGTCTATTTCTTGAATAAGCATGCGTATTCTTAGTGGATAGATATAAATTTAAAAGTTTGTAGGCTTGAAATTCACTTCCCAGACCAGTTGTCTTTAAACTTGATGTAAAAAAGAAATTAGTCATTGGTAAAAATCTATCTGAGCAAGACCAGGAAGCATTTGAAGAAGTGACTATAATTCAAATATCATTCACGTCCACTATAAAGGTAGTCAACTGAAAGAAAGCTTCCTTTGATCTTTAAAAGGTATCAGATAGCTTCAACTAGTCTTCACTTAAGCTATTTTGGTGTCAGTGGGCTTGGGGTCCAATAGCCTCCAGAATTTTCTTGAGGGTAACACTTGGCTCCAATAACCTTGCAAAGTTACTTCCCAATAAAGCTGCTACCAATGTAGTTTTGCCAGATGAAATAGAGGATCCACAATTAAATTGGGATTTCAAATACATAATGAAATTTATTGTGTAAGTATGCCTTATGTAGTATTTGAACCATACTTATGCTAAAAAAATGATGCACTGTTTATCTGAAATGCCAATTTGACTGTCCTGTATTTTTATTTTGGTAAATTTGTGAACACTCTACCAGAGCCATGCTCATTATACTATAGATTATTTATAATTGGATTTCAGTAGATAAACACACGTGCGGATTGTAACTGTTCTTTATGTGAATCATCAGTTTACTCACTGTGGGGTCTATGTAGCAAACCCTGTCAATACCCTGCCTACATTCCTTCAACATACCCCTCTGTGTGACAAAAGCTTTTGCCTCCAAATACCAACTCTGTCCACTAAAGGGCTTTTATACGTGACCATAGTAACCCTCTTAGTGCTGGGTAAGCCAGAGATGTGTGCGTTCGAGTGTGTGATAGTGTGTGTATGTTAGTGATGGCTCTGGAGAGAGCCCTTGATCAATGATGGACAGAGAGTTGGTAGACCAATAACTCAGCCTCCCTGCTCCAGTTGTCTGTTGTGGCCTCTGTGCCTACTTGTGTTTTTCTCATCTTCTTTTACTGATCTCACTTACTCCCTACTTAAGTGATGCTCTCTGAAATTTCAAGAACAAATAACCTCATTCAAAGGTTTGCTCTCAAACCTTTATTTCAGGAATTCGTCTGTGAAAATCCAGACCATATATAATAATTTTTAAAAATCCTTAATATGGTTAGTTTTGAATTTCTCTACTGAGCGATCTTCCAGAATAATGGCTGCCATCTTGCCTAAGAGTTAAGACCTGGGAAACTTGTTAAAGATGAAGATTCCTGTTCTTGTGTTAGATTTCCTGAATTAAAACCACATGGGAGGGACTCAAACTCATGCATAAGATCCACTCCCCTCTCCAAATGACTTTTACGTGGTTAACCCAGCATCAGGATTTACAGCCACAGCTCTGAGACCTGTTCTCATTAGAATGAGAATCTCTATAAACCTCTATTGATCAGCTTATGCAGAAAGTAACCTAACACTGTTCTCAAGAACAGGATAATAGCTTTGGCTCTGACACTTGCTGTGCAATCTTGTGTAAATGTATAATCTCTTTAGGGTTACATTTCCTTATCTATAAAATTTATACTGTACTCATACCATGCAATATCCCTAAGTTACTATTGTAGTTAAACTGTTTTTATTCTCAACATTTTTCCTTCGTGTTATAATCATAGCTGAGTGGGTTTAAGTGACAGACAAAAGTAAGAATGTAATTAACCATCCCCCCTTTCAGAAGGGACAATTTATGTCTGAAGGAATTTTATGTTAATCACAGATCAAATCTTAGAAAAAATTACCATCTATTTGGTTGTACTTTCTATTCTAAATTGTTCCTCAGTTCTGCCATGATTGTTTTCCTCTAAACCTTGGCCTTAAGATTTTTAGGTTTTATATATATATATTTACATATATTCATATTTATATACACACATATGTTGTGTGATGTGTGAGTTGATTACATTATTGAATTTCAAAAATTATGGCTAAGATTTTGCACATAAAATCATTAATTACAAGGCCTACTGACACCTTGTATTATTTGTAGTTTCACACTTCTATTTGAAGCTAATCCTTTACTATGACATCTTCATCCTTATTAATATTGATTTATATTCAGACAGGATATCACAGTATTTTTTTAGTTGGTGTTTACCTGCTTTTCTTATGCTTTTGCTTACAAGGTTAAAACCAGAGAAAACAGGTATTTCATATGCCTCATCCATTTAACAATTCTAACAGGCATTGCAGGAAATGTGATCTCCTCTTTCAGCTTGAAAATTATTTTAGAAAATGATTAAATCTTTACTGCCAAATTCTTCCCCAGATGTGCATCATTGAAATTATCATTATCAAGGGAGCTCTATGTAATGTGCTTGCTTATTACAGAAGTACGTAAATCAGATTACAGGTGGAAGATTTTTAAATACTTCTATACTATAATTTATTACATAAATTATGATTTTATTACGATTAATTTAAATATGACAGAGGTAGTACTTTACAATGTTTCAAGAGCAGTGAAAGAAAACAAATGTAACTTTTTTATGCTTGTTGAAAATACCTGAATTCTTTCAAAATTCAAAATTGTTAAAGAAGGATGAGTCCTTACCATCCATCCGATGTTAAAATTTTTAAAAAATTATAGAAATTAAATAAACTATTTAAAAGCAGTTTTCTCCATTTTTTTTAACAGGTCTCTTAGGGATTTACATTCTTAAACAACATGCTACCTTTTTCAAAAAGAAAAATCCATGACTTAAAGCATCAAAGAAAAGATTAGAAAATATGATTCTTATTAATTCTGAGATTATTTCTTTTTTTCTCAGTTTTGTACATCACTTTGAAGTGCTGTGTGATTGTAAGCTAATTTTGCGTATTATTATCAGCTGTGTGATTTTTGACTCCCACAGGGAAAAACTAAGAGCAAATTCATAAGGGACTAACATAAGCTTATGATTCTCTCTGGATGGCTCTAATATTCTGCACACATAAGAAGAGCAACTTCAGTTTCATGAGCTTTTCTGTGACTTTCTGACCTTAAGCATATCCTGTAAACCAGGGAATTCTGATTTGTGCCTTCTTTTGCCATCTGCCAACCCATGATACCATATCCCTCCAGCCCAACAGAGTATTAAATATTTCTTTTCTTAAGAAACACAAACGATTATTCTGTTACACAGATGGGAAAACTAAGGTCTGGGAAAACTAAGGTCTAGGAAAACTGAGTTGCCTCCTCAATGTTATAAAGAATATCAATTTTCAGAATTAAAGAAAGGATCAGGACTATGTACATCCTTTAATTATCAATCTAATGTTGTCAGTAAAATAGAAGGGATTCAAGATTTTATAAAGTCCTTTGAGAATAAAAGCTATTTAGGCAGTGTTGTGTGTTCATGTTTGTGCTCAGTAATAAATTCACTGTGAACTTTAGAAAACATATATTACAACATCATTTCCCAGGAAGCTGCTGAACAGAGCATAATGGTCCCTGAATTAGAATATAGATCACTTCCATTCAGTTCTTAACTCCTTTTTCATTAATAAAATAAACTTTGTAATTTGATAAAGCTCTATCAACACCACAAAGTGGCTACGCATATGAAAACAAACCATATGCTTGGAAATTTATGGAAAAGTTCAAATTATTCATTTATATTTTTATGTCAATTGCATTTAATTTCTTTTCTTTGTAGTTCTTTTGGCTTTGTATTCGTTTCCTCTAATTAGATGTTGGGATGATACCAACTAAAGGCTCATTCCAATGCTGAGAGAAATGATCACTTTTCCTGTTGATACCAGATGAAGAACTCTTACAGCCCCACAAGAAAAAATTAATCATGCATCTTTCCTTTTGTTGCATCGTACATATAAGTTAGTTAGGTCATTTCCTGTAACTCAACAGACACTACTCTTCATTACAGGCTTAATCAGAGAAGAAAGAAGAGAAGAATGAGCAGCTGAAGGGTTTGATGGAGCATAAGTATGTCAGACTCTTCAACTCTGAAAACAGAGTCTTAGTCTGTGAACTTGACATTCTCAGGCATGTGTGAGTAAAGAACATGCAGTGAAATTAAAAAATGGAGGAATAACTGCATTCTGTTAATTCTTATTTTGTGGTTGGCTTTATTCCTTTGATAACTATGTAAGTTTAAATAGCTAAAGCTCTAATCTGTCCTTAGAAACAATAATCAGTGTATATACATAAACTAAAAAAAAAAGTGCAGTATACTGTATATATGTATTTACATGCAATATAATGTATATGTGCAGTTGAACTGTAATAATTTTAGTAATAAAACTGAAAAAGGAAAAATAGAAAAAAGAAATTATAGTAACTATATAAGACACATAATTAAATAAACATAGATATGTCCATGTGCATGGGTTGAGTCACTGTATTTTAAAGATATTAATTCTGCTTCAGTGATCTGTAGTTTCAATTCAATGTCAATCAAAATTACTTCATTTTTATTTTGTAAAATTTGACATCTTGATTCAAAAATGTATATGAAAGAAGATTTCTAATAAAACCAAAACACATTTAAATAAGTAAAAAGAAAACTGGTGGAATAGGTATTTCTTAAAGCCGAAATGTGGAGTATTTTAAATAAAGAGTGTAAGTATGATTCCAAAATAAATTTAGGGAGGTAACATCCTAGAGAAGACTATTTGATGTAATGGACACGAAGGAAGTGCCTTGACTAGTAAAGTGGAAAGAGGGATGGAAAAGAAAGAATCAAACCATCTAACACATGCATGAATATAGGAATAAATGAATAAAGGAGTGCACAGTGGAAAAAAAGAAGAGATTTATTCTTTCCTCTATCATATTATTAATTATCAGAAGGGTTGTAAGCAGGACTGAGAACTTTAAATAGTCAAGAGACCTGAGAATGTTCCCTAACACAGACTGATGTGTGTGAGAACATTGTGATGCATTTTTAAAAGTACAGAATTTGGGGGGCTCATGTTTATCTAGTAATATTCTGATGTAACCCCAGGTTGAATCATACTCTTTCCTGTGGGCTTGAAAGAGAGATGAAAAGAAACAGTTTCACTTCAGCTCTCTAAGAAGAGTGGTTTGCATTTTGCTACTTTAGTATATAGTCTAATGAGGGGCTGGTAGAACAGAGAGAAATTTACTGCTAAATCCCTTTCATAAGTTTTGCTTTTTTGCTGCCCAGAATAAATATGATGAAGAGAGTCATACTCCAAGCTACACTGCGCCAGAATTTCTTGAATTAGCAACAGGCTATAGATTACATTAATTAATCTATACTGACCCGACAGAGAAGCAATAGAGCAATAATATCAAATAATAGTATTATTATTATTATTTCTATAAAACGTGCTCATTGCACATATTAAATCACATTCTTTGAGTTAACTAATTGTGTGCAAATCACTTGTCCTTACCAGATTGACCAAGTGCAGCAATTACAAAAAACAAACAAACAAAAAAAAAACCAAAAAAGCAACTAGTGTTGTGCTCTAGTTCCTAGTCATCTGTAGTTCATTTCAACATCACATTTTAAGAATTCTCCTGAGAGAACATATTTTAACTAGTCCTATGTATGTATGTGTGTGTGATTGCGTGTGTGTGTTAGTAAAGATAAAACTAAGGAATATCTCATTATCAATATTGCATATTCTGTACGATTAAAAAGGCTTGGACACATGGTGATTTCTCAAAAACCTGCTTCTAGAAAACCAAAGGATCTTTTTCCCTCACATAATAGTTTATGGTATTTTTAATGGATTGTAGTCAATTAGCCTGATCTGACTTATTTTTATGTAAAAGTATTATGACTCATTAGTAGAAGTGGAAACATATAAAGTAACTAAATTCACAAAATTTCATTTAAGCCTTGCCTTTGGAGATAAAGTATTTCTAAGCCTGCATAAAATCGGCTTTATTTCAGTTTGTCTTAGATGCACAGCTAAGAGGAAATGCTTTGGCCTAAGACTTCAGTTTGAAACATTGTCCTCTTAGCAAACTATTCCATATTTGTAAAATATGAGATGAGAAATCACACCATAAACACTCTGAAGATTAAATGAGATGACTTACTTATAGGATACGGTGGTGACACCTGATATTAAATTCCAAAAAATGAATAATTATTGTATGAAATATCTGAATATTAACTCAGGGGATTGAAGTTTGGGCTATTTTTATTAAATCTCTTTCACATTAGATTTTATGCAAATGCTAAAGATACTGAAGTATAAAAATGTTTCCACTGACCTTAGCAGGATTCTTGGCCCTTAAATATTCCTCCTCACTACTCTTGCTAAATCCAATTTGACCAACTAGCTGATGCTAAAACCACAGCCTTGGTCCATCAGAACCCATGCAAGGAATACCCGCGTTCTCTGTTCCTTTTGAAATCTGAACAGTTAAAACTGAGCTTTAACTGAGCTTCCCCCATCTAACATATAACTGCTTTGGGCTTTCTGAACTATCATTTGGCGCTCTCCTCATGCTGTAATATTTTTAATGAACGCTTGAATGATTGACTTCCACACGTGTTAATAAGTCCTCTTTTGTCACGTTTCCCAGGACAGCATTCTTCTAACTATCCAGCTGTAAGTTTTCTGGGGTAACAAATTTGAGAAACTCAAGTTATATCAGAGAGAGCCTAACTCCCTTAATGTATAGGAGGCCAACCGTGGACTTCTTCTGAAAGATGCAGTGAGGAAAAGTGAATCTATCTATTACTCTAGATTTTAATGGATTGAAATTCCTTGACGCCTTAGTCATTCATTATCTGAATGATAGAGACACCCTTCACATCCAGAGAGAGACACTGGTCTCTCTCTCCTTCTCTGCAATGGTTGTTCTCAGACATTAGCCTGCATCCAAATCAGCTGGAGGGTACCCAAGACCTTTTCGTTTGGTATTTCTAGGGTTGAACCTAAGAACTGACGTCTATAGTCAGTTCCCAGGTGATGGTGACACTGATATTGCAGGGAACACACTCAGAACCACTGCCCTCATTTAGATTTTGCTCCAGAGGAATGTTGAACTAAACTATAGGACTATTCGAATTTTCTCTTTTCCGTTTATGTTCCTGAACCATTTTATTGGGGGTATGGCTGACACACAAAAGACGGTACGTATTTAATGTACACATCGTGATGAATGTGAAGAGACGTATGCACCTGTGAAACCATTACCACAATCCATACCATAAATATCCATCACCTCCAAAGTTTCTTCTCACTCTCGTTATTTCTTCTGCTTTCTTCCTCTTCTCTTCCCTTCTCCTCCCATTATTATTTTATTATTATTACTCTTAATATAACATCTACTCTCACAGGAAAAGTTTAATTATACAATATAGTAACATTTAAAATATAGACACTATGCTGCACAGTAGGTCTCCTAGGGCTTACTTTTCTTCTGTAATTGAAACTTTACCATTTTTACTCCTTTTCAGGAAGATTAGTTCAATGAAAAATTGGTATTATGTTCCTATTCTATGCTGGGGCAATAGTTGAAAGATTAACACTTAGACAGGTGACCTGTTCACCCAAGGGAAGGTAAAAAAACAGGTATTTTGAATAGATATTAATTACTTGAATTTACCCACCTTATTATAAGATAGTAAAGAGGGTTTTTAAATTATTTGATAATAATTGTTTTTGTGATGTGATTTGACATAGAAGTATCTTGATTTTATATGTATGTACTATTTTAATTTTTTTTAGCTCAAAAGCCCACTAATTATTTCAAACTCACAATCAGGTAAATGCTGACAAAAGTGAAATCATGTTATTTTCAGAGGGCAAACTAATGCTGATTTTTATAATGTAAGACTAAGTTATGTTAAATAAATTAGGTTTTTAAATACAATCAAGCCCTAAACTAAGTAAGTCGTGTATCTGATGTGGGGTCATTTTCTTGATATTTAAATAATTTCTGGGTCACTTAAGATAATTTGTGTTATAATACATTTTTGTGTATCTGCTTTTAAAATAACCTCTTTGAAAGTGCATTTACATTATTTTACATGAAACATGCAGATACAGCTATCATTAGCTAAATGAGGCTGTTTCTCTCACCTTGGGACTACGTAGCTACATGTTCTTAATGAAAAGTTAGTCATGTATTTTACATGAGCTTGAGAAGCTATTGCCTGTTTCTTACACACCTCAATTTGTTCTTAAAGACAAAAACATAGCCTTTATTCTCATGAACATTTTATAAGCCAAACATCTATGAGTACATTATTTAGTTTAGTTTTCTTGCCCTGTTATACACAATATGAATATTCTATTTCCTAATGGATTTCATGCCAACCTTTCTATCAGACTATACGCATGGTGGTCCTGGAGCTATTCAACTGTGAAAATCAACACAGTACTCCTCAAAATATTGTAATTAGAAAGCTTTCCAAGACCTTCCTATTTTACAGGAAAAAGAAAAAACCAAGATGCAGAGAGAGGACGTGATGGATTTGCTCAAGACCACACACCCATGGTGATGCTTATACCAGATCCTAATGCTGCTACCTTAGGCTTTTTCCCGATTCTCTCCACAGCCTATGATGGAACTATATATTTTTTACCTAAGAAAATGCACGTAGTTCTGTTAGATGGCAACAAACAAACAAGAAAACACAAGTGTTTTTTGCCGCTCTATCCTGTAGAATGGAATAATAATATGCATGATAATGTTAATGATTTGTAAACTGTCACCGTATGCACCATTGCACAGAAATGTTGTAAATGCATTAAAGTTTTGACTAGACCAAAAACAGTACAATTTAAATTCCAAAGAGAACAATCATTGTTCTATTTTACAAACATGTTTAAAAGAAATTGTGTTATTATTTTGCGAGTACATCCAAAGAGAAGCTCAACATACTTTTTGTCATGGAATCTATTATTTATTAAGCATGGATGAAGTTCCTTGCCTCTTAGTCAATTCTCATATCTGCCCTACACGGAATATGAGAATAACCTAAATGTAACTCTCCTTACACCCCATAGCTGGTAAAGTGTGAAAGTGAAATTGGTACCCAGGTACCCAGGCCTGCCTGCCTCAAAGCCACATTTTATTATTATTATCCTTATTATTATTATCCTTATTATTATTATCCTTATTATTATTATTATTATTATTATTATTATTATTATTATTATTATTATTATTATTCTATGCAAGTGTTTCTGTATGGGCTTCCCAATCTGGAGAACTGATTAGAAGAATTAAACTTCAGAATGCAGAGTACACTGAACAACCTCTTCTGTCCTATGAAGACACAGACTTTAAAGGGTTAGCTAGACATGGTTAATATTTGAAAAGCAATTCATGTCTAAAATTATTTTTTGTACATTTTGTGTGTTCTCCAGGAGATCAAATATTCTTCACATAATCTGGTGTGTATTATCTACACGCATAGGTCTTTGGTGTGACTTTGTCACCAACCAAGATAATAAATATTTCTCTCCAATCACTTGCAGATATCATTACATGAAAATTATAGTAGTTATTAGACTGACCATCAAATCTTATTATTCCATACAGAATATTACTAAGTATTTTATTTAAAAGAAACTGCTACTTCTCAGTTAGTCAATAAAACCAATTAAAAGCTCTTTTCTCACCCAAGTTTGAAGGAATTTTGAGTTTTATCTGTAAAACTCAATCTGGTCTGTGGCTTACAAATGAAGAACTCCTGAAACAATGGAAATTACACTATCACGGAAAACATAATGTAGAGGTTATAATTGTACCTTTGAGATTCTTCTTAGACTAAGAATCCAAAAAGACTGGTTGTGATTTATTTTTCTTTATAATTGTACATAAAATAGAAAAATTCCATCATATAAAACCATTTTTAAAATAATGTTGAAAGGCATAAAAGCAAACTATCTAAAAATTATTTAAAATAATTTCTTTGGAACTTCTGAAACATCTCTGAATCAAGATGATGAAACAGATTTAATATTTAAAATCTAAAAAAAATTCAAAAAGAAAATCAGGAACATACATAACATCAATTTTATAAAGGGGGCATATGTTCCTGAACCAGATTCAGTGTCAAGGTCTTATCTTTTTCATAGCAGCGTATTATTCATGAGCTCATGAAAGCGCTGGCTCTGCCATGGACCTATCCCTTCTGATATATTAAGAATACTGACCTGAGTCTGTATTGGGGGCATTCAGGTTCACATGCGTGTCCTGGTATGTGCTGTGCAGGAAATAAATTCGTAATTAGTCTCTTGCACTATATGTACTCAGCAAACTATTAAAATCTCATTCATTTTTTTCTTCACATACATCTGGAAATACAAAACTTAGATTTAATATACAATGACATGTACCGTTCTTTGATGAACTTTCTTAAAATGGTTTATCAGTCTTCTACCTTGAAACATTATTTTTTTCATTTTATATTTCAAAAATCTCTAAAGAGCGAGAGTGATAGTAGAGTTATTCTTAAGTACACCAAGCAAATGGTCATCTGGGAAAATAAAATTGAATATATGTTGTATATATGTCTACTTCTACAAACTAAATATTTCTATATATGTACATATATGCATATATGTATATATATGTGTATGTGTGAATACACACATATATGTAGTACCTATGTATGACTATATATCCATAATGTAACATTTATATATTATATATTAAATATATATGGTGTGTGTATATGTGTATCTATGTATTAGATCAAAAATAAAACTAATTTTAAGTGGTAACTGAGCTCTTAGAAAGAGAGTTGAAGCTGGAGGATCATTAGTGAGAATGTTGGATCTGGTCTAAATTTTTTCTGTTTTATACGTTGAATGTCATATTTTACCAAATATGAAAGCATCATTATAACTTGCGCCAATTTTTCTTATACCTCTAATGAAGAAAACATATTAACAATTAAATTATGACATGTTATTCCTTCAGTTATCTTCCCAGCCCATCATTAGTGTCAACTACATTGATATAAAAGATCTTGCAACTTTTATATCCTCAGTGGCATTTCACATCATATGCCGAGCAATCCTTTTGTAACCCAGCTTCATTCAAATGTTTGTATTTTCCATTCTTAGGTTCCACAAAACACTCAATTCATACTTTGCAAGGAAATAAGATTCTAAGACACTTCCCCATTTCAAAAATGTTCAAAAGGGAAAAAATATTTATGCACTGATCAAATGTGGTGTGTTGATAAAACAGAATGATTACAAGGATTTTTTTCCCTGTATGTCTCTTGAAAATGTTCCAACTACTTTAGCAAATAATTCTGTCTAGATCCATAATTTAATTTTTCTCCATTATTTATAAATTATATGACCCATATTTATTCAGAATTCAAGTTCCTTGAAAAGTCAAGGTTCCCAAAGAATCTGAGAGCCTATGTTTAAAAGAGAAACAAAATATCCTTCTGGGACTGTGACAAACTGAGATCTAGGGTTATTATCACTTTTAATGGTTCCTCAGTTAGATACTAAGTTGAAACAAAAGTACCCAAAAGGGAAAATGGTATATCTGTTTTTAGTACATACCTATTATCCTTTGACAGTAACACATTTTGAAATAGGACCTTGGGAAAAAAACAATTGCAAAAAAAGGCAGAAATGATCCCACTAGTCATTCCGATAACTTTCAAAAGATTGCATGTGAAAAGCAACTTCAGTTGCTATAGTTTGTACTGATTATTTAATTACTTAAAATAGGAAAGTCTGAACCAGTAATTCTTAAATGCAGCAAGTGTTAGCTTTTACAGTTATCTTTTTAAAAGCCTAACAAGAAAATAAGTACATTTTCAACTTTAAAATAGAGTATGCGTGTTCTATAATCTAACTAAGCAGCAATTCTCAACCTTTATTCCTTTGGAATTTGTAAGCTATTTGCATTTCCCAAAATACTCGAGAAACAGGAGGTTTAGGGCACAAGGGGAGAAGAATGGATCCCCAGAGGATTTCCTACCCCAAGAAGGAATGGGGCTATTAAGGCAGAACCTAGACCTTAGCAAATACCTCATAATGTTTACTCAATTCTCTGCTGATTAAAATGTTTATTTTCTTATTTTTTCTATTATACACAATCATCTTTGGGTACTTGTGGGTTTTTGTTTGTTTGTGTTTTGTTTTTCTTGCATTATTTCCAAAAGCGAAATTGCTACATCAATGAGAATTAACATTTTTAAAGGTTTTTATGTATATTATCAAATTTCTTTTCACAAAAGATGAAACATTTTCTCATCATTTTGAAAGTGTGTTCCCATAGGTTTTATTATTATTATTTATTAGGATTCAGTGTAAGATGATATAATAAAAGGGTTTCAAACCACCACAGATTAAATGAGGTTGAGTTTATTTTTGTCTCATATGAAAGGTGAGCAGACAGTCCAGGACTGATGGGTGATGCTTTTTTTCCAAAATTATGCCCCCCCCCCTTGAAGTTTAAGGCACTGTTTCATTTCCTCCCATTTCCCATACATCAAGAAGAAAGAAAGAGGAAGTGAGCAGGAAAAATATAAACCTGTGAAATCATGATCCAGAAACATCACTTTTGCTTACTTTTAATTGTCCATTGTCACACCCAGAAGTAAGGGGTGCAAATAATTTAGACTCCAGCTGTGTCCGTGTGCTGAGCTAAAACTCATAGGGCATGACCTTTAACACCTAATTCAAATGTTTACTTTTTCTCATATAGGTTTTAAATAGCTCTTCATTTATAAAAAAGTACTTATCACGTATCTTTGGATTAATTATTTTATAATTTATCTTTTATGGGTTTGTTTATATATTCTTTCCATATCAAAAGTTTCTTCTGTTAATACTATAATTTAGTTGAATTGTATATGTATGTATGTATGTATTTAGTCTTTGGGTATGTCTTTAGAATTCATGCTTAGAAATTCCACATCTTCTTCAATGTTCTGAATATATTCAATTATTTCTCTTTTAGAATTTCTGTGAGAAATCTTTGCATTTAAATATTTGGCTCATGGGGTTAGTTTTAAATAATTCAGATATATCTTTTTTTTTCTTTTAATAAACTTTTCCATTTGACCTAACACAATACAAAAAATGCTCATGCTGGTTAAAATCGAATAAACAGGTAGATCTCAGATAGATACATACATACATACATACATACATACATACATACATAATATGTACATGAAAAGAAAGATTAGTTTTTAAAATCCATTGTTACAATCCAAAAAGTATGTTCTGTTGTAAAATAAGATTTGTTATTTTATACATTTTTAAGAATGTTAATTCATTAAAAATGATCACCGGTTGCTTGTGTTAACATTTTAAAAAATTTGTTCATTATGTATTAGGAACTACTGGAAGGAAAGATGAAAGAAAGAAAGAAAGAAAAAGAAAAAAAGAAAGAAAAACAAAATCACAGACAAAAGAAAGAAAACCTACATAAAAGATAAACAGTGCAGACATACAAAAAAGAAGGAAGCAAAATAAAATCAACAACATATAAAGTATCTACAGCGAGAGATAAAACAGATACAAAACATGTAAGAGATTAGTTAATAAGACATTAGAAAAGCAGAAAATAGATGATAAGTAGAGAAAAATAAACAAATTCTATTATGTTAGAAGAAATGAAAAAAAAAGGAGAGATGAAAACATTCAGACACATTTAAGGGCATATCTAAGGAAAATAAAATCAGGAAAAACAAGATGCAAACGGGAGCAAAGAACTACAAGCAAAAAAGAAAATTGAAAAATACAAATGGTAGGCAAAACATATTAATTGTAAACATATTTTGTATTTCTGAGAGACGGAATGGAAGAAATGAAACAAAAGCATAACCCAAGATAAAATAGATGAGAATTTGCTAAAATCAAGAAGACATAAATCAACAAAATTACAACATACAACCCGGAAACTTTTGCTACTTAATAGGCAAAGTCATAACTAAATCTAAGTGACTATTAAAGAATAATAGTGACAAATCCTGCAGAAGAGAAATTACAAGGATTAAAATTCATAATTCATATATATTGCTAAATAGTCTACATAACTAAAAAAAAAAAACAGCTTCTAAAATAATAAATCAAACCCTGGATTCATAAAAGAGAATTTCAAAAAGAACAACGGTAGATTACTTTCGTGCATTTTTTTCTCACGATATGATAATCATATAGACCAAGGGACAAGTCTATCAATGACCTAAATAACTTAATTGATGAGTCGTATTACATAACTTTATCCCACAGATATATGTGATATCTCCATAAAATTTGATGAATAAATATCCACACATACATTTCAAAATCTCAAAATACTTCATTTTTGTGTCCCTGTGGATACTGACAAAAATTTAACTGTAAATATACTGCAAGTAAATCTCAGCAAAAATGTATAAAATTAAATGTATTTATGTACATGTTTATATATGATTACACTCTGATCCCAAATAAATTAACTTGAAATTAATAACAAAAAACAAATCATCTCACTTGTAAATCAATAAAACATGAATAAAATTCTCTTATAACTAATGCTAGAATAAATCAATAATCAAAACAAATACTTTTACAAATATAACACAGGTGTGAATATTATTCATTAAAGCCAACGGGATTTAGTTTAAACAATACTCAGGATAAAATTTACAGCATAACTTCTAATATTATTAAGAAAACAAAGAACAACAACTTTAAAAAATGAAACTAAGTATTAAAATAAAATATTAGAACCACAAAACAAAACTAAATGCAAAAGGGATTAAAAATAAAACCTCTAAGTTGATTAGAAAATACACTAAAGTATAGAACTAACCAAAAACAGATTCTTGATTTTTAGAAAAAGCCCACAAAATAAATCAGCAAAATTAAAAAGCATAATAGTATGCATTTTAAATTATTCAAAATAATAATGTGAATGAAACGACAATAATAGATCCAAAAGAAATTAAAGTAATTATATGGTAATAACTTTCTCAATCACATGCAAATAATTTTGGTCACCAGCACAGGTTGGTTAAAATTTTTTAAAGAGGTTGAAAATAATAAACTCATAATAGTAACTGTTACTTAGGAATACTGCCTGGATACAGGCACATTGAATCTCACACAAAAGCAGCAGCCTGAGTCCCTTCAAGTCTGTGATGGAGAGTTCCCACACCTCCCAGGAAGGAAGGGTATTGTCTGTATTTGCAAGAGTAGAGCATGATCTAGCTTCACCGTTTTTAACTCTGGAGGAGGTCTAAAGTTGAAACAAATCACTTACCATAGAATAAGTATAAAATAACTTGAAAATTGAAAGCAGAGTGGGTAGAGTAACAGCTGGCAGCTGCGTAACAGCCAAAATTCAAAGAGATTTTAAAACTTAGAAACCTGTGAAAAATGTCACAATATCTGTACAGTTTAAACTGTAGAAAGTAATCTGTACTATACGTTCATAATCCATTTTGGATTGCTGTCTTTTTGACGTCTTAGCTTTAATAATAGAAATGATAATATCAATCGAAAATTGTAAACACAATAACGTTCAGAATCATTACTAAGCAAATAAATAAAGTTATAAAAGTAGCTGTGTATAAATTTGTCAGAAATTTGGGTAAATTAATGTATATTCATAGATTTCTCTAGTTCTCCAGATCAGAGATCAGAAACTGTTTGCTTTAAGGAACAAAACAGTAAATAGTTTCCATTTTGTGTGCCATATGGTCTGTTGCAGCTACTTGATTTTGCATGAGAGCAGCCATATAAAATTAACAACAAACAAACAAGCGAGCATGGCTGTGTTTCCATAAACTTTATTTACAGAAGCAGTGAGTTGGATAAGGCTCCTATCTACAGGTTCCTGAACTCCAGTCTAAATCATCTATACAAGCTTGTAGGAAGAAAAAAGTTTGATTAAAAAAAAAAAGAACGAGAATTCATAAAACTTATAAAATTGGCTAAAATTTTTTCAATGACATTGTTGGTTTCTTTACCTGTACTTTAATTCTCAATAACATTTCAAAATGTATATTACAAGATGGAGAACATGCCATTCTATTTTTATTTTCATTTTACAAATAAAGATTCTTACGGGATATAGCAATTTTCTCAAGGTCACAGGGCTGTAAATGATTGATTTATATTTGAAATCAGATGATTTGACACCACTTAGCAGGTAAACAGTGTTAAATAATTAAAACCATTGGGTACAATCCTAATTAATCTATGCAGGACAGTTTCAGAAGTGAAAAGGTGACACTGAATTTCACTTCAAAATATATATCATCATTTAAGTGCAAATTTTTATTAAAACAAAATTATTCATGCTAAAATAGTGACTTGATAAAAATATTTAAGAGGAAGTTCATTTTCCCAATGAATAGTTAGATGTTAGAAAAAAAAAAAAGATGATCTTTTCATGTTTGATAAACTCCTTTAGGATTTTAGGACTTAGGAAAGATCAAATATTAGGAGCCTGCCATTGACATAATTTGGAGTTTGCACAGCTTTTCTCTCTCAAGAAATATATTCATGAATGTGTATGAAATAATTGAATTTACTAATGATTATTGAAAAAGGAAGAAGCAATTTTCAATGAAAAAAAAGATAAATATTCTCTTTATTTGCCCCATAATGCAATTTTAGTCTCTGCACATGGAACAAGGTTGATTGTTCCTGAGTACAACTTCCCTTACAGCTCTAATATGTTATTAAATATTTATAAACTTTAACAATATTAACTATTATTGCTCACCTTTCTTTAGGCTGGCATAATTAATGCCTACATTCTATTTTCACTTACAATTTATGTATTAAATACCGTTTGATGATGCTCAATTAGCGTTTGTGTTTTAAAATTGTGCTATATATAACTTAATTAAGTAGGAGTTCAAGAAGTCAGTAGTTTTATTATCTCAAAGGGAAATCAGCATAATATGATTTGCAAGGAGTAAAAGGATGAGGGCAAATCTCTGATTTAGGCCAGAAAATACTTGTGATGCTGAAAATAAAATAACTTCATGTTTGAAGTAGTTCTTAAAGATTTTCTATTCTAATGACTCCACTGATGATTGGGTACTTTCAAAATAGTTTGCCTAACGAACATTCAGGCTACCCTAGCATACAACTAGTACAATAAAACCATTTCCTTACGATGTCATGTCACCTTCAGAAAACTCTCATCATTAGGTAACGGTCCTTATTTTGAGCTGTATTTGTCTTCTAAAATGTTTTTAACTTGTTGCCATGTCTATTGGATTGGCTCACATGAAATATTTACTCTTTATATTTTCAGATATTACTTTAATGAGCCCCTAAATTGTGGTTTCTTGTCATTAATTTGGGGGCTCTTTAGCTGTCCCTGACATGCCAAGTATATTTCCCTTAGAAACACTACAGTTTGTTTTTAATTAACCTTTCAAAATAAGTGACCTCTGGCCAATTGAGCACAATATTTTCAATAGAGCCAAAGGAACACATATTATTTCTCATCTCCCTCAAAAGCTTGCAGAAACTAATTACCTTTCGAATTTTTTAAGCTTTTCTTCCCTGACTTTTAAAATAAATATTGGCATTAATGGGCATGGGGAATTTAAAAAATGTTTAAAAATTTCAACAGCAGCCCCCATTTTTGTTAATTAAAAAAAAATAATTTCTGGTACCTGCTTCAATATAAGATCTCGTGAAAACAGTGTTGCTAATCACTGATTTGACTGGTTAAAGTCCTGGTAAATGGCACTGAACCTCCAGCTACTAATGCTTGAGGAACGACATTGATGTTTGTGTTTTATGTGTCATGAAAAGGTAAGACTGGAGAAGAGGTGAGAAACCTAGCAGGGAGCTGTACTGTGTATGACCTATGATGCCTTGATTAAGATTTTGGTCTCAACTATATTCAATATCTTGTAGTAACATTTATAGAGAAAGAATATGAATACAAATATGCATATGTACATGCATGACTAGGACATTGTGCTGTGCCCCAGAAATTGATGTATTGTAACTGACTATACTCCAATAAAAAAAAGAGAGATTATAGAAAGTATGCATAGAGCAACTGATTTATAAATCAATAAATTTGTGGTGTTGGAAACAAAAAATATTTTGGCCTCTACTAGAGTAAAATGGGAAGTCATCAAAGAATTTCAAGCAAATGAATGACACATGATTTTAAAAACTCAATTTGGCAATTAAGCATGTCCAGAGTGGAAGCCAGAGACCAATTAAACATGATTACAATGATCCAGATGACAGAATTCTGTCTCTTGAACGAGGGTGAAAGCAGTGGAGAAAATAAACACTTGATAGCTTTTAACGTTTGAGATGACAAAATTCATAAAGCATAAAAAACTTTTTAAAGGAGTTTAAAAAAAAGAATCTGAGAAATGGGGTAGTAAATATAATACAGAATTAATATGGTGTTCGTTCGGGACTTTTTGGTTAAAATGAGTTATTTGTGTAACGTGGATGTACATAGATGATGATGATCAGTAGAGAAGGCTAGTAATGCTGTAAAAAAGAAGCAGAGCAATTTCTGGAGTGATGACCACGGGAAGAAAATGAAGAGCCTACCAGATGCTGGGAACCATTCTGGGTAGGGAAACCATAGCAGTGAAAAGACAACATCCCCAGTTCCCTATAGCTCACATTTTCATGGGATGATAAGGTGGAGATAAAGTTCAATAAAAATAAACTACTCAACTTTATAAATATAAATTATATTATATTGGTTTAAAGTGCTATAAAATGCAGAGGAAGTACTTTAAAATGATATAAGGTTCCTAACTTATTTAAGGTCCTCAGAAAGATAGAAGAGGAGATAGGATCCAACCCAGTGGACAAGTGGGGGTGTCTTTACGTAGGGTATGGATAGTCCACGCGCAGTGACGGGAGAAAAGACAGCACGAAGGTCAAGACACAAGTGGGCTAGCGGCCTCAACGGTTGGAGTGCTACCATTTTCTTCTAATTTCTCCTGTTATTTCAATTAACTAAGGATCAGGATTAAAAAGAGTTTGAAGTGTAAAACCCTTACAAGTGGAGAAGGTCACAAATCCATCAAGAATGGGTTAAACCTTGGGAAGAAATTCTGAGCCCTAGGTAGAAGAACAAATTTGTTCTTTTTAAAAACTGTTCTGACTACTCTAGGCTTTTGAATTATGCATGAATTTTATAATCCTCTTTCAATTTCTATATATACACACAGGGTGTTGGGATTTTTAACAGGATTATATTGATTCTATAGATTAATCTAGGGAGAATTAATATTCTCTTCTAAGTCATTCACATGGGTCTCTCCATTTATTTAAGCTTTTAATGACTCACCAGTTTTTATAGTTTTCATTGTACAATGCTTGTGCTTTGGTAAATTTATTCATATTTTATTCTTTTTGATGCCATTGTGAATGTAATTTTTCTTAATTACATTTTTAGATTGTTTAAAGCTAGTATGTAGACATTAAACTGGGGGATTTTTTTGTGTGTGTATTAAGCTTTTATCTCTTGATCATGTAAAATTTATAAGTTTTGTATTTTCCTTAGAATTTTTGATATAGTTGCTCATAGATGTCCAGCTCATATCATGTCCTCTGTGAAAAAATGAGAGTTTTACTTCGCCCCTGCAATCTGGGTGGGTTTTCTTTCTATTGATTGCCTTATTTCACAGGATGGGATTTCTGTCCAAGGCTGAAGTGGAAGGATTGATGACCTTAGTTTTTCTGCCAGCATTCAAGAATTACTGTTGAGTAGGGTCTTAGGTGCTGCATTTTGTTGATTCCATTTATTGGGCAAAATGTTTTCCCTAAGAGTTACCGTTCTTCATGTGCTAAGATGACCATCTGCTTTTTTATAATATGGATAATGTTATATAGATTATGCTAAAATGATTAACTACAGTGCTTGATTTTCAATTGACAAATCAGCTTTGCATTCACTATTTGAAACTTCATATGGTCACAAAGCATCATCCTTTTTGTGTAGTGCTGCATTTTAGTTCCTAAAATTTTCTTAAGGAATTTTATGTCTATATCGATTAGGAATATTGGTCAGTTTCTTTTCTTCATGAAGTCTGGTTTTAGGGTCGGTGCAAACTTGATATCAGAATGACTTGTAAAGCTTTTCTTCATTTTCTGACCAATTTGTATAAAGCTGTTCTTTTTCTTCCTTAAGGATTTTGTAGAATTCACCCGTGAATCCATCTGCAACTGAAGTTTTTATTGTTATAGTTGTTGTTACTCAAAATTTTAAATTATGAGTTCAATGCATTGCTATAGGGTAACTCGTATTATCTATTTATTCTCAAATGAAATGTGGTAGTTTGTGTCTTTCAAGACTTTTTTTCATTGTATCTGTTTAAAAAAAATATTGGCCTAAGATTGTTCATAATATATGTATTGTCTTTTTACAGTATGTAGGACATGAAGTTATATTGTTATCTCATTCTAGATATTGATAACTTTTTTCTCTTCTTTATTTTTATACTCAGCAGTATGGCTAGTGATCTATTAATTTTTATTGTTCTTTACAAAGAACAGCTGTTGGTTTCTTTGATTTTTCTCTATTTTGTTTTTTGTTTAAAAGTTATTGATGTCTGCTACTATTTCTTTCCATCTGCGTTGTTTTAAAATATTCTTCCTTTTTCCAGTTTCTTAAGGTAGAAACTTTGATACATGTCTTCTTTTCTAATCAAGCATTTAAGCTATAATTTCCCCCAAGCACTGTTTTAGCTGTGTTTCAGAAAATTGTAGACATTTTATTTTTTATTTTTATATTAGTTCAAAACATATTTAATTTCCCTTGTAATTCACTCTTTGAAATCTGTGTATTTAGAAGTGCTTTGTTTAAATGCATATTTGTTGATTCCCCAGATACTTTTCTGTTAATAATCTCTAATTTATAATCCATCTTCTAAGAATATACCTTTTAATAATTTCAGTTTTAAAAAAAATTACTGAGAATTGTTTTATGGCCCATAATATGGTGCACCCTGTTAAATGTTTTGTGAATATTTATAGCAAAATTTGTATTCTGCTCTTCTCAGGCAAAATGTTAAGAGGAAGTCCATTGTGGTATCCAAGCTGATAGGGTTCAAGTTCTCTATACTCTTGCTCCTTATCTGTCACTTCGTAATATCAGCTACTCAGAATGAGATATTGAAATTTCCAACTATAATTATGCATCTCTTTCCTTTTTAAGTTTTAGCACTTTGCTTCATACTGTGATGTGTGAAATGCGATTTTGTTAAGGATGCCTGACTCACATTTGCCTCTAAGTGACTGTACAGCTGTCTTGTGATAAAGGGACATTCAACATGCTTTCCCACTTTCTTTTCTTATAAACACTTTTCCCCAAAATACAATTACTGTTAGGTAAATATATTAATATTGGTTAATATTGTAATTATATTTACTCTACTACAGTTAAGCATATGGCTACCCCCTTAAAGGAAATAAACTATTAAAATACCCCAACTTTGTTATCAAATTTTGGAAAGTTTTAATAAGTTCTAGAATATATTGATAGAATGTTGCATAATTTATATAACCAATGATATAATGATGTATGTAAAGTTGGGTCTAAACACTCAAAATAAATCTGAAAGGTCTACAAGCCAATGGAGAGCCAGGCGTGCCAGGAGCACCCAGGCCCATCAGTCAGTACACGGATCTGGCTAACCAGATCACAATGAGTACTGACTCCCACCATCTCTCCAAAGCACACCAAGCTTGTTGAAAAACACAGCATACCGACCAGAGGATGATTCCAACCTTGCTGAAGATCAGAGCAAAGACATCTGAAAGCAGAGATCGTTACGTGTGCTGGTGGGAGTAAGACTCAAATTCCTTGTGAGGATCCCTCAACATATACCATGTACATTTGACAGTTTTCCCCCCATTTCCTCACAGTTGCCACTTAACCTGAAAGCTGTTGTCATATGGAACAAAGCTTTTGTTTTAAAACGTTCATCACTTTTCTAAAAGGAAATGAAGTCTATATATGTCCAAATCTAAGTAGAAATTCTCACTAGCAAACATTTCTTGCTGTAAAGGAATAACAAGGACTAGATTTGCCAACCGACATTAAACACCTAGAAAAACCACACGCACGCGCACACACACACACATCAGGTGCTTTCAGACTTGAAATAACAAGTAGCAAAGATAACAATTCCTCGGGGGAGAAAAAAACATGGGATGGACTCTAGCTGTGCCTAGTTCACTGCCTGAAAACTTTCCAGGATGCAGCAGATGCAGAGAAATATTCTCAGTAAGACCAGACACTATTGATGAGTTCAGGAGATAGAGTTTGGAGATCAGAGAGGTCAAAGCAATTAGAATATGTGGGACAGATTACTGAAGAAGTGGAAATCAGAGAGAGAGAGAGAGAAACAGAGAGACAGAGAGACTGAGAAACAAGAGAGCAAGAAATCTGCAGAGAGAGTCCCTTGTGTCTTTAGCAATGGACTCAAGGTCAGTGGCAGAAGAAAGGAAGGAGCCTAAGTTAGATAATACTTTCTTCCTAGTTACACAGTGCAAGAGGATACCATTAATCAGAATAATAAATCAATAATGGAAGGAGAGGGATTCCAAGAGAGGAGGATGAGTTAAGCCATGGCTACACCACCAAAGTATCTGAAAATTGTATAGAACATGTAGGTTAAAGAGAGTATAGAAACCAGGAAAGAGATCTGACTTAGAAAACATGATCATGACTCTTCGGAAGTGGATAAGGACTTCAAGGGGCATCAAATTAGAGTGAGAAGAAAGAAACAAGGCAACAAACATGGCCATGAATAGGACACTCTGATTACATCTATAAAGCAAACACCAGCTTTGAAATGTTTTAAACATTTCTTCTTGATTTGTAGAATACCACTTTCTTAAGAAGAGGGAAAAAAAGACACAGTTTTCTTAAACGAAGTTTTTCTTCAAAGCAATATATATATATATTCATCTTAAATAAATCTATAAACTGAGTAATGTAAACTCATGATAAATTTCCCTGTATTAAACAGGCCATTCAGTATTTCTCTTTGATGTACTTTATAGTGCATTTCCCTTACTAGGTCTTGCGTTAAATTTCACTTTACAAAATTATTTTTGCATGTACATGAGAGGTGCCAGTTGTATGACTTTGTCTAAGCCACTCTCCTACTCATAGACACAGCCAGCACATCATCACAACCGATTAAGTTCTCATTTTTAACATGTGTCCAACACTGGTAAACAGCGAGCCTGAAGTGAACCAGGGGGATGCTGACTTCTCACAAGAGACTCACCTTCAGAAGCTAAATATATGAGATTTTTTTTTTTAGGACAATGTCTGCCCATTTTGAGGCAATGCTAATTTACTTTTTAATTTTAAGATAAACGAATAGAGCAAAATGGTGGTAGATGAATTTCTAGCACACATCCCCTCCCAGAAACATCAACTTGAATAATTATCTGCTCATGTAGGTATCCCCACAAGATCTAAAGGTTCAAAGTTCCAGGTGAAGAATTGTAGTACCTAAGTGAAACAAAGAGATAAGAAGGGATGCACTGAGGAGGATAGGAAAGGCAGATTCACATCACCCCGTCATCTCTTGCCCAAGCCCAAGCAGCCCACCCCGCTGACACCTGTTCGGTGGGAGAAGGAGAGTGAACTGAGCACCTGATTTCACCAAAGCCCCCAACACTAGGCTTACTCCTCAGCCCTAGGTGCTTCCTGGAGGGCTCCCGTGAATCCTGGCTCCCAGCACACTCAGGTGCCTGCTAGCTTCTGTAACCCCAGGCAGCTACGTTGTGCCTCTACCAAACCCAGCTCCAGTGGCACCAGACTCTTGGGTCACCCCAGTGCTGACCAGCTCTCACCGCTCCAGGTGACTCTTGTGGCCCCAGGGTCCTATCAGTCTCAGCACAAGGTTAATTACTCTGGAACCAGGACCTTGGCACATTCCAACACCAGGGCAGCCCCTGCAGCCCCAACATCGTGCCTGGATCCCATGGCTCTTGGTCCACCCCACTGCCAGATCCAGCCTTCAGGTGGCCTCTGAGGTCCTCATTTGCAGGATGACTCCTATAGCCCCAGTGCCAGGCCACCCACATGGCCCCAGCCTCAAGGCCAACTCAGGGAAGCCAGGTCCCAGACTGCCTCAGTACCAGATCAGCTCCCACAGACCCAGGTACCGGGTCATGCATTTTATAACTTCTTGCCACACATATGATTTACTATATGCTATGATTATAACAATTTTTATGTATGAAAAAATCTAAATATTGATTGATATCCAAGTGAGGGAAGAAAACTAACTACATTTATTCTTTGTGCATTTCCATATATGTATTTAAAAAAAAAAAACCCTCTTTATATTTAACGTAATGAAAATCTTCTGTTTAACACAATGGTTAAGTCTCATGTTTTGACTAAATCCTAAAACTCCAGATTCCTTAAAACATCTTTGTGCCCTGAGAAGGTTTCAGAATAAGTTTTCACATATTTGTGGTGGGGCTGAATGATGGCTCCCCAGAAGACATATCTGCATCCTAGTCCCTGGGAGCTGTGAATGTGACCTTGTTTGGATAAAGACCTTTTGGAGATATAATTAAATTCAGGACCTTGAGATGAGTTCACCCCACATTATCTGAGTGGGTTCTACATCCAATGACAACTGTCCTCAAAACAGACAGAAGAGGAAAAAACACAGACCACAAAGGAGGAGGCCATGTGAAGACAGAGATAGAAATTAGAATTCTTAGCCATAAGCTAAGGACATTTGGAACCATTGGAGGCTGGGAAAGGTGAAAAAGTATCCTCCCTTTGAGCTTTCAGAAGAGACCTGGTCCTGCTGACATGGTCCTGACTTCAAACTATAGACCTCTGGAGCTATGAAGGCAGCATTTATATGATTTTAAGTCACAGTTCATTGCAAATTGTTAACAACCACCCTAGGAAACCAACCCAATATTGAAAAAATGAAAGTTTTCATTCTGTTTGTCTTTCATACCTTCTCCTTGAATGAAAATTACCTCAAATTTTTACTTCTAGTAGTGTTGGATTAGGGAATTCAGAAGTACAAAACTCCTGAGGTCAATTTGAAAAGTGAGGATAAATTATGGGACCAAGGTCTCTTAAGAGATGGAATTACAAAGAAGTTAGCCTAACATTTTGGCGTGTTTATCCCAGGGAACGTGGGTGGATTGGAGAAAGAAGTACCTGACAGACTACATCAGTGGGTAGAGCTGTTGAATGTGTGCCACGTAGGGACACAAAAACTGGAGTTCAGATATTGCCAAATAAGTGAATTTTTAGTAAACACATATTTTTAAATTGGGACCCCCAAATGATACCTTCTAAGCTAAAGATAATTTGAAATAATAAAGCCTTCATAGAAACAAAAGCCAAGACTCAAAATATCTCAATTGCTACAATTAGATTGAAGTGATCAGGGATTGCTAAAATCTTTTATTTCCTGCCAGAAACAGTCATAAATGCTATCTAGAGAAAAATAGCATAATCCTGAGCTAAGTGTTTCTTCCTTTTTATATATATAAAATCAGTGATTAGTCAAAATATCAGGATTATGAAAATATACGAGAATAGAAGAGGAAAACAAATAAACAAAAAAGAATAAAGACCAAAGTTGATCTTAAAATGAATTCTGATAGTGAAGTTATCTTACTTTTTAAAAATTATCTTATGCAATCTGAAAAAAAAAATGATTAAAAATATCTACAGATAAAATAGCCAAAATAATAGTCTAGAATTTAAAAACCCAATGATCTAATTAAAAACTTAATAGATAGATTTAATGATTGACCAAGTTTTATTGAAAAGTGATTTCATGAACTGGAATTTAGTTCAGATGAAAATATCCAGAATGATCAAAAGTCTTTTTGTGTATTTAAACTTTTCTGCTGTGTGAAGTCATGATAGGGTCCATTGTTCACGTAGACAATGGAGGGAGAAAATAGCAGAGACATGAAGGGCTTCTGGAATGTTAGAAATGGTCTGTGTGGTCATTGTGTAATTTTTTGTTAATTCTTTCTATATGTCTTTATTTAGCATGCTATTCCCATATACGTGATGATTCAGTTGCAAAATTTAAGAAAACTGGTCTTTATAAATTCTATTTCCCTCTTTCTTTTAATAGCACCATCCTCATTTCCCTGTGCTCTCTGGAAACTCCTCTAAATCTCATAAACCCTACCGCAAACAGGATGGACTATATACAAATTAAAATATGAGTTTCTGTTTAACTCAGGAGGCTTTGAATCATTTAAACAATTAAGTTCAATGATATAAATATGTTGTCACTTAAGCAAAGTCACTGGACTCATTGCTTGAGCTCTATATCAATAATCCTCCATCAGCCTTTCCCCTTCTACAAATACAAAAAAAAAGAAGTCAAGCACTTTGAAGAGAATGTGATTTTACCCTGCTAATGAGCTAACAGGCTAGCTTGTCACACTTTCACAGATACTGGCAGAAGACATAAGACATCTGGTTCAGAAACAATAGATTTTTCATTCACAGTGCAGCTAGCAGCATGCCATCATGTTTGCATCCCTTTGCCTTATTCCCAGTTCCCATAGGAATGTTTCCCACAGAGCTTCCAAGGTTGACTTTGCACAAACAATGGGTTTGAATCACATCTGAGGAATTGCAAGTTCAGGAAAAACAGTCTTTGAAGGGATGTGTCTGGAGGGAACTCTAATTCAGAAAGATGACATGCACCCCAATGTTCACAGCAGCACTAAATGTCCATCAACAGATGACTGGATAAAGAAGTTGTGGCATATATGTATATACACAATGGAATGCTACTCAGCCATAAAAAAGAATAAAATAATGCCATTTGCAGCAACGTGGATGGACCTGGAGATCATCATTCTAAGTGAAGTAAGCCAGAAAGAAAAAGAAAAATACTGTATGATATCACTCACAGGTGGAACCTAAAAAAAATGATAATAAATAAGATACAAATGCAAGAAAATGTTATCTTTGTTATTATAGCCAGAAAATGAATCTGTTGCCTTCTGCCCTGGAATGAGAACTTACCTCTAGTTTGCCATCCAAATATCCTTGGAAGGTAGTCTGGAACAAAAGCTCTTACAAGAGGTGTAGAAATCCCATGGAGAATTATGCTCCAATAATAAATACACGGTATTCTTCCTCATCTGTTTTTTTTTCTCTTTAGTCTCATTGTGCCTTTAGGAATTAATCTGACATAAAAATTATTTACAAATAATAATTTGAAAATACATTTGCAAAAGTCTATCTTAGTTGTTTATAACTCATGAATACAGGTGAAAAATCAATAAATTATGTGTTTCAGAAAAAAAGCAATCTTCTAAATCTTCTAGGCCTGCTATTTATAAAAACATCAATTAGAAAAAAAAATTCCTCTTGCCAAGACTTCTCTATCAATATATTCCTTAATTTTCAAAATTTCTTTAATATTCATAACTTATTTTAATTAATACTTCAAGATTGAAAAGAATAATCTATTGACTAGTTGTATGATTAAATATTTAGCTCTTAAGCTTCTCCAGTAAGTATATGCTTTTGATCTCATCTTCTCCGTGTGAGTTATTTTCATAAATTTAGTTAATACGATAGGTATCATTACCAAAAAACAGAAAACAACAATGCAGAGCACTGTGCTATTTCTATGAATGCACTTCATGATAAAGGTACTATTAATATACATATAAGGAAACCAAGGCCCAGTTTATAAATTGCAGAGTAGACGCCATCCACATCCTCTAGTACCATTACCTGTGCAAGTATGCTGTGATATGCTGCCTCCAAACCATTGTTCACAGCTAAGCCAGTCATTACTCTGTTCCTGATCTTTCTTCCTCTTAGACTTTATTTTGCTGGAGCTAATACTTCCCTTGTATTTTCCATTTTGTTAGATTTCTGTATACTTATTCCTGTGTTAATTTCATATTACGCTCTTAATAGATTCTTGACGCAATATCTACTTAATGTAATATTATTTTTCTTGTAGACGTCCTTTTCACAGCCCTACCACTTTCTGATTTTATCTGAACTCCTGACTCCTTGGTTGGGTGGAGATTTAACCTCGTAGTACTTTCCATGACTACTCTGCTGGGCTAAACTTCTTTATCATCTTCATATGTCCACCTCTTCTTTTGCAGTTTCATCATTTAGTGGGAGCACATCCTCTGTGCTCTCCTTCATTAAAAATGATATTCAAGATTGTGAGACTTTAGCTTAATAAATATGACTTTGTAGAATATATTTCAAAGATCCCTTATGTAACTTTTCTCTGGGCCAAACTTCTGCTCCCTGATCACTTGTAAATATCATTTTAGTTTCTAAAAAATAAACATGAAGCATATATATATATATAGCTTATCATGCTCCACCAAATAACTAATAATTAATGCAACTAAATTGCCCAGGAAAACAGCATTTAGATTTGAAACATCTAGATGTTTTTCTGTTGAGGGATTATGAATTACGGTGTCAGAAGAAAATAGAGAATATTTTATTGTGTGTTTTTATTTGGATTTTTACCCATTGATTGTTTCATCATTTGTCTTGTGACAAGGGCATCATGGAATCATAGAGAAATGAGAAATTACTTGATGCACTGCTGGTACTTTATAAGAGACATTAAGCCACCAGAGAAATGGAGCTATGTGAAGGTCAGAACAAACATCTTTCAATTTGATAATCTATTCATACTTACAGTGCTGGAAGAAACCATTAAATAAAGATATAAAAGTTTTTGAAAATGCCATTTGATTTAGATGAAATTGCACTGACATATACTTTCACATGATACATAGACTCTTCTTCAAGAGATATTTATGAATGAGTTGTGAAATGTCATCACTTGCACACAAAGTTCGGTGCAATCTTTCAAATATTCAACTTTTCCATTAAAGTTAATTGGAATATCCAGACTCCACTTCCTGGTGTGGCAATATTTGATGTGTTGTACTTTTTTCACTCAATTTTTCCAGATAAAAACAGTTCTTTGATTTTTATTTCAGTTTCAAACTATGAAGTCAGTTTCAGTCTACAGGAATAGCATTTGAGAAGTGGGCTTTTTCTTGACAGATTAGAAAATAATGCATTGGTAGAACAGACATTAATTTTGAATTCTCTGGTAACCGATTTATTTCTTAGAAATTATGAAAAGAAATGTATTGGATCCCATTAAGTCTGTTTTCATTAAAGATTCATCTTTCTCTCAATAGGATACAAAATAATACTTCTGAGTGTCTTCCTTAAACAAAGGCTTTATAAATACTGTCATTTAATCCACACTACTACCCTTGTCAATACATTTTATTGCCAGCATTAAAAAAAATAAGAACACTGACATTCAGACAAAAGTAATTTATCAAATTCAAATACCAGGTAAGCCAGGGAGGGAAAATTTAAAACACCATCTCTCTAAATCCAACCCCATACTGCTTTCTCAGCTTTACGTGATAATAACAATATGTGCTTTGAATGTCTCAAAAGATTTCATTTTTCAATGCTTAGTACAATGCTCTGACACAGTTTCATTAAATGCACACTGACTGAATGTCTGTCTTAAAAAACCATCATTAGGAGTTCTTAAGTGATGTAATGATATTCAGAATTCATGAGTCAAATATTGTTGCTGTTTAATCCTTATTATATTTAATTCTTTCATCAATACTTGAAGGTTAGGCTTTATTTCTCATTTTACATTTACATGAAAGGAAGTCTGGGAATTTCAAATGTTTTAATTTACTTAATAAACAATTTAAGTTCTAGATATTGTGCTAAGACCAAGGGAGGTATTTGGGAAAATGATGTTCTCTGCACATGAATCCCACAGTCAAATAAAGAAGAAGGCACTGTTTTTAAAATCATATGAATAAATTTAAAGTGACTCATAGTCCTTTGAAGCAAATGCCAATTGTGCTTTTTTAAACATTGGTAATGGAAGATCTAACCTAACTTAGATACACCCTACATATGCTAGGAGTTCTGGTGAGCTGGCACGAGATTTTATTCTGAACCTCCAACTTCCTTTTCTGGACTCTTATTTCTCTGGTTCCTTCTCAAAATATGCAGTGTATGATTCCTACAATAAATTGCTTATTCCTTAAATCTGTTTCCCTGATTGGATCCTGATACATACATGATGCCCAAATATCCCTGCAAGTTACTTTTATAAAAATTTTATTTATTTATTTATTTATTTATTTATTTATTTATTTATTTATTTATTTATTTACTTACTTACTTATTTATTTGTTTGTTTGTTTGTTTGTTTATTTTCAACTACTTTTCCCCACCTTGGGGAGAGGTAATTAGGTTTATTTACTTTAATTATTATTATTATTTTTTTAGTGGAGGTACTGGGGAGTGAGCCAGGCTAAGTACACGCTCTACCACTGGAGCTATACCCTCCTCCCAGCAAGTTGCTTCCTAACATCAAAGGGAAAAACCTACTTCTCTCATTGAAATGACAGCATCAATTTTATTTCTCTTTGTGTGTGTGTGTTTTACTTTTCATTTACAGATAATTGTAGACATACAAAACAGTTGCAAAAATAGTATGAAAAGCGGCTCTATCCTTTACCCAACTTCCCCTGGTGGTAACATCTTACATAGCCATGTTAAAGTGTCGAAAATCAGGAAATTAAAATTGGTGCAATTCTGGTAACTGGACCACAGAAATTATTCAAATGTCACTACTTTTCCCCCAATGTCATTTTTTTTTCTGTCCAAAGATCTAATCTGGGATCCCACACTGCATTTCGATATCCTATGACTTTAGTCTCCTTACTCTCCCCTTGACTTTTGTGGCATTGACACTTTGAAGAGTACTGATGAGTTACTTTGAGAACAGCCTTCAATCTGGGTTTGTCTTAGTTTTCTCATGTCAGTCTCATTTCTTCTTTTGTCTGCCATACTTCTCACTAATTTGACTCCAGCTACACGAGTCTCTCTCTCCATAAGTCTCTCTCTCTTCCTCTTTTCTCTCTCTCCCACTCTCTTTCTCTTTCTAAGACCTCAAACGTGTCTCTGTACCTGGTATTTTGAATTTACTCTTCTCCTCCCTAGAATATTTTCTCTGAGGGTCTTCAAATATATGAACCCTTTTCATCTGTCAGGTCTCCCTGGAGATGCAGACCTATACAGAGAGTCCCTCCTTCACTCCTGTATCCAAACGTTGCCCCCGCCCTGTTCCTCCATGTTGCATTTAATGTTTGTTTCCTTTTACAAACATTGCAATGAATGGCCATTTTATTTGGTTAAGAGACACTTCAACTTGCAAAGAAATCATTATTTGCATTTGTTAAAATGGTAAGGAAGACTTTATTCAAGGCCGTTAAATAAGACTATGGCAAGAAGAAATCAAATAGATTCTCTCTGGCTGGCCCTGAAGAAGGTAACTAACTTCCACATTATAATCTATGGAAGACAAAAAATCTCCGAGGAACCTAAAGCTGCTGATAGCATCCCTGGCTCCCTTACAGATGGTAAGAAATCAAGGACTGCAGTCCTACAAAAGCAAAAAGTGACTTCTGTCAATGACCTGAATGACCTTGGAAGAAAGCCTCAGACCTCAGATTAGAATGAACAACCACACTATTTTGATTGCAATTTCATAAGATTTAAGCAGAGAACCCACTGCAGCTGTGTCCACACTTCCGACCTACAGAAAATGAGATAATAAACGGGTGTTTTTTGAAACCATTAAATTGTTGAAAATGTGCTGTCCAGCAGTAAGAAACCATTACACATAAAATTTTCACATTTATTTTCTTCCACCACTTTAAGTGAAATAATTTAACTAATTATTATAGAATTCATGGCAAAGTTAAACCTTTGTTTTTTTTTTTACATTTACATTGTTTTTTTTGAAACATTTCCTTGCATTGAAGAGAATTGTAAAAAATTATTTATTTTCATGTCCATCCTATTTCCTTGCAATATAGAGTGAATTTGAAAGATGGACAATCATCTCTTTTTGGTTAACAGGATTATCCAGACAGCAAGTTAAAGACTTTTTGCTCTACCGGATAACTTGCTTTTAGGAAGACATTATGTTGTTCACGCTGCGCGAATTTCCAGCTCTCAGACTGACATACTTCAGGTAATAAGTGTGAGGTCTGAACTACACATGCCGTCTCCTGTAGATGTTTAGTGTGACTCGGATTCTCATATTTAATCAAATCCGGGGCACTGTCAAAACATTTACTCAATTTTCAAGGCAAAAGGTTTAATCCCATACTGTGTCAAATTGACCAAATTTAATGCTTTCTTGCAAGGCTTCTTCCTGGCCACTTATATCAGGTAATACTTCCTTCCTGAAAAATGTGTCTTTTAAGGAGTTGATGACTCTAAGATTTCCAAAGGAAGTATCTATATCTCATTCAGTCAACAAAATCTTTTTGAATTAATGAATGAGCTTATAAATTAGTTTAAAACTCGATTTTTTAAGAATTAGATTTTAACTTTACACTAACCAAAAATGTCTTATATATATATATATATATATGTATGTATGTATTTACTCAGTAGCCATATCTTCACAACATTTTGATAGAATCTTGGTTCCTTTTAGGTTAAGCATCTGAAGAAACATAAAGTTCTATATGTGTCTGACCATTTTATTTTGTTTAGATATTAAATTATTAGTGTTAAATACATTTGCTTTGTATTTATTTATAGAACATATTCTCCAATAATATATTTTCATGTGTTCTAACCCTAATTCAAAAAACTTGAAAAAAATGTGAAATTATCACCTTATATGATATCAACTATAAAATTTAGAGCCTCATTACTTGCTGTTATTTTGTATTATCTACTAAACATAATGTTGAATTATCCTGTTGAAACAACAGTGACATTAAAATCAAAAATATTCATGGAGAAACCTTCTTTATTTAACTAACCAGGTAGAGTTCTATGTAAAGGACCAGGGATAAATAGATAATTACAGTTCCCTTTCAAAACTACAGAAAGCACGTAAGAGGAATTGCAGGTCATGTGAATGGTGGTAGGTTCTATGATGAAACTGAAAAAAAGAAATTTGGAAAAGTAGAGAGCGAAAGTCTGGAGGGTGTAATTTTTGATAGAACGACCAGGCACCTCATTAAGATGACATCTGAGTAAGGCTTCAAAGAGATGGGGAGGTGGGGGTGTTGCACCAAGTGGATATCTGATGAAGATCCTTCACAGAAAAGGGCATTAAAAACAGTAGGTATACATACTGTGACTGAAGAGCCAGGTGGGGACTGCGGGGAATGAGATCTCAAAAGTAACAGGAACCAGACATCATAGGATTTTGTATTTTACTTTGCAGAAGTGGGGGCCATCAAATGGTTTTCAGGACACAAATGAATTGATACGACCAACTTTTTAAATAAACACTGTGGCCACTGTGTGGGGAATACACTCTAAAGAGTTAGGGAGCAATTAGAAAGCCACCGCAACTACCCAGGAAAGAAAGAGATGATTGCATTTGACCCAGGACATTTGTACTACAAGCTGTTGAATTCTGATTATTTTAATGCAGAATCAACACATTTGCTGATACATTGAATACAGGATGAAAGAAAAAGAACAGATTAGAACTGACTATATTTGATTTAAACTACTGAAAGGATCAGTGTGCTGTTTTTCTAACAGTGTGGGAGAACCAGAGTTTTGGGGCTGAAAAGATAAAGAATTTAGTTTGGGACATTATGTTTGGAATAATGGCTATATATCCTCATGAGAACTCTAAGAAGGAATTCAGTAGAAAGTTCTCAGATGGAAATATACATAAAAGAGTGGTCAACCTAGAGGAGGCATTTAAACTCAAAATGGATGAAACCAGCTATAGAGTAGGTACAGTATATGTGGAAAAGTTGACCCTAGACAGATGCACACACTGTGTGCCCATGGTAACAGGAAGGATGGCAAAGTTTATGGGCACAGGTGTAGTTCATTGAATATTTGGGACAATGGGAGCTTATGGAAGTTCTTTTCGGATGCTTCAGTTTACTCAATAAAATAAAAAGAAAGGGGAGTATCTGGGCCTCAGTATGGAGTTTGGAGGGTTGGAGGGAAGGTAATAGACTAACAGTATGTTTTAACAACTCACTTGAGATAAATTATCATTGAATGACACCAGCTAATATGGTTACATGCTTTTCACCAGTCAGATCCCACTGTACTGAAGGAAAATTCTGAGAGAGGGATTTAGCTAGGATTGATTTTTTTTTTGCCATAGGATTACAATGAAACGAACAAGATACAAATAAGTTGGAACCTTGTGCCTTTTTAAAATATAAAAGTGACACTGAAAGTGAGCTAGGTGAGAATCCTGCCAGACCCAATCTCTTAGCAATTGCCACTTGATAAGCAATGAGAGTTCTTGGCTAATTCCACAATTTTACATAGTAGGCATTAAGAAAAAAGCCTTTTATTGAAGGAATTTACAAGTCAGGGTCAACTACAAAGGCGAGACTTAGGTCTTAGGCTCTTATTATCATCAGAAAGACACAAGCAAGGGCCAGCGTGTGCTGACGAACCAATAGCATGGGTTTGCATTCCAGAAAAAGGAACCCAGTCTCTGCTTCCTTTCCCTTCTCTTAGCTCAAAAAAATAGTGACTTTGTCAGTGTGGACAAATATACTAATGAGGGAACATAAATCTTGACTTAGGTGATGGCTGCCCTGTTTCTGTGGACTTAACACACCTGTCTGGAGTTGGATTTAGGTGCATAGAGTTGGAGGAAGAAGTCTCTAGTCATGTGGGAAACTAGCTTGCGGTAGCCCCCTTTTCAAGGAGAACTGAAGTGCTCCCAACTAGCTCATTGTCCAGGCAACCCAGATAAATTTCCATGGTCATATTTGGGCAGCCCTGCTTGTCACAGCACACTAAAGGGTGAAGTGAGACCATGACATATTAAAACGACATAAACTAAAAGGTCAGTAGGGTACACTAAGAATAAAATACTGTGAACTCATTTAATCACTTCAACCCAGAATTATTCCAAAGGTGATTCTGTACAAAAATAAATCAACAAATAAATCATTATAACTAAACAGATCCTTTAATGCCTCAACAAGTGATTTAAGCACTAATGGTAGTCATTATTTAAATAAATATGAACCAAAGCTTATTAGCACACATGAAAGGAAACTGAATGATATTGGGAAAGAAAAATATGTTTATACATACATTATTTTACCCAGAGAAAATTTACTGGGAAAGAAAAATATTAAAATGTGCAGGGTGGAAATGCAGTGGAAAACAGGATTAATGGTATTTAAAAATCAAGGGTAAACGAGAGAAGGGGCATAAATGGCATCAAATTCTCAAAGGCTACTGTAATTTTACAGCAAAAGGAAATAATGAACTATAAAGCAAGGGATTTACAAGAAGGAATCCTTTTCATTGATCTCTTTCATTTTAATTCCAGAAAGAACCTTTTTGATCTTTTTTATATTCTTCTTTGTGAAATATTTAACTGCACCCTGAGATATAAAGCTGCCGTTCCAGAGGAGTCAGAATGAAGCACAGTTCTGCTAGAGAAGTATCAGAGAGCAGTGGTGTTTGCTCTCTCTGTCTATTCCTTTTCTCCTTCCCCGCCTCCTTTCCTTTCTTTTCTTCTCATGATTGCTTCTTTACCTTTGAAATTCTTCAGTAAGACATGCCATTATTTTTCCAGCTATTAAGATGTGGGTTATGTGTTCCCTTTTCTATTACAGCATTTAATTGGTGATTAAATGATAATGTAAGCTTTTTATATTCAATCAAATTACAGAAGACAATCACTTTGATTATACTCAAACAACGTTGAATTGAAAGATAATTGATTTAACAAGTAAGTATAGTCATTTGAATTGCAAAAAAAGACAAGAAAAAACATATAAAATTTTGACTCTGTAAAGATAATTTACTATGAATTCTGTAGGCTTTTATTTTCATGTCCTCCATATTCAGACATCTAAGAAAGTAAATTGAACAGTGGCTTTGTTATGTAGGTAATAAAATTGTTTGTTTCATGGGACATACTTAGTTTAAAACTCAGTTCCAGCCATATAATTTATTCTATACATATACCTAATTCATTGAATGAGATTGTCTTAGGTCTTATGATTAAAAATGAACTCATGAATAATTCTGTAAAGGTAAGAAATAACCCATATTGATGTATTTAAACATTTTTTTTCCTACAGGCTAATAAAGCAGGATTCAGAAATATCTCATACAATATACCCAAATATCTATCCATTTAACTTGTTCCGCATACTCCTGAATTTTTCTATGTTTAATAAATAATACCCCTAATTAACCATAAAGTAAGGTATCATTTTTTAACTAAAGTTTAGTTGATTTACAATTTTGTATTAGTTTCAGATGTAAACACAGCAGAATGATTCAGTTATACATATACATGTATTTTTTTTCTCAATTTTTCCTTTAAGGTTTAGTACAGGATATTGAATATAGTTCCCTGCACTATACAGTAAATCCTTGTTGTTTACCTATTTTACATATGGTAGTGTTTATCTGTTAATCCCTTACTTCCAATTTATCCCTCCCTGCTTTCCTCTTTGGTAGCCATAAGTTTATTTTTTTATGTCTGTGAGTCTGTTTCTATTTTATTAGTCCATTTGTACTATTTTTTAGATTCCACATATAACTGACTCACCTAACATTTGTCTTTCTCTGATTTACTTCACTTAGTATAATAATCTTTAGGTCCATTCATGTTGCTGTAAATGGCATTATTTTATTGTTTTTTTATGGCTAAGTAATATTCCACTGTGCATGTGTATATATAAATATATTTTCTTTATCCATTGATCTATTGATGGACACTTAGGTTGATTCTATGTTTTGGCTATTGTAAATATTACCACTATGAACATTGGGGTGCATGCATCTTTTCAAATTAGAGCTTTTATCTTTTCTGGATATATGCCCAGGAGTGGGATTACTGGATCATATGGTAACTCTAGCTTCAGTTTTTTAAGGAACTGTTATACTGTCCTTCATAGTGGCTGCACCAATTTACATTCCCACCAACAGTGTAGTAAGGTTCATTTTTCTTCACACCCTTTCCAGAACTTATTATTTACAGACTTTTTGATAATGGCCATTCTGACAGGTGTCAGATGATACTTCACAAGATACCATTTTTATTCTCTCTCTCCTTCCCAACTCACATCCTATCAAAATATGCAGATCAAGTTTTATCAAAGTGTATCCAGTCCCCACCCAGTTCTCTCAGTCTCCATTATCTCTAGCATACTCCAAGCCACTGACCTAATCTATCTGCTCAGGTAAAACTTTCTCATTGGCCAGTGCATTTCCCATCTTAGTCATATACAATCCATTCTCTATGTTTGGCATGTATGAACTTTTAAAATTAATCATCTACTCATGATACATCTCTTCTAGATATATTTTGATTGTCCACATAACATAGCCAAAGCCCTTCATATTACTTAAGGTTTCTTACAAGGTACTACTTGGACTGACCCTTGCTTAATTCTCCAGGCTGACTTTTGTTTCTCTTGAAAAATTCCCAACATTTGATTGAAGGTTGAGTGTTCCACAAGAGTATGAGAGACCAAAGTATTATGTACATTGTTGACTTGAAGTTACATACACTATCTCCAGTGAATGTCCAAATCAATATATGTATTTTTAAAATTCTTGCCATTTACTCATAAGCAAACTAATGTCTAATGAAAATTCTTTGCATTAAATGCCTGAAAATAAGAGAGGAGATAATTTGTCAAAGATGATATACTTATGCTCAATAAATATTTGAAATTATTCTCAACCACCTTTAACATTAAAAATGTAGATTAATACATAGAGAAAGCATTTAAAGTGAAGATACTAGTGAAATTTTAAAAAGCAGCTGGAGTGCACTGTTGGGAAGACATTAGCAGCAGGATCAGAAGTACTCCTCATTGTGGAGAAGAATATGAATTAATACCAATTTTTAAAACTAGTTGACTTGTATCCCATAAATATTAATTGCATATGTTTAATACCAGCAATTTCCTTTAGAAATGTTGATTTGATAGAAAATAGAGCATGGAATATACGTATAAATACAGTCAATGCAGCTACAATAGCCAATCTGTGCAAAAAGCTTATGTTTTGGCTATTGTAAATAGTACCACTGTGAACATTGAGGTGCATATATCTCTTTGAATTAGAGCTTATATCTATTAATCTATTAACCTATGTATTAACCTAAAAAAGTTCTATGATAAATCTGGAGGGAATTAAAGCAAAGTGCCAACCAGTATCAATAATGAGATCACATTTTGGTATGAAAATGCATAAAACTTCTTGTGAAATATGATTCACATTTTGCATGGAAGCTATTTCTCTGCAAATGAACATGTAACCTGACAGATTAATAAACATAGAGATGAGTCAGGGAGAGTGGTTATTAACAGTATGTGACAGTTTACTGAGTACATTGGAAAGGTAGCTGTCTTTTCTTTTAGCATTTTTGATCCATATTTTCATTTAAAAAAAAGGATGTCAGAACTAGAGATTGTCATTCTAAGTGAAGTAAGCCTGAAAGAGAAATACCACATATCACTTATATGTGGAATCTAAAAAAAAAAAAAAAAAAAAAAAGACAAATGAACTTATTTACAAAACAGAAACAGACTCACAGACAGAAAACAAACTTATGGTTACCAGGGGGGAAAGGGGATGGGAAGGGATAAGTTGGGAGTTTGAGATTTTCAGATACTAACTAATATATATAAAATAAATAAACAAGTTCATACTGTATAGCTCAAGGAAATATATTCAATATCTTGTAGTAATTTATGGTGAAAAAGAATATGAAAACTAATATAAATATATGTTCCTGTATGACTGAAGCATTGTGCTGTACAACAGAAATTGACATAACATTGTAAACTGACTATACTTCAATTAAAAAATTATATAGAGAGATATACATAAAAAAGGGATATTGGAAAGATGACCTATCAGATGACAGTATCTCTTTTAAGCATTTGATTCTTATGGAAGAGAGATGAGTGTAGACCCTGTCCAGAACAAAGTACTCATTCATGCAGCACATTTCCAGAGACAGCTAGAAAAAAAGAAGAGAATGTCATTTTAATCATTGTCTCCACTCTCATTAGAGCCCAAGATGGTCTTACCCCAGTGTCTGGCCCATTGGTTAGAATGTGTAGAATGCAGAGTTCATCTGGCTCCATGCACTAAAGCACCTAAGGTCACTTCTGCAGCATGACCTTCTCCACGGCCTCTTTACTAATCACCCTTAATGACAGATGGAGACTAATTTGCATCCTTTTGACTCTCGGCTGAACTTGTAACCTGAGTGAGTATGGCATGACCCCTGTGTAGAGTCTCAAGGAATATTTGTTTGCATATTTTTCTGTAACTAATTAGGTGATCATTATCTGGAAAGTTTTTAGAAATTTTGAAACAAGGATTTTATTCTAATTTTCACCACTTGCCATCTTTTCTAATAATATTGTTAATGACTAAATATTCTAATCTATCTGTCTCTTCAAATGTTCTCCCATGAGAACGCACTAAATTCAGAATTCTTTCCCATCTGTGGAGTTCTAGTTCGAGGATGCGCTAACACAGTAATCGCACTAATTCCCTTGTCCCTTGGTGTGATTTCCCTTCGGACTCTGCCAGTGATGAACTAATCCTCTCCTTTATTTTCCCGATTTCCCAAATCACAGATTGATTTCTACTAAATAAATTAAGCCTCTATACACTTAGGAGTTTGAGTATTACAGTTATATTGGTATCACATATGCTTAAAGGCCAAGAGTTAACAGATTACATTGTTTTGGAAACCCTGATGGTATTTCCCAACATATGTTTAGTTGATGAAGACGCCATCCTGAAACCATGGAGGAAGCTGGAGGAGAAAGTGGCCAGACCTACAATGAAATAAAAGGATATGCAAATAATTCCACTTACTATACATTTTAATGAGGGTTTATATGAGATTGTAATGAGTTGTATGAGAATAAATGGAATCAGACTCATGAGTCAATAGTTTCCTCAGCTGATCTTAGCCCTGGAGATATTTCATAGCTGGAAAATACATTCTGAATTTGATAGTTAATTCTATTGCTTTTAGTTAGTTTTTCTCTCATTCAGTATGGTTACCTAACACAAAACAATAACTTTTATCTATTTCTCAAGCATACACACACACAGACACACACACACACACACACACACACTCAAATAGCACGCTATTTGAACACTACAGAAAAGCTGAATGGATTGTGCTTTTCAAATTATTTTAATCTAACATGTTCATATTCAGTGACAATTTCTATTACAGGTGATTTTTTGCTTCATGAATTGAATCCTGAAATAAAAGCTCAGGTAAACATAATCCCCTTTTTATTGATTCTCTCATTCACTTAATCTGGTTACATTTAATGCTCATTCAAATTATAAATGAGAACTGAAATGCAGGGCAGTCTTTTCTTGAAAAGTGAATGCCTTAGCGACTGGTCTCCCATAGAAATGGAAGGTAATATTTTAGTTTAGCATCACATAGGTTAAGTTTCAGACAGAATATATTTCCAATCCAGCCCCCAATTATGAAATACTGCAGATACGTTCTTTATCCAAATGCTTGGTATGTGCTCAGTAAGTGCTAATTCTTTTGAAACAACGAAAATAATAATTATGTACTTTCTCTTTTAATTTGTATGTAATCATTTAAGCCGTCTTTCCAATGCCAACCTTTCAGTGCTTAGTTCTAGATTTTATGTAATATATCTCACTCAATGAAGTAAAATAATGTTTTTCAAGCAAAATTTTTGTTTCTCTATTGGGTGGGTGATAATTATTTCCTATGACTATTCTATCAAGAAAATAGAAGTAACAAAGCAGAAACTCATTCCATTGTCCTTCCAGGAGAAGAGAGAGTAATTACTAGCCCTAGTAAGTTGCAAGTGATGTGGACCTCCTCAAGCCGTGGGACAATTTGGAGGAAAATTCAACATTTTTTAATGGTGCCATTGCAAATCTTTATGTAATATATAGTGATGATTTAATTTTAAGAAGATATGGAACAAATAACTTATTAATTGTTCATGTTACGCTAATATATACAATGTACCACAAGACCACGTGGGCGTACACACCATTTAAAGCATGATTTCATATTTGTAGCATCAATTAGAACTGAAGAATTATTCTTTGAATTTTATTTCTAGAGACTCTTACTCATAGTCTCCCTTATGAACTATATATGTTATTTGCAAGCTGTTATTCTTTTTTAAAATTTATTATAACTTGGGAAGAAAGCAGAGATGTGAATTAATTAGAGAAAATATGTTCTCATATTACTCTAAAACATGAAAATCCTAACTTCAGCTTATTAAATATATTTGTACAAATAAAAATGAAGTGTGAAGATGTTATTATATCTGTTCTTTGGGGTGCACAAAAGTACAAGGTTTCAAAGGCTAAACTTAATGTATTTTATTCATATTTCTGTAATTCAGAGACACTGGTTTTAAAAGCGCTTAACAAATGATCTTTTGTTCTTATTAACAACTCAGTTTTTATAATTAATATTGACAATTTTGAAACTCTAATTTGGGTTTTAATTTAACATTAATAAAAATTAGTCATTTGGATTACCTAAATAGCATGTTTTTCTTAAAAAAAAATAAAATAAAATTTACTAAATAAAATTAAGCATAAGTTATAACCCTTTCAAACCTACTGGCCAATTCACTATGCAAAAGTCACTATTTCTTGTCAAGGTGCCATTATAATATTATTTATTTCAAAAATAGTTAATAAGCAACTAAAATTTAGTGTTCATATAAAGCAGAAAGAGCAAACATTATATTATTTAACCATAGTGCACTACTTCTATAAATTAATAGCCAAAATATTAAAAAATACTTATTAGGACAAAAAACAGTTTAAAATTTTGTTCAACATCACTTGGGTTAAGTTAAAAGGATATAAAAAACAGCAGAAGATCTGGAAAATATCAATACTGAAATTGGATAAAACTAAAATTACTCACAAAAGTGTAACCACATATTTTAAATTTCAATTACAAATTTTAAATATAAAAACAAAACAAAAGTATCTCCAAGGGAAAAATAAATTGATATAAATATTAGGTTTATATTCTAAGTTAATTTTTAAAAAATTTTTAAGTAAGATTTGTTTTATTTAATAAATTTGCAACTGGGGAAGTTTTTCTTGATTTTTTGTTACTAATTTTCAGTTTCATTGCTTTATTGTTGAAGAATAAAATTTAAATTATTTAAAGTTCATGATTTGTGTTATGACTTAATATATGTTATTTTGTTAAATTATCAGTGTGTGTTTAAACCTCTGTTGACCACTCATTGTATGCTTGAGATTTATTTGTGAACATAACAGAAAGCATGTGTCTATAATTTTTGCTTAGTTTAAATCCCTTTGTGGAGAGATAATAAATGTATAACACATAATAAGTAGATGTATGAATATGTAAATTATGTAGTATGCTAGAAGATGATTACTATTATGAAATTTTTAAGAAGGAAATTGGGTACACAATGGGTTATTTGCAAATTTATGTCAGATGGTCAAGTTAGCCTCCTTAGAGAAGCTGATACCTGAGAGAGGACTTGGACAAGGTGAAGAAGAAAGCCAGGTAGATGTCAGAGGATAAGTTGAGGCAGTGGGAACAGCTAGTTGGAAGGCCTTAGAGAGCAGCGTTACGGGGAAAAACTAGATGCCCGTGGTAACAGGGAACAAGTGAGTGACCAGGGGCATCAGGGTGGAATTCAGATTTAAGGCAGTTGGTAGTATAGAAAATTTGGAGCATTAAAAGCCATTGTAAGAAATTTAGTTTTTACTCTGATTAAAATGAGTAGTCAGAGCTGGATTTTTGAATAGATAAGTGACATGATATGACTTAGATTTCCAAATGACCACTTTATAAGGGGACAAGGAGGAAAGATAGGAGACCAGTTAGGAATCTATTGTAATTATCTAGGTGAGAATTGAAGATGTCTTACATTAAGGTGATCTCATAGTGCTGTGGTTAACGAGAAAAAGTCAGATTTCATAATAAGAATAATGTCCATGGACAGAGGCACATTTCTAGGAGATCAAAACTGAATATTGTTCTAATTTGCTCAGGCTGTTCAATAGGGATGAACTTTGACAAACCTTCCAGATGAGCCTGAGCAGTGACCAGGCACTTTGAACAAATCCTCAATGGACCCTAGAAACAGTCTTCCCTGACCAAAGCACGATGGGACTTATTTGAACTAAGCATATAGAGATTCTGATGCATTTTCCACTCTATCCAAACTGCAAAATTTAATCTAATTAACAGATCATGAACCTTCATCTTCCTGTTCATAAAATCCTTGGCTTTTCTCCCTTAGTGATACACTCGGTGAATCTCTTTATTCTTGTGTGTTTCCTTGCATGGCAATTAAGCAAAGTCAGTTTTAACTTTTAATTTTTCCATAAATTTATATAGTAATTTATTCATGGTTAGCTTTTATGGTTATTTATTTATAGCCATGTGAACGCATTTTAAAGGTAATGCTAATAGAATTTCCTGATGAACTTGGACGTGAAGTGAGGGGAACAGAGGGAGATAAGATAGATTAGCCTAAGATGCTTGAAACAGAAGCATATTGTAACAATTGTTTAAAATATTTCTATTTCAAGAGGGCAGCTAACCCATAAGAGTTTGGGAATATATATTAATCAGAATCAGATATAACTCTATCAAAGCAAGTAGAGTTCAGACAAATGAATACAAGTCTTTATTAATCAAGACCACTAATGTTAATGAAAACAGCATCGTACTCCTCTTATTTATGAACTCATCACATCCTACCTATCGATCAAAAGATCTTCCACGTGGTACATAATTCAGAGACTGAAACCATAGGCTCACAAAGACGGCTACAACAGAGTGATTAAGTGTTGGAGCTGAAAAACCAAAGGAATGCAAGCGTTCAGAGTTTGTAACTGGAGAAAGGGCATAGTATTATGTACTACATAGCTGTTATCCAAGATATATCTCTTTGACAGCCCTTAGGTAGCTCATCCCTGACATGGTCAAGAAACAACTATTGACTCATTCAGCATTTATGACATTAAAACCAATCCAACATCTTTTAGTCCTTTCAGTCTTAGAGGTAACATATCACTCTTTACAAATTTTGTTTAAGCTCACGTATGCTTTCACTGGCAAACCACCCCACTGTGAAAGGCTCTTAATTCTGCCAAAATTGCCATAATACATTTATTCCCACTAGTCTTTCCAGAGACGTCTTCATTGTACAAGGATTAGCAGTCTCCTCCCATGTATTCAGGTGTTTCTTGACCATTCATGACGGCTTTAAGTTGCCCTAGAACTTTTAGCCCAAAGCAGTGCCCTCCTGGGCACTATGTCATATGCTGTGAGAGTGACCCACATTCTATTCTGCTGGAACAGAGATTTTCCAAGCCTTGAGGCTCTGAACCTCCATATTCAACTCATTTGGGATGTGGAATCGGTACCCTTCAAGCTGACACAACCATCAAGTCCTCCTTGCTAAAATGTAAATTGTACCACAAAGTAGAGTCAAACCTGGCTCCTCTGCATATCCCACCTCCAGGAGGGCATGATCTCTCCGACCCTTGGTTCTTCATTGGCTGCCATGGTGCAGGTGGAGGTAAGCCTTCCCCCAGACCTTCTGGAGTCCTTTGAGATCAACTAAGTGATCAGCAACAGGAACATGTACACAGAATGGACAGCGATGCCATAATCACATGTGATGGAGCTTGTCTCTTACCTAGATGAGGTGTCCCTGATAAATGATAGGAACCAGTGGTCAACACAGTTCCCCAAGTAGCAGTCATCTTAGCACTGGATGACTTTTATGGACTCTTAAACCATTGCCAGTGGTCTGACTATGCGGTCAGTCTACATTAATTCCTTATCCAAGTTTGCTACCCTTGGGGTAGAGAACTCTGGAAACTCTTGCCTTACAAATACTCAAAATAAAAATCCAGCCCACACAAGTCCCTATACGTTCCAACACAACTATCCAAGTCCTTATTGAGGCGTGACTTACCTCCTTTGGCGTTCTAGGCATTATTGATAGCTACCGAATCACTCATTTAACTTTGCAAAATATACCATGCTGTGCTCTTAAATAAGGCATTTGATGGAACATTCCCTTCCCATGCCAGCCTCAGGCTACAGGCTACATAGAGCACCATATTGGCTTAATTAGACAAGTTCAAATTCAATTAAATGAAAACATGGCACATTTCAGTCTTTGCAAACGTCATGTGTTAACTTTAATAAGTTGTCTGATTGCATTATTAATGTTTGAGTGTTTACAGGTTTCCAAGTCCCATGACTCTTCTTCCCCTTCTGCCTCACATCTGGACAAGTTGATAGGAAGGCCTGGGTGCTTTCTTCGGTGCTGGTGGGAAGCTCACATCACAGAAGCCATGATCCGTGTAAGAAAAGCCTTACTCTAGCCCCATCCCTCCACAAACCATATAACCCTAAGCTATCACCCTTGCTCGTTCTCTCAAGCTGTGTTAGACTGCTTGGGGACCTAGACCGCTCTTCCCAGAAAGCCTCATTATGTGAGTAATGGGTCTTTTCATAATCTCTTAATTCATGTGTGGCATCACTGGTCTCAGTACCTAAACCAGATTTTGTGGTGAGGGGTTCCCCACTTAGGCAGGGTGACCAGCGCAGTCTGCTAATGTCTTAGATGGAGGAAAGCGTCAAGATTACGGTCTACTTTCTGTTTCCACGTTTAACCATAAACAGACCATGTGAGGATGAGAGCATTTGTATGACATCATGCTCTGACAAATCTTCTTAGTGAGCAGAGACATCGTTTACACCGCTTGGCAGAGGAAGAGGAAAGCTGCAGGATCTAATCTCATGGGAGTGTGCTCACAAAATATTGGCCGGCCACAGAAACTGACCCATTTGGAATAGAAGCCCAATTTTTTTTTCCCCTAGGATATCATTGATAATAAAGAAATCTGTTCCTATAGCATCATTTCTCGAGTAGAAACAATGTCTAAAATCATTGCAATGTAATCGCATGGCTTATTCCTCATGTTCATTGCTGTCTGTATCATCATGAATGAAGTACTTCTTAATGATGACGGTTCTTGCAGCCTGAACACTGTTCATTTTGAACTACCCTTCTTATGTTACCAGTTCAGCAGTGAACCAGCTTCCCTCACAAATATGGTGCTACAGTGACAATCAAAAATGGGGAACAATTTTGGATTGTGTTTTTTTAATATCTGAAATTACCTACTCTAAGTAAAATCAAAAATGATAGGAACTAATGAAAACTTTTATTTGTAGTAGAAATTAAAAGCAGAATTTTAAGTAGCCATGACATTTTTATATCTCATGGTTTATAGTGATGATTATATGTAAATCTGTAACATTTCCAAGATACTCTTTTATTTGGAAGATGATAGAGTCACTTTGAACTTGTTGGTTTTAATGAAAAATTAGCTCAGTTTTAACAGAACATTAATTGAGAAAATACCCAAATGACTTTTGGGGACATCGTCTGAACATATTCAATGAAAAAAATTCAAGGTACCTATCACAAGTTTTATTGTAGGTCACAAACAAGGCAGTGACTGTTCTGACAATATTAAGTGGCATGACATTATATTAGTGTTTAATTCATATTTGTGACATTTTTATCCTCAATGAAAAATCATATTTAAAATGGTTTGCTTTTCCCATAACAAGTTTTTCATTTAATCCTTGTTAAAGTCTGGAATGTGTTTTGAATCATTCATTACTTATAGGTATATTAAACTAATAATTAATATTGACCACAGCCTCATGAATAGGTTCAAAGTGGGCATTAGATAAAAATTCAATATTTGAAATAAACTAAAAACAAAAATGATGCTAAAAATAGAATTCAAGGTGGGGGTGGGAAATAGCTCAGTAGCAGAGTGCATGCTTAGCATTCAATAGGTCCTGGGTTCAATCCCCAGTACCTCCATTTAAAAAGAAAAAAAAACAAAAATTATTCAGAGTGATTAAAAAAAATAGAATTTAAAACCAGAGATCCTGTGATGTCTGATGTTAGTAAGTGCTTTTACGTTTATATGGGTTTGTATTTTGCCATGTCCTATTCTGCACATTGGCCTAGTTGATACTTAAAATGCTCTAGGTAAGTAAGGTTGGAGGGTGTTAGTTTTCTAACATAATGAATGAATGCCTGGACCTCACAGCTAATATATGGCAAGTCCAGCTGTAATAACAAGTGCATATGAATCCAAGTGAAGTCCACTTTCTTGTGGATTACACTGTATAGACTTACTTCTCCAGAGAATTAAGATGAAATTCTCTCTATGAGAATCTGTATAAAGCTATAGCAATCTCTCAGTCTCCCCTACAACAGCACAAAGCCCCGAAAAGCATGAAGTACAAATACAACAGAAGGGTGAAATTAAACCATTTCAAAAGCACTTTAGAATTGCCCAGGAATAACTTACTTTCTTTTTTTTTTTTTAATTTGAGTACAGTCAGTTATTATGTGTCAGTATTTCTGGTGTACAGCATAATGTCTCAGTCATGCATACATATATACATATATTCATCTTCATATTCTTTTTCATTAAAGGTTATTACAAGATATTGAATATAGTTCCCTGTGCTATACAGAAGAAATTTGTTTTTTGTGTATTTTTTTATATAGTGGTTAACATCTGCAAATCTCAAACTCTCAAATGACTAACTATATTTCTCTTGATGATCAGAATTAATTCTATGATTTAGACGATGGAGAATAAATTTTTTCATGGGCTTTGCTAGCATCGTGAAGTTTTCCACTGCAAAAGTTAGAAAACAACACAGTGATCAAGATTATGCATTTATTTATTCAGTGTTGCTTTTATTCATCTAATAAATATTGAAATATTTCTTATATATAAGACACTAGGAAGGTATATAAAGATGGAGAGAATAGGGCTCTTTCTCTCTAAGGAACTACAATGTATTAAAAAAGGAAGCAAAAATAATTATTTACATTGAAATGTTTTACAGGCTACACATTCTTTTAAAACAATGTCTCATTTAATTGTTATAAGGGTCCTGTGGATGTCAGGTACTTATCATTCTCCCTAGTGTACATACAACGAAGCTAAGACTGGTAAAATGGGCCCCACGTACAATTACACAGAGACTGGCAGCGCCGAGAATACTAAAACAATGTTTTAATGTCATGACACCATACCGTGCAGTCTTGTCTCAACAATGCTTACATCAGGACCCCAATTATTCGCGAAGAAATAAATTCAGATTCTTGATAATTAAGCTATGCTTTTGAGGTTCTCTATTAATCAGACAAGGCAGAATTTATAGAGAAGAAATATTTTATAATGCCTTCACTGCACACACTCTTGTTTACAATTTCATATCCAATATATTAATTCCTTATTTCCTTTTATTGCAATCTATAAATAAAGCCTTAAATATTTAAGTGCAACAGTAGCTAGAAATGTAGTTAATATTCGCAATATGGATGCCAACTCATTTCTCTTCTTGTCAGCGTTGAATTAAACACCAAAGAAATGTATTATTTATAGCCTAAGGGAAAATCCTGCACTGCTGTAACTTTTAGCAATGTTTCCATTAACCAGCTAGGTGCTCTGTGGGATGATTTTGTGTACAAACTCAACACCATCACACCTCCCCTGACACTTTTTTTTAAGATAATGAGACCGTATGAAAGAAAAAGCAAATATGTTCTGGGAGGGAATTCATTGTTTTTTCAAGAGCCTAGTGATTGATTTCATGAACTGCTTCTAGCATTAATCCAGAGAATAGTTAATGAAAAGCTTTTTGTTTCAAGGAATTTTCAGTTTTATGGAGTTAACTGGAAGTAAAATTTTTTTAACTTCTTATTACTGAGGCTAGTAAATACACAATGCATTTTGTTTATATTAATGTCTCCAGTTAGTTCAATAACTGTGATATAATTGATTTGGGGATAAGTAGTCATTCCCACCAATAATTCAATGGCTTTATGTACTTCTAGAAATAATTAAAAACATAGTAACACAAGAGTGTCATCATTATTGTGGGGGGAGTAATGAGGCTTATTTATTCATTTTTAATGGAGGTGCTGGGAATTGAACCCAGGACCTCATGCATGCTAAGCACAAACACTACCCCTGAGCTATACCCTTCCCCCTTATAATTTCTGAGGACCTACAGCAACCATCATCACATGGAGCTTCCAGACCGCCCTGTGAAAGATGAAGTAGACACAGGACCACACTCAAAGATTCTCTGAGCAGCATTGTCAACAGCTGTCAGGGATGTTCCTAATGACTGGTGACCACAGAGTCATGGGCAAACTGGCAAAGTTCTTGCTAGTTACTTTTTTCTTCTACTTTTTTGTCCTTTACTCCTGACTTGAGATTCCTTTTTTTGCCCCCAATTTCTCCTTTCCTCATTCCCAGTGTTTTTTTCCTGCAGCTTACTCTGCGTGAACTAAAAATTTCAAGCTAGTATCATATTGAATTTCTTTCTTTTCATACCATCCCTCCTTCTATCAAAACACACTTCTACAAATTTGCATGTCCTGTTAATATTGTAATTGTACAAAGCTGTATTGGGTATCTACAACCATGTGTGAAATATTCTGCTTGGTGCCAAGCTAAAAACAAACAAACAAACCACATAGTCTAGGGGCTAAGAAATTTTCTTTACCAAATCACTGAACAAATGTTCTTGTTTATTTGATATTTGGAGAAGTTTATAATAGGGAAATTAGAGTTCCAGAAACAAGAATAAAAGAATTAGGTTATTGTCTAATGGAATAGGTAGTGTCACTGTTTCCCCTCCTAGCCAGCATCTTTAACATCTAACAATTTTTGTTCAGTTATCCATTTATATATTTATCAAGTTTACCATGGGTCAGGCTCCATAGTCCTTGGTTACCAACACTTCCTAGGAAATAAACTGATTTTTGTCGTAGAATAAAAATGTTAATGGTGCTCTTCTTCTATGTTCATATTACTTTAAAAATGTTTTCATACTAAGAGATGATCTCTTTATATATGCAGTTTGGTTATTAGAATTCCCGAAATCTTTTTTTTTCTTCCACTACACCTTTCCAAAACAATTTGGACAAAAAAAAAAGCACATTCACTTTTGAGAGAATTTTTAAATGCTAATATTAATGATTCATATTTCTATTAAGTAAATATGTTAAATATCTTGTCCACTATAACTTAAGTATAACTTACAATTGTTTTCTAGTTAAGATCAGACAATGATGACATTCAATGAAATTTCCCTCAATTGGTTTCCTTTATCACATAGTATATTTTATTTGCTTTTGGATGTGCTCTAGGTATACTCTTGTCTTATAAGACCATAAAAATGATAGTAATTGAAAGTGTAATGAAATCAGACACACTAATATAAAAAAGTTTTAATAAGGTGCAAAAAATACCGTGAATTTGAAATATGAAGTTGCAGGGGTGTTTTTGCTTTCTTGGGCTTTTTTGTTTTTCTGATTATTGTGTGTTCTACAAACACCTTTTAATATAAAGCATTTTCTTTCAGTGGGTGAAATGAAACTATTTGTTTTTCAGGAGTCTTCCAGTTAATCCTTAAGTAAACACAATTCAATAAATTCATTTCTACAATTAATATTTATTTCCACACCCAGCAGCACTAAAAACTGTTCTAAGTTTGGGGTAATAAATATATGAAAAAAAAAAAAACAGGAAAGAAAACCCTGCTTACCTGCAACATTTATTTTTAGGATGGAAGGAGGATATAAAATATTTAATTTAAATATTATATATTATTCCATTGAGTGGCAGTTGCTATGGGAACAAAATACAAGAAAAGGAGATGGGATGCAATTTTTCAAAAGAATATTCAGGGAAAGTATTATAAGTAAAGTAGGAGGTGAGGGAGCCACCCAGTGGCTTGGGGGTGAGAATATTCTATGAAGAGAGGCCAGAGATCAACAAGAACAAAGGCACCAAAAAGAGATCGTGCTTTCATGCCCAAGGCACAGCAGCACAGAGATCAGGCCGGCTGGATGGGAGCAAGCCAGTAGGAAAGTAATAGATGAATTTAGAGAGGTAATCCTGTGGTCGCTCCATTTAAGGTTCTTGTAGGCTTTTTGAAGACATTGGTTTTTATTCTGAGTGATAGAGACTGCTAGTAGAAGGTTTGAACAGAAAAATGACATGGGTTTTAGTTTTTAATCTGTGTTATTCTGGATGCTATAAAAGGAGCCAAAGCAGAATGAGACAACCAAGTCAGAAGGTTGTTGTCTAGTTCAAAGAGAGTGGTAGCAAAGGGAACAGTAAGCACTGAGTAGTGACGAGTATATAGAAAAGCCCCCAGGATGTGGTGACAGATTGGATGGCATGGGAGGGAGTAATTTTGAGAGAATGAAAAGACTCAGGAGTGACTCCAATCTTTTTGTCGGGAGCAATTGCAAGTTTGAAATAACCATATATAGACCAAGTGTTAAAGGAAGTGATTAGATGGGTGAAAATATTGAGAGGTCAGCAAATGCTATCAATGACCCAGCCATATGGCCTTACATTTACCGTATGCCTGCAACTCACCCAATTTCAGATGCAGGCAGTTATGATTTTCTGCCCTAGGATCTTTGTCTAGTGGCTGGAGTGAGAAGACCCGGCTGGTCAGTATCACTGGGAAATTAACATCCTCTTGGAGGCACCTTCCATCAATGACCGACAGAAAAGAATGGGCAAATCTTCCTGTTTCTCACCCACTGGTAGGACAACCAAGGCATATGTTCTTCCCTGATTCTTATGATTCTCCAGTGAGATTTTATGCTCTGCTTTCTACTGATGACTTGTTTAATAATATATTTATTTGCTTCCATTAGTTTCCAGACCAACCACCTTATTTGTCTAATTGTACTTCCTAGGATCTTTTCTGAAATAACCTACTTGACTCCTAGTATCAGGGTCTCTTTCAGGGGGAACCAATATGTACTAAGAAAGAGTGTCCACTGTACAGATGGCATTTTAATGCTAAGAGATTAAACACAATCACTAGCAATAAATGTAGACAGAAAAAGAAAACAAATGATGTCTGAAAATTAAGGACTCTAGACTTAAATGACTGGAAGAGTGAGGAAGAACCAGGAAAGGAGAGAGAACAACAGTAGCTGGTGATAAATAACACCAGGGAACTGTAACATCCAGGAAGGCAAATAAAGAAAATTCTTCAAGATAAATGGAACAATCAATGTTGAGAAATGCTTCTGGCTTGTTGAATAAGCTGAGGCCTGTTAGTTATTTTATAGTCATAGGTGTTGGTGACCATTCAATTTAGTAGCATGTTAGAGGCAAAATAGAGTAATTGGGAGAATTCTGGAGAAAATAGGAGAGGAGTTGGAGACAGTAAATATACATAATTTTTTGAGGAGTCAATGTTAAAGGTAGCAAGTTTTTTAAAAAATAAATTCAATATTAGTTATTAAAATGTATTCATTGTTGAATGTTTTTATTCAATATTATTATACAAAATTAGAGACTATTGTGACTTTTATTCAATTTGGTACCCTATTTAGAATAAGAGCAGAGAGAATTATGCTTTATAAACATTGTATTATTATGACATCATTATGATATGGCTTTACTTGATTGTATATAGAGAAAAATAGCATTGGAATTAAGGCAATAATTTGAATAGTTGGAATCAGAAGAAAGGAAAATATCTGTAAACACTGAATTCCTAGGTAATACTCTTCATCAGTCTGGAAGGCGTACGACCTAGCGTACAGGGAATAGAGTGGCCTTGGATAGGGGGACACACCTTTATCATCCTAACAGAAGATAAAGCAAATATTTGGATATAGATGCTTATAGTTTGGTCGACTTATGGTGGCAGCTTGAAAAAATTCTCTTTCTGAACTCACTTATCGTTTGAAGACCTCATTTTTAGGCATAGACAATCATGTCATCTGCAAATGAGAGCAGTTTAATTCCTTTCCAAAACAGATGTCTTCATTTCATTTTTTGGCCTTATTGCTGCAGCTAGAAACTTCTAGTACTATGTTGAATAAGAATGGTGAGAGTGGATGTACTTGACCTGCTCCCAGTCTTAGGGAGGAAAGTATTCAGTCTGTCAATATTAAGTGTGATGTTAGTACCATTTTTTAAATAGATGCTTTTGATTAATCTGATCTAATTCCCCTCTGTTCTTAACTTGCCAAAATTTTTTATGATCAATAGGTATTGCATTTTGCCATATGATTTTTTTGAGACAGTTGATACAATTATATGATTTTTTTTTCCCTTTAGCTTATTGAAATGGTGGTTTCCATTGATTTTTTTCAAATGTTGAGCCAGCATTGCATCCAAGGGATAAATCCTTTCCTGTAATGGTCTACCAAACTTTTTACATATGGCTGAATTTAGATACCTAGTTTGTTGAGGATTTTACATCTGTATTTACAAGGATCTTAAGCTCTAGTTTTCTTTTCTTAAAATGCCTTTGTCTGGTTTTGGTATCTGGGTAAACCTGGCCACATGGAAATAATTGGGAAATGTTCCTTCCTTTTTTATTTTGGAAGGGTTTGTAAAGAATTTATATTAAGTCTTCTTTAAATATATGCAGATTTCATCAGTAAAGCCATCTGCGGCTGAATTTTCCTCTATGGGAAGTTTTTAGATTGTTTGTTTCCATCTCTAGTAATTATTGGTTCTTAATCATCTAATGTTATTACTTCAACAACCATTAAATTTTATGAATATATTTTTTGATGATTTCTTTATGAATCTCTCTATAAATATTAAAATCCTTATCAACATATCTTAATACTTCTCTTCTTATCTAAAATACTTTTCACTATTTGGACTATTTACCAATTACTTTAATTTCTTCTTTTTTATGTATTTGTTAAATGTAAATGTCATTTAAAAATTGTATTTAAGCACGAAGATTTTTTGTTCTTCACTTCCATATTATGACTGCCTTTAATAAACCTTATTTTAATGGATATATAATTTTCATACCATAAAGTTCACTCTTTTAAAGTGTAAAATTCAGCTATTTTAGTATATTTATAAGGTTGTGCATTTTTTTTGATATCTTGGTAGTACTGGCCTCACAGAATGACTTGGAGAGTGTTCCCTCCTCATTTTTTAAAGCTTTTATGTAGAGTTGGTATTAATTTTTATTAAAATGTTTGGTAGAATGTATCACACTTGGGCTTTTTTTTGTGTGTGTGAGAATGAAGCCTGTTTGCTCTAGTGTGAAACCTCATTTACCAGTATCTAAACCTGTTCTAGAAATAAAGTCTTTAATTTTTAAAATATAATACTTGAACATGTACAAACCTCAAAAATTAAAAAAAAAAGTTTACAATGAAAATTATATTCTTGATCTCCTACAACTGGACACTTAGCTCCCCTCTTTAGAGGCAATCATGAATATATGAGTCCCTTTTAAACAATTTTGGAGATCTCTGCATGTAAAAAAGATGCATATTTTTCCCACAAAATGCTGTCCACCTTGTGAGCCTTGCTTTTCAACTTGGAAGATAGTTCTCATCCATATATGTAGTGCTAACTCATTCTATTCAACAGCTGTAATAGCTTTTGGTTAAAGAGGGGTGGCACGATTTAGCGAGCCATTTACCTAGGAACAATATATATGCTAGTTCCACTTTTGCTACTAAAATTGTAAGCTTTAGTGTTTGGGTTATTTTCAGCATTAGCCTTAGAAAAGACACCTGTTCAGTGGTTACAAATATAGCCTCCAGAGCTGAAGCTGCTTGGCTTTGAATCCTGCTTTTTCCCATTTACCTTGAACTATGGGTTTTTATCCAGTTCCTTAATGTCTCCACCCCTTAATTTCCTCACCTGCAAGATACCACCTATCTCACAGGCAGGATATAGTGATTAAATACCCTAGTATATGAAAAGCTTAGAGACCAGTGTCAGCCATCTATATAGATCTGTATATTCTTCTTCTTCTTCTCCTTCTTCTCCTTCTTCTCCTTCTTCTCCTCCTTCTCCTCCTTCTCCTCCTTCTCCTCCTCCTTCCTCTTCTTTCTTCTTCTTCTTCTTCTTCTTCTTCTTCTTCTTCTTCTTCTCCTCCTCCTTCTTCTTCCTCTTCTTCTTCCTCTTCTTCTTCCTCTTCTTCTTCCTCTTCTTCTTCCTCTTCTTCTTCTTCTTCTTCTTCTTCTTCTTCTTCTTCTTCTTCTTCTTCTTCTTCTTCTTCTTCTTCTTCTTCTTCTTCTTCTTCTTCTTCTTCTTCTTTTCTCCTTCTCCTTCTCCTCCTTTCTTCTTTCTTCTTTCCTTTTTATTTTCTTTGTTGTATTTGTGTAATGTCTTAGGGGAGAAAGGGAAAAATTGTGTTTCAGGCCACTTTCATTATATACACAAACTCTTTTAAGGCATAAAATATACTGACATCAGTGATTACTTTGTTACAGATAATTTAGTTTTTATCTTGCACATCTTGCACACCTCTTGCACACCTTAATTAATTTAGAACACTTAAATATCTTATCTTTTGACCTATATAAAGCTCATTTGTATATGTGTATTCATGTATAACTCAATCAATATTTATTAAATGGAATATAAAGAAGTTCAAAATGGAAGCTATCATTACTACCTCTCTGCTGTACACTTCTACTCTTTCCAACATTTAGCATAATTTGAACAGAGATATATTACTTCTTGCAAATAAGTGATCATAGACAGAACATTTATACTTAGATTTACTTTGAAGGATTTTCCTACTTTCACTTGAATACTGCTAACCCAAACAGTTTTTTGTTCTTTTCCATTTTCTCTCTAATCCATGTGGTCATGTAGAGTAATAAGAAGGCTAGCCTTTGAAAAGAGAATCCATGCCACTAACTATTCTTCGAGAGGCTACCATTTCCCAACTCAGTCTAAAATGAGATGGCCCTTTACTAAATATGGGTGAGAGGCAGAAACCTAGTATTTCTATCCACAGTAGAGAAAGGTGCTAGAACTCTCAATTTAAACATCTCCCTCATGCTTATAGTAAACGTTTATTGATAAGAGCCATTCTAACAGGTGTGAGGTGATACCTCATTGTGGTTTTGATTTTCATTTCATTTCCCCGATAATTAGTGATACTGAGCACCTCTTTATGCATCTGTTGGCCATCTGGTCATTTTTTAAATCAAATTCTTTGTGTTTATTTTGATACTGAGTTGTGTGATTTCTTTGTATAATTTGGATAGTAACCCTTATTGGAAATATCATTTGCAAATATTTCTCCCATTTAGTAGGTTGCCTTTTCATTTTGGTAATAATTTCCTTCACTGTGCAAAAGCTATTTTAGTTTTATGTAATACTGTTTGTTTATTTTTGCTTTTATTGTCCTTGTCTGGGTTGAGAGATCCAAAAAAAAAATTGCTAAGATTTATGTCAAAGAAAGAACACATTTCCTATGTTCCCCCCACCTCCTAGGAGTTTTTTGGCTTCAGGTTCTACATTTAAGTCTTTGACTTATTTTGAGTTTACTTTTGTGTGTGGTATTAAAAAGGTGATCCATTTCATTCTTATACATGTAGCTGTCCAGTTTTCTCAACACCATATATTAAAGAGACTGTCTTTTCTCCATTTTACGTTCTTGCCTGCTTTGTCAAAGATTAGTTGATCATATAATTGTGGATTTATTTCTGGGCTTTCTATTCTGTTCTATTGGTCTATGTATCTATTTTTGTGACAGTAACATGCTTTGATTACTCTAGCTTTGTAGTATAGTTTGAAACCAGAAAGTGTGATACTTCTAGCTTTGTCTTTATTTCTCAGCATTGTTTTGGCTATTCAGTGTTTTTTGTAGTTCCATACAAATTTTATGATTATTTGTTTTAGTTCTGTGAAAAATGCTGTGAGTATTTTGGTAGGGATTGCATTGAATCTGTAGATTGCTTTGAGTAGTATGGACATTTTAACAATATTCTTCTTCCAATCCATGAGCATGGTTTTTCTTTCCATTTATTTGTGTCATCTTCAGTTTCTTTCATCAATGTCTTCTAGTTTGCAGACTAACAGGTCTTTCAGCCCTTTGGTTAAATTTAATCCTAGGTATTTTTTATGCAATAGTAAATGGTGTTTTCATAATTTCTCTTTCTCCTAGTTCTTTGTTAGTATATAGAAATGCTACAGATCTCTGCATATTAATTTTGTAGTCTGCATCCTTCTTGAATTTATTTATCAGTTCTAATACTTTTCTTGTGGAGTCTACAGGGTTTTCTACATATATTATTATGTCATCTAAAAACGGTGACAGTTTTAATTTTTCCTTTCCAACTTAGACTACTTTTCTTTCTTTTTCTTGCATGATTTCTGTGGCAAGGACTTCCAATATTGTGTTGAATAACAGTAAGTGTTGCTGAGGATGTGGAGAGAAATAAACCATTATGCACTGTCTGTGGGAATGTAAATTGGTGCATACACTATGGAAAACAGTATGAAAATTCCTTAAAAATTAAAAATATAACTACTGTATGATCCAGCAATTCCACTTCTGGCTAATTATCTGAAGAAAACAAAAAAAAAACTAATTCAAAAAGATATATGCAGTATTATCTATAATAGTCAAGATATGGAAACTACCTAAGTGTCCATTAATGAATGAATAGATAAAGAAGATAATGATGTCTATCTATCTGTCTCTCTGTCTATCTGCTATCTATAAATATTACTCATTCATAAAAATAATGAAATCCTATATTTAAGACAACATGAATGAACCTTGCTAAGTGATATGTCAGATGATGAAAGATGCAATACTGTAGAATTTCACTGATATGTGGAATCTAAAAAATATTTTTTTTAAAACAATAATAACAAACAGTAATAACTATTATTCATATAGTTACCCTTGCCTAACAGATATAAAAATTGTAGCAAATACATGGCTTATTCATTATTCTTATTGTAGCTTAAAAGCAATATCTAAAACATAAGAAATATTCACTTTGAACTATTTTTTTCATGTCATAGGAGTATAAATCAACTTATAGAAAAGAAGTGTTGGAAAAATATTAAGTTTTTTCTTGTATTCATTCTGTTTGAAATCATATGAGATATTTCAGGGTTTTGTATTAAGTCTTTTGAAAAATATGCAGATCATAATCTTTTTTAAGGGGTCACTTTCTTTTATTAGATTTAAGTCTGAAGTGAAAGACTTCTGAAATGTTTAACTTTAGTGCTATTCAGGTGGCAAATGCTGAACATCGGGATTCCTGTTTTTTGTTGGGCTCCTTTGGTAAAGTAAAATATGAACTGACATTTAAAAATAATAAAAATGTTTGTTTAAGTTCTGCTTATTGACCAGTATCTAAACTGTGTGATTAAGTTAGGTGTAGCAATTGGGAGGGAGTGTAAAGAAGAAAAATTTTATGATTATGTTATTTCTAGTTCACAAAACACATTTGTACTCAGGTTGAAATCTTGGGGAAAATTGAAGAAACAATGTTTTGAGTAGCAAATAACAAATAATAAATTATCATTAAAATATCTTTCAATTATTTGAATTAATTGTTTTATTTAGCTAGAATTTAATTTATAGCTTTTTGTTTGGTGCAGAGAAAGGTTTATTGCAGGGCCAAGCAAGGAGAATGGGTGACTCATGCTCAAAAAACATGAACTCTAATTTACAAATTTTCTTTATCTATCTGCCTTTGAGTTAAAATAGGAAAACTGAATACAAATGCTTATTCATTCCAAGTCCCTGATAACCAACTGAAATAATAGTAAATGAAGAGAATTATGTACTTAGAAGGACAAAAAAAAAAAAAAAAACAAATGGAATGAGATGATGCAGTAGATGAGATTTAAATATTAATACAAATATTTATCAGAATGAAGGGTGATGGAAGAATTAATTAACAAGAAAAAGGAAGTCACAGCATAAAATATGTATAGAGAACAATTGTACTGGAAGAAAGCACAATTCGCCAGAACTCTGGAAAGGCTTGAAATTCAACAGGTAAAAGGGATGTTGAAGTTGAAGATCTGCTATGATCACTAAATATTTAAAAGAACCAACATATATTTTCACAATACTTTTGCTGATAGCATGTTCTTCTTGGCCTGGAGGCTTGTTCTGAGCCTGTCTGCCATCGGTCAGAATTGGAAATCCTCTTTGTGGTAATCTCTCTCTCTCATTCTCTCTCTCTCTCTTCTCTCTCAACTGGTGGACTGTTTAAAAAGGTTTGCTCTTTCAAAACCAAGAAGAAATGCAGAAGTCTGTATTGTTTACTTGTCGGGTTTTTTTTTTTTTTTTAAATTCTTACCACTGCCTTTCCCCACTATTCCATGTTAATGATATAATCACTCATGGCAAATTGTAGCAGTGGTAGTTTCCACTGAACAAGCTCAGCATGCCTTTTAAGTAAATTAACTCCTGGATTACTTGTTTCTGGATTGCAAGAAAGTTAATTGCTAGGAATCTTTCTATTTTAAACCCATTTTGCAAACTTTGAAAAACTCAAAAAGAATACAATTGATGGTTCTTTTAAACACCAAGGTAATTTTCCAGGAATTAAGCTTTCTTGTGCCAAAATCTTGCATACTTATAAAAATGTAGAATATATAGCAACTTCAATAAATATAATTACATGTCATGAGGCTTAGAAACATTGAAACATATCCTTTCTTAATCTATTTTTAATGTAATAATCTGATTTCCATAATAAGCGAAATCAATTCTGATATAAATAAATGTATCAATTTTGTTGTTGTTATTGTAGGAACTTTTCTTGGTCTATTTTTTTTTGCAGGACTTTTTGTTTTGTTATATCATCTAAAATTAAATAATTGTAATAAATATTTCATTAGGCACATCCAGTAGAAAATAATAATTTTCTTGCATTATATTAGTCATCCTGTAAGATTTAGATTAATTTTACCCTTATAATAAAAAATTGTAATATAAGAATGATTTTGATAATAATTGTCAAAAACACTCAATCTTTACATGATATATGTGTATCACATACATAACTCGTATATATATGTATATGAGTTCCTTCAATTTTTTTTAAACTCAAATATTACAAAGTAAAATATGCTCTTCCACAACCATTCTATGTGTATTTAAACTTAATTTAAAGTTTTGCATACTTTTGCTGGAGAGTCACCAGTATATACTAGACAAAGGAAAATTAAGCATTTTTGTTTCCTGTGGAGTTGTCTCAAATTCTAATCACAAGGTAAATGTTTTCAGATATGTTGTGCTGTTTTTCCAATGAGCTCCCTCACTCCATGTTGTGCTAATATGGTTACTACCATCTATTTCAAAGATATCGACTAGAAAATGATGTGTCTATGCCTATAATTTCAAGAAAATGAATGGAAGATTAATTGGAAATCATCTAATTTTTCAAATTTTTGAGAAAATCCCATTTGAAAGGTAGTCACAGGGATGCTTGAATGGACTCACAGTTCACATGTAATACAACGTCATGTTACTGATTTTAATAAAGATTTAATCAGCTGAAGTCCCTTTTAGAGACTAAAGGTAAGATATTCCTCTAGTTCATTCTTCCTCTCTCTCTCTTCTTTCTCTCTCCTTTCCCACTTCCCTTCCCAAATCTCTCATATTTAAAAAAAAGAAAGTTTGAAAGAAAGATTAATAGGTTTATATTAATAAATGTATATTTTTACAATCTGTTATGTCTAACCATTACCTAATATTCTTGAAAAGTATACAATTAATCAATGATAGAATTGATAAGAAAAAAAATTTGTATGGAAATTTAAAGAAAATTAGTCCAGTTCCCAACAAATGGAATATGCCAGCTTTGGTTAATAAAACAAGTTCTATGAATTTCATTTTCTCTATTTCTATTAAATTTGCAAATTTAAAAACCCAAGAGTGAATTGCAGAATAGAAATAAATCAGCAATTGTTGCAGAGAAGTTGATCCCACACCAATTAGGAGCATGAGTCTAGTTTTAAGTCACATGAATTTGAGTGAGTAACGAGGGGTAGTTACTGACTGATACATGTTCCCTTGTTAGCGTTGCAGCTGTGAAATGTGTGTGATTCTAAATCAATTCAACTGACTTTTATTTATTTTTTTTTTGGTGTATGTTAATTTTTTTTCTTTTATTACCTTTATCCATTTCCATTTTTTTCCATCTTCCTTTGAAGCTTGTGAAAAATAATTCTCTTTTCCTAACTTGCTGCATCTATGTAGGCTATCTTTTTTGTAGAAAATTTCTCTAGCATAGAGCCCAACATCTACAGATTAGAGATTCTAAAAAATAACCTGATAATCAAAATATGTAATAATACCATATGAGACCATATGTATAATGCAAATAACAAACTTGTTTCTATTAAACTGTCAAAAATGTGATATTATGTAAAATATAATTTACTTGATAGTAATAGGTCTTTCTTCTTACCACCAACATAATGCTGTATAAAAACATTTCCATGGAATAAATTGCTAAAATCCATGTTTCATGGGATAACATTGCTTAAATTCAAGACACCAAAGGAAAAAAATTTCAGTAAAAATCTTAATATATACATGCATACATACATAGTACATAGCAGTCTGATTCCTGGCAGAAAAAAAGACAGGACACCTGATTTAAGACAGTTTTTAAAAGGACTGTTTATAGAATTATGGACCAACAAGGGTAACAAAGGTGTTACATCCTGTGAAATCATTAGTACAACCAGGTCTGAAGGAGCAAGGGCTTCAAGAGGTTACCAAAATCTGGAAGGAACTGCAGCTCTGAAACCTCTAGCCACAGATGAAGAAACACAGTCACTTTGATACTAATGGCCTGATAGGAGGACGCATGGAAAACAGATACCCTGTTCTCTCTCTCTCTCTCTCATCTTCCAGTCTACTGCTAGTGCCTTCCATTGGTCCAATCCAACTGAAAGCTACAGACAGGTGAGACATTCTATAGAAGTCAGTCTACAGGTTACTGGGCATTGATCAGAATGAAGGGTAGAGAGAGGATCTGGAAGAGTAAATAGAGATTATTTAACACAGTACTGATTTAAAAACTGGCATGGAGAAGACTGGCTTCTCTTTTAAATGACGTCAGAAATCCTATCAATAGCAGTCGTATTACTGTAAATGGGAGACTGAAAATGAACAATTTCATAAATGCCTCTTAACAAGTCAATCAAAAAAGTAGAGTTAATTCTTATAAGATCATTTTATATCAGTGATATTTTGACAAAATCAAGATACCCCACGATCTCCACAGCCTTAATGAACAGGCTGAATTTGACAGGGTGAAATGTTACAAA